>NC_092822.1:91310555-91956944 GCF_023375885.2 Dermacentor andersoni | reverse complement strand
AGCAATAGCATGCAATACTATTTATGCTTAGAAGTATGATAGCATGAAAAAACAATTATAAAGACCTATCAACACGACTAGCATCAACTACAAGCTGATTTTGCTCCTGGATGGAAATGAGTATTAGTAACCGTAGTCATTACCAATGCTTCAATGAGGGAGTGGGTGAACCCAGAACTCGCTCGAAGAATAACTACAGTAGCCACATGGCTGAACATATGAGCCGTGGGTGTTTGCCTATCTTCGAGCACATGAGGTTAGTTGCAAAGAGCCCTGACAGAGCTGAGAGGGAAGCGATTGTGGTTTTCCACATTAGGATTTTCCACATTAGCAAACAAAGACTGACATGTGTCGGAAAATAATCGCCTTCTCTCGTCAAAAACATGTAATTTTTTATGTAGCACTTATCCTCGATTCATTACACACATTGCGTTAGGTGACTAATTTGTTTTGCTACTGTTCTTAGTGCCCCATACAAGATTAACCGTTTCCATGTCAGTTTTATTTTCAGAAAACCACTCAAACTTCCAAAATATTGCTATTAGCTATTCTTTGTGAAGGGTTTTCATTACTGCAATATCAGCAGTTCATTTACTATTTCCTGCGGCCTTTTACTAGGTGTTTTTTCATGTTTTTACGTTGCAAACAGACAAGCATGCAGAAACAGTCTGCATGCAGCATATTTTTTGGAAGAAAGTCAAGCGTGCTTTTGTTATCCTCCATGAAACATGTTATTGGAGGAAGAAAGGTGGTTAATCAAGGGCCCCAAATTTTATTAGTGATATTATAAGAAGCCAACTAATACTAACACCAAGGACAACATAGGGGAAAAAACTTGACCTTAATAAATGAAATAATGAAACAATAAATTATTGGAAATGAAAGTGGATGAAAAAACAACTTGCCAAATATGGGGAATGATCCCACAAGCTTCGCATTTCGCGTGCGATGCTCTACCAATTGAGCTACCGCGGCACCGTTTACCCATCCACTTTCTTGGGTATTTATGTTTTCTTGTAGAACCCTGGGAGTGTTAGCCAGCGTTACCACTCACAGACCTTGGCGGCGGACGTGGAACGTCCTTTCTGCCGCAGGCATCACGAGAACGTGATCTTTTTTGGGTGAAGGCAACCAGCCATTAAACCCACACATGCAACCTGAAGGCATCCATGTTACCGGACTCAAGACCCTCGTTATGTTATAAACGAGAAGAGGGTCAACCGAGAGGCCAAACTTTATTAGTCATAACATAAGAAGCCAAAAAAAACTGACACCAAGGACAACATAGGGGAAATTACTTGAGCTTAATAAATGAAATAACGAAATGACAAATTAATTGAAATGAAAGTGGATGAAAAAACAACTTGCCACAGGTGGGCAATGATCCCACAAGTTCAATTTCTTTTTTTAGGGCCGGTGCAAAAAATGAACACATCATTAACTAATCGCTCATCTATCATGCAAGTGATGTTTGCCTATTTCAGTAGTCTATCTAAAGACAGAAAATTAGGCTCAGGGGTTTTATCTCTAAAGTAAGACAAGATTTTATACGGCAACCTATCAACATGGAGCCCACAGTAGTTGATCAGCTTCTATGGCATCTAGCTCGAGTCACGAGTCAAATAAAAATTAATGCAAAAGTATTAGTGTTCCATGCTTTTAATGCACGGAAAAGGGACAGTAAAAGAATTTAATGAGTTAAGTTAGATCGAAGGTTAGCCTTTTGTAATAACAAATTCATCATTTATAGCAAGAACAGAGCTTTTCAAAGCAAGAAAATTAGAGAACTTAAAATTCAAAGGGCACTAACTAATATATTAGAACGAAATTCTGTGGTTTCATCTGCCAAAACCACAATATGATTATGAGGCATGAAGTACGAGGGAATCAGGATTAATTTTGACCCTCTTGGTTGCTCTACTATGCATACAATGCACAGCACACATACGTTTTTGCATTTCACACCCATGAAAATGCAGCTGCCACACCTATAATTTGATCATCCACCCTCAGGCTCGGCAGCGAAATATCAAACAGCCCAACTCAGAGCCCATACTTGTCAGCAACTTTCTGCAGTGAGTGCGTCACTTGGTGCTCATGAGGCTGTACTTCCAGCTGCTTCAGCTGCTTTAAAGTGCGTGCACTACTGGCTTTTGCTGCTTTAAAGCCCTTAACGTCCAACTACAACAAAAGTTAGGGCTGCATAAAAAATGATTCAAACAGCGTAAATACAAAACAGCATTCTGGCATTCTTGACACCGAGACTGAATGAATGCCACAATTACCAGTAACTGGCAGTGAGGCATGACTCAGATTGCAGGGCTCCTTAGTGTGGCCTACGACATAAGGGACCACCTGCAGCTGCCTGCAGTGTGATAAAAACTTGGAGGCGATGAGGACTCTCGTCATAGCCACTAACCGCCAGGTTCATGCGTCGTCTGCTAATACAGTACTAAAAGAGTATCCAAAAGAATATTTGTTACCAGCCCCGCAGCTTTGCCAAGATCTCTGCAGTAGTATTTACTACTCATTTATTACCAATATAGCCAAAGTGAAATTTCATTTCATTTGGAATTTAAGCTTTTGCAGTAGGGGTTTGGAGATGTGATAATCACAATGCCCCTGTGCTTTGTGACATTGCATCACTAGATATTTGACAGCGCCGTGGTTCTAAGTGTTTTTAGATACATCGATATCTTAATTCTTTGACAACCTAACTCTAATATGGCACATGAGAGTACAGTAGATAACATTTGAAATGTTTTTAATGGGCACAGAAAAGGACTAACCTTTACACATGAGACATGCATGGCGAAAGCATTGTAAGCAAGGCTCCCACGTGTTTTAAATAATTTTTCACCTTGGTCGGTGTCGGTTCTGTTTTTCCCTTGACTCTTCCTAGCCGGACAAGACTTAGTCAGACTCAACTTCATTAACCCATTGTCAATATGCTGCATATCTTAGGTAAACATTTGATGTTCACCCTAAAGCATGTTGACCGAAGCTACCAACTAAGAGCAAAGAAAGGTTGGCTACTGTATGAACCATCCTACATCTTTGTTAAGCCCACTATTGCCCCAATGTGCCTTGAATAGGCTCTAAAAATGAGCATTCACACAATGCGCAATAGCTTTTGCGCTCACGTTGGCAGGTTCATAGCAGCTGGCCTTCGTCACACTCATCATTGGAATCTCAGAATCCCTACTGCGAAAACTTCAGGAGCTGAAAGCAGCAAGATAAAAACGCGTAGTTTGAAGCAGCCAGAGGCACTGCCTCATGAGCACAGCAGTTGCACTCACTGAAGAAGATTGATGACAAATATGGGGCCCCATTTGTGCTGCTGGTCCCGGAGAAGCCATCCAAGCCTTTTTCTCACGCTTGAGTGTAAAAATACAGCTACTTTTAACAAAAGGCATGCAACACCATTCATTAATTGTGCCATTGGAATGGTTTACGAAATAACCTCTTACTTGTGGTAAGCTCTACACAAGCCAAACTGGACGCTGCACTGATGAAAGGGCAAGAGAACATTTGCAGAATATAAAAACAAAGGAAGACCGATGTAGGTGAGCATTGTAACACATGCACTGGTCATCCCCAACTTGAAATGTATTCTTGGTAGAAGTAGAAACATGAATGCACAACTGATATCAGAAGCTCTTTTAATATCGAAGAGTGGGAGTGACTTCGTAATTATTATTTTTTTATTTTTTTTCCATTTCTCACAAGTATGTGTATGAATGTTTTTTGCTTTAGGTTTACACAGGTTGCTACACCTCAATTTGTTTGACCCTGTTCCCTTCTTTGCAATCTTTCCTCCCTCCCCCTCTTTTATGAACTTCCAGAGAGATTATATGAATAGTTCCTGCTTTCTTAGAAAACATGGCACACACGCGATCAATATGGAACATCCTTTCTGCTGCAGGCGTCACAAGTACGTGATCTTTTTGGCTGAAGACCACATAAGGCCCCACATGCCACCTGAAGGCGTCAATGCTGCCGGATTCAAGACGCTTGTTATGTAATGAACGATAAGAAAGCAGGTTAACCAAGGGGCCCGATTTTTATTATTCATATCATAAGATGCCAACAAATAAAGACACCAAGGACAACCCAGGGGAAATTACAAGTACTTACTAATTGAAATAAAGAAATTATAAATTAATGGAACTGAAAGTGGATGGAGAAACAACTTCCTGCAGGTGGGGAACGATTTCACATCTTTGCATTACGTGTGTGATGCTCTAGCGATCAAGCTACCACAGCACCGTCTTCCCATTTATTTTCTGGGGTATTTATGTTACTACTAGAACTAACCCTGGGATTGTTAGCCAGTGCCACCACTCACAAACCTTGGCGATGGATGTAGAGCATCCTTCCTGTCGCAGGCATCACGAGTGTGTGATCTTTTTGGGTGAAGGCAACTGGTCAATAAACCCACACGTAGTACCAGAAGGCATCAATGTTGCCAGATTCAAGCCCTTGTTATGTAATGAATGCGAAGGGGGTAATGCATGCGAAGTGGCATGAAATGTTGGCTGGGTCGCCGACCTTGCCTGCTGACTCTGCTGCTTCTAGGAGACTTGGTAGGACATTGAAGGATTTGATTGCAGGACGTCAAAAAGTGCGTCATGCAGCTTGTCTATAACATAAATTCTTCTTGACACAATCAGCCATTCCAGCACAGGGTAGCAGTGAATAGTCTAACCATTGCTTTTATTGGTCGTGCCGGGTCCAAGCAGCTGTTCTTTTGCTTGCTTCAAGTTGCCCATGACTTGTTCGTCATAGTGGCTTGTTGGCATGGCAGTTACATTTGCGCCAATGTCTACCTTGAACTTCACTGGCAAGCCATTGACCATCACATTGATTTTTCATGGCCCAGGATCCTGTTGGTCAGTTAATTTCCAAGTAAACCTTTTCCAAAACAGCTTGGTATGTGCTTTTGTTCTGCTTTTTGGAAGCGGAAGAACATACAGTAGCAGTGTTCCTTTTAAACTGCAGGCACTGCATGTTTTGCTATTCGCTGTGCACACAGTGTGTGATGGTGAACCATAGGTGTTTTGTTGAACCATACCACTTGCACGTCAGCGCAGTTTGGTCACGCTGGTTTTTTCAAGAATTATTTGACATTCCTTTGCCCTTCGAGAAGCTGTGCATGGTGTCTACAGCTTTAAGTGACTGTAGCTGTGCCCGTAGGTCCTTTTGCTGCTGTTTGATTGTTGCCCAGGTGTGAGCAGCATTGACAGCAGCTTCCAGATTAAGCTCAGCGTTAAGTTGCAGCTTCTCACTTACCTGCGTATCTGTGGGACCGACCACGAGTCTATCACAGATCAGTTCCTCTTTCTGGGCGCTGTACTCAGAGGCTTCAGCTAGTCTGAAGAGTTCGGTGATGAACATATCAGCTGTCTCGTGCACATCTTGCTTCTGGCTGTTGAACTTTGCACACTCGTATATCACATTCATCCATGGCAGGACATTTTTTATGAGCAGTTGCATTACTGTGTTGTAGTCGAGTTTGTCAGTATCACAGAGCCTGAGCAAGGCTAGGACGTCTTCAGCTACACGACCCAGGGCATAAATGACTGTGTTCACCTGCGTCTTGTCTTCTTGCTTCTTAGTCTTGAGATAGCTCTATAGCGCTCCCTTCTGGTGAACCACCGTTTCTACTCATCGGGTCGCTGAAAATCAAGTTTTTCCGGCAGTTCGACGACGAACGAGTTTAGCGGAGCTGCGTGCTGAGATGTGGACGCTGTAGGTGAAGCCAAGCATAGCAAAGTTTCGTATTCACCGCACTGTGCTGCAGGTGTAGACTTCTACTTGCGTGGTGCATTTCTCACAGCATTGTTGAGTATCCCACCGCTGCCTCCATGTCGTGGTCGGGTGACGAGCATACGTGATTGACAAAACATAAGTGTTAACTGGGAACTGTTTGCTAGGTTGTGTATGCAAAACACGCACGGCTACATGCCGGCTCGGCTTACACGGTCTGGTGCACTCTCCCAGAGGCGTTGTTCCGCACCTTACATGACCCTGTACATAGCGCCATCTCGTGGCGGTAGCTCACACGACACAGTGTACCAGTGTAACTCAATGGGCAGCAACTTCAAAAAAAGTATACTTCGGAAGGCTACTCAAGGTTAAACAACTCTCAGTTAACGTCAAGACGACTTGCCCTCTTATTAACATGCACATTTACGCCACTAGACCGGAACCTCTTTGCTACATTTTAGCACGGTTTTGATCCGAATTAAAACACTCATATAGCACAGCGGAAAAGTTACGAATAAGTGCCATAAATACGCAGAATATTAGAAGGGCGTGCACTCTCATTCTTGCTAACTGCTCATTTGTTGAAATTCCGGCAGTTTTCCCAATTATAATTTTTAAATTTGCTGCCCATTGAGTTATGATAATGCATTGCGGTGAAATTTGATAGATGGCCGCAGAGCCAATTCAACATTTCAGTTTCAACCACAGCTAGTTACCCCTATGCTTTTCTTGGCTTCATTGCCTGCTGGCTTTATATGGTCGTGATTAAAAAAAAATGAAGCCCGCTTTCCTTCTCCTCATTAATTCATGCGAGGGTCTGAAACCTCATAGCCTTGATGCCTTTAGGTAGTATGCATGGGTTTATTAGCCACATGCCTGCTCTCTTCAGTTCAGGCGTTACGTAACACCATCGTGCAAAAAAAAAGATGTTTCACATCTGCCCACCATGGCTCTAAATGGTGTTGGCTAACACTCCCAGGGCCACGTATACCACACAAAAATACTCAAGTTAGCAGAATTGGTAGTGCATCGCGTGTGTACTGCAAAGGTTCTGAGTTCAGTCACCACCAGAGACAAGGTCTTTTCGTCTGCTTTCATTACTTTTTTTCAATATTTCCTACATTTCAACTTCAACCACAGCTAATTACACCAACGCTTTTCATGGCTTAATTATCTGCAACCTTTATATAATCAGCGAAAATAAGGTAACAAGAAAGCGTTCAAAGAAGCACCTTCCTTTTTTTATCGCTAACCAACTTGTGCGCCCAATAGGTAACTATTCTAGCTGCACATCAAATGGCAATGTAGGAGATGCAGCTGGAACCCACAGTCAAATATATGTACAACATACCAATGCATCTCCCCCGAAGGTAGTGAAGAGCACAGGTGGCTGTAGAGTTGCGTGCCACGGTTCCTCTTGCCAACCCATGGAAAGGAACATATGTGATGCTGTAGAGCTTGCTATTTGAAGCAGTGTTCAGATATCCATTCATAATCCTGCACGTATTGTCCAATGTATTGTAGATATCAAGGCAGCTTCAGTCCTGCAGCAAATAAAGTGATCAGTTCGAATCAAAATGTTGAGATGTAGGCACTTTGACAGACGGATGTTAAATGTTGAAGTTTCTGGGATGCCAGTGATCATTTCATTAAACATTATGTGGGTCATTCATACAGGGATGGAAGCAGTCAAAGACGTTTTGGAGCAGCTCTGGCAGCAAATATGATACACTGGAGCATGAATTGCCCGTTTTGGAGCAGTAAATACGTGTTTACATGAGTAGCTTAGTCAAGGTGAATGAGTGAAATACAGGCATATGAAGAAAAGGTTTCATTATTTTACTTTACAGGGCAGTATTTGATTATGGCAGATCAGTTCTGCGGAAGCCTGCAAGGCAAGTAAAATTCATGACAGGAAAAGTTTTCACCCACCCTACTTTGGCATGAAGCTATGAAGGAGACCTGTACAGGTTTCTCGGAAACCACCATTAAATTACATACTGGATGTGACAACTAACTGTGGCCAAGAAAAAAATAAATGAGCGCTTTCCGTGAACATCACCCCCTCTATGTTGATAGGTTTATGTTAGTGCTACTCAAGTTTTTTTTTTGCATTGTGAACAAGCAATTATTATGTAATTGTAATGGATGTTTATTTCCTTACTTATCCAGCATGGTGACAATGCAAAGGTCGTGGAATACGCCGAGAAATGATCGATAACAGCGTTGCAACGACCTAGGTCAAGTGTGGTCTTTTTTTCCGACAAAAAAAAGAATGCCAAACATGCAAATTTTTCTTTAGAAATTAACGTGACAATGCGCTCCGCATTAGTAATATAAGTGGTCTCAGACGGAAACATTGTCAGCAGTGCACTGCATACATTACGAATGTCCAAACCGGGGGCACAGTCTTGTAAAGGTTCGCAAAGCGAACCGTTACCAAGATCGCGCTACATTGCGTTTGGTAAGGACTGTACTTGCACGCCAAAAACTGCCGACCTGTTGAGAAAAAACTGCAGCTGCTCTTTCCCAGTGCCCCTATTTGACAAAGTTTTTGTAAAGATTGATGCAATATTTGGTGCGCTGAAGCATTGTCATGGTCAGCGCAGTTTATTTCTCCTTTAATTTGTTTCACGGGCTTTCTTTCTCCAGTCTTCACAAATCTTAGGCTGTTTTAAATGCTGTTGCCAGCCATTTGTAACCATCATACAAATCTTTTTAAATGAAGACTCATCGATTAGGTAAATTTAAAAATTTGGCTAATGAACCATATTCGTGCACAATGAATGAGAAATATTTGCAGTGACTGCCATGAACAACACTCATCAAGATACAGTGAACACCATTCGAGTAATACCCTCTGGTAATTTTTAATTCTTGGCAACCTGCAGTTGAGATAGCAGAATATCGCAGAATAAATGTGAAGTGACGTACTGGTCATTGCATGTTTGCCAGTATTTTACATCTGTTTTGATACACTGGTTGGAAAAAAGACATGAATGGGCTTGTTGATTCCACTTGAGCTGTGGTTTACAAGTTTCCCTTGTCGTGCAAGGGCGCCTACATTAGACAGACGGGAAGGGGTATCAATGATTCATACTAAGGTTCGTTACAGCGCCACCTAAGACAAAGACAACAGAAGGTACAAAATGACGACACGGCGCTGTTTTGTACCTCCTGTTGTCCTTGTCTTGGGTTGCGCTGTAACAAACCTTTGCGTGAATCCCAACCAACTCGCCCAACTTGCCGTTCTGATGCAGTATCAATGATTGCTTGGGCGAGCATAGTTACAACCTTCATAAAAGTTAACGAAGTAGGTCCCTTGCCATGCATTGTAAGACTTGTGGATGCAAACTAGTTCTTCTTTAAAGAATGTGTCATCATAGGATGCAGTAACACTCAACTGATGCGCGAGATTATTGAGGCTAATGCCATTGCCAAATACGTTAGGGTGTGCGTGAGTACACCCTCCTTTTCTTTATAAGGCTAGGAACCTTACTTTCTAAATTGGTCGGCACGTTTTCAGTGAACTGCAACCGTGTGCTTCTTGTAAGGTTGTTGTTTCAGTTGTTTTTCTCATGTGTGCTATGAGCGGCGCATATAATGTGCAGTAGGGTCATGGAATAAAACAAAGTTGGAAGTTAGTGCTCATCCTGTCACCTGTACTTTTTCTTCCATACTCAAACTGAGTTATGCTAAAGCAAGACAAGAATACATTCAGTCAGTTTGTGCCTTCGAACCAGTTCACCTCCACATTGCACAATGATGTTACTATAAAGGGACATTGAAGATATTGTTTATTTCCTTTGAATAAATGAAGTTTAGTGTTAAGTTTCACACCGCATCTTGCAAGTTTTAATTACCCTAGTATAAATTTGTATTCTAGAATATGAAGGATGAAAACAAGCATTTCCAACTTTACACATTTCCAATGACATGTAATCACTACAACTTAGAGGAAAGGCGCTACGATCCCAAACAATCTCAACTTCTATCCGCGATTGTTGTATATAAATGCATTACGCACCGAGAGAATATGGGCAAATCTTAAAGCTAAAACTACGGTAAAAGCTTGTACCAACACGCTTAAACAAGGGAGAACATTTGAAGACACATAGTGCAGAGGTAAAAAAAAAATAAATCATGGAGTTTTACCTGTCGAAACTACGATCTGATTATGAGGCACGCCATAGTGGGGGGACTCCGAAACAATTTTGACCACGTGGGGTTTTTTAACGAGTACCGAAATCAAAGTACACGGGTGTTTCCGCATTCCGCCCCCATCAAAATGCGGCCGCCGTGGCCGGGAATCGATCCCCCGACCTCATGCTTAGCAGCCAACACCATAACCACTAAGCAATTACGGTGGGTACAGTGCAGAGCTGTGAAAATTTTTTCTATACCAGAAATGAGTTTTTGGCCCGGGGCTCAAGAACCGGGGGAATCGCGCCCTGTCTGGCGTTGCTCACAGTGCCACCTCAGCAAGCCGGGACATTTGCACGCCAGAACGAGAGCACCAAGTCCGGCCATGGCTGGTAAACCACATGACGACACATTAACAAAATATACAGTAACTAAAACAAAAGGATGCGTACAAACGAGACCTGTCCTTTCTATTTAACTGACATGTTATCTTCGCGTCTTTGCCCCCCTGTACGATATAGAAGTTACACAGTTCTGCTTATCCCAATCAGTAATATCGTCTTACATCACACATGCGCACTCAGCAGATCAATACGTTCTGGATATCGCAGAAGCCGTTGTACACGGCGTGAGCCTCACGATAGCGAAGTCAAATGCGATCCTTTTAGAAATAAAGAAAAAAATTCTTTGCCTGTGACAAACTTTGCAAACAAGAAATAAAATACGAGCTTACCAAAATGCTTCGTGCAGGTTGGTGGCGGCACGCAGTTCGCTGGCGTTCACGGTTGCGCATTACGCTGTGTTGTTAATCACGCCGCCCTCGCTTGTAGGCGTGGGAAGAGCATCAAAGTATTATTATTCTCTGTCAAATACTGCTGCTTCGTAAGTACAAATAGAAAATTTTGAGTTGTCAAGCCTACCCCGGCATACCGGTACATAACAGCTTCCCGGGCTCAAATCTCGCTGTGGATTCGAATTCGCGCTGCGTGCATTTTGATGAGCTGTTGGGGCGCCACCTAGAAGAGTTTGAATATGGACAAAACGAAACAGAGTTCTAACATATGTCCGTCTAGATTTTTTTATATTAATAATTTAAGATATAAGGCACATGCTGTTTAGAAAATACGGCAAACAGTGTTTTTCTTTGGCCCCTCGGCCCCTCCGATTTATGTCCATTGGCAGCTGGCCTGCGGCCTTTAAACGATATTCCTTACATATTGTGGCTGAATGTTGAGGACATTGAACCGGGTTGAATAGGGTTTAAATGGAGGGACAATATTTCGTTTTGTAGAGTATTGCTGCTGGGGATGAAGCGAGAAACAGGCTGCTTTTCGTCGGCAAAAGGAGCCGGACGAGGAAGTCACGAAATGCAAGAAAAGGAACGGCTTGCATGATTACTAGTAGTCTCGCTTGGTTGACCAGTGAGAAACAGCATAATTAACAACCTAACAAATACAATTGACAGCCGCCAAATCGTTGGTCAATTATACATGTTAATGATGAGTCAGACTGGTTATTCTTTCGTTTTTGTCAGTTTGTAAACGTGTTGTGCAAAGCTTCGTTTATTCGATGTTGTGCGCCATTTTCACCAGAAAAAGAAAGAAAGAAAAGTCTGTTGACGCGGCACGGGCAAGTGAAACGGATTTACGGGCAAGCCGCGCGTGTCACGTTCACACATATCGCTCAATAAAGCACTCCGGCGGTATCGACATACCGGCCGCACCACTGGTGGTAACGGCTAGTGGTACCGGCTGTAGGGGAGCCGAAAGGACCTAGAACCTAAGGGTACTACAAGAATATATTTCATGGTTTCACACCTGCTTGCTGCGTAAGTGTACAAAATACATGCCTCTTTGGAATAGCACAAGTCTGTACTTACAATGCAAAAATAAACGAATTAAAATTAATTGGTAAACTAAGAAACCAAGGTGAACCTTCAAAAATCCACGAACAGGTAGGTTCACACTCAACTGACTCATGAAACAGTACGCTAGCTGTGCCAAGAATATTAATTAGTTGAGCGATTAAGGGTGGTGACTGTCATGTGCAATGCCTTGGGGAAATGCATGCAGAAGTCGGACAATAGCTGTGACCCTGTCTTTGCTCATGCCCTATCAACTGATTAATCACTTATTTATTTATTTATTTTTATTTTCACATATTGCAGCCCAATTGGGCTATCGCAGGAGTAGGTTTGTACATTGCACATAAGAAAATATTCTTCTACACAAATCAACTTAAACACCTTAGGAAACATGATAACTTCAAAATAAAAGATACAATCAGTATATTAAACAAAGCATGAATCAAGTTAATTTATAAAAAGATTCCTGTAAAGGCAGTGACCTAGTTTCACCTAGGAGTAAGTTCCACTTTTCAATTGTATGAGGAAAGCTATACTTAGACAGGTTAGTATGCAGTTCAAATGGTGCAAGGTTAAGTTTGTTGCTATTCCTAGTAGGTTTAAATTTATCAGGAGACAGATAGTTGTTCTTTATTGAGTAGTGTGGGGTGTTATTTGAATTATGCAACAATTTAAGGCATTCATGATCACGCCGCTTGGACAGAGGTAGTAAACCGAGTTGTTATTTATTTAAGTCATTCTTCCGAAAATTGGAGATATGGAATTTCGCCTCACAAGGCACTATTGCCAATAAAATCACGTAGAGTACTTGTCGAATGGGTGCCGCAGTGCTACAGTTGACCTGCAAAGATGGGGCCGAACCCCTGCTTAGAAAATGGCAGAGAGGACGACATCTCTCGAGCCCCGGCTGACTTTGAGCACTGACTGTGTTGAGCGGTATACCATATATTGTAATACCACACAGTACAACTATGTATATTAATGATTATTACAGCAATAATATGTGTACATGATAATAATAATAATAATTCAGATATGCTATAACATCTGCATCTCCTTCCTTCAGGCCACAGAAGTTGTCTATGGAATTCTTGCTGTCAAATCAATAAATATACTTCAGAGCATTGTTGCGGTGTCATGAGAGTGTAGAATAAAACCCACTGGCAACATCACTTCACAGCATTAACACTTTATCGGTCAAACCTGTGCTCAGAAAAACATGTGCCACTCAAAGCACAACCCAGTGGCAAGCATGGTGTGGCAAGCGCGTCACACGACTCGTCAAAGGTCGTAACATAATCGCTGGTGCTATATATATATACCCTCCGCAAAGTACAACACTATTTGCATCTGGCATTGACTGATATCTTTCAATTGTTACTAGGTGCAAAGCAATCGACAGAAAAAGGATAAGCAATTTTATGCATATCTATCAGTAATCATGGAGTATCAGGCTGGGCATCAACCAAACTGATTCTTCTTCTATATGCATAGTTGGCATATAATTGTGAATCAATGTTTTCTTCTAGCATAACACTGAAGCATACAGAGCTGAAAATTTACTGTGCCTGCCTGGGCATCATTTCACATATTTAACAGGTAAATCATTTTCCTTTGTGTACATGTGCATTGGGCTAGCTCCCATATCAAATTATATGTCATCAATCTGCACAGTTGGCACAGTAGAAATTCACAAGACAAATTTTAGCACAGTGCGCCTTGTCTACACTTTTCTACATTTCTGTATGCAAGATATAACACTACATTTTCCGCTGAAGATACTGCGCTTGTTCTGCAGGCCATGTTTTGATGCTAATGGATGGCACCTGTATAATCATGTAAGACTTTTGTGAATATATTGGCCTAGCAGCACCTTCAGTTATTTCGTATGTATATTTCTGACCAGCAACACAACCAAGCAAAGGTATATTGTGCTTTAGGCAAAACAAGCGGCCACTTAGATTTGGCAGCTCTAGATGGGCACATCACACCTAGTCGTTCTTTACCTTACTTTAACATTTACGTTTCACCAATGGCAAAGGACAATGTTGGATTCCGTAAAATATCCTATTTCAAATGCACTATGGATGACTGACTTTTGAAAGAACAATGAAGTGATGCCTGGAAACCTGTGTACCAACTTTCTTCCCATATTAGTTACTTTAATGCCTTACAATGTGTCCTAAAATTCCTCATATGATGCACCTAAATTTGGTGCTAGAGTCGAGAGGAGTGCAGTAGTTTGACTTTGAGTGAGCTTTGGGTGAGGTGGTGGGGTGGCAAAATGCCTCACAACACTGCTACATCAAAGTAGCAGTGTTGTAGCACTCAACGGTGTCCTTAAAGGCATTCAGTTGAGCGCATCACATAACAGGGGAGGGGGGCGTACAAGCATAAATGAGATTACAAAGTAATAGTTACAATAACTAATAGGACAAAGTACAAAACAAAAGTATGCTAACATTGTTTAGGTATTAAGAAACAGGATGTAAGAAATCATGAAAATCGCAAAACGAAAGTTATGCACACAGCACAATCATATGTTGAAAATATGCATGCCCACATAAACTATGGTAATAATACAGGTATTTATTAGTAACTCACAAAAACAACTAAACAAGAATGTAATAAAAAGGCAACTAATTAACAGTGCGTAGCACATCGTAAAATTTGAGTGTCAGATTCTGTGGCAATATCAGAGGGAAAGCAGTTCCATTCAGTGATGGTGCAGGGTATAAAAGAGCATGCATATTGTAACGTGTGACATGGTATGCGTTTGAATCTGAGGTGGTGATCCCGGCATGAAAAGACGACAGGTGGTGACTAAAAGAAATCATTGTGAAGAGAAGTATGATATTATAAAGTTTGTCAAGCTGGCAAGGACGCATTGATTTGTTGTGGCGAAGGGATAGTGCTTGTAAATCAGTACGTGCTTTTAATGATTACATGCAAGTGTAAGATGCATAGTCGGAAAATATGAAGGCTAGCAGCCCCGTTTTGAACAAATGCAATCTCGTCAACAATGTATACCTGCCAGAGTGCTATATTAGCGATGCGTGTTCGAGCTTTGTGTGGATTAGTGTAGTGTAAGCAAATTTATGTATATTGACAAAAACATGCTTTAGGTTTCATTTGATGATGCCAAGAGAGTGATGAGTTGCTGCGAAGATGGAGTAAATGTGGTGGTTTCATGTTAAGTCGTAATGTAAATGAAAACGTGTGCTGGTAGTTGAATGTTAAACTGAAATCTTCGAAATAGTCGATGACTTGTGAAATAATAATGTGTTCCATAGGTTGGCGAATTGTACTGGTTAATGATCTTCATTGGTAGTTAAGGGGTGAGAAACACTCGCTGTATTTGTAGAATGGGATGACTTTAGCCACTCACCACTCTTAGGAAGGGACCCAGAGAGGTATGTCGCGACACTGTGAGACATTCTTCAGTAGCTTGTTATTAAATTCTCTGTGACCTGTTGTAGATGAAGTTTTTAACCTGTTTAGTAAGGTAAAAATGGCCGACCCACTAATCACAACTTCAGACATGTCAAATTTCATTGGGAAGTCAGGGGCATGCAGTGATGTCTTCGCAGGTGGACACTTAACAAAACATGTCATTTATTAACTGGACACACTATAACTCGGCAACTACGTCACCACCAGAATTAGGATTATGTCACGCTGTGAATAGGGGTTTATTACGTGCCATAATCACTGTTATTCATAATAAATCATAGCTGTAAACCTGCTGACACGTGGATTTTAGTAGCATCTGGCATTCTTTGTCACATAATAGTATTTTTGCCATACCTTGGAATCTTAGTTTCTTTTATTTTCCATTCTATAGAGCACTTCATTTTATTTATGAGGTGCTACAGGCGTTTACTGAATGTTTTGTTGCATCTAATGCTGAGAAAGAGGAACATTTTGATAAGATTTGCAAAAGTGGCTTCAAACATAATCTAGTTCTCTTCAGTAGCTCGAGTGTGTCTGCAAAGGCAACTAATTCAAGATTATGCTGAGTAAGGTTGGCCCTATTGTAGCACCTAATGTGTTTAGTAGTGTTTTCTTTTTTTGTTAAAGAGAAGTTAAGCAGACCTACTATAACTGCATGATCAGACAGCCCGTCCAGGTGAGTAATGCCGGAAGAGATTAGAGGATCGCTCGTCGAGATGAGGAGGAGGAGGAGGAATAAACATTTATTTTTGAAACTGTATCACGGGTTAAGCCCCAGTTCTACTCTAGGTGGGAGGTCTCCTCATTCCAGGAACCCTCTAGCCTTCGCTGACTCCTTGGCCCTGGCGACGAGCTGTCATTGTTGTTCCAGGCTCTTCCAGACGAGCTTGGCGCCCCACGTTTCAATAAGGTCTTCGCTTTCTTGTCTGGCGTTATATTCATTCGGTGAAAGCGATGCGTCGGTATCTAGATGCCATGGAAACTCGAGGATCAGGTGCACCAAGGTGTTTGGTAAGCCGCACATCGGGCAGTGGTATCCTTGTAGCATTGGGTGTAGTCTGTGCATGGGTATTTCCTTGGAGCATTTGGTATAGTCTTTGCATGAGTACTACGTGGGTGTAAGTGTTACTCTTTAGTCTTCTGAGTGTGGTACTTTCTTCGTCGGTGAGCTTTGGGTGAGGTGGTGGGTACAGCTTGCGTTCCAGCCTGTGATATCGAAAGATCGCTGAGTAAGTGATGGGTACGGTCTCTGCCCTTGCTGACGCAGACTGGCACCTTGAGAGTAGGAAGGGTTGGCCTGGCAGGTGTGGCCTCGGGCCGCGGCGTGTGCTGCTTTGTTCCCCTCCAGCCCATCATGCCCAGGTCATGCAGGTGTAGGGGATTGGAGTGCTGTCGTGCTTCAATATCTTTAGTGCTTCTGTCAACACTAGACCCTTAGCATAGTTCCTGACAGCTGCTTCAGAATCGGAAAAAACTGCAGCTGTCTCCATGCACGTGGTAGTTGCTAGGGCGATCGCCGTCTCTTCTGCAGTCTGAGAGTTTTGTGCACGGACTGTGGCAGACGCTAGCTCTCTGCCCTGAGAATCTATGACGTTCAGGGTGTAAGCATTTCTTTGCGCGTATTTGGCTGCGCCGCTGTATCTGGCATCCGGATCTTTCCTGTGTCTTTCCGTAGGGCATCCACTTGGGCTTATCTTCTTTTCTTGTGGTACGTGAGGTGCATGTTGCGTGTAATTGGTGCTATGCACAAGGATTTGCGGATATTTGGAGGAATTCTTTCTTTTCGGTCCATGGTGGCCTATAAAGGTTTCACTGTAGCTCAGCCGTTGCAGCACTGATCTCCCGGTGGGCATGAGCTTAAGTGATTCTAGCAGACTGGCTTTATGAGCTTCAGCTAATTCTTGCCAGGTGTTGTGTATGCCCATCTTGAGAAGTCTCGTAGTCAAAGCCGCAGATGGTAGGCCCAGGGTTGTTTTGATGGCTTTGCATATTTGAATGTTAATTTTTTTCTACCTCTGAAGAGATCTAGAATATTGGCCAGTGTACATGATGAACAGATTGGGAGAGTAATGAGTTGAGATAACGTGAAGTGTAGACAGGAATGAAGGAAAATATGCCATTGAACGTGAGCAGCTGTGACAGATTCTGTTGTCCAGTTAATAAAGGAGAAATTAAAATTGCCATAAATGATCAGAGTAGAATGCCGAAATAGCATATGCACTTCATTTAGAATGTTTTGAAACTCGCTTGAAAATGCATCATTTACATCCGGAGGGCAGTAGTATGCACTCATAACATTCTGCTTGAGCATTGAATGAACTGAAAATGTGCTCTAGGAATGAACGAATGCCAGTCCGAACTGCAACAAATAATTTTTTTTAAAGCTATGAGCATGCCACCCATGCAGTTGCATCATTCACAACAAAAAGTGTTGTATGCAGATGTGGAAAGAAAAAAATTATTGGTGATGGTATTGTTTAGCCACGTCTTGATTAGCACAAGAGATGTCACGCATGAATCAATGAGTGATGAAAGTGACATATATTTTGACATCACACTTCAACCGCTTGTGTATAAGAATGACAGGTTTGTAAAAGTGTTATGGGTGTGTGGTTGCATAAGCTGTCAGTTTCCACACTTGCAGAAGATGAAGGTATGGCTTGTCATTCCAAAGCATGCTGAGACAGACGCACTGCACAGTTTACTTCCGAATCCCAAACATATGTGTCTTTGTTGACCAAGAGCGTGTTAAAAACCAAGCAAGCTAAGTTTGAGCTGTCTCATACTGAATACAAATTTTAAAAAATTAATAAGAAAATAAATATATCTTGCATCCTGATTGCTGATTTGCTGTTCCTAAGTGATGGAGTAGTGCGAAAGTGACATATATATTTTGTTTGTACACATTGTACTCAACCCACCGCAACAGTAAAAAAAAGGAAAGAAAGGAAGGAAAATGTAATTATGTGAAATTATACAGATGGAGCATCCTTTTTTTCATGCTGAAGTAAACAATCAATATATGCACATGTGAATACGATATGTACATGCATTAAAATAACTTTCACCAGTCATATTATGTCAGCAAGACAGCAAGGTGGGCGAATCGGTTAGAATTTATCTTAGTTTTGGTAACAGCTAGCGCCAATGTACAATGAGTAGAAAACGTTATTAAATACACGATCAGGGCTGTTAATGTTTTGTGAACACTTTTCTGTAACGCTATGTGTTATATCCGCGTCCACAGTGGCCTGGCCGACATGAATAAGCGTAGGTTATGATCCAGCTCTTCCTTGTCATCTCAGGCGCTGATAACCACGACTTATTACAACACGGCGGTTTCTTAACGTTTGCTAACCCGGCTTGGGCAAAGCTCCAGTCGTTCTGCGCCACCTCACGCCCGCCGTACGTGATGCCGACCGGGCAATAATAGATTGACTTTTGGATGGTACGCTCGCTGCGTGAGGGAACCCCGCAGGTGACGGGCATGGGAAAATAGCCCATTCTTACGACGCAGGGTTCGCTATATGACCTGTGATTAGCCCGGGGGCTCTTCGATAAACTGCGCAGCAGTTGCGCGGCCCAATGCTTCGCGCTGCCCGATTGTAGACGGTGGATATTGTAACATGTTTTAATTTCTTATGCATTTCGCTCGCGCAAGAACGTTCCACGACTCGCTCACTTCCAGCCTGTCGCCAATGAATGTTCCCCGGGCAGACGCTCCTCAAGCCCGGCCCGGGCCCGATCGAATCAGCAACTGCTTGCCCGCCCCGAGCGTCCTTGGACCGAGTTTGGCATATGCGGCCGACAACGCTTCCTGTCTGGCCAGCGCTAGTAGTAAAATCACGTTTTGTCAACAACAAAGTTAGCGTGTTGACGGTATGTGAAACGTCGGTCGCTTCCGTATCGCAGTTCTGCTGGCATTCGCTTTTTTTCCCTTCTTATTGTCTTAGACACTAGGTGCGATTGCGATCACTTTATTCCGACGGTTATGCTATGTTGTGATACAACAGGCAGGCCGGATCGAGGTGCCGTACTCGCTAGGGCCTTTTATTGCCCTGCTGCGCGTACACTATAACCAATAGGTCGTTTATACGGACGGTACGTAATAATAATAACGGTAACCCCGAGAAAGGAATCCATGTGACATACTGGCCCTGAAGATAGGTTCATGTTTGCCGAATCGCACCGTATGTTCGTGGGAATCGGTCGAATTGGCACGTACAGTAGAGAGGCTCTCATGAGATATGCTGGCCGAGATATGCTGAGCCTTGGCCGAGCGTCGTCCACTGCTCGTGAGACGCGCAATGCGGTAGTTTACTTCGCTGAGGCGCTCCAGAATAACGTAAGGGCCGACGTAGTGGGCGAGAAACTTCTGGAACAAGCCACGCTTCCGCAACGGCGTCCAAAGCCACACAAGGGCACCAGGATCGAAGTAAACGTGGCGGTGACGCCCGTCATAGCGTATCTTGTACCGGTCCTGCGATGCTAGGGTGCGTAGCCTAGCGAGGCGTCGCGCTTCTTCTGCTCGACATAGGATCTCATCAATTGATTCGTTGTCATGAGCGAAGTAGGGAAATATGGTGTCGAGGGTGTAGCGCGGCGGACGAGCATACAAAAGGAAAAATGGTGAGCAACCAGTTGTCTCGTGTCTCGCGGTATTGAAGGCATAGGTAATGAAAGGCAAGATACTGTCACAATTGAATGTGCTGAATCGACGTACATGGACAACATGTTGGCAAGCGTTCTGCTTGTGCGCTCGACCAGACCATTAGTTTGTGGATGGTAGGGCGTAGAATGGCGGAAGCTAGATGAACACAGACGAAGAGTTTCTTCAACCACGTCCGCGGTAAACTGTCACCCACGATCGCTGATTACTATGCGAGGAGGTCCATGTCGGAGTATAACGTTAGCCAGCAAGGAGATAGAAACTTCTGTAGCTGTGGCCGATGACAATGCGGCGGTATCACAATAGCGGGTAAGGTGATCTACGCAAACGATAACCCAACGATTACCCTTGGAGGATCGCGGGAAAGGGCCCAGAAGATCTATACCAACTTGCTCAAAGGGGACGCTAGAAGGGGGAACTGGTTGAAGCAGGCCATGTGGCGCTTGTGGCGGACGCTTGTAGCGCTGGCATTGATAGCAGCTGGCGACGTACCGTTCGATATCTTTCCGCATCTTAGGCCAGTAAAAACGTTCATGAGCCCGGTAGAGTGTACGTGTGGAACCAAGATGACCGGAAGTTGGGTCATCGTGCATGGCGTGTAAAACTTGGTGGCGAAGGTTCTTGGGGACAACTAAAAGGTAGCGTGCACCGGTGGTCGAGTAGCTCTTCTTATAAAGCGCGCCACCATCACGTAGGCGAAAGCGACTGCCTGCAGGTCACTCCTGTGCTGCCGCGAAGAGCGGTTGTAAGCTGTCGTCCTTGTGCTGCTCAGATATGACGGTACCCATATCCGGAAATTGCGGGGACACAAAAACGATGTATTCATCAAAATTGTCCGCATCACATTCAGTTGTTTGAAATGGCATCCTAGAGAGACAATTAGCGTCAGCATGTCGCCGGCCACTTTTGTAGCAAATAACGAAACCGTATTCCTGTAGACGGAGGGCCCAGTGCGCTAGTCGTCCTGAGGTATCCCGCAGATTCACAAGCCAGCATAACGAATGATCTGTTATCACAGTGAAGGGGTGCCCATAGAGATACGAACGAAACCGTTCCACGGCGAAGATGACCGCCAGACCCTCTTGTTCGGCGACTGTATAGTTGCGCTCGGAGCGGCTCAAGGACCGGCTAGCGTAAGAGATAACGTGCTCCCTGTCGCCAACACGCTGAACTAGCACAGCACCGATGCCTACGCTGCTGGTATCGGTGTGAATCTCAGTTGGTGATGAAGGATCAAAGTGGCGAAGAATTGGTTGGGATGTCAACAGGAACTTGAGCTGGCGAAACGATGAGTCGCAATCTGCAGTCCACTCAAAGGTAACGCCTTTTTGGAGATGGCGTGTAAGGGGATGAACCATGTCAGCAAACCGGGCAATCAATCGGCGAAAATAGGAGCACAAGCCCAAGAAACTTCTTAACTGCTTGACAGAGTTGGGTACTCTAAATCTTCTACTGCCGCAGTCTTTTGTAGATATGGTCGGATGCCTTCTTTAGCGACCAGATGGCCTAGCACAAGAGTTTGTCGTTCCCCAAAACGGCATTTTTCTTTAATTGAGCACAGGACCCGCTTTCTCCAAGCAGTTCAAGACCAAATCCAAACGTTTGTTGTGCTCACTAAACGTTCGCCCGAAGATCACAGCGTCGTCTAAGTAGCACATGCAAACTTCTCATTTAAAGCCGCGTAATATCGTGTCCATGAACCTTTCGAACGTTGCGGGCGCGTTACATAACTCGAAGGGCATCACGTTAAACTCGAATAGTCCGTCGGGTGTTACAAATGCTGTCTTTTCTCTGTCGTCCTTGTGTATAGGAATTTGCCAGTAACCTGACCGTAAATCGACTGAGGAAAAGTAAGATGCCGCAAAGAGACAGTCGATGGCGTCGTCAATTCGTGTGAGTGGATATACATCTTTCTTAGTAACGGACCTGATCGCTGATTATCTTGCGTTCTGACGGGGATACACGATAGGGTTTTTGTCGGATGGGCTGGGCGGCTCCTGGGATGGGCTGGGTGGTTCGTGACAGCTTGTGACAATATTATTAATTTAATGATGATATATGTATGACATGTAGGAATGTCATGTAGGAATGAAATGTAGGAATGAAGTATTAACAACACAACAACAACATTTCTTGTCATATGACCAACTGAGTAAAATCTGCTTTTCAAATGAACAAACATACCTCACAGGAATGCCACTTATATCTTTTTCAACTGAGCTACCACATCTTTAGTCACATGTACAGCTAGGGTATGCAATACAATTTCAGAACATGGCTTAATTAGCAAAAAGCTTGCATAATCTTGAATATAGTTGATGCATTAGAGGTGCAGCCTTTGTTAATGTACACATTGCATAATCTGCACACTGCAGAGCATTTACGTAATCTGTTTTGTACTTTCTTCATGCATGTGGCTGCAAGCCTTTGTTTTCAAGAGTGCACCTAAGAAGAAAAGTGTTTGTATTCCGTTTGGATGATGCACTTCGGTGGCCAAGAGAAGAAACATGCAAATTATAATATTTTTTTTATTAAGATAGCTGCATTGGACGAGCAGGATTTACCTTTCATACCATAATTAGGGCAAGGCAGATGGCACCTGACAAAATCCAGAAAATGTATCATCCACTCTAAGTAATTGGTGAGCAAGCTACAATACCATGAGGGGCCAGTGAGCCTTGGCTTTCATATGACAGGAACAGTCTTGAAAATACCGAAACAAATATGCGTAAGGAACAGGAACTTACTCTGTCTGAAACCCACTGGTGACTCCATTATAAACGTAAGCAGCAGTGCTTGTGTCATGCCCTGCTGCTTAATCAAAGAGAGACTAAGAGATGAATGAAAGGCATAGATAGAAACATTGAGAGGAGCATTATTTATGTTCTTTTGCAATATCATGCTGCACTTGCCACAAATTATAAACACTGCAATAGTTGTCTCTAGCTTGCTTATTTTAATAATGGTTCCATTCACAGTCTCAACTCCACAGCATAACACAACATATGAACTTATTGCGCTAAAGTCTGAGAGTGTGTTGGTTACATATACTACATTTGGTTACATATACATATACTGGATGTGTGGGGGGCATATGAACACACTTAGTGCTGCTTTCCAACTGAGATTATTGAATCCGTTGAGCAACCTGAATTTATGCCTTCACAGTCAATGCACATACATTTGCCCACATCTACTGTTTGTTCTATATTGATTTCTCTTTTACGAGTAATCATGGTGGATTATATGGGGTATTACAATTAAACATTGAAGGCCATAATAATGAAAATAATATGGCATTTGAAAACAAAAAGAATAGAAAGGCCATAAAAACGACAGCAAAAATAAAGAATACATTAATTGTTTGTTTTAAAAAAAGCCTGATAACCTTAATAAATCACCATGACATGCCTCTTAATTGGCTCTTGAAAGTTGAGCTCCAAGATTGGTATGCTGTGCATATCAGTGACAGTAAGCGCCAGACTAGCAATACCAGAGTAACAGGGGAATCACCCATTGCAATCACCTCTGAAAATTTAGTCAATGGAGTTAGAGTGCCCTTCTGAATCACCTTTCTAACAGCAGAGTAACACTGTACCATTTTGGAACAATACATTTGTGTTTCTCTGACATGATCCAAATACCTCAAATAGATCCCGGCACATATCGGAGAAGTAACCATGAATGTCCCTCCCAACCTCAGCGAGAAGGCCCACCGAGCCGCGCGAGAACTAACCCACCGCGGCTCGGACAATGACAGCCCAACACCCTGCAAACCCAGGGAAAGGGGAAGGACTGCGGGGAGGCGACGACAATGAAGTAGCGATACGAACCAACAGGGACAGACTGGTCACGTACCATAAGATACTGACACACTATACGAAACAAAGGGAAACATACCCACAACCCCGCAAACAACTCGACAGGTTTCAAGAAACAGATTAGAGAAGGTTGCAAACCAGAACGTTCCGAAACCCAGTTTATTTAAACCGAGTAAATTCAGCGCAATACCCAGACGCGAGCTGCAAGCTCTGCGAGCAAGAACACGCAGACAGGGCACACATATTATGGAAGTGCACACAGATCAGACCAGTATGTGTAGAGGACAAGATAGAACCGGACCTTCTCGAGGAGCGATGGCCAAACGCTCTCACTAGCTCGGAACTACACGACCAACTATGGGCTATCCAGTGGGCCCGGGCAGTGCTGGAAAGGCTATGCCTCACTGCACATAATGCCCAGGTGGCCTGAGCCCAGGCTGGAAACCTTGCAGATCCTTTTCTCTTTAAACTTATTTCTGTACGTCCTTCGTAGGTTCAAAAAAATTTACCTTACTAAACGCCATGTGCATCTTTAGAGGCATGACTTATAGAGATACATTGGCAATTTAATCTGTCCACCATGGATGCTATGAAGTCTCAAAAGGCAAAATGCTACTCGCTGATAGATGCTTCATTTCACAGAACATTTGCCCCTTTTTACACACAACGCTTTGTTTAAGGTCACATTCAGAGCAAGTGAAAAGCACAATTAGGCCTATAATTCCCTGCCTGTAATGATACTTTGTACAAACTTGCTGTGAAACAGTATTGCATGAAGCTACACTGACTCTCTACAACTGCAGAAGATTACTCTTTTCATTCAGGCAGCAGTGACATTTCTTTCCATTCATAATAAGTGAGTCAAGATGCCTGTGCTCACATTATTAAAATTACATATTTCCTGATTATAAATTGCAGTTAAGAATACTGCGTCCTTGGCAGCGTTTGCAAAATTGACGCAGCAATGGCTGTCGAATTTGAGCGTAAAAGCATGTGTCGCATCAGAGCAAACTTTTCTGGGTAGAAAGACAGTAATTGAGCCTAGCACCAGAGGTGCGGGTACATACATGTTCTTCATGGTATTTTGTTCTTTGTTATCTGTCATGGCATTGAAAATGCCAGAGATGTGTCCCTGTACCTAGTGTAGGCAAGCATTAAAAGTGAGTAGTTGTGAAGCTTGTGTATCTTCTAACAAAGCTATGTGGCTTTACTGTCTTGCTTCAGCTGGTAAATGGCACTCAAGTAATTGGTGTGTGTCTGTATTTGGGCGGTGTTTGATAAAAAAGAGGCGGCCTCATTGGTGTCATGTGTGACTTTACCATGTACCAGCCCTGTTCTGCAGACTCTTGTCATGTATGGTATGAAGCTCAAGTAGAGTTGCAGACATCCATTGTATATTCCTTATTTTTATAAAGAGGGAAGTACTTAAGGCTGACTCATACTATGCTTCCATCTCCTGTAATAGCAGCGTCTGTACAAAATACATTGGTCCAAAGGAACATCAGTGTACAGCCGTGCCATGGCCTTAAGTCTGTTCTTGCACCGAAGCAATCAGAAGTGACTGCAACTTGCAACCTCTTTTATTCACATGCCCATTCACATTGAATTAGCAATGCTGCCGTGGTGTTCACCTGGGCGTGTTCTTGAGCGAACAGAGGGAGAGCAGCTATTGTCCTCATCACGTTCTGAATAACGATCTCAATCTGGTCCCTCTGCTTCGGTGAGGGCCAGTAAAACTGAGCCTGATAAATAATACCCGGCTGGAGTACAGCCCAAACAACATTACTGGCTATTTGGGTACAATCGTCTCCACATTTGGAAGCAATCCTTCATATCCGGTGGAAGGCTCACACTGGTGTCTTCTTTATTTTGCCTAGCCAATTTGATCTTGTTCTGGCTTGGCAAACATCGAGACCAAGGATCCGTACGTCTATTTCTTGTAACAAGGACCAGTGCCGGTAGCCAGGAATATTTTGGTGCGTGTGTTGGGGGGGGGGGGGGGGAGTGGGTCGAGGAGGGCAGGGGGCAGGTGAGCATTGTCTGCACATCGTCTTATGCCAGGTAAACAGAAATTTTGGGTTCGGGGGCAAGGAGTTACGTTCCCGGTGTAGAGCATGCTGCAAGGAAATGCTGGTCTAGCTTGGTCTCTGAAACTAATTGCCAAGAATTGTTAGAAAGCTAAATTGTGGCTCCTTTTTCTTGCAGCAAGGTGTGTATTATCCAAAATGAGTGCTGCACGAATGATGCATGTCGCTGCACCTATTGCTGCCTGCAAATGTGAGCCACCTTTCAGGAGCACAGCAGTACTGGGCAGTAGTGCTAGTTAATTGACATAATTAGCCCGGCTTCATAATGCGTACACTGGAGTTAAATGTCATTTTTGATTAAAATGGCTGTGACATATGAGTAGGCTTTGTTTTTTGTGGCCATTATCTGGCTTTCGTGCACCCCCTGGATGGGCTGTATTATTTTTTCATCCCTCTGACAACAAACATTTGCTTGTGAGTACTTCTTGCTACCTTTATTATTGATTTTTTTTCTTGATACTCAGATCCCCGTCTTTGCAATGTGGCCTCTGGCTGTTTATGTTCTTAGGAATGCAGACTTGTATGATGTTAACATATCTGAAAAGAAGCAGTATATACACAATGAATACTAGAATTATAGAAAGCCACTGCTGCAATATTAATGGTCAATCTCGGAAAGGGTCTGCTGAATTGGCCACAATGAATAATTTACTGAAGCTATAAAAGCTGCTTTTCTGAATAGGTTTTTCAAGAAAAATAAAGCAATATGCTTGTCATGTTTGACGATAATTCACAATTACCTGAAACATATTCGCTTTGAGAATTACTCCCAGGTGCCACAAGCACACTTAATGCAGAAGCTTGAAAGCAATACAGTGACAGCCACACACCTCTACCACGTGGAATAAAAAAAATCCCAGACGGTAGCACACTACTCCCCGAGTTAAAAAAATAAACACATGTTGTCAATTATTGAAATTGCTCTTTATTTTTAAAGTTCAATTCAGGACAGCATACTGTAGAGTGTATTAATGTTTATGTCAGTTTCCATATTATATGCCCCTCTGTGGCAACAAAATGCTGCACATACACAATCAGTCATGCATGCCCTCCTACAATGAGTGCATTTTCTGAATGGAAATTGAGTGAATCAAGTGACATGTGGCTAGTTGGCAGCTCCCCAGACCAAGAACACGTTCTTTCATAGAATGCAGGGTGTATCTTACTGAGTATTTGTAGGTGTAGATAGGTGTTAGTCTGTACACAGCGCCAATCCCTGGTCTGTTCTTCCATAAGGTTTGAGTGCGGGCGGCTGTATTTTTTTCTCTTTTTCCAGGTTTTCGAAGGCGTCGTGTGGGTCAATGGGTGTTCCTTGAAAGGACTGACTAGTGCTCGGATGCTTACTGCTCAAGCAGTTCGGTCCGCCCTTTCATTTTCCTCTTGTCCAGAGTGCGCCGGGCACCAAATTACCACCTGGTGCAATTCTGTTAATTTTGTGTGGGATGGTACCCGTCATGCACAAACTGCATGCTGCCTTAGAGTCAATCATGGCCAATGCAGATTTTTCTTTTGCTTCTGCATCTCGAAAGGCCAGTGCTATGGCTGCTGCCTCCACGGTGCAGGTTAAAGAGTTCTGAATGGAGGTTGTTATCCCTGTGGACCGATTGAAGGCCACTATTGTTAATTTGTCCGTTGCCACTCTACATGCATCTGTGTAGTACGTGTCTAGATTTCTTTCACATTTCTTTTGTAAAGCCTTTGATTGCGCTTTTCTTCTGCTTTGGTGGTGTTCTGTGCTCATATTCTTTGGGATTCGTGAAACTAGAATTTTCTCTCTTGTTTGTCTGGGTAGCAAAAATGTTTTTTCTCAGCCATACAGATATCCATCAGGGGATATCCCACCTTTTGTAACAGAGGCTTTCCTTGTTTTGTAGAATTCAGATCTTCTCTCTGAGGCACGACCACAAGCCGTGTCATGTTCATCATATGTGTTGTGTATACCCGAGCCTCCACCTTCTTGGCACTTGTGTTTTTGGAAGCCCTAGCTGCCTTGATGATGGAGCTCACTTTAGACATTTCAGCCTTATTTAGTTTTTGAAAGGGAGGCTAGGACACCCTGCTAATAAATAATGCTTGCAAAAGTCTGACTGCCTCCGCTTCTTTGAAGCCTCTTTGTTGTTTAGTGACTCCATGGATCATTTGTGCCACATTCGTTGTTCTTTGTTTTAATGTTTCTAGCATGTGTGATGCCCTGCTGTTGTCTTGGTACAAAAACTCAGAATCCATTCAGGTATATGGACACCAAGGACAAGAAACAAGAAAAAAAATTGAGATTGGCAAGGTGGTTTCTTTTGATGCAGTGAAACGTAACTCAACTCCAAGTATGCATTCACACAACATCTGCACATGAACATGTTCCTAAAATACATCAAAGCCTGACCAAGCAAACACATTCGCAGGCCTCTTTGAATTTATTCCATTTATCCTTTCAGCACTGGTCAAACGTGCAATACATGACTAAGAAAACGCAGTTGGTGTCTGTATACAGAAAAAAAAATTGTAGGCTGTAACTGCCTGAAACTGTGATTTCTAATGCACAAACTTTTGTGCATAGACAATTTGGTACAAGGAAGTGCTGGTACAGATTTCCCTGAGAAAATGCATGCAGTTTGTAGCATATTTAAGAAAGCTGATAAAATGAACCTAATTGTGTGCACATACACACTGCGTGCCTCCATTTAACACAGAAACAGGCTGGCTGTTGCATTGTTAATGCTGTATCGCAGTAATTTGCCGCCTTAAAAATAATGTTGCTGTGACACAAATCGCTCCCAGTTGAAAAAGACAACATGAATTCCTGTCGCAACTACAGAAATTTCTGTCACGACTACAGAAACTTCTCTTGTACGACAGAAGTTCCTGATGTTCATGTAGCTGTGACAGCTATTTCGGACATTACGACAGAAATTCTGATGTCCCAACAGAATCATCCTGTCGCGAAGACCAAGAGTTTTGTATTCGCAACAGAAACGTTCTGTCGGGCAACAAAAGTTCTGAAGTCATGACAACAAAGAGCTTTCCATCGTGACAACGATTCTGACGTCGCAACAGGAACTCTCTGTCGGGACTACATATTTTCGGTCGTGGCGTTAGAAATGCGCCACTTTCTGTCGCAGCGACATAAGTTCTGACGCTGCGACAGAAGCCCTTTCAGTCGCGACGCTTTAAAATTGTATATCAATGTCGCATCGGTGGAGTACCCTGTACTTTTCTCTTGCGCTTGCGCGGTATTCAATCGTGCTTCTCTGAAGCACGATTGCTGATATGCGGCAATGCTGATAGCACCGACACCAGTATTAAAGTCGATGTGGCCAATTGTTATGATTGTGCCGTGACGACTCAAAATCGGCCCCTGATGAAAATCATACCATCTGCGGGAATGGCTGCGTATCCGTTTTGTGTTATTTGGTAAGATGTGGCACACAGGCCTCTGGACTTACATGTGCCGTTACACTGACGCAGTTAATTTCCCAGAAATATTGCATAAGCTTTTACGAAGCGAAAAAAACGTTTTGGGTTGTTCCACAAAGTTGCGTGAAAAGCTGTCTCGCTCGGGTCTCATTATTCTGGTACAGCGCTGCCGAGAGAAGCCAGTATGCTGTCAGAATGAACAATAATCCACGAATGTTTATGTAGCTATTTTGCATTGAACACAGAATTATATGCGCGCTCAAAAGTGTAGAGCGAGAGACAACTGTCGAAATTAGCAATAACAACCTAACAGTGTCTCCGGTCACCGTTGCCTATTTCTATATTTCTTATTTAATATAGATATCCTACAGCAAGATCGATGTTCTAGCACTCCACAATGTACCTGTCGATAGTAAGTACACCTTTACTTTTCTAGAGATGCGGCAGTTGACGCGGTGGAGTGAAAGCGCATTTTGGCTCTTCAAACGCAAATGTAAACATAAACGCAAAGTATTTATATAGCTAAAATGTACGCCAGAAAGCGTTCTCTACAAGGTGCTGTGGTAAGATGCTGGGCTCGGGTTCCTTCGGTCCGAAGTTCGAATTCCGTGCGGGAACGTTTTTTTTTATTTCTCTTTTTTCTACTAACAAATATACATAGCCTTAAAGAGATCTGGGTCAATTTTTAATTAAATATTGATCAAGAACTACAGGACGTCCGACTACAGACAACAGAACGACAGAATAAAATTTCCTGTTGTGTTTTTCAAGTGGGCTGTCACAACCTATATCGACACTTAGGGCGAAATGGTTATCAAACATACCTGATGACGAAACTCCAACGCTCTTTGACCCACCGTGGTTGCTATAAGCGTCCTTTGAGTTGTGCTTAGTATTAAGCACGAGGTCGCAGGATCAGATCATGGTTGTGACACGTAAAAAACGACAAATTGAAAAAAAAGAAAAGTTCAAACGCCTCCTTTTTGTGCGGCACTGGCTTCTTGAGATTTTTTGAGAGGACCGATGGGTTTTAACACCGCGACGTAAAACGTGTGAGCAATATGCTCATAGCGCAATGGGTCCGCGCCGTACTCACCACCACAGCTTCAAATGGCCGCGTGAAACATGAGGCACCTGGGCAAGCGGTAATCGGAAACACGCCGTTTCCAAAGCAGTCGACACTGTACGCGATCCAATTTTGTTAGGACTGTGATAGAGCTTTCACTAGCCGCTGTCATATCGTCGCGCAGTAGGGAATGCCCGAGCACGGCCGCGCGAACCACAAAAGTGTATTGCAGTACACAGATCAAGTCAAAGCGATGGCTACGTGGTGACCGATCACCGTCGTGCTGCGCAGTGGGGCAGGTAGCTTTCTCGTGAGGTTCCACACTACACGAAGCACTCTCCGACGGCAACCAAAGTTACCTCGTAAGCACGCATATAGACACCCAGGCAGAACTATAGTATACGATGAGCAAAACAGGTGCCGTCACCAGTGCCAACGACAGTGGCGATTTGCGGGCTTCGCCTTCAGTTTCACTTTTAGTTGATGGGAAAACGAACAGAGGCGAGGACACTCTGCGGCCGAAGCCGTCGAAGTTTTGCGTGGTCTCGCTTCCAAAGAAAGCTCGTCAGATGCCGACCGGGGGTTCTGGCGACGCGACAGGACATTGTGGTCGACGAGACGAACAAATCGTCTATTATATCGCCCTAAATAAGTTGGCTTGCACTGCGGAAATGTATAAATTTGCAGAAAGAAAGGAAAGAGAAAAAGAAGCACTTGGACAATATATCCCTTCTTTCTCGTGTCCTTTCACAGATGTGTAAAAGAAAAGAAAATAACGCATAAAATAGGAAACAGAACTCCGTTTATGCTAAAGGGAAGCCTCTATCTTCTAAACTCGCTCTTAAAAATGATGTAGAATTGAGGTTCTTTCGCCTTCTTTCATCCCCATTTTTAGAGGGAGAGAAATAGAGGACGCTGAACATTTCTACACCACTGTAAGGGAGCACGGTTTTCAGGCACGTAGTGTCAAGGGAGGTCACATCCCTTAAAATGCCTTTTTTGGCTCATTTCCGTTTACAGTGTATGAGTTTTCGCGGCTTTGTGACGTCGCGTGATTGTAGAGATTACGACAAAAACTGTTTAGTAAATTTGTGATGAAAATCATTTTAAAACAAAAGAGTCTTGCTGCTTGTTTTACAGACGCCGCCATGATTGTTCTAGGGCGTGTACTTCTTGCAGTAGCCCTCTTGGAAATGTTGTTTACCTCGAGCGGTCTGAAGGTCGATACGGAGGATGGAGGTTACATCGACCTCCTGGTTCGCCTGCAGGAGGATATCCCGCAAAATGAAACCATCATCTCCAACTTGAAAGTAAGTGCGTGGTTCCGTGCTTTATTTTACGCTCCCCTCAAATAATGTTCTGGATTACCACCATTAAACGAAATGACCAATTGCTGTGCACAATGAATGTGGGTCTTGCTGGGTGAACCCCTTTGCATCCATTTGGAATACTTTGCCATGTTTTCGATTTCCGCAGACGCAGGCACATGCCTCATACTTTGGAGTATATTTCCGCTGGTATGCATTTGTCCTTTCGCAACCAGCTAGTGCCTACAGTAGCAAGACATCTCTATTTGTGTTATCGTACCGATTTACCGTTCTGGAATCTTTGTTTGTAAACGCATAAGGTGCTTCAGAAAGGCTGGCCAACGTTTCGATAGGAGGACCTATCTTCGTCAAAGCCACCTTTGACGAAGATAGGTCCTCCTATGCAAAGGTTGGTGGGCCTTTCTGAGGCACCCCATCCCTTTTTACAAACTTTATACCACACTGTACTATTCCACCTGTCAGCCCCTTTCCTAATTTTAGAATCTTTGTTGCAATTCCTGTAGATCTCAATGTTTTTTTTTTAGTTTCCATCCTTTGTATCGTGTTTACCGTCTCTGTTTTTTCTCACATTTGTTTTCATGACTCCTGTTTTCTATTCATACTTTTGATCACCCTGTACTTGGTAGCCAACTTTCTAGACCTCTTCGTTTATTGTTTATCCAATTTATCGAGGCAAAACTATTTGTACACTTTAGCCACCCTTTAAAGTCATTCATCTTCCTCAGTCTTTTTGCGAAGTTAAATTTGCTCTGAACTTCTCTGACTTCAAAAGAGCGACAAACCACGTCGCACTGCTCTGATTCATTCGAGATTTCCCCATGGGCTCCAATACCTAAACAGCCTACCGATCTTCGGTTGACTTAAAACCACGACAAGCTACTTGATTCTAGGCGCAAAGTGGTCTTTGCAAAAGTTAGCACTGGCAACATTACTTATTTCCATATTTCCAATTTATTGTAGCCCTAAAAATGGCATCTAGAAATGTCATTCAAAACACCTATTCTCTCTGCACTATTCAATACAGAGATATCATTTAAAATTCTGTGGTTACCCATTATACCAATCTTTTACTAGTTGAGGCACTCCAATTTTTATATCTTGCATTTTCATTATAGTGACACGTGTACTTGCCTATCTTTATCGGTGACCACGTTTACCCCCTAACCAATTTTCTGCACAGCGCGGGACGCGCCTGCATGTATCGTAAGTTTCTGGAATATCACCGATGCTTACTGTTATCGAGCTTACTGTACGTTGCCTACAAAGTGTTTACTAAGGTAATTGCAAATAGAATAAGGAACACCTTAGACTTCCGTCAACCAAAGGACCAGGCAGGATTCCGTAAAGGCTACTAAGCAATATACCATATTCAGACTATCAATAAGGTGGTCGACAAATGTGCGGAATATAACCAGCCCTTATATCTACCTTTCATTGATTACGAGAAAGCGTTTGATTCAGTCGAAACCTCAGCAGTCACGCAGGCATTACGGAATCAGGGTGTAGACGAGCCGTATCTAAATACACTCACATATATTTACAGCGGCTCCTCAGCCACCTTAGTCCTCCATAAAGAAAGCAACAAAATCCCAATAAAGAAAGGCGTCGGGCAGGGAGAGACGATCTCTCCAATGTTATTGGCAGCGAGTTTACAGGAGGTATTCAGAGACCTGGATTGGGAACAATTGGGGATAAGAGTTAATGGAGAATACCCTAGTAACTTGCAATTCGCTGATGATGTTGCCTTGCTTAGCAACTCAGGGGACCAATTGCAATGCATGCTCACTGACCTGGGGAGGCAAAGCAAAAGGGTGGGCCTAAAAATTAATCTGCAGAAAACTAAAGTAATGTTTAACAGTCTCGGAAGAGAAAAGCAGTTTACGATAGGTAGCGAGTCACTGGAAGTGATAAGCGAATACATCTTTTTAGGACAGGTAGTACCGCGGATCCGGATCACGAGACTGAAATTATCAAAAGAATAATGGGCTGGGGCGCATTTGGCAGGCATTCTAAGATCATGAACAGCAGGTTGCCATTATTCCTCAAGAGAAAAGTGTATAACAGCTGTGTCTTATCAGTACTCACGTACGGGTAAGAAACCTGGAGGTTTATGAAAAGGGTTCTACTTAAATTGAGGACGACGCAACCAACTATCGAAAGAAGAATGAAAAGTGTAACGTTAAGGGACAAGAAAAGAGCAGATTGGGTGAGGGAGCAAATGCGAGTTAATGACATCTTAGTTGAAATAAAGAAAAAGAAATGGGCACGAGCAGGACATGTAACGAGGAGGGAAGATAACCGATGGTCATTAAGGGTTATGGACTGGATTCCAAGGGAAGGGAAGCGTAGCAATGGGCGGCAGAAAGTTAGGTGCTTTAAACCTAATGCATTAAATTTATTCTTACACAAGCTCACTAGCCACCACATTTTTTCCTTGTAATTGTTCATTCTAAGGAGTACCCTTTCGTAATATCCCAACGTTTTTGCTTTCTGTAATTCTTGCATACCTGCTTAATTTTTCTATCATCATCATCATCATCATCATCATCATCATCATCATCATTATCAGCCTGGTTACGCCCACTGCAGGGAAAATGCCTCTCCCATACTTCTCCAACTACCCCGGACGTGTATTAATTGTGGCCATGTTGTCTCTGCAAACTTCTTCATCTCATCCGCCCACCTAACTTCCTGCCGCCCCCTGCTACGCTTCCCTTCCCTTGGAATCCAGTCCGTAACCCTTAATGACCCTCGGTTATCTTCCTTCCTCAATACATGTCCTGCCCATGTCCATTTCTTTTTCGTGATTTCAACTAAGATGTCATTACCTCGCGTTTGTTCCCTCACGAATCTGCTCTTTTCTTATCCCTTAACGTTACACCCAACATTTTTTCTTTCCATAGCTCGTTGCGTCGTTCTAAAGTTAAATAAAACCTTTATCGTCGGCCTCCAGGTTTCTGTCTCGTACGTGAGTACTGGTAAGACACAGCTGTTATACACTTTTCTCTGAATGGATAATGGCAACCTGCTGTTCATGGTCTGAGAATGCCTGCCAAACGCAGCCCAACCCATTGTTATTCTTCTCATTATTTCATCTCATGATCCGGATCCGCGGTCACTACCTGCCCTAAGTAGATGTATTCTCTAACAACTTCCAGTACTTGGCTACCTATCGTAAACTGCTGTTCTGCTCCCGAGACTGCTAAATATTACTTTAATTTCCTGGAGAATAATTTTTAGACCCACCCTTTTGCTTTGCCTCCCGGGTCAGTGAGCATATATTGCAATTAGTCCTCTGAGTTACTAAGCAAGGCAATATCATCAGCGAATCGCAAGTTACTAAGGTATTCTCCATTAGCTCTCATCCCCAATTTTTCCCAATCCAGGTCTCTCAATACCTCCCGTAAACACCCTGCGAATACCATTGGAGAGATCGTACCTCCTTGCCTGACCCCTTTCTTTATAGGGATTTTGTTGCTTTCTTTATGGAGGACTACGGTGGCTGTGGAGCCGCTATATATATATTTCAGCATTTTTACATATGGCCCGCATACACCTTGGTTCCATATTGCCTCTGTGACTGCTGAGGTTTCGACTGAATCAAACGCTTTTTCGTAATCAATGAAAGCTATATATAAGGGTTGGTTATATTCTGCACAGTTCTTTATCAGCTGATTGATAGTGTGAATATGGTCAATTTTGAGCAGCCTTTACTTAATCCTGGCTGGTCCTTTGTTTGACAGAAGTCTAAGCTGTTCCTGATTCTATTTGCAATTACCTTAGCAAATAGTTTGTAGGCAACTGACAGTAAACTGATCGGTCTATGATTTTTCAAGTCTTTGCCATCCCCTTTCTTGTGGATTAGGGTTATGTTAGCGCTCTGCCAAGATTACGGTGCGCTCGATGACATGAGACATGACGTACACAGGGTGGACAGTTTTTCTAGAACAATCTGTCCACCATCCTTCAACAAATCTGCTGTTACCTCATTCTCCACAGCTGCCTTCCCTTTTTGCATAGCTCCCAAGGCTTTCTTTACGGCTTCCGGCGTTACATGTGAGATTTCAAATTCCTCTAGAGTATTCTCTCTTCCATAATCGTCGTGGGTGGCACGTGGGCGGCACTGGTAGTGTATAAATCGCTACAGAACTCCTCAGCCACTTGAACTATGTCATCCATATTAGTAATAATATTGCCGGCTTTTTCTCTTAACGCATACATCTGATTCTTGCCAAATTTCTAGTTTTTCTTCAGTGCTTTTAGACTTCCTCCGTTCCTGAGAGCATGTTCAATTCTATTCATATTATATTTCCTTATGTCAGCTGGCTTACGCTTGTTGATTAACTTTCAAAGTTCTGCCAGTTCGATTCTAGCTGTAGGGTTGAGGCTATCATACATTGGCATTTCTCGGTAAGACCTTTCGTCTCCTGCGATAGCTTACTGGTATCCTGTCTAAGGGAGTTACCACCGACTTCTATTGCACACTTCTTTATAATGTCTCTAAGATTGCCGTTCATTCCTTCAACACTAAGGTCCTCTTCCTGAGTATAAGCCGAATACCTGTTCTGTAGCTTGATCCGGAATTCCTCTATTTTCCCTCCTACCGCTAACTCGTTGATCGGTGTCTTATGTACCAGTTTCTTCTGTTCCGGCCTGAAGTCTATGCTAATTTGAGTTCTTACCATGCTATGGTCACTGCAGCGCACCTTGCCGAGCGCGTCCACATCTTGTATGATGCCAGAGTTAGCACAGAGTGTAAGGTCTATTTAATTTGAACTCTCGCCATTCGGGCTCCTCCACGTCCAATTTCGGCTATCCCGCTTGCGGTAGAGGGTATTCATCATCCGCATATTATTATGTTCTGCAAATCCTGCTGATAACTCTCCCCTGCTTTTTCTAGAGCCTATGCCATGCTCCCCCACTGACTTGTCTCCAACCTGCGTCTTGCCTACCCTGGCAGTGAAGTCGCCCATCAGTATAGTGTATTTTGCTTGAACTTTACCCATCGCCGATTCCACGTCTTCATAGAAGCTGTCGACTTCCTGGTCATCATGAATAGATGTAGGCGCGTAGACCCGTACCTCATTCAATTTGTACCTCTTATTAAGTTTCACAACATGACCAGCCACCCTCTCGTTAATGCTATTTAATTCATGGATTTTGTCATCTATATCTTTATTAATCGGGAATCCGACTCCCAGTTCTCGTCTCTCCGCTAAGCACGGGAAGTGCCCGTTTTTAGCACTGTATATGCTTCTTTTGGCCTCCTAACCTCACTGAGCCCTATTATATCCCATTTACTGCCCTCTAATTCCTCCAATAGCACTGCTACTCTCGCCTCACTAGATAACGTTCTAGCGTTAAACGTTCCGAGTCTCAGATTGCAATGGCGGACTGTTCGGACCCAAGTATTCTTAGTACCCTCTGCTGCGTCACAGGCCTGACTGCCGCCGTGGTCAGTTGCATCGCAACCTGCGAGGACTGAGGCCCGGGGTTTCATTGTTGTATACATATAGGAGGTTATGACCAAGTAGTGCACCAGGGTGGCCAATTCTGCTGTGGTGAGGGAGTGCGTTACCGCTTCTGGTCAGCGGGATCAGGCTGCACTCCAGGACTGTTTATGCAAATTTATCAGTACGTAGTTTTTTTTATGCGGTGGAAAATTGCGCGGCACCGGGATTCGAACCACGGTCCTCTTGCACGCGAGGCGTATAATATACCTCTACTCCACCATTATATATAGCTTATTCTCTTATATATACTTATGGTTCTTTTATAGCTTATTTTCTTTCGTTGTTAGGTTACTTACACAATCTCTTCTTTCAACTTAAATAATTTCTAGCCACGGTTGTCTGATCTACTGCGGTATAACGTACGTATAGCAGTTCCTTATTATGACTGGCTGCTGTGGAATGCGCGTGAATGATTTTTCATGTTTCTCTATTCTGCATATCACTAAGATTTAAGTGTTTTGCTAATATTGCATCATGCCATGCAAGGATGTCAGGCTACCCAGGCTATCTGTTCTTTGTTCATCTATCGTGATCAGTGTAGTCGTTAGTAAACCGTTACTAAGTATAAGGCCTAGTCGTAACATCACCGCCTATTCCTGGATTGCCGCGTTACCTGTCCATTAGACCTTTTTTTCTTGGTTACCTGCTACAATAAAGTTCTGTTTTTCGCACAGATCCAGCTCTAGAGAAGCATGTAATCAGTCACTTTTAGATTCATCATATTCGCATAATATCTCCTACTAACAACACTGGCATGATTTTCAGAACTCAGTGTTAATACGTCATCCTGAAGACATAGAGTAAGACAATGTGAAAACTGAGTTCGAAATGTATCTCTTTATTCGGCAAACATGTGTACAAAAAACAAGTGGCATTGAAAGCGCAACAATAGCAGTGAGCAAAGTTGGCGATCGCCGAAACCTGATCAGCGGGTCAAGTGCATCGGCTATTCATACGTGGCAGTTCCATAGTTTTGATTTATTTATTTATTCATACTGGCAGGCCAACATACTGGCCCATGCAGGAGGGGTAATACAGTTGACAAGGTAATAACAATGCAACAAAGATAATAAAAAATGTATATATAAACAGTGCATGAAAATGATGCATCCCATAGCCACGTTACAAAAATCACAATGCTTCCCTTAGCACAGTAACTACAACAAAATAATCGCACACTTGAATTTGTATCTGGATCAAAACGCTCTGCCAAACAACAATCGGACACTAAACATAACTATATACAGGAAATTTCACATGTCAAAACGAGAAAAATAGTGAAAAAAATTGTGTTTATAGTTGTGTTATTTTATGTGAGAAATAGTTTTCCAACGCATTTGTGAAGTTCCCCGATCGAAGTACTTCAACAGGGAGAGAATTTCATTCGTTTATAGTACGCGGATAAAAACTATTCATGTGAGATTTTGTTTTAGCAAATATTGGCGTAAGCGAAACGTTATGTCTATGTCTTGGTTTTCGTGCATTAAGAGGCGTTACATATTGAGGTATTTGAAGCCCGATTTTTCCATTTATGATGTTATGTAAAAACTGGAGACGACTAACTTTACGCCTGTGTTCTAGTGAAGTGATTTTATTCCTAAGCATTAGTAAGGACGGAGAATCCTCTCTTTTATATTTTCCAAAGATCTAACGGCCGTCCTTTGTATACGTTCCAAATTCATGATGTCTGTTGGGTATGAGGATCCCATACAACCGCTGCCTATTCAAGTTTCGATCGCACGAATGTGTTATATGCTAAAATTCTTGTGTTTACCGGTGCCTTTTTAAGTTTCCTTTTCAAGAACCATAATTTCCGCAAAGCTGCTGAACATGTAAGGGAAATATGGTCTGACCAGGAGAATCTGTTAGTGGATGTGACGCCTAAGTATTTGTATTGTTCAACTTCAGTTATTTTTGTGTCGTTTAGAACATAGGAAAAGTATACTAGGTTCCTTTTTTCTTGTTACTAGCAGCAAGACTGTTTTATGTACGCTTAATTCCATGCCCCAAAGTTTGCACCAATTGGAAATTGCCATGACCAATTTCTGCAAGCATGCGTGATCGTTTCGTGAAGCGATTTTTTTTAATATTACACAGTCATCCGCAAATAGTTCCAGCGCAATCGCTGGTGCCCGTGTGTCTCCACAAGATAAAACACAATTCTCGTCACGCTTGCAATCTCATTGCAGAAGGGTGGCCGACCACGCAGGTTACCAACGTGAATCAGTAATAACATTCGAAAAAGTTCCGGTACACGTAGGCGCAACTTGCGCTTAACGATACATTTAAGTGGCAGCACATGGAATATGGTGCCCGGAAAACGGTTGAATGAATAATAAAAAAATTCTGTCAATATTATTGTTTTAAATCCATTCATTGAATTATCTGTTTGATCGCTGCCATCGCTACCCTTTCATAAGTAAGCTACTGCCAGCCACATCATTTTTCAAACCTTGTTAAGCTCTTTATATGTTTATTTTACCCTTTCTCACTTCCTAGCTCGCCTAATGGGCATGACTACACCTCCACTATCTTTGACGAGTTGTTGCATCCCTAGCATATAAAATTGACAGTGACCGGCGTATGCTTCAAAAATGAGCAGTGTCGCTCGAAAGGCGATGCACTGACAGCGGTAGGAAGATTTAGCGTTGCGCTCGACCTTCTCGGGTGGTGCTCTAACTTCACGCTGTTCTGACTAACGTTGACGGTACATACGCTGATGCGCCAGAATTTCTGGCATCCTTGAATGTTCCAACAAGCTGTGGAGGGTCTGCAATAACACAGGTGCCGCCACTCTGCCCGTAAAGAACCGCGCCAATAAATTTACGTCACTTTCATGTGTGATCGTTATCATTCTTTACCACTTCTTTATTTTATTTGTCTTAGAATACGTAGGATAAGTTACATGCGCTGTTAATGTTATGTTTGCTGGCTGCCGTCCTCAATGGTTCGAGAAATAATATAGCCACGAACACAACACGCAGTGTGAATAATTTCAGTGAGACAATTTTATTTATTTATTTTATTTACTTATTAGAGTACCCTAAGGGCTCGTGAGGGCATTACATAGGGGGGGACGAAAAAGTTCAAGCATAAGTGAAATCTGTACAATGCAAATATATGAAGGCATTGGGAACCATAAAAAAATGGTCTAAACATATAGCAGAAGCAAACAGAAAAATAAAAAAGGAAATAAATAAATAAAAGGGAAACGGAGTTTATACAATGTTTAGTAGCGTGAAGTACGCATAAGAACCTAAAATGCGATGCAAACAATCAGTACCCATCAGAACACGAGTTTAAGGATACAATCGAATGATGGTTTAGGTAAACTGCTTACACAGATACATATCAGATGAAACAGATTGAATTTTATACAATGCCAAGCACGTAAAAACACTATTAAATAAACATTGAAGCAAATGTGGGCTCGGCAGGTTGATACACTCTAAAAAGGTTATGAGTGCTGCATTAAAAAATGATGGTTCCGTAAGCGAGACAACGTTTGCAGGTAGCGAGTTCCATTCGGCAATAGATAAAACTAGAGGCGAATTTCGATAAACGTTAGTCCTGGCAAATATAGCTTTTACTTTATGAACATGGTCTGTGCGGGTCGAAATGTGGGGAGCGGGAAGAATATGTAGGGGCTTGAGCGAATGCAATGTTGCTGTGTTAATGGCTATGGAATAAGGACAATCATGATAATTTCCTGCGCATATCAAGTGAAGGGAGATTAAGTAATTTCTTTAAGTCGGACACACTTTGATATCGAGAGTATGCAGTTAAGATGACCGGCGCAGCTTTATCTTGAACTGATTCGATTAGGTTCGTGAGATTAGAGTGATGGGGGTGCCAAAATATGGACGCATATTCTACAGAAGGCCTGATAAGAGAACTGTATGCGCGAAGTCTGGTATCTGTGTTAGCAAGGGGTAAGTGCCGTTTCAGGTAACCGAGTTTTTTGCATGCTTTTGGGGTAATGTGTTAAATGTGAGCATTGCAGCCTAAAGTGGAGGTAAACGGGACACCCAAGTACTTGATTGAAGATACTGAGTCAACAGCAATACCGCGTATTGCATGTTCGTCAGAGGCAGGTCGAGTTATCGAAGCAAATTTCGGGTGTTTAGTTTTCGCTATGTTAATTTCCATCCGCCATGTGTCACACCAGTCAGTTAGTTTTGTTAAATCAGACTGCAGCACAGAGATGTTGGTAGGGCAGCTTATTTTATTATACAATTTGCAGTCATCTGCGAAGAGATGTATTTGTGAGGTTATATTAGTTGCGATGTCATTGATGTATATTAAACATAGCACTCACCCAAGGACGGATCCTTGAGGAACTCTCGAAGTGACGTGAGTGCAGTTAGAAAAGCAGTTGTTTACACTGATTACTTGAGCTTGGTTCGTTAGGAAATCCTCAATCTGTCACGTCGTGTTGTAGTCAAGCTGTAGGTTTCAAACTTTCCGTTTTAGTCGATTATAAGGTACTCGGTCGAAAGCTTTAGAAAATTCAATAAGAATGACGTCTGTACTAAGCAATCTGTGCAAAGAAATGTGAATATCTGTTACAAGTTCTTAAATTTGCGTCTGACATGAGCCATTTTGGCGAAGGCCATGTTGGTTATTGAGGAGCACGTTATTGTCGTATAGAATATCCTATTGCATCCTATTAGACTATAGGATGTGTTCCAATAAATTGCAGCAAATAGATGTCAGTGATATAGGTCTGTAACTATTAGGGTCTGCTGTACCATCAGATTTAAATACCGGTATCACTAATGCTGATTTCCAATCTTCCGGTAGGCACCCTGTATTGAGTGATTGCTGAAATATTAGAGTTAACAAAACTGAAGAGTAGTGCGAGGCTAATTTTAGAAGTTTAGCACTTATACCATCAGGACCTGGGCTGGTTTTATGAGAAGGCCTGTCAATTGCACGAGAGACGCCATGTTCCGTTATTGAGATGAATGAAAAAGGGAATCGAATAGATGGTTGTTCAAGTATATGAGTGTTATCAAGTGGCAGTTCGGTAGTAATAACTGCAGAGAAGCATTCGTTAAATAGCTCTGTGCCGTCTTTTGTGTTAAGCACGGCTCCGTTTTCGGAAATTAGTAAGGGAGCAGTGTGATTTGGTTTTGTGTTATCAACTTGCCAAAGCTTTTTTGGATCAGTTTTTATCATATTGGGAAGGGTGCAAATAAAAAAGTTGTCTTTAGCTTCGAGAATTCTAGTTTCTGTATGGCGCGCTTTGGTTTTGTAATTCTGCCAGCCTTCTGGATTATTGCTTCGGCCAGCTTTCCTGAACGCTTTCTTTTTCTTGTTTATACACTTCTTCACTTCGCTGTTAAACCACGGGTCGTTCTGCCTTGAGCTGTTGGTCATTTTTGGTATACATGTAGTCTCAACTTCTTTGAGTTTATTGTGGAACAAGCTCCAGTTATCATCTACCGTTCGGTTTTGAAAATTGTTTGCAAGGTCGGCTGTAAATGAGGCTAACATACCAATCATTCTGCCAGGGTCGGCGCGTGCATAGTTGAGAATGCATTTTTTCGCTGTATATTTCTCGGCAGGTTTCAATGCAAAAAAACATTGCACCACCCTGTGATCACTTAATTGTTCTAGCACATAGCAAGGTCTGGATGATTTTTTAAAGTAATATCTAGCACGTATTCACCCTGAGTGGGGTCGCGCACGACTTAAGTGATGAAAATACAAGGTTTGTAGAAAATGAAGACACTCAGATCTGTTGCTATTTTCTTTTAAAGAAGTGATTGAGAACTCGATACCTGGGTAATAAAAGTCACCCCCTAATATCAGTATGGAAATTGAGAACTGGAAGACCTGTTGTAGAGCATCATTCAAAAAATGAACAAATTCCAAATGGCTATCAGGTGGACCATAGCATGCACCGATGACACATTGCGCATGTCCATTACGTGCAGAGACCCACACTATTTCAAGAAGAGAGTAGAATATCACTAGAGACGGTTGATAGTCATCTTTTATGACCACAATAAATCCGCCTCCTTGGAAGCCTTCCCAGTCCTTTCGAAAGATTACAAAAGATGGGTCAAGTGCAAGTTTGCTGGTAGTGACGTCACTGGAAAGCCACCTTTCCGTACCTATTACTATATCTGTGGTGCAAGAATGTATGAGCGTTTTCAGTGCATCAATTTTATGAAAAGGGCTGCGGAAATTTGCCAAGTGCAACGGGGCTGCATGTACGGACGTAAACTTACGCATCTCAGTTGTTTTAAACTGTAAGACATTATTAGTGACTGAATCAAACCGGTAAACAGAACCTTCACAATGTAGAGACATAAAACAAACAGAAAAACGTTCGTTTCCTTCACGATTGCTCTTAGCGAATTCGCGCAACTTCCTACGAGCCAACTGTACCTTCGGCGAAAAGTCTTCTTCTATCGACCCTTTAGGGGACTCGAAGTTTTTCTTTTTGTGGGATTTTGTAGGACGTTTGTTTTAGATTTAAAGTTGAGGAATTTAATAATAATAGAATGGTGAAAACTGTGACGGCGCTGACCAATACGATAAATACGTTCAATGTCTCCAAAGTACATGTTCAAGTAAGTGGCACAAAATTCCTTCCCAGTGGCTTCGGATTCGGCATGTCCTTCATGGCCCTCTTCGTGTATACCAGTGATTATAAGGTTATTGCTCCTCATTCTGTTACTTATGTCGTCCACAACATCGACGAGTTCTTCATTTGCTTTAGATATGTTTGTCATAACTTCATTCTTGACAGCGTCAAAGTGCTTTTTGATTTTCAGTAAACTACTAATTTTTTTCAATGGTGGTGACCCGAGTATTTAGGCTTGCAATTTGTTCGTTAACTTGTTTCAAATCAGATGAAAGTTCTTCACAAAACTCTTTCAGAAAGGGCAGCACGTCCTCAATCTTGGGCCCAGAATTAGTCGCCATGTCTCCAGCTCGAAGCAAGAGCAGAGTGAGACAAATGCACAGCAATGTCAATGAGGGTCTGGGGCTAAGCGCGCGAATAAAGCACGAGCTGTCATGTAAAAGTTCATCCCCACTGTGACTGCGGCATGCAAACAAACCAATGCGTGCGCGGTATGTGCACAGATCAACACCCATTTGAACATCAAAAAAGGCACATAGACGAGGAATCAATGGCCACAAAAATCGCCTACGGCTAATCGAACAACTCAACATTATGGCCTGCCTATGACAGGAAAACGCACAACTCAGTACATGCAGCTTGAGGCCGCCAATGCCAACGAGTTGCTGAAGTGCTGGTGCCTTTATAGGTCCAGGTGGCTCTGTTTCCGATACCGGCGATGCAGACTCAGTGAAGTTTGCTGCGGAACCAAGATAATCTTCAGGTGATGCAGAGCTTCGGTTCTTGATGATGGGCGGCCAGGCAGCACACGGTGGCAAGCACGAGTCAACCTATGACAGGAAAACGCACAACTCAGTACATGCTGCTTGTGGCCGCAAATCCCGCTTGTGGCCACAGAGCTAGCAATATATACTGCATGTCATGGATAAGTATATATATATACGGAAACATATGTGGAGTCTTACGGCAACATCAGCGATGACGGTGAAGGCAAAATTTCGCCGGGAGTCTCCATATAATTGATATTGCAGTTACAAAAAGTGTGTTTCGGTCAAGGTGTACATATTCGTAGCTTAGTTATTGAGCTGCATTTGAGTTATCACTCATTTATGTTGTTTCTAACCAAAATACATTTTCATGTAACAAAGTGTGCGAATCTAGGGTAATTTATTGTGCGGCGTATCTTATATACTTGCGACTTATCTTTGCTTCTTAGTGTTCTGTCGCTTTACTCAGCACTAAATTTTTTTTTCGACAGTGTGCTGGCCGTTTTAAAAATCCACTGCACCTGCCGTGAATCGACGTCCTACAGTGGTGGCTACATTTTGTAAAATTGCATCCCGTCACACCAACCTCATGCAAGCCCACCTTCCTTAGTTCGTTAGTTCTTTGTTCGTATCAGCTAACGCTACCCAGAAACTGTGCGACTTCGTTTCACCGTTATTGTCAACACCATAGCACTACGTTTTAATATTTTTTTTCACTGGAGTACAAATTCCATGGCTGTATTACCATTGACCAGGTGACATATGCATGGTTCGTGCGATTGTCTAACGACTAGTCAAAAATCAGGTCAAAAGTTGTACCTCGCTCGCTTACGCCCATTCAATATTTATTAAAAAACGAATTATCTCCAAGTGTAAATTCGAGTCGAGGACCGCCGTAGTAATCGTGCCGTTGCCGTCATACGACGATCGTCTACGTGGTCGTCATGTTGCAGCTGTCCTGACATATGCATGCTCGCGCTACATATGCAGCAGATGGATTTACGCAAACACGTTCGTCCACCGGTTATAGCTTTGAAGAAGCCCAAATATGCTGTTTGGTATTCCAGAAAACCTGCAAGGCATTTGGCATAACATCGATTCCCACACTGCGCGGGGTCAGCATTAGTTCTTTTTCTGCGACCGACGATTATTTGTCAAAAGGAAGATTTCGCTAAAATTTACGCTAAATTTCGCAAATATATATGGTCACTCTCACTACTGCATATTATTTTAAATCTAAAACAAGTTGGCGCGTATATGCCTCTAAACTATAACGTATCTGCAAAGTAGGAGCTCGGTACCTGAATGGTTCTATTCGTAGTTAAAGAAGGGGAAAATCAGACATCCACCCGTTCGTAGTGATCATTACGAATTCTTGAGCACGTTATGCTTGTCAGGGTATCGGCGCTGACGCGGGTGTGACGGACATCGCGCGAAACTTGCTTTAGGTACCTATGCGCTAAAGCATCTTAGGTGGCTGCTTGGCAGTTCAGAGGACCCACCCCATAGTTTGTGACGAGGCGTGAACGCTATTTGAGGAGTGAACACGTTGAAGAAAAATATGCCGAAAACGCAGAGACTTCGCAACTAGGTACTCGAATTACCTCTCTAGAGAGCACGGCAACATCATGAAATGGAAGCATATATGAATGCTGAAGAGCAGTACTGCGAAAGCCCTAATACAGGCTCAGCAGAACAGGGCGCGTTATCGGAAGAGGCGCTACTGAAGTTTCTACCGATGCACCATAGCTCGGTACTTTCTTTTGTATTCCTTGTGCGCTCCAAAGTATAGCCATGTAAATAATAATTTGAGAAAACAAGTTCTCCAGCTGCTAAGGAACCCGCCCTTTGTGCCCAAAGAGCGTGTAAGCCTTGACAAGGATGCTTAAGACTTAAACAAGTTTTTTTGGTAGTAAACCACGCTCCTATAATATATTTAATGACTGGAAAAGTTGCGAGCAATGCTTCGTTCTCATGTTTTTGCGAAACAGGAGATTCATATGTTTATTAGACGTCAGGCTGAGGTTAAAGACGCGGCAACTTAGTTACTTAGAGGTGCGATGTTTATTACATAAGCCGGCCGTGAAATGGAGGCGACGGTATTAAAAGCAGCTAAGGAATCGCTACGATAACGATGGTGCAGCTGGGTGCTAAACGTGTTCCCTTGCAGCGCTCTGTATTTAGGTAATTGACGCCATCGCTACGGTAATGATAGCGCTACAGGTGCCCCCTACAAGGGCAAAGTAAAATATTTCGTGGTAAAGAAAATGCCAGTAAGTTCAGTTTCTTTGCAGAGGAACGATTCTTAAGTTGCTTAGGAGTTTAATAAAACTTCCATGTGTGTAAATGTTTCGCAATAGAAAGAATGTCCAAAGGAATGGGTAACAGATAAAAAAGAATACAGAGTAAGAATATCAACACTTCGTAAAGTCACAGGAGTGGACATTCGATATCGGTTGACATGCATATTATTAATTGTAACTGTCCCTGGTGGAATCCGTGTGACATAGAGGGCGCACGAGACTCTCAGGAAGTCTTGCTTGTGATAGTGGAAAAGGAGGAGGTTCGGCTATATCGGTGCCGGTAATGTTAATCCAGCGCGGTGATCACGATGCGCCAGAGGTGGCGAGGAGGATGATGGCCGCCGTGTGAGAAGCTATCGCAAAACAGGTGTAAGCTGCATTGCAATACAGACCTCTTTGTTGCCCCCGGATAAAAAGAGGGCTGTTTCCCTGTAGTAAAATCACGGTCACGGGACAGGGTTTGCTAAATATATGTAACCGGTGGCTCATTAATCAAAATGCAGCGGACGCTTAAATTTATGTTACGGTTATTGGACACTGGCTCCGTGTATTGCCGTATGCATGATATCCGCATAAGAAATAGATTACTGAAAATGTGCACGTTTACCGCTGTTAGGCTATTCTTACTTACTTGTTGGTGTACGCGTTCGTGTATTTTGTGAGCTGAGGTGCACCTTGGCAGAATAAAACGCTCTGTTTTAATGTGCAGGCCCTACTACAGGCATCCTCCAAGTTCCTCCATGTTGCCACGGAAGGCCGGGTTTTCATCAAGGAAATAAGTTTACTACTCCCAAAGAAGTGGAAGAAAAAGAAGGGAGATCCCATATCTAATCAATGCTTCACAATAAGTGATGTCGTGGTTGAACTACCCAAAACAGATAAAGAAGCAGATCCGTTCGCTACAAAACAACGTAGGCCTTGTGGAAAACGTGGGGACTTCATTCGAATTTTCACCAACGTCCTAGCGGATTTGAACTCACGGCGAAAGAGCTTAGACGAAGCAGGTACGGAAATTTTCTGTCAAGCTTTGGGTAACAGCAACAGCAAAATTCCTAATAATAATAATAATAATAATACTAATACTAATAATAATAATAATAATAATAATAATAATAATAATAATAATAATAATAATAATAAGACATTTATTAGACGTTTATTACAGTGCCCAGAAACAGCAAAGTTTTTCTCCTGGAGCACCTTAAAAATAATACGATAGACACAATGCCGAGAAAATAAAATATTAGGAAAAAACAAATAGCGACAACAAAACGGGGAACGGGTCTAAACGGGAGTTAAACACAAGGAACGAAGTTTATTTTAATTATAGGGTTTTACGAGCTAACACCGCTTTCTGATTATGAGGCACGCCGCAGGGGAGGAGTCCGGAAATTTCAACCACCTGGGGTTCCTTAACGTGCACCTAAATCTAAGTACGCGGGTGTTTTCGCATTTCGCCCCCATCTAAATGCGGCCGCCGTGGCCGGGATTCGATCCCGCGACCTTGTGCTCAGCAGCCAAACCCCATAGGCACTGAGCAACAACGGCGGGTAAGGATTGAAATACAACATCTGTCAAAACATCCAGGATACAATTCAAATGAATCACTCAATTATATGACGTGGCTCAAGACAAGCCCTAACACCTCAGTGCTGCGGCACGAATACTTAGACAGTTATAAATGAAGCAAGGATATCAATAACAAAAGACTGCCACGAAATTATATGTTTTAAAAACACAAAACATAAATCGAACAAATTATGGAAATTGTTGAAATAGAACAAAATTCGAGGTAAATAAATAAAAGTGCCGGATGGCAGTTCACGAATGTCTGAAACCATGAAGCAACAACGCAAATCTAAGAACAAGGACAGCGAGTTATGAAACATATTAACGTTATGAAACTAATCCTTACGAAGACTCACAATTTTGTGGACGGTTGAGTGATGGCGATGACGTACAGGAACATGGAAACTTATATATGAAACTAATCCTTACGAAGACTCACAATTTTGTGGACGGTTGAGTGATGGCGATGACGTACAGGAACATGGAAACTTATAGCAGCTATATCTAAAGCTGGTGGTCATGCGCGAAATACGAAGCGTTATGCAACTCAGGAGTTTGAGGCTGGCAATGACTTCGTGAAGGAGCTTCAAAAGATACCGATGTTTAGCGCCATTACATCGGTAGTTGAGTAAGGAAAGTTACGAAATAATTGCAGTGCTAGAACTAGACCCACTGTCAGCGTTAGCAAAGCGATAATATATGGTTAAAAGCGCATTCTGGAGCCATTCACTCATAGTTGGTAAATTGGGGTTTAATGGCGCAAGAGTGACTAAGGCTATATTGCGCCAGCCACAATACATTAAGAAATGAAATGTTAAAGCAGCGAAAGCTGCGTTAGGTTATAGCCTGTGCAAAAAAAAAAACGGTTCCTCCTAGAAAGCTCATCAAGTCGGTGACGGGCACTAGCGGATGATCTTCCAGTACTGAGGAGGGGTGTAAAGGTATGTGTAAGTTATAGAGATTCTGTAGAAGCTTCCATCTCTGTGTTTCAGTGTGTGGACATGTCATAATACTGTGCATTACTCTAAGTGGTTCATGAAACTTCTAGCAAGTAGGCGGGTTTTCGTTTTGAAGTTGAAAATTATGTGTCAGGTGAGAATGCCCAATCCGAAGTCGACATAGGATCACCTCATAGAAGCGTTGCTGGTGAATGCAACGAAGGGGTTTTATTGTACTGTATTGCTTTATTGTATTGAATCCAATAAGGGGTTTTATTGTGTGTAATTTCTTGTGTATGCATTCCCATTCTAGTTGCCACTTGATGCCAGGGCCTTAAGAATCGCTCGGATACTGTATTCGTATGGAAGTGCTGTTTGCGTTATGCCTTTGTGCATTGCCATGAACGCGTGTTCATCTGCTGCTTCGTTCCCTGGTATCCCGGCATGGCTTGGGACCAAGCAGAATCGTATGGTTCTTCTGTATTTATTACAAGCCACCATGTTTAGGATATTGCCAAGCAGGGATTAAAACGCGGAGTTGAGGTTTAGAGCTCTGAGTGCACTTAACGAATCGGTATATATGATAGCATTCATCTGCTTCTCGGTGGTAATTTTTTTTGCTGCCGTCCATACCGCATAAGCTTTGGCGGTAAAGGCTGAAGAAAAATTACTTATCCGAATGCTATTGTCAAAATTTTGTTATGATTGTGGCACCTACGTCTTCTTGTGTTTTAGAGCCATCAGTGTAAAATTCCGTGTAATTTTTATATTTTTCTTGAGTAGCTGAGAACTTTAGTATTATGTGTTTTTGTGGAATGTCTTTTTTTCTTTACATGTGTTTGTGTCCAATCACAAATGTGTGTAAAATTTCACCGCGGGGGTCATCTTGGTGGCCTTTCAGCTACCTCCAGGCCTCATGAGGAACTTGATAGGTCTGACAGTATTCTTTGTGTCCTAAGATACGTGGCCAAATCATGTTCGGTTTATTTGTGTAGTGAGCAGCACTGTGTCACGATGTTGTAAATTATTAGTTGTGGTGATGACCGTATTCTCAGTATATAGGAAAGTGTATGCAGTGCTCTGCGGTGATGTAAGGAAGGCTCATTACAGTCAACGTATAAACTTTGGGCAGGCGATGTTCTGTAGGCACCGCTCGCCAGTCGTAGGGCATGATTATGAACTTGATAAGTCGCTTAATATAGGACTGCCTAGCGTCACCGTAAACTACACAACCATAGTAGAGAATGCTACCTAAAGACAACGGTATATACGCAGTAGGGATGTTCAGTCAGATCCCCAGTGCTTGTACGATAAAACTTTGGTGTTAATTCGTGCTTTATTTGCTTTGTTTATTTGTGTTAGTGCGGGCCAGGAAATTCTATTTTGTGTCAAAAGTTACGCCTAAAAATTTGTAGTCTTCTTGGACCGGCAGCGTTGTATCATCCAATGTGACAACTGGATTGCACTGTAACCCTCGCTTCTGGGAAAAGAGAACTGTACCAGTTTTATGTGTTGAAAAGGGAAATCATTTTCTCAGCACATTGCGTGAGATTATTTATTGTTTTTTGTAGTTGTCTTTGGCAGGTGGGTAGATTTGAAGCGCGGAAAGTCACTTGGAAATCGTTCACACATGTTGATTCTATCGCAGAGGATGGGATGATCTTTAACAGAGTTCATTTTGACAATGAAGAGTGTCGTGCTCAGAATGCAACCTTGTGGAACGCCATTTTCTTGGGTAAATGCGCGTGAAAGTATTATGCCGAGACGTACTTGAAATGTACTATTTGACATGAAATCAGATCGACAATTTAACCTTCTGCTGGGAATTCCCACGTCAGGCATGTCTCTCGAAATTCCATATCGCTACGTGCTATCATACGCCTTTTCTAAATCAAAGAAAACAGCGAGACATTGTTGTTTGTGTCGAAACGCGTCAGTATTTCATGTTCTAGTCGCACGAGATGGTCAGTGGTAGAGCAGCCCTTTTTGTATCAGCACTGGTCTATTAGGCTTCTTGCTTCAAAAATGAATGCGAGCCTTATGTTTATGACGTTTTCATAGGATTTGGCTAGACAACTTGCTAGTGCAGTGAGTCTATAGCTGCTAGGAGATGTTGCAGGTTTACCAGATTTTAGAACGGGCACGACTACCGCATTTTTTCAATCTGTAGGCATCACCCCAGACTCCCAAATATTGTTGAAAGTTTTTAAAGTGCCTCTACCTATGTTTGAGATAGGTATACCAGCACTGTGCAGTGGACACGGTCAAGGCGTGTTGCCGTTTTTTTTTACCAGCAGAAATAACTCTGTTCAGTTCATGTATTTTGAGGGGCTATTACACATTTCAGCTTAAGCCCCAGTGGTGGGCAGTCTATGTTCCTTCGCCGACTATTTATATATTAAGAATGTATTTGAGCAGTTTGCTGAGGTGGAGATATTATAAAAGTGTTCGCCTAATAAGTGGTCCTGGTCCTGTATTGTTGTTTGTGTGCCTGGACGTGTAAGTAGTGGTATTGTGAATAATGAGTACTGTCCTCTAAATTTCCACACTTGGTCCCACATTTGTTTGGTGTCACCATAATAATAATTGAAGATATGAATTTTTGCTACGTTATTTCTCCACCTGGCTTGGAATAAATCGTGCTTTGGCTTTTAACCTGTTTGAAGTTTAAGATGTTGCTAAGGTGGGGTACCTCCATAGGATTCCCCAGGCCCTATTGTGTGTTCATCTTTAGCGTCTGTACACTCCTTTGTCCACCAGGGCTTTAGCTTTCTTGCGCACAATACCGGATGACTGGGGTATCACCCCTTCTGCCGCTGAGATCATGGCCTCAGTGAATTTTCTGTTCGGGAACGCTTGGGTGTGGAGAATAGATGTCTTCCAGTTTCGCGTTCTCCATAAAAACCAGCCAGTTAGCGAGCTGTAATTTCCATCGGCGTGGCCTACTGCTTAAGGTTGGTGGTGATGATAAGACTATAATGACTGCGGGTAATTGATCGCTACCATATGACGTGTCGAGTGCTTCCCATATAAGATCATTAAAAATAGATGGTGAGCAAAAAGCTAAATCTACACAACTACAAGTGGGGGAAGTTGGTGAAAAATAGGCCGGGGCCTCTGAATTTAAGATCATTAGATAAAACCAGCTGTCCTCTTTGGTCAACTTTGACACTGCCCCAAAAAGTACAATGAGCAATAAAATCCCTTTCTAAAAGAAATGGCTCCGGTAATTGATCTCTTAAATTTTCTAAATGCCTGGTAGTAAAAAGGATGTGGGGTGGAGTACTCAGTGAGCAAATGGCGATGGTTTGGTAACACAGAATGGCGACAGCTACAGCCTCGAAAGATATAATGAATCGGATATTTCGGGTAGGAGTGCCGCCTTGCACGACTATAGCACTCCACCTGACAAAAGGCTGGAACAGTCGCGGTCTTTTCAGACAACGGTGAATCTGCTGGATCCAGAAATGCCATTTCGGACAACTGACGTGAATTTGAGTTGAGAAGGACAGATTGTTGCACACTGCAGAACTTGCGCAACAGAGTAAGATAATCGAATTCCCGCAATAGTTTGCAAACAGAACCAAGAGAGCGCATACCTCTCATTGCTACGTGTTTAATGTTACCGGAAAAGTTAAACTGTAAGGTTGTATCAAACGGCGTACTGAGATCATTATCTCAAAGGACTCACATAATGATACGATATGTACAGAATACGAAAAAATGCTTGCTGCTTTTCATGTGGTAGTGATTACATTGGTCTCAGCAGCATTCCAGGTCAGATTTTAATCTTTGCATAATCAGGAAAAAGAAAACAGGTCAGATTGCAGGAGGCGACAGTCATCAAGAGTAGGAATATGCCTAAATATCTTGATGTCATCAGCATATAAGGGACAAAGAATTCGAAAAAGCGGAAAGAACGTCTTTATTAAAAATAAAAAGGAGTGACACCGGTAGTTGCCATTCAGGAAGACCTTTGGTCATGAACGTTAGCATAACATAATCTATAAAGACGATAACTGTGCAAAATATTCACATTTGATGAGTCAACACCAAAGTGCGTAAGCTTTAGCAGAAGCCGTGAGCGGTTGACAACTTCCAAAGCTTGGCTGAGGTTGCAGTAAATTGTGCCATCCTTGCCTCGTGAAAATACCGGTGCAGGGATCTATATCATGAAGTTACGAGATTTGTGAGTTGGCCATATGGAAAGAAATCCATGCTGATTTGGTATGAATGAGTTTGTCAGTGTAAAACACAATTGCTCTGACGAGCAAGCTCAAAAATCTTAGATATAGCGCGAGAGGGGAAATCGGGTGATAATTCGCTACATTGATCTTGCACCCAGATTGAAAAGCAGAAAAAATACTTCCACTTTTCTATATGTCAGGAAAAGTGTGAGTATTCAATCAAGTCCAGCTCCTGTAGATTTCCTCATTGACGTCTTCAAACGTCTGATGAACCTTTCATATTATGCACCCCATGATAAAGCGAACTCTTCTATAAACTTCCATTTGACTTTCAGGTTGCTGGTGTCTTTACGCATCCGTTCACCTTGCTTAAGAATTTGTTTGTCTTTTTCGGACTTCATGAATGCTCTTGCGTTGTTAATATAAATTATCGTAAATAATCCTCTTTTGGTTGCGAATCATTGAAAGGCTTACATGTATGCTCCAGATGATACGCAGTTGCCCAACTTCAGCTGTAAGTTGTTACTGCACAAATAAATATCACAACAAAAAACTTCGTAGCTTTGCTGTCCTCCTCTTCTCGAGAATTCAGCCGTCCAGCAATGTCTGTGCCCCTGATGCCGAATGGCCTTGTCTTTGTTATGTTGTCAGCCGGGAGAAGTGCCATTTCTTGTGCCACTGGCCGGTAATGAAGTCTCCTGAATGTGATGCCTTCCTTTATACTGTATCTCACTAAATGTTGGCCCCCACAATCTAATACTTTTTCTTTAGATGCGTCAGTGTTTAAAAAGCTCCAACGTACATCGCTATTTGGTGCGCATGAAGTACTAAAAGTTCTGCCAAGCGACGATTTGTCGGCAATACGATAGGATGCTTCCGGAAAAGCAGAAATTGCTGCATCGAAGGCTCCCTTGCACTCTATGACGTCTTCATCGTCTCTGAAGCTGCGATGCTGTACAGGGTCATCTTGTCATTTGTTCTGTCACTGCTTTCCAACGTGTCCTGCTCCTGTTTTAGGAGACCCAACATAGCCGGTTCCATCCCTGCTGCTATTAGTGAACCTGTTTTCGCTTCTTTCCTCATATTTCAGACATAACACATCGGCCACGCTGCAACCAGTATTGTTTTTCTGCACGATCCGAACCTGTTAAGGTCTGTTATCTTTTCCTAACTTATGGTGACAGTCACGCTGACAGTCACGCTTACCATGATCTCTTCCTGGCCTTCATCGTGTAATTCCCGTTCTATTTCATAATAAAGCTTTGGTAGTTCGCTCTCGATCCATGTGGGGCCCTTCCACCTTATCACTGCTCAGCGTAAGTTTCATCTTAATTCTCTAGTGAAATCCACAGGATTTATTGGTCTGGTAAGCACGAGATCACGGGATAGAATTCCGGCCATGGCGGCCGCATTTAGATGGAAGTGAATTGCGAAAAAACCTGTGCGCTTAGATTTCGGATTCCGTTAAAGAACCCAAGGTGGCCCAAATATTGGGAGTCTCCCATTACGGCGTGGCTCATAATCATATCGTGGGTTTCGCACACGAAACCCCAGCGTTTCTTTTTTGATATCCGCAGGATTTTCTTCCTTTAGCATAACCCCATCGACTATCGTTGGATTTTCTCTTAATGTTTTTGCCATTACGAACAAAAACTCTTTCCTATTGCTTAATTTGCTCCAACAGAGCACGATTTGAGAGTCAATTCTGAATTTCATGTGCTTACTTTCCTGGTGAATTTATGAGTTATGTATCTAGCTCACCTGCCAGATGCTGAGGTAGCCAATCACTCGAGTTTGCCAATGTAATTTCTTTAATTGGACTGACTCTACTTTTGGGATGGGTAAATTGACTCCTTTGCTTTCATCTGAGTTTACTGTTGTTATACGTGCTGCTGGCTACGTAAGCCATTGGGCTGGTATCTGGAAAAAAATTTATAGTCGATGTTTTTGCTTCAGCTTGCCTGTTGCGGTCATAGAAATTTCACATTGAAAGTATCGAGATGCTGAAGCCTCTGTGCTAACTACTTCCATGCTATTTGGTGCTGGCTTGGTAGTGGTTTGTGCCATCTGTAGCAATACCTTGACCCTAACCGAAAATGGCGACAGAAAGTCTGCAGGGCCGTACAGCGGTGCTGTAGCCTACAGCACCTCTCATTTTTGACGTTGTCTACCATCAATGTACTCTCGCCGCGATGTGTCTTCAAATCTCAGCACGTCTTCGACGAAGCAACATTTCAGTCCCAAAGCACTGATTTCTCCCTCTTTTCTGATTTTCCGATAGAAATCTTCCACTTCTTTATTAAACAGATTTCGTAGTTTGGCGTCATTTAAAGCCCATTTTCGAAAATTCATTCCCGCTTTGCGAAAAATAGCTCTTGCTTCTTTGCACAATTCTGCAGCTTGCGAACATTTTTCTGCTCCGAATAAAACGCCATCGACGTAACTTCCTTTCTGGAATTGCCAATAACTACGGGGTACTGCTCTTCGATGCCATATAAATATCGATGAATTGTGTCCGCTAGAAGAATGCTACTTCGTTTTGTCCCGATAGTTACCCTCGGCACCGGCCATGTCTTCATCTCCGGGCGTAGCATAGATTCACTGGGTATTTCTTCCTACCAGAGAAAGCGCAGTCCGTCTAGATAAGGTTTGCGTATCGCCACATACAGAACTGTTTTTCCAAGCCTTCCGGATGACAGTAGAATCCTGTGCTGGGGAAAGTTCATCAGCATGCATGTCATAAAGTTGTTCAGGTGCGCTTGTCATTGAGGGACTTCACTGTGTTATGGATTGACGGTGCGTCCGAAACGACGCGTATGTTTGTCGTGGCTCTTTCTCTCTTGATCACTGCCTAGTGCGGCCTAAAATAGACGGGTTTGTTCTATAGTCTGATCGTGCAGTTTCTTCGACGTTTTCTGCTACTTCTTTCTCAACATAGTCATGCCTAGCTTTGTCGTAGGCGTGCAGGTCACCGCGTTCCTAGTACAATTTTTTACTCACGCGCTTAATCATCCTCTGTGCTGTTGGCTTGTTGTTAACCAGTGTTACGCCCTCCTTCCATGGTACCCGCACTTGATATCTTCCTGCCTTGACATCCATAGTTTCTCTGACGTATTGTAGCACACGGTGATCACTTGGCATTGTAAATTGATTCTTCGTGATGTTGTTGCTTTACAAATTCTAGAACTTCTGCATGACGGTAATCTCACAGTTCGCAGTGATCTTGAGCATTATAACCTCGACTATTTCAGTGGCGCAGAACATATCATCATCAGGAGCAGCAGCAGCCTGGATACACCCACTGCAGGACAAAGGCCTCTCCTATACTACTCCAACAACCCCGGTCATGTGCTAATTGTGGCCATGTTGTCCCAGCGAACTTCCTAATCTCCTCCGCCTACCGAACTTCCGAGTGCCCCCTGGTACGCTTCCCTGATCTTGGAATCCAGTCCGTAACCCATAATGACCATCGGTTATCTTCCCTCCTTATTACATGTCCTGCCGAAGCCCATTTCTTTTTGTTGATTTGAAATAAGATGTCATTACCTCGCGTTTGTCCCTTCACCCACTCTGCTCTCTTCTTATCCCCCTTAGCGTTACACCCATCGGTCTTCTGTCCATAGCTCATTGCGTCTTCCTCAATTTAAGTAGAACCCTTTTCGTAAGCCTCCAGGTTTCTGTCCCGTAGGTGAGCTCTGGTAAGACACAGCTGTTGCACACTTTTCTCGTGAGGAATAATGGCAACCTGCACTTCATGATCTGAGAATGCCTGCCAAATGCACCCTATCCCATTTTTATTCTTCTGAATATTTCAGTCTCATGATACGGATCTGCGGTCACTACCTGCCCTAAGTCGACGTATTCCCTTACCCCTTCCATTGCCACGCTACCTATCGTAAACTGCTGGTCTCTTCCGGGACTGTTAAAAATTACTTCAGTTTTCTCCAGAGTAATTTTTAGACCCACGCTTTGCTTTGCCTGTCCAGGTCAGTGAGCATGCATTGCTTTTGATCCCCTGAGTTAACAAGCAAGGAAAATCATCCGCGCATGGCAAGTTAATAAGGTATTCTCCATTAACTCTTATATCCTATTCTTCTCAGTCCAGGACTCTGAATACCTGCTGTAAACACGCTGTGAATAGGATCGGAGGGATCCTTTCTCCCTGCCTGACGCCCTTATTTAACGGGATTTTGTCGCTTTTTTAAGGACTACGGTGGCTGTGGAGCCGCTGTAGATATCATTCAGTATTTTCCCATACGGCTCGTCTACACCCTGATTGCGTAATGCCTGCATGACTGCTGACGTTTCGAATGAACCCAACGCTTTCTCGTATTCAATGAAAGCTATATATAGGGGTTGGTAACGTCCCAGACATTTCTCCATCACCTGACTGAGAGTATCAATATGGTCTGTTGTTGAGTAGCTTTTACGAAATCCTGCCTGGTCGATTGGTTGAAAGAAGTCTAAGGTGTTCCTCATTCTATTTGCGATTACATTAGTAAATAATTTGAACATATATACACATGATATTGAGCCATATATCTAAATTCATTTCCATTACTGTTATGTTTAGTTGAATCTTGCAAATGGGACCAGTCAATACTGTACAGTCATAATCGTTTTCAAATGTGACTGCTGTCTCGGGAGCGCCGTTATTTCCAGCCTTCGTAGTGTCAACGGTGATAGAGACGCTGAGAAATTTTACACTTTGTTTATTAACAGCAATACAATAGTGGGACGTCGCAGGATAGTGCTTCTATCTCGGGTGTCTCAGAAGTGGTGTATTCCGATGCCCGGTGTTTCTTGATTTTGAGTTGGACAACTTTTATATCGAGTTCAGTCTCTATGCCACCAAATGACCCCACCATTATTTTTTGCATCTTTTCACATTGCACCCTAGAGTACTCAATAACTTCATAAGGGTATATGTATTCTGGCTCATATTGTACAACATAATTCATGCGTAGCACCCGCTGTCTTCTCCTTCTGTCTATGAAAAACTGTCTGCAGCAATACGCACTTGTTCTCTGCCGGCTGCGGTGCATATATGCAGCAGGGCTTGTTGACGTGTAATTGCTCAACTTCAGCGCTCGTTTGTAGGCGTGCGCCACCACAGCTTGACTGTTGAGTCGATGGCCTGCGTGTACGTTATCGACACATGGATGTAGCGTGCCTTCGTTGCCATGCCTTGCAACACACTCCGGCTTGGCTCATCTTCGCCGTTTAATAAGGTCTGGTGCAACTGAAACATCTTTACTCCAGACAGTTTTCCGAAAAACGCGTTAAATACGGACAAAACGACCTCATGCGACAGGACTTCTACTGCAACATTATGCTTCTTCTGCAATCTTCAGCGTCTCTTCTCTAGAGCGTATATAGATTTCCGCAAACTCCCTAATTTCTTTTAGCATGCGCATGGTCTGTATTGATGTTGAGATTAAGTCTGACACTAACGTTGCTGATCTGTTGCCTGCGCCTTCATTCATCATTATACTAATCCTCATGTTGTCCTGTAGTGCAGTTCTCATGACAGGCGCTTTTCCTGTGGAGTAAATTTGCGGACGCTAATTGGAATCGGTTGGCGCAGCACAAGGGTAATTAGAGATCGCAGGGAAAGGCCTTCGTCCTCCAATGGACATAATATAGGCTTATGATGATGATCAACTTGCCATTCACCACCCTGACAACTGCAACGCTCTTGTGCTTACTTCCAACTTTCTGAATAGTTTCAAGCCATCTATATCTTTGAAACTCCTCACTTCTATCATGTTTACGAGTTCTTACAGATAGGTTTCTCTAAAATTATCTTGTAGCCCGAACGCTGCTATCATAAGGGTGACTGCATGCCCGCAATTCTTCTCGGATAACTCTATGCCTTCTACAAGAGACCTGCCTCTCCGTTGAGTGATGCCAGAACGTAATTAAAATTCTGACTCTTCCACATGTTCCTTCTGTTGTGCCGGGATGTCTGGAATTGATGCAAAACCTCAGCCAGACTGTTGGTTTTCCACGAAACTAAAGCGTCTCAGCCCGTGGCTACTCAAATAGCGTGTGCATTTTCAATACCTGTATATTGTCACGTGGTGGTGACGTTCAATAACACAGTAGCAATACTGTGAACGACAAAACTAACCTTTTATTGGGCGAACCTGTGCCCACAAAACAGGCTACACTTATAGCACAACAATAGTGGCGAACACGCTCGGCGATCGTCGAAAATCTGATCAGCGGGTCAAGCGCGTCGGCTTTTATACGACAGTCGTCGAATGTTCCAGACTAATCGTTGGGACCCGCATGCCTTCCACAAAGTTCTACAACATTCGAGTCACCCGATGAAATCAGATAACATATGGTTCGGCGACAACAGACAGCGGATAGAGGCATCGATACCTTTCCAGAAACTTCGGATACATGCAGGCGCGTCCCGCGCTGTGCGATTACATTTGTTAGGTGGCGATACGTGGTCGCCCGATAAAGATAAGTACACGTGTCAATATATATTGTTACGGCATTAAAAACACTAAGACGTATACTTACAGGATATTTAGTATAATTGTAGGAGCTGCCAACATGCTTGACAGCACGCGAAGTCCAAAGCGTCGTCTTCTTCCGACCAGAATTAAAACATCTTTGTCGGCGTGTCGCACGACCCCCGGTGGCTGAAGCACCGGCGCGGTGCTGGTTAGTAGGCGCGCGAATGATACAACTTAAGACGGGTGACGTGGACCACGTCAGAGCGTTGCTGAGCCACGGTCGGCTAAAGAGGAGCGATTTCGTACGTGGCGTCAGTTACTGGACGCAGGACACGGTAAGGGCCAGAGTAGCGCGAAAGTAACTTCTCGGAGAGGCCAACGCGTCGCAACGGCGACCAAAGGAGAACCATGGCACCCGGTGTGTAATGGATGTTAACGTGGCGGGCGTCATACAAGCGCCGCTGATTGTCATGCGACTCCACAAGTCGACATCGGGCAATATGGCGTGCTTGTTTTGCTTTGAGAATGGCTTCACGGGTGTACCCGGATGTGGAATTTAGACTAGCAGGCAGAACGGTGTTGAAAGGTAGCGTAGGATTGCAGCCAAACAAGAGGAAGGATGGAGAGAAGCCTGCGGTATCATGGCGAGACGAATTATAGGCGAAAGTAACGAACGGCAGCGCAACGTCCCAGTCCTGATGGTCAGCGGAGACATAGATGGGCAGCATGTCAGTAAGGGTGCGGTTAAGGCGCTCGGTTATACCGTTTGTTTGTGGATGGTAAGCAGTAGCAATTTTGCGTTTAGTCGAGCACGAGTGTAGAATGTAATTGAAAACTTCAGAAAGAAAGTAAGGGCCTCGGTCGATGAGGAGCTGTCTAGGGACGCCGTGGTGAAGGATGACATTCTCTAGGAGGAAGTCGGTGACATCGGTTGGACAGCTTGTCGGAAGAGCCCGTGAGATTGCATATCGGGTGGCGTAGTCTGTTGCTACAGCAATCCACTTGTTTCCCGAAGCAGACGTAGGAAAAGGGCCTAAAAGATCAACACCTACACGGAAGAATGGTTCTGATGGTACGTCAAGTGGTTGAAGGCGACCAGCAGGAAGTGTGGTCGGCTTTTTGCGTCGTGGACAAAGGTCACATGCAGCGACATAACGGCAGAAGTCATGTAAACACCAGGTCAAAAGAATCGCCGATAAACGAGGTCTTAAATCCGTGACACTCCAAGGTGACCTGCACTCGGTACATCATGAAGCTGCGCGAGAACAGTCTGACACAGATGCTCAGGCACAACGAAGAGTCGGGCAGGGCCGTCCGTGCGCATGTTAGGGCGGTACAATATACCACATGCGTTCGAACATGCGAAGGGAAGCATAGGGCGTCGTTGAAGTGAGCCGTTGAATAAGGTCTTGTCAGGAGGCGTCCCGACGTTGTTTGGCTCCAATATCGCGAAAAACAGCCAGAGAGAGAACGGTATCAGGTATGCCGGCCGCTGAAACGTCAGGAGTGCACATAGAATGGCGCAACAAGCAGTCCGCATCTTGATGGAACCGGCCGGTCTTGTATACAACTGAATAGTTGTATTCTTGAAGGCCTACAGCCCAGAGAATGAGGCGCCCTGAAGGATCTTTGAGGGACCAAAGCCAACACAGAGCGTAGTGATCAGTGCCGACTGTGAATTGGCGGCCGTACAAATAGGGACAGAATTTACCCACTGCCCAAACGAGAGCCAGACACTCACGTTCAGTGATGGAATAATTACGCTCAGCAGAGGAAAGAAGGCGGCTGGCGTAGGCAATAACACGTTCTCGCGCTTGTTGTTTCTGTGCCAAGATAGCGCCAATACCGGGGCCACTGGCATTGGTACGGACTTCTGTTGGAGCTGACGCATCCAAGTGAGCGAGAATGGGCGGGGACGTAAGCAGCCCAATCAGCTCGGTGAAAGCACGAGCTTGCTCAGGGCCCTAAGTTAATGCAGCGCCTTTCTTGAGGAGCTTATTGAGAGGACGCGCAATGTTCGCAAAATTCGGACAAACGGACGGAAGTAGGAAGCCCAAGAAGCTTCGAACATCCTTTGCACATGTTGGCATGCGAAAGTCTTTCACTGCCCGTATTTTATCGGGATCAGGGCGCACTAAAGAAGAATCGACGAGATGCCCGAGCACAGAAATTTCCCGACGACCAAAGTGGCACTGGGACGAATTTAGTTGTAGCCCCGCCTGACGTAAAACAGATAGGATCGTCGATAGGCCTTCGAGGTATGTCTCAAAAGTCGGCGAAAAAACGATCACGTCGTCCAGGTGACTTAGGCAGATGGACCACTTGAAACCGCATAGGAGGACGTCCATCATTCGTTCAAATCTGGCCGGGGCATCGCATGAACCGAAAAGCACCCCTTTGAACTGATACTGGCTATTAGGAGAAATAAAAGCTGTCTTCTCGCGGTCCATGTCATCGACGGCAATTTACGCGTAGCCGGAGCGAAGTTCGATGGACGAGAAATATTGTGCTTCATGCAAGCAATCCAGGGCATCGTCAATGCGTGGTAGCAGAGAGACGTCTTTCTTTGTTACCTTGTTGAGGTGTCAATAATGGACGCAAAATTGCCAACTGTTGTACAACAGGCGATGTACAAACTAGTACAACCGGCGATGCCCATGGGCTGCAAAAATGTTCGATGATGTCTCGAAAACGCATCTTGTCAACTTCATGTTGGATGATGATTCGCCCAGTAGGCGAGACGCAGTAGTGTCACCGATGGGTCGTGCTCCCATCACCGGTGTTTATTCGATATTTTACGAGAGATGCTTGTCCTAGAGGGCGCTCTCCAAGGTCGAATATGTCCCAGTATGAGGCAAGGAGGTAACGTAGTTTGAGCGCGCTGGGGCGGGAGATCGGGAGCAATAATTTTGGTAAGGGCATTCAAGTCCGAAGGTACAGGGGGGGAAGCAAGAGTTGAACACGAGGAGCTGTCACAAGTTAAAGCCGAAATATGGTAGTATCTGTCTGGCGTTATTTGCGCCAGGGATATTCCTCGTGGGAGTACTTGTGTACAGAGTCCAAAATTCACAAGCGGAAGGCAGGACGTGTTGTCCGCAATGGTAATGACGGTGTGAGGAAAAGCGACGTTATGCGAGAGCAGGACATCCGGTTCAGGGGATACGATGTAGTCACCGTCTGGTACAGGTGGAACGGGGGAGACGCCTATGTAGGTAATAGCACGTCGAGGGAGGTGAATATTCTCTGTGGAACATAGCCGTATCGGAGCACTATCGGGTGGATCAACATCAGCAGGCAGAGCGAGTTGAACAACACCAGCAGCAGAATCTATCAAAGCAGAATGTGTAGACCGAAATTGAAAGCTCAGGATGAGGTCGTGAGGGCCTGTGCTCTAGAACATAAAATAAAACAGAATTATGATGTCCGGTGACACTCACGCGAGCCACACACATGCCAATAACGGCTGGTGTTCCACCGTCGGCGACATGGAACGCATGCGACGAAGCAGGCATGACGACTTTCTTGAGGCAATTCCGAAGCTGAGCATTCATCACAGATACGTCCGCGCAAGTGTCAATCAGAGCCGTAAGAGGTACAACATCCATGTCCACTTTAATAAGGTTGGACAAGGTGTGGGCAAGGTCAGAAAAATATTTTTGCGTCGGATCGGTTTGGCAGCATCACCTCCAGGTGCTGCACTGGTTAGTTTTCCGGAAGGGTGCATTGGCCAACGTTGGTTTGACCAACGTCTGCTCAGTTAGTCGGCCTGACTACACTCCGTCCAGCGCATACGCACCCGCAGGCTGAATGCCCCAGCGTGGTACCGCAACCCGGCCGAATCTCGTACTCCAGGTGACAGGCCTACATGCTTCACTTGTTGGCCGTACCGGCCATATTTCACGTCGCTGGCGGTCTTCGCGGAATTCGACCCCCTCGTCCTAACACCCATCCCACGGCCCTCACGCTGCTCCTCGGTTCCCCCCGCAAACGCAGCCAGTAGATTCCGGCGACACTACTCTGCCTACCCGTTCCAGCCGCTCTCCTTCGCCACGTCGCCGCTTCTCCTGATGGGCCCCATCTCGCCGATCACTGTCCCCTAGCTCCTTCTTTTTGGAAGGAGCTAGGGGACGGTGATCGGTGATATGGGACCGATCGGTACTTATTCTGGCATGCAAGGACTAGGGCAAGACAGAATGACTACAGGTTTGCTTGGATTAGGGGTGGCAAGATTTATGTGAAAAAGACTGAAAACTCGACCCTTCTTCGAATAACCAGACCGGCAGGCTTAGATCAAATTATGTAACAATGGCCTACGCCTGCAGCAGCCAGATCCCAAACTTTGTCTTTTAAGGAGACATTTGGTAACAGCTCAGAGAATGAATTTACTGTCCTAAACACTAATATCAGAAGCCTTCGAAAATACTGGGAAGAACTTAAGCTAGTTGCCACATCGGGAATAGGATTTGTTGACGTACTTGTCTTGACAGAAATCAATGTTTCAGATGCATGTAATCATGCGTTTTCAGTGCCAGGCTATCAATGCCGTTTTGTGACGCGGCCTCACCGACGAAGGGGCGGGTCGCTATCTTTATTAGAGATGAGCTTGACGTTACATCCATTGACGTGAACTTCCTTGATACAGAATGCGTAGCGCTGACGTTATCTTGCGGTAGTCGATGTTTAAGGTTGCTAGCTTTGTATCGGCCACCTTGCAACAGCGTTAACCCGTTTTCTTCTGGAACTCGATGAAATGTTGATCTCATGGAATTCAGTGGAAGAATTATGTTTAGTGGGATACATAAATATAAGTACCCTATGTTCCACAGTAGGCTCTGCATCCGATTACTTGCCCCTCTTGTCCTCGTATGGTATTGCTAATACTATAGCCGCTCCCACCCGGGAAGAAATATTTGGTGACCACGTCACAATGTCATGTCTAGACCATATCGCTTCACGCGCTCCTAACTACTCTTTTGCTTCTTGAGTCATTTTGCAACGTTTCGCGGATCACTATCTCGTCGCTTGTCGTTCGTCTCCAACTTCTCCAATGCCAACTGCTCATCGAACCACCAGACCCAATAACTCAATTTACATCACTATAACCGACCATAGGGTCTTAGACAACCTCATTAACAGTTTTAATTGGATGCCTATAACTTATTCCAATTCACCGCAGAAGGTATATAGTATCTTTTGCGACCAAATAAAAGAGTTTCAAAACATTTCTAAATGCGTCATAATGCAGAAGCGTAGAACGGATTATAATTGGTTGACCGCGGATATAATGCGTGCCATTTATTACAGAGGCACGCTCTGGAAACGGTGTAAGCATGCCTCAAAAACAAAAAGCTACGTCTCGAATACAAACCCGGAAGAAATAGGGTGGTTGCTTTTGTAAGATATACAAAGCGCAAGTCATTTTTTCAAAGATTTCAGCAGTCATCGAGAAATGCGGCAAAAACGGGGTCACTGATAATTTATCTTCATGGCGAAAATGCCTCAAATATGTGCCCAATTTCTTTTTTTCCAGGCGAATCAATCCAGGTTGCAGATAAATTCAATCATTTGTTCGCACTGGCTTCCGAGAACGCATGTTCATGTCAGACCGTCCAATACACGCTTACAGAATCCCTTTCAGCGTCCGCATTTATACCTAGAACTTCAGAAAGTGAACTTCATGAAATAATTTTCAGCTTTAACCACAGTAAGCCACCTCGAATCGACGGTTCATCAGCGAATATGCTACAAAGGAATTTTGCAGCCTTATCCGATATACTACTCTTCATATTGAACAATTTTCTTGATACCGCGCTTATCTCAAAAGAGCTTAAGACCGCAATCGTTAAACCACTTTTTAAAGGAGGGAAAAGGGATGACATGAAAAACTATCGGCCTATTTTTATACTACCGATACCTGCTCACATTACTGAAAAATTTCTCTTAAAATCCATGATATATTTTGTTGAAAAATCTTCGATTTTGTCTACTCGTCAGTTTGGTTTTGTAACCGGTCGTGGCACCGTAGCCGTTCTGGAGCAGTTCTCGAATGAACTGTTCTCAGCTTTTGATAAAAATCTGTTTAGCTTTGCTTTATTTTTGGACATGTCCAAAGCTTTTGATACAGTTCATCACGGGATTCTATGACAAAAATTATATTGCAGTCGTGTTAGGGGTCCATTTTACGATGCCCTCAAAAACTATCTCGCAGAACGGTCACAAGTGGTTGTCTTGGATAAGACGATAAAAGCAAAAAGTGAACTTCCACTGAAAGCCGGAGTTCCTCAAGGTTCCATTTTATCACCTCTGCTTTTCATTGTATTCATTATTGATTTATCTCGGGTTGTTTCAATATGTTCGATATTTCACTACGCTGACGACACTGTATTGCTGTCAAAACATCTTTCGTACAACATGGCCATCTCGAATCTTCAGAATAATGTGGACAAGACAATGACTTGGTTCGCTGATAACTGTCTAAAGATTAACGCCTTAAAAACCCAAATCGTTTCCTTCAGATCCCCTTTAAAGCTAACCGTATTCGATGCACTGATTTTCCTGCACGCTCGAAACTGTCATCCCTGTCGATGAGTGCCGGTTAACTACGTAAACTCGGTAAAATACCTGGAAGTATTCTTCGACAGCGATATGTCGTGGCCTAATCAACTATCCTATATTTGCGATAAGCTTAGGAGCACTGCGTGGTTATTCTTTCACATTAAATCTATCGTTCCACTTCAAGTAAAAAGAAAAACTCTGGCGCATGCCTTGGTCTACAGCACTCTTCGATATGGGATTACTGTTTTTGCTTTTGCTTTCTGCCCCACCCGATGTCAAGACCGTGTTGATACTTTGTTAAAAGACACACTAAAAACATAGTCTACAACACTCCGTCAATCACAAATGATAACATTTTCTCAGCGCTTGGCCTTCCATGCTTCAGGATTCTGTTTACACAAACTGTGGTGCTAAGGCATTTTTGGTTTAGTGATTTTAAAATATGTTACACAGCCCCCCGAAGCCTTCGTAGTACTGTTCGCTTTATAGTTCCGCGATCCTCAGCAAGATATGGTGAAGCTAGGCGTTGTGTTTATGTGCCGAAGATTCTGAACGATTTGCATAATGAGGCATTCTCCATTACTTGAAAAAAGGCATTGAAAAACATGATTTATTCACTGTAACATGGTTACTTCAACATTTGTAACAAATGATGTTCATCATTTAAAAAATATGTACATCTTGCTGTCTTGGTGTCGATTATTGATTCTTGCTATATGTTTTGCTTCTTGTTCGTGTTATTCTTCCAAACTGTTGGTCCTCCTGCATTATCTTGCCAGATGTCTATGGTAAAGTAAATATTGCACGCTCGTCCGCTGATTTGCCGGGCCAAGTCTCTCAAGCCACTTGTGGCTTTGACAGGCCCGTTTCTTGTATTCTGTATTCCTTCGTGCAATAAAGATTATTATTATTATTAATATTATTATTATTATTATTATTATTATTATTATTATTATTATTATTATTAAAGCCGGAGCATGGCGCCCAGTTAGGACACACGCGTGCTCTACTCAAGGCTTTTTTGGAGAAAACAGCGCTTCTTTCATCGTGAAAGCTGTGCAAATGTGTATATGCGAAGTGTGTAACCTGGCCCGACGACGAATTGGGGCTTTTCCAGTGCGGGTGGCGCTTTGTTTGCAGTAATCACTACGACTTAACGCAGCATAGCTTTAAGCAGGATGACAACGACTAGGCGGTCTCCATGCAGCTTTTCATTTCACAAACCTTTTCCACCTTTTATCTTGTGCCCCATTATAGGCCTTCGTGCCATCCCTTAATAAATACATTTTGTCATCATCATCATCATCATCTTGTGCCCCACTGCGGACTTTGGAGTCGACATGGCTGGTCTTTGCCGCTTCCTACTAGACGCGTTAGCGATAATGTCGCTCGTGAACGAAGAAGTACTCCACTTGGACAGAATTAACCCCTTCGAAAGCACAATTCCCGTGGCGTGGAGCAACAGGCCCAGCTCGTCGCCTCCTTTCGAGAGGACGTTTGTTGGATGCGCGACGAGCTAACGACACGTGTAACTTCCATGCATGTGAAGTCGCCTGTGAACTCTGGAAGGTGTCCTACTTCTGCGTCATTGCGATGAGATGTACTCCAATGCACAGCTGAACAACGGGTGCCCTTTCCCCGTCTGCTTCGGCTTCCTCCACTGTAAAAGCCCAGGACACTTTACGAAAAAGGAAGAACCCTTAATTTGTTGGAGCACTGAACACTTCGACACAACACTTAGAGCTGTTTTGCTTCAAATTTGAGTACAGAGAAAACCTTTTGTGACATCACGAAACACTTAACTGTCTTGAATATCTCTCAACTCTCCAGATGGCGACTTGGAACACAATATCGTTCGTGTTATTCTCTTCGTGCAGCTGTCGATGATGAAGCCATTATGCACCTGTACCACCGGTCAATGGGGCCAATGGGATTCCTGTTCAAGATGTACCATGGAGTACTAAAAAACATGCTTCATGCTTCCGAGAGAGCCCCGAAGTATCAAAGTGTGGTGTAATTTGGACATCTTTTACCAAACCCTTGTGAGCTTGGCACTAAAGTACGGGAATTTTTCTCAAGTGTCATCTTGTGCTTTCCTTTTTTTTATTTGCCCAGCTTTCTTGTGCAGTGAAATTCCCTCTTGACTTTTTTGCACCGCACTACAACGTCTTCAGTAATGAATGGGACTTCAGCGGATGTAAACAAGAAGGTTCGGGCCAACTGATTGTGATTGACAATTCACAGAGATGGGCTCGGCGTAATGGCACAGAGAGGGTACATGAGCCGATTTGGCTAGAAGTTAGCTTAGCGCGCTGTAGAAAATCGTTAGTTGAGTCTTTCTCTGCACCGTCAAACGTGTCTCTGTGTCTTGTTTGAGGAGGCAATCGTTTCAATATCTTCCCATAGCAAATACACAGCAATGCTTCTTGGTGATTTTAATACATCTGGAATTGATTGGAACAATAATTATATAGAGAAAGAACTGGGCCTCTTGGTGGTGTTGGTGCTCGACTCTAACGGAGTGGTATTCCATGAAGTCACGGAACATTTTGCTGCCCGTTTGTGATCCTGATACAAAGCTTCAAATTTTCAACGTTGGCATCGTCCAGTAGCGCTGGATGGTCCCCACATCTAGTGCTGTGTTGTTTGTTGACTATCTGTCCTTGAGTTCCCTTTGTCAGCATAAACTGATTGCCAATTCACGTGGTAATGTCTTTAGGCATTTTGCTTTTTTATGGTCAAGTTAGACAGGTATCTCGTTTTGACAATTTCCCTGTGCATCCAGATTGGTTTCATACATCACTAAATATGACTTTATCTGTACCAGCCATCAGGCGCAGCTCCTGTAGTGGCATAAATCAGTCATCTTTGCTTTCAAGGGTGGCCATTAGGTTGGTTGATATAATTTCGTATCAACTACCGATTTGTCGTTGGTTTCAGGCAAAATCAATCTTGATGACGAAGTAGATGAGATTAAGGAGCTTGTTTCGGGCAATATGCAGAAATACATTCCCCAGTATACACCGACATGCTGTATCTCCACTGATTCTCATACGAACTTATAAGTCCACTAAAGTATAAATATTGCGTGCACCAGAAATCAAGACGACCGGTCCTTAATGAGTAGACAGTAGAATTCCACTTTATTTCGAGCTCTATCCAAACCCCTCTATAACGGAGATCATGACTCATGAACCACATTATTGCAAAGAGCGCCTCTGACAGGTGGATGAATATTGGAAGCGTATCAGCAAGCACTCCAGTAAACAATGCAATTGTTTTCGCCTACTCGATTCTAACGGAGTAGAAATCCATGCTGTCACAGAATATTTTGCTTCCTATCTGTGATCTTGATACGAAACTTCAGGTTTCAACGCAGGCACCAACCAGCAGCACTGGATGTCCGTACATCTAGTGCCGCATTGTTTGATGAAAAGCTCCGCAGCGGATGCCTTAAGCGCTTGAAGTCTTCTCTATCCGGCGGTCTTGATAACAGCCCCATGCTATTACAAAAGCTTATGGCAGTATAGTTGCCCAGTGTCGACATGTATATTTAATAAATTTTTGAGTAATTCCACTTTCTCTCGGATGTCTGAATTTCTCGTTTTCTTCCTGCATTTAAGTCTGACTGAAAAAGCGATGTCTTAAATTATCGTCCGATTATTATTCACTGTTCCACGCCTAAGATTGCTGCTCTTACCAGCATGGACAATATAGACAGTCGTCTAACTTCGCCATTGCCCTCGTAGATCACAACGGACAGATAGTGAATGTGGCTTCCCTGAAGTGCTCAACACCGACCAGAGCGGAGCAGGTCGCAGTTGCTATAGCACTCCTAGATAACAGCAGATCACAAGTCTTCCCCGATTCGAGGTCGGCGGTCAGGGCTTTCGCTTCAGGATCCATCACTGAGGAGGTTCACAAGATTCTCAAGAACAAAATAATCTCTCCGCACACCATCACGTGGTTTCGGCGCACCTCAGCCCCCAGGATGAATCCTTTCCCAATCTCAATGACATCGCCCACACCCACGCGCGCGCACTAACCCACCGCGCGGGAGCAGGGTCAAGCTCAGACTCCGGGGTTCTCGAGCTTCGGGACACTCTCACCACTTTCAGCGAAATCACTTCTGACTATCACATGGGTAGAAGGACTTATCCTCCCCCTCATAGCAAACTGGCTAGACCCCTGGCGTCCACCTTACGCATGCTTCATACTAAAAGATATCCAAACCTGACCCTTTTCCACACGATCACTTCAGAGGCTTTTAGCTCTACTTGCAACGACTGTGGGGCTGTTAGCAATCTCGCACACATGCTCTGGCGATGCCCCTCGTTACAGAGACCCAATCACATCACGGAAGAAGAATGGAGCTCTGCCATCTAGAGCTCAGAACTTTCAAGTCAAACTTGGGCCGTCCAGAGAGCCCACGATGCGGCGGTAAGGCTCGGCCTACCAGTCCCCACGTGGGAGGAGCCCGAAGCTCTGCCTTAGGGCTAAGCCTCTCAGGACCATGTAAATAAAGGTCATAGTGCGTCTGTATGGTGTCTTACCAGCATACTACGCGTATGTTTTCGGTGAAAAATTGGTTGATTAGTTATCATCAAAGATTTATGTATGGTTGCTTCACCATCACAAATCTCGCAAGCTTCATGACGCAAATTTCGCACTGGTACTCTTTTGGATGCAAGTTCTCAACTTTTACTGTAACCTCAGCAAAGCTATTGATGTAGTCCGCCGGTTACTGCTTCTACTCTAGCTTAGGAACTTTGGTTTTCATTCATCAGTTGTGAGTCTCTTGCGCAGTCATGCTCTTTATACATCATGGTATGTGAAGATCACTGGTCAATTATTTTCGTTTTACAGAACAACTGCCGGCGTTCTTCAAGGACCAGCATTAGTAGCACTCGATCCTGTTGCTAATGTTTTTTATTGAGCGTCTTTCTGGTATTCGGAATTCTTCTTTCCCCTGCTTGCCGATCACATCAAGCTTTCTGCAGAAAATTCATACTGTTGATAACAGTCACATCATGCCGCAGAGCCTGTTTTGTTTTCCAAAAAACAGCAGTATAATTCCCAAAGAACGTGCATGCCAAGTACAACAAGGTAACGCGCAAAGAACGCGCACAACATATTCATTTTATGTACTATAATGACCCTAGGTACTATTACTACTACACTGACATAGCTGCGTGTGCAGAGGCGACCGAGCAGGGCTACCGAAAGTGGTACCCCCTGGCAGTCATGACCGCGATCCGCCAGCAGCAAATAAGCGCTTCGGCCATGGCGCCATCTCCCACCTCGCCAGAAATGTTAGAAGTGGTGATCGCACTCGATCACGCCGAGCGTTCGCAAAGTGACTCGGTTGTGGTTACGGACTCCTGGGAGGACATGTCGCATGTTTCTCAAGAGGCACTTGACCGCGGCTGGTTTCGCGATAATTCCGAAATCCTTCAACCCCCGTGATCGCCTACTCTGGTGCCTAGGACACGCGGGCGTACAAGGGAACGAAGAAGCGAATGCGTTAGCTCGACGCTGTACTATCCTAGCGACGACGTCCTGTTCTAACCCCAATCACTCGCGCTATCCCTCTAAAAGCCCCATCAAGGTAAATGCCAGACATACTTGCTCATCCGCACGGAGTCCGCAGAAAATACGCGCCGCCTCAACCACATCTCAGCGGGCAAGAGACTACCGATTAGCTCCAATGTAGACCTGAATTGCTAAACACCTCTGTTAGTTGGCAAAATATCCGAAATCAGGTAAAACACTCACACCGGAGAAAGACCAATCTCGCTCACGTCCTGCGTGGGCAAGGTGGCTGAGCACGTCTTATATGAGAGAGTAATGAGATACATCGAGGAACGAGAACTGTTGCCGTATAACATGGTAGGCTTCAGGCCCTCTCTATCCGCGCAAGATATCATGCTTCTCATCAAAAGGCAGATAATCGATGTGAACACCAAGGATGTCAGAGGCATTTTAGCGTTAGATCTCGCCAAAGCCTTTGACACCATCACACACAGATTCATTTTGGAATCCATCTCGCACCTAAACTTAGGGAAACGCTTTCACGCTTACGTCAGCTCTTTCTTAAGGGACCGTAAAGCCACTTAAAATCGGTCAACTAAGATCCGACGAGTTCAAGTTAGGGGCTAAGGGCACTCCACAGGGTGCTGTAATATCACCCCTTCTTTTCAATATAGCGATGAAAGGCCTCTCGGAAAAACTGGCTAGGGTCGAGGGCGCGAATCATGCGCTATATGCGGACGACATCACCGTTTGGAGCGGTGGGGGGTCCGAGGGGGCCGTGGAGCGTGCCCTTCAGGAGGCCTTGGATATTACAGAAGAGTACTTAAAAGGGACGGGACTCCGTCTATCACCCTCAAAGTCAGAACTACTGCTTTATAGACCGGATCGCAGGGGAAAGAGGCACTGTACCCCTCTCGATCAAATTCCTATTAACCTGTACGCTGAATCTGGTGAGATGGTCCCTAGAGTCGAATCGGTCAGGATTCTAGTTCTGATCCTAAATGCAAAGGGGAGCAGCAATCAAACTATTGTCCGCGTCAAGGCAAAAACGGAAAACATGCTCCGATTAATCACAAGAGTCTCGAACCGCAGAGGCGGCCTCAGTGAGAGCAATCTCCTTAGGCTGTATCATGCGTTCCTCATGAGTCACATAAACTACGTAGCATCGGCGCTCAACTGGTCCCGCTCGGAGGAGGCCAAAATTGATACGCTGATGAGAAAAAGCATTAAACACATACTGGGAATTCCCATTAGCACCAGCACGGAGAAGCTCCTACAATTGGGGGTTCACAATACCCTGACAGAGGTAATCGAGGCACAAAGAACGGCACAAACCGTCCGCCTCTCGTCTTCGAAGGCAGGCAGAAGCATAATAATGTCCGCAGGTCTAGCCCCCTTGGCGGTCGACGAGAATGCCATCATGCTCTCTCACACCGTTAGGGCAACCTTTCCAGTTAGCCCTTTCGCTCGGAATGTACACCCCCAATATAATGCAGCTAGACGCAAGGCACGAGCCCGTTCTCTCATTGACTTTACGCACAAGAACCTGCAATTAACCACCTATGTAGATGCTGCCCAGTATGGGCGCACAGATTCATTTATAGCTGTTGTAGCTGATCCTCATGGGAAAATTCTTAATGCAGCTTCGGTAAGACACACCACGATAGCGGCGGCTGAACAGGCTGCCATCGCGCTAGCTATGAATGACCCCTCACGGCCTTGCATCTACACTGACTCGAGATCAGCCATACGAGCCTTTCTATCTGGCCTAATCTTGAAAGAGGCGGCGGCTATAATCAAGCAAAGACAGCCTGATGCTGTTCACACTATCGCATGGTTCCCGGCGCACATGGGATCCAATGTACATTCCAGCAAACCCAACCCGAATGAGCTCGTTCATGACCAGGCGCGAGGTCTAACATTCCGCAATGGTCCTGATACGCTAAGCAGTCGGGATTGTGAGCATAACTCTGATCCTCTACTCTCTTTTAATGAAATAGTGAAACACTATCAGCTTGGGCGCAGGCAATTTCCGCTGCCACACCCACAGCTAACTAGACCTCAATCTTCCACATTGAGAATGTTACAAACGGGATCTTTCCCTTCGAGAGGAAAGTTTAGCCGCTTTGCTCCGGACATCGACCCACACTGCCCCGAGTGCAATGAAGAGTATTGCTCGTTAGCACACATGCTCTGGCAATGCTCTGCGTTACAAAATGCATCTTTTAATAAACAAGAGGACTGGGAAGAGGCCCTTAAAAGCGGCGATCCCCAGGACCAACTAAGGGCTGTCCAAAGGGCCCGTGAACGGGCGGAGGACCACGGTCTTCCGGCCCCAACGTGGGAGCGGCCCGCAACTACGACTTAGTAGTTCCTTAGGACCTCAATAAAGTTTGCTGACTGACTGACTGACTGACTGCTAAATGCCATGTATCCCACTCGCTATAGGGCTAACTGCCCTTGCGCGGTGGCATGTCCACCTTATTACATGTAACGAGGAAGTGGACTATGCGCCTTCATAGTCCAGATTACAATGACACAATGGAGCAGTGGGAGGAACAGCTCACCCGTTGCGACTTGGCAGGAAGAAAGTTCTTAATTAGCCAGGCCAGGCAAGCGGCAGAGGCCAGTGGGGCCCTGAATCGGGGTGCTCCGATCAACCTTCCTTAATATCCCTTCCTGTCAAATAAAGATTGTATATATACATTTTCTAGATGGTGCTAAGAGAATAAGCTCCTTTTGAATGCTGCTAAAACCAAAGTGATGACTTTCACAATAAAACACCAATCATTTCTTTTCCTTAATCTGTACATTCTGTAACATTGTGTAAGGTCTGTGCGGCCATTGATCTCGGAGTTAATTTGGTTCAACCTTACCTTTGTGCTCACTCTAAACGCGTTGCAAAGCGGGGTATTCACTCTCTCGGCTCTGTTTGCAGGCTATCGTGGGAATATTATTCGCTAACACCGTCCGCAAATTGCACACAAACAATTTGTCTTCCTCGACAGAAATGAGCGTCGTTAATCCAGAACGTATTTATGCATCCAAGAGTGACATCATTGGTAGGATCCTAAGAATGTTTGCAAGCATATATCATCACCGCTTTGCTAACAGATACTGGGCCTTGTTCTAGTGCTGTAAGATGATTTGAATTGCCTTATGCTGCCGACGTGATCACGCTGACCTGCTTTTTTTTTTCAAATTCTATCAGCTGTATGCTCACATGCCCCGAACACCACGGTTGTCTTCTGTTTCGTATTCTACGCAAGGTCGCTAGAAAAGATGGACCTTTCCATGCCCCAGCCTTTCATCACCAATACCAAACAGTACACAGAATACATAATCTTTATTACATTTATTTTCATTATCTTAATATTTTGACAAATCGCTTTCATTATTTGTTTTTAATTTTTGCGTTGTTGTTTCGTGCTGTTACACGTTGTTCCGCTGCCATTCACCTACTTTTTGTAATCCGCCTTTTTCACGCCACGACAACGCATGCTGCCTGGCTTACAGCGGTTTAGCCGCAAAACATTTTGGAAGGATCGCGCATGTGGCCGTGCGGCACGATCTCGGGGGTAAGTCCTCCGAAACAAAAACGCACTCAGACACGCGCTGCCGCAAACTCTCGTGTCATGTACAGCGTTGAGCGTACAATCGAAGCTCGACGTTGGTGGCTGCGGAATACGTGCGTAGTGTACGCCTGGAATTGAAATCCACTTTAAAACAGAGAGAAGCAACGGCTTCGTCCGGACCACAGACGGCACCGTGAGCTGCGTAGTTACCGCCTTTCACTGATGGCTGGCAAAATTAGTGAAACACCTCTGCGTTACGCTTGGGTGACACTTAATTGCAATAAGTTGGTTACGAAGTCTTGTTAGGCTAGGAGAGGTTAACTTAGCTTAGGTTTCAGCATGGGCCCTCACAAGGTGCTAGTAGCAGCGCGATCCTGTCTTCACGTACTCGTGTCGATCTCGGGTACGTACTTCACGTACGCGAGATCGTCAAGACGCTCGCGCTAATGATTACCTAACCAATTCAGCACACTGCGCCACTGAGACCACTTTATCATACCAGGCCGAGAATGATGCAACCGACGAGCGCGAGTTGTGGTACTGGGCTGGGCTTTTTTGTTGACGGCACCCATAAAGTGACGTGCACACCATCGTTGTACCGGGGGCCGCACGATAGTGTGTCGAACTGCCATCGCGATAGCAGCAGCGCCTTGGCTTGCACATACAGGGTTCATTATGAATGTCATGCGCATTATCTGGGAAAAATTGATTTATTGATGGGACTTGTACAAATGGTTAAAATTCCGCCAAATACTCTCCCCCTGAATCAATACACTTGCGGAGACATGTCGTCTACGCATGGAAGGCACCTTGAAAGTCCTCAATGCGAATGTCTCTAGGGAACGCTGTGACAAGCTTTTGAATGTTTTGCACGGTCTCGCAATGCTCTCGTTTCAGCGCTCGCTTCAGTCGGGGAAACAAAAAAAAAAAGTCGCACGGAGCGAACTCGGGACTGTAAGTGGGATGGGGAACCACCGAGGTGTTGCTCCGGGCCAGGAAGTTGGTAACGATGAAGGACGTTTGGCTGGAGGCATTGCGATGGTCACAGCTTGACCGTGTATTTGATGTCTGCCCTCCCGCGCGTGATCCGGCGTTTCCATCTCTTGAGCACCTCCAGGTGAAAAGCTGAGTTGACAGTTTCTCACTGCGGTATAACATCAAAATGGACGATTCCTCAGGCGTCAAAGACAATAAGCATCGTTTTGATGCGAGACTTACTCGTTCGCGATTTCTTGGGGCGGGCAGATGATTTGTGGTCTACTCACTGCTCTGCCTTTTCGATTCTGGGTCGTACTCGTACATCCGCGATTCGTCTCTGGTTACGACAGAGTTCAGAAAGTCTGGCTGATTTTGAATCACATCCAACAATTCATGACAGCGCAAAACTCGAAGTTCTTTCTGATCGTTCGTCAACAGATTTGGCGCAACCTTCGTGCAGACCTTGCGCGTTTGCACAGTGCTCGGAGTGCATTATCACGTGCATTATTTCATAATGGAGCCTATATATTTAATCGCGCTCAAAATGAATCAAAACATGCCCAGGAAATTGCAATTCACAAGCTTCAACTCTCTCAAATCTGACAAGCATGAAGTTTGGATCAGTGTTGAACCTGTTATGCTGAAGTTAGGCCTGGTACAGCATACTTTGTGAACACACTACCGGTGGACCTGAACCTGAAAGTAAGCATTAAGGACAAAGTAAACTGCTTTTATAACTCATGTCTCTCCCTATTACATTTTCAAATCAGCTACTCTTCACTTCACACAGTGCGTATGCAATAAGCGGCAATTGGCGACACATACAGCGCTGTGCCAACATCTGCACGTCACCGTTCATGCAGGCTCCCGATTGCACGCTAGGCAGATGGGTGGGTCGGTACGTGTGGCGATGCTGACACATTTCTACATTCAACCGATGCACTGTTTACCTCTGCGTCAAACGGCAAACAACGAACGGTGCCTGGGCGCAGCAGCATAAACAACCGTCAGTTATGGCATCCGCCTTTTCGCGACAGAGTAACACGGCCTATAAATGTGCGCTTATGCAGGCGCAGTTTTCTTTATAATTGCGCTATGGCACGTGCGAATTCTAAATATGATAATCTTTAGAAAAGCGAGGATCAGTAGTAAATTAACAGCCCGTTTCATATGTATCTGGATCACAGTTAGCGTTGTTGAAGTCTCTCAGCCACCCGTATTGACTCATATCAGGGTGGAATAACGAGGCGCATATGCGCAGATGTGCATGTTTAGCTACATTTTGACATTATTTCATTTCAGCGATGCGCGTTTCCCGAATACTTTACGCTAACGAAGATGTGTGGCTATTGATGTGCGCGTAAACAAGTACACCGTTTCAGTAAATCCGACGCGGAAGGCTGCGCTCGCAGAATTTTTGAATAGGCGAAATGCCAAAGGAAATTGTAAAAAGAATACAAAAAAGCAATTGCAATTGCAGCGACAACAAACTCCAAGCCAGCCACGTCGGCAGACGGGCCTCTGCCTGCATTTATCGGCCGCACTGTTAGCACAACAGCACACTCGGGCCTTCTAATCGAGTAGTAGGCGATGGCAACATCACTTCCAGGGGAGGTCATGCTGCTCCGCAGAAGCCATTAATAATTTTTCGCGATCCAGGAAATGCACAAGCGATGCGCCCTAAACACGGGCGCAGGTGCATAAATCAAACGGCAAAAGTCCAGGCCCCCTTCAAAAATGTTTCCAGCGACGTGCGACACTGTTACGGTTGGCGTCTACAACCCCGCGAAAAGAAGGAATCTCGCAAGCATCCCTCATCGAAACGAAATGTGACTTCCTAATTCACCATGGTTGTTTCGACTGTATGCCGGTCTGGCGGAAGCCCCGCAGTGTTTACAGGTCCTTTTTGTGTGTCTGCGACTTTAGAAGGACGCTTTCCTCGAACTGCCAGGCACTACAGCAGAACTTCCGCGAACCAGCAACGCACGAAAGAGAAGGGTTCACTTATCCACTATTCCCAAAACCGCGGACTGCCGCCGGCAGAGGCTCGCTCCCGAATAGGTAAACTGGGAAAATGGATCAATCGCCCTTCCGCAACTAGACGCGCTTTCCGCAAACCAAGGTCACCTAGAAAAAAGGAAAACCGTCTATATTCCCGGACGTGCGGCTTGGTATCTACGGTAGCGGGACGCCCTTTCCGGGAACCAACGTCACTCAGAAGAAAGGAAAAACGTCTACGGACCTCCGGCTTGGTATATACGGAGGCAGCACGCCCATCCACAAACCAGACTCTGTGCCTCTCACGTGACGTCGACGGGAGGAAGATCCCTCCCACGATTGTAGAGAGCCTACTTAAGGGGCTCCGAAATGTACTTTTCAACACTTCATTCTCCTCTTATCATGTTTCACAATCCTTTGAATAAACAGTGCAAGTTTCGCACTAGAAATCCTCTCGTCCTTGCCTGGTCGCCATGGTCTACCGGATGCCTGCAGCCCGCCGACAACGCCACGCTGCCCAATAGTACAGTCGGTTCAGCTTCGATAAACAGGCGTCGCTACAACTTGACAGCAGTACGATACGCTACCCCGGAATACGCATGAAACTAGCTGGCAGCGATTGGGATACGCAACCCTGAAGACCCCAACTTGGACGACATTTGCTAGATCGTAGCCTCTTCGTCCTGGTGACAACGTTCGGAAGGAAGGTGTCAGGATTCATGACTGCATATGGAGTGCGCGGCTTTTCTTCATTAAGAAATCACTTGGCTTTACCTATTTTTTGGAAAGTGCCGTGCAGTGATTTTTCTTTAACCATTGAAGGAAGTTTTGAGTACGTCAAGTTTTTTATACAGTGAAGAGTTAGCAGCACTAAGGGCAGCCATGAACTTGAAGGCACTAAAGAAGCCGGAATTCTTGAGCTTGCCCAGAGAGTTGGGCCTCCAAATTGCCGAATGAATGAGAAAGCAGGAAATTATAGTGGTGATCGAAGCAATCGGTGCCGACGACGATGAACTGAAGGAATGCCTAGAGAGCATTGCAGAGAAAGAGGAAGAGCGTAAGCTTCTAGAGGAAAAAGAAGAGTTTATGTTACTACCTAGTAACGAAGAAAATATGAGATAGCTAGAGCCGTGCATTCGAGACCTCGTGGTTAATGGCAAATCGTGTCGGGTGCTTCACGCCTCGGCAGCCACAATGGGCGTGGTGCATCTGTCGTACGTAGAGTAAGGTCAGTTCCCAGGAGAAAGTGCTTCGATAACTCAAGCCGTAGAGGCCTCCAGTGTTTGTCTTCCTGTGGCAAAGATTCGTATCGAAGGCCCTTTTGGAGTACTGGACACTGAACCAGCCGTCTCGGCACATATCCCGCTACAGTATCCATATTTGTTTTCAACCAAATCCGAGGATTTGCTGCGATGCAGGGCAATCGAGTTTAGTGAGGGAATAGTGCAAGCCCTAACTCGTTCCAAGAAAAGGTAGCTTGCTGCCAAGGTAATGCACGAATGTCCAGTGGTGGAGGAAACATGTTTGACGGAGGATTCCTCAACCAGCACAAAACAGGACAGCTGTATAAGGGATAATCCGGGAAGTGCACCAGCTAATGAAGAGGTCAGGCAAGCGCCGAAGCCTGAAATTGCTCGCGAGGCAGAATGCAGACGAAAGTTAGTGAATGTAAGCCCTGCTACAATAATTGCTGAGCAGGAAATGTGTAGGGCACAAAGCATTGCTAAGCATTAATATGGCAGGACGGCTCGCACGCGACGGTTTGAAGTTGGGGAAAAGGTAATTATTTTGAAACCCTCATTGAAAAACAAACTAGAGGTTCAATAGAAAGGACCTGTTGACATAATTCAAAATTCAAAGGACATGACAAGTGTACCATACCAATCTACTTAAACCCTGCCTGCAGAGGGAGGCGATTGTGAACATGTCCCCTAACCAACCTGAGGAGATGCCTGTCGACTTTCCAGAGTTAACATCAGTAACCTGGGCAAAAGACATTGACCAGACCATTTACAAGCTAGTAGAGCAGGCGGAGTTGAATTCCAATCAATGGGCCGAACTGAGGGAGCTCGTCTTTGAATTTAAAGACATATATTCAAACACACATGGCAGGACCACTGCGATCAATTACGGCATCGAGTTAACCTCATTGGACCCAGTTCCTTCGAAACCTTATTGCGTTTCACATCGTCAACGAGAAGTCATGGCCGCTGAAATAAACGAGATGGTATAGCTAGGCGTAATCGAGCCAGGAGAGAGTGATTATACCTCGCCTTTTATCTTGGCTGAGTTCCCAGGAAAGCAGCCACGACCGTGTATCGACTACCACAGGCTCAATTCAATCACGAAGGACCAGACTTAACCAATACCGCATATCAAGGAAAGGCTTCAGAAAGTGAGCAGTGCTAATTTTATCTCTACGCTCGATTTAGTCAGAGGGTACTGGCAGGTTCCGTTGACCGAGAGAGCAAGCAGGCTTGCAGGGTTTATTTCCCCGATGAGAACCTTTCGGCCGACAGTCCTGAGCTTTGGATTGACGAATGCTCCCAATTGTTTCTCTAGCCTTATCGACCATGTGCTGAGGGGAATAGACGATTTTGCACTTCCGTATCTGGAGGACATAGCAATCTTTTCTTCATCATGGGTGGACCATAGGCACTACTTCATAACCCTGTTGTATCGCCTACGAGAGGCCAACTTGTCTCTCAAGGCTCCGAAATGCCAATTAGGGTGCGCGGAGGTAGCTTATCTAGGTCATGTAAGATAGCAAGGCCATCGTTGACCTTCCAAGGTTAAACTGACCGCGATAGACAACTTCCCGCAACCACACCGCGTTATTCCGACATTGTAAGTGCTATAACAGGTGCTCTCAGAAAAACGAAACCGCGAACGGTAAAATGGTATCACGCGAAAGAAAAGGTTTTTGGTATTCTGAAGAAAGTGCCATCGAGTCAGCCAGTTTTGAATGATTGCGACTACTCTAAGGCATTCATTCTTCAGTGTGTGGCCAGTTACCGCGGTGTAGGGGTGGTGCTTTGCCGAAAGAGAGATGATGAAAACAAACACCTTACTGTACGTAAGTATAAAGTTTTCAGTTCGTGAGGAAGCATACAGTACATCAGAAAAGGAATGCGCCTTCGTAGTATGGGTGGTGCAGAAGCTTGCTGGCTATATCGCTGGTTCGAGATTCACCATAGAGACTGACCACTGTCGGCTCACATGGCTGCAGTCCATGTCTGCGAAAAACGGTCGTCTTTTGCGCTGGAGCTTGGCTCTTCCACTGTAACCGTTTGATATTCGCTTCAAGAAGGGTAAGCTTAACGGCAATGCCGACGGTCTGAGTCATTGCCCCTAGTGTAAGGAAAGCCTCATGCTCAGCCGGGTTTCCGTGGCATTATTACGTTCGTTCATACGTTCGTTTTTCACGAAGTGTAGTTGATTCTTGGCTGAGTTTAATAAGCACGTCTTAACGCTCTCAAGAAACTGCCGTTTTAGCGTTCGGGGGGGGGGGGGGGGGGAGGACGCGCGAAAGGAATGGGAAAGGAGTAGCTTGTTGTCGTTTTTTTTTTAATGCCTCGTGTATATCGGAGATGGGTGGCTTTGTGATCGCTGCTTTGTGGTTGTGGGTCCGGCACTGTTCTGGGGTGATTGCTTGCCCATGCAGTAGCGAAAAGTTGCGAGACCTGTTTGCAAGTCCAGCTTCCCCGGACTGGACCAGGGAGAAAAGTCACAAGAATGCCACGAGGACTCATAAACAACTCGCAGGAATCTACCAGCTGCGAACGAAGGGTTCGTCACCTCTGAAGGGAATTCTGCTACTGAAATCCCAATCCCGCGCAAAGAGGCTGCTGGCCCCTACGCGTCGGGATCTTCTTCCCCCGCCGGAGATGGTACGGTCGGCGTCTAGCACCCCGTGAAAAAAAGGACTCTCGCCCACATGGCTTATCGAAACGAAGTGTGACTTCCTAATTCGCCATGATTGTCTCGAGTGTACGCCGGTCTGGTGGAAGCCCCGCAGTGTTTACGGGCCACTTTTGTGTGTGTGCGACTTCAGAGGGACCCCTTCCTCGAACTGTCAGGCTCTACAGGAGAATTTCGGCAAACCAACAACGCGCTAAAGAGAAGGGTTCAGCTGCCTACTATTCCAAGGACCGTGGACTGCCACCTGCAGAGGCGCACTCGCGAATACGTCATCTGGGAGACTGGATCAGCCGCCCTTCCGCAACTATACGCCCTTTCCGGGAACCAACGTCGCCTAGAAGAAAAGAAAAAGCGTCTGCATTCCCGGACCTGCGCCTTGGTATATCCGCAGGTGGGACGCTCATTCCATGCTGCAGGCTTACAATCAACGGTGGCGTGACGCCCTTTCCGCTAACCAACATCGCCTAGAAGAAAGGAAAATGCTCTACGGACCTGCGGCTTGGTATGTACGGAGGCGGGACGCCCATCCACAAACCAGACTGTTCCTGTCACGTGACGTCGACGAGAGAGAGCCTGCTTAAGGGGCTCTGAAATGTACTTTCAACACTTCATTCTCTTCTTATCACCTTTCACGATCCTTTTAATAAAGAGTGCAAGTTTCATACTAGAAATCGTCTCGTCCTTTCCTGGTCGTCATGGTCTACTGGATGCCTGCAGCCCACCGACAACGCCAGGCTACCCAATAGTAACGTTGGCCGAGCTTCGAGAAACAGGCAACGCTACAACTCGACAGCAGTACGATGCGCTACCCTGGTGTACGCAACAACACATAGCAGGGGCCGTATTACGTAAAAACATTCCAATATGTTTACGCCATCTCCTGAAGTCAAATTTGCGTATGCGTGACGCTAGCATAGGGCGGTCACCCGCAGGTTTGTCTGATCAAACCAATCAAATGCTGCCTTCATTCAAAGGAGGTCACTTTTGTTTGCTTGAAAAATGAATAACATTGCCTGCACTGACGGGTTTGTCTTATCTAATTGGCTCACAAGAGGCGAGGACCACGCTCAGGGGAGAGCGATTCGATGGGGCCGAGCCACTGCACTTAATATCGGTAACGGAATGAAGAGGGTGGTGCCGGCGTCTGCGATTGGTCCACTTTCTGTTACTTAGCTTGCGGTGGCCCGTCGACAATTGCGGCGGTATGCAATCGAAGCTTGAGAAGACGCTAAAACCTATCCTCAGCAAAGAAGAGTTGGCAGAACGAGGCCGTAACCGTGCCAAAAGTAGTCGAAAACTTTACACAGCCACGCAAAATGTTTTATAACACGCAAATAAGCCCATGCTCTCCGGCAGGGGCGAGTAGTGGGTGCCGGAGCGATTGGTGGCAGCCATCTTTAAGATGTTCCTTCTGGTCTGGGCAGCCTGTCGCTATTCAGAAAAATATTCAGTTTTTTTTTCAGCATATTAATGCATCCTTAACGCGTGCGCGTCACATTGACGCGGTAAGTTCTGGCGGTTTTGTGACATCGCGTGAGAGGCAGGTGAAATGGATGCAGTCCCAAAACTTTTGACCAATTGCCGAGGGGTAATGGCAAAAAGGCGTCGAATCAGAAATAACCATTTTTGTTATTTTTCTGTCCAACTAAGCATAATCAGTCTGTACACGTCATATCATGGGGGTGGGGGGGAGCTATAGCGGTTTTGGGGATGTCGCATGACAGACACGCTCACTAGACATGTTTTTGACCTATCGCAGTGGGCTGATTGCAGAATTGGAATTGTTAAAGTTTGGAATAGTTTTACGTTATAGCGTCCCACCACAGGAAAATAGAAAAGACGTACTTACCTTGCGTTTCGTTTCGTGCGCACTGTTCTTTTCACAATTATTTTATTTACACACTTCTTATAAAGTGCCCTTTTTTCTTAATCACTGTGTTTATTTATTGTTGTTCTTGTTTTAGTAATCATCTACTGCAGTGTTTTCTGTTTTTATTTATGCGTGCACCATCACTCAGGCCCTAGGGTTCTTCCTGCACAGAGGAAAGAATTGATTTATTTATTGCTTGATAATTTATTGAACGTCTCCAGAAACAAGAGTAAACTCCGAGTGTTTGGGCTTAAAGAAACGAAAACAGTGATATTTTGTGAGGTTCAAATATTTCCCGGCGGATTTGCCTGCCGACTTTTCCAAACACTCACATTTTTAAAAACAGGTTTTGAACCGCATTGCTTGCAATGCGCACTGTCCGGTAGTGGAAACGCGATATCCGAAGGATATTGCGCTATTGGTGGGCTCTAGGGACACGTGAGCAGATGCGTTGCGGTATGCCATGAAATCGATACATATTTGTGACGCATTGTGACTGCACTCGGTCCCCCAGCGCTCACTAGTAAAAACGCAGGGTTCCGTGCGATTCAATTATTACGTTTGAATCGCTGTATGTGGTACACACAACTGGCCACTAACTCATTTTGTCACGTCGTAATGGTGCTTCGTAGTTGCGCTGTCACCTTGCCGCTTGTTGCCGCCTGTTTCCACCTGTTTACATTAACTGTTGCCGCCTGGATTGTATATCTATTTTCTCCTATAAGATGTGATTTCCCTTTTCGTGCCACTGTTAGGTAGCCATGCCATTCTGGCAGGCCTGGCAGTGCGCCGAATAGAAAGCAGCAGAATACAGCCCCACATTCTGCACTTATACTACACCTGACCGACTGCAATAAATGGTGCGCAAACCATCACGCATATGACACATTTCCGGCTCTAGTGCGCCGACTTGAAAGCTGCCGAATACAGCCCCACATTCTGCACTTTTACTACACCTGAGCGGCTGCAGTAAATGGTGCGCAAAACCTTACGCCTATGACACATTTCCGGCTCCGAACTTGCTTCCGGCGCATGCAGTTAACCGAAGTGTCGCATTTGAAATGTGCTTAAGTTTTCCAGAGAGAGCCGTTGCTGGGGCTTGGATTTGGACACCACCTATGAGGCAGCAATACTAATTTTAACTAATCGAACTGTCTACGGGATACGCTCACTTTGCAAGGCATTTAACCACCTAGCGGGGGACACATGCACTGTATCCAGTGTTTGAAAGATAAGCCAACGTAGTCGGCACCTTTGACTCCCCGCTCTCTAGGACTGGCCTATTTTGATTACACCATCTCTGTGAATGACTTAGTTTACTAGCCACAGTGATCACTCCGTTTTACAATTAGACAATCCAAAGTATCATGTGCCGTTTACTGCATTCTTAAAAGAAATGGCCATACTATTAGACGAATGATTGAGGGTGAGAGCAGCGTCAAGGACCTCAGAAACCTGCGGTTTGCTGATGATAATTTCATGTTCTGAAACGCTGGTCCTGAGGTGCAACATGGCATTGAGGACCTTAGCCAACAATATAGGAATAGGGCTGAACATTATTATGCGGCGGAGAAAGCTAATGTGGTAAAAGACAGAGAGAGAGAGAGAGAGAGAGAGAGAGAGAGAAAGAGAGAAAACTATTTGGTCCATTAAGGGTTTAGCGTTCAGTCTTCGTCTTCATCGCTGCAGACGCTCGACCTTCTTAGCAGGGTTGGGCCCATAGTCCAGGGCTCCACTGAGCCGCGCTGCTTCGCTTGCGTGCTCCACCATTGCCCTTTGGGCGGCGAGCTCGCAGCTGGTGAGCCGGCTCTCCCACTGCTCCGCGCTCGGGGTTTTGTGTTGGTGGAATGTATAGTTACGTTTACACTCCCAGGTTATATGGTAAAGCGTGGGTGTTGCCCCGCACCACAGGCAAGTGTTCCTAAATTGTGTAGGATACATCTTGCTTAGTATGTGTAAGTTAGAGAAGGTTCCCGTTTGCAGCCTCTGCCAACTAGCTGCTTCTTGCTGTGCTAAGGCTTTGTGTGGCAGGAAGTATCTGATTCTCTTGCCTCTGTGGTAGTTCAGTAACTCTGAATCGCCGATCTCCACGGTGAAGTGCTGCCCCAGGGCGTGTGGCCGCTCGACTCCGTACGTGATCTCGCGAGCCAAGCTGTCTGCCCATTCATTTCCTTCTATCCCCGTGTGTGCCGGAATGCATGAATGGCGGTTAGCAACTAATCTGCACAAGAGTTCACTTACCTTCTTCAAGACCCGCCGTTGTTGCGCAGTGGCTATGGTGTTGGGCTGCTGAGCGTGAGGTCGCGGGATTGAATCCCGGCCTCGGCGGCCGCATTTCACTCGGGTCAAAATGCGAAAACAGCCGTGTACTTAGATTTAGGTGCACGCTAAAGAACCCTAGGTGGTCGAAATTTCCGGAGTCCCCCACTACGGCGTGCCTGATCTTGAGAAAGTGGTTCTGGCACATAAAACCCCAGAATTTATATTTAACCTTGTTAAATTAATCAAGCTAATCAAACTAATCAAGCTACAGGACTTGCAGAAGAATAAAAGTGGGTTGGGGCACAAACGGTAACCACTAAGAAGTCAAGACGGATGGCTTACAGCTATAATAGAAATGTGTGGAAGATTATATTCTACCTGTCTTAAGAAAGCGGTACAAACTTGGAGGTTGACAAACAAGCGTGCACGGCAGTGAAAGGGGATAGTTGGTACATGTTCATGATTATCAGTGTACCACGTTGTTGCTAAATTGCCAGTGTAAAACTTGGCACAATGTAATGATGAAGCTTGTAAGTCAAGGACGTCGCAACGAGTGATGGTGCAAAAAATCGTATACCTAAGCTTAAAGGGCCCCTCACTAGGTGTGACCATTTTGAGCTGAGAAGCGCAGCGGATACAATGTGCGCTAACGATCGTGTATGGTACGCATTACATCCCTACCCTCCTCCCCCCCCCCCCCCCCCGCGCCGCGGAAAGAGTGTCTACTTCAAACGAAACGCCGTTTGCCCTTCTCCTCGCGGGTGCGGCGCTCCCAGGCGGAGAGTCGACGTCAATGGAGCAACTGTGCTACGTACACGACCGTGCTTTGAGGTCACTTTCACTGACACGTGACTTTGCAAATTATCTGTTGCTTGAATAGACGAGTTACAGTTAATAAAGATAATAAGTTCTACAAGCCGAATGTCTGCTTGTCGGTATTAATTCGTACTGTAGCAAGAGCAATTTACTTACGTTTACTCTTGTTATTCCCGTGGCCTGCAGTGGCGTGCGTTGAGATCGGGACTACGTCATTTTCCGTCGTGTTCCAGAGCACGATCATGCTCTGATCTGCTTGCATCTGCCTGACTGATCGTGTACCACTGACTTATACCGCTAGTTAGACGTTCTTGGCATAGCTCGCAAAATCGTGCTCTGCGCGAAACGAGACCAAACGCAACAGCACGTGCGCGGGCCAATGACGTATGTGCCACGCGGTCCTCCAGCTCCGGTATGGGAGTACGCAGGGAAGCAATTTCGCGTAGGGACGCTAAAGGCGGCAAATGGAGAGTTTATGTTGGCAGTTGCGCTCGCCTTCTACAATCTGGGATTCGGCGCACTGAGCTACTTTTATCTCGGCTATTAATGAACCAATTAGAAAGCTTCTTGCGATGGAACCTTCCCTATACGGCACATAACAAAATATTTCGTATAAAGAAAAATTTGCTATGTGGTATGGTAAGGGGCCCTTTAACAGGCAGGAAAATAACAGCGATGTCGACTATAGAGCAAACGGGGGAGCCGACATTAAATTTACGATTAAGAAGGCAAAACGTAGCGGGCAGGTCACAATACTCATAGCAGATAACCTGGGGTCTAAATAAGCTTGCAACGTGGGTGCTAAGGCAAGGAAAGCGCAGTCGAAGACAGCAGAGAAGTGAGTGGTGTCAGGTGGTGTCAGGATTGGGTCAGCTGCCAAAGACACGCTTAATTGTAAATTGCTGGCTCATGCATTCGTCTTGCAATATGCATAGATATAATAGTGAGGATTATGATGATTATGATGATGTGGAATTTGTCCACATTACTCGGCAACATTCAGACGGATGGACAGACAGATAACAATAGAAAGGCAAAGCACGTAGAAGGCAGAGGATGTAGTTCACAAAGGCTTGGTTTAAAGTAAACCTAATAGTGCTACTGTGGCATCAAGCACGGGGTGCATATCGGATGTTAGTCGAAGGTAAAGTAAGCACCGAAATGTGCTGTATCACATAATCCAAAACACATTACTGTGAATGCAGTAGTCATGAAACAAAAAGCAAGGCTCAGTAAAAGAAAACACTGTGGGAAATATATAAGCTATGAGCAATGAGCGATTTTTTAAAGACCTCTATGAATGTTGTATGGATATGTATGCGAATGTCAAACTGCGATTGTCAAACTGATACTCTCAATACCTTGTTCTCCTTGAAATCGAGAAGAATTCTCAGTAAACTTACATGCAGATCCAGAATGCTGCGTACGTGGACCTTAAAGTAGTTACCAGATAGCTAATAAATATATACAAATACAAGTCAAAAGTAGAAGTAATTATAGAAGTAAACATAAGTACAAATAGAAATCAGTAGTTATGTTCAATACCAATAAATCACACATGAGCAATAAACTTTTAACGTGTTACCCATCCAGGCTTTCGTGCGAGAGCAATCCAATGTATTTATTTATTTCAAAGAACCTTACAGGCCCCAAGGGGAACATTGAGTAAGGGGGCGTCATTGAACAAATGACAAGCGAAAACAGATCTATGAGTACTAAAAAATGTGAGAGCTATAAATGTTTGCAATGATCACATGCTTCCAAAACAGTGTAAAAAAATAAAAACGCTAAATCAATACAAAGAGTTATCTGGAAAGGAATGAAAAGTACAATCCACCCAAACATAAAAAGCGCTGTAACTCTCGCGCAAAATAACGTACATAGCGCGAGTACACAAAGCAGACAAAATTGAAACATCAATAACAAGGAAAAAAAAAAAAGTCACGTATTATATGACATGACATATGTACAGATGAATATATTTGTTATGACGAAGACTGTAGGTTTAGTAGTTGTCTGAATTTATCATTGCTCATTTGAGCGACAGTGCAATTAGGAAGCGAATTCCATAACCGAATCGCCCGTGGTAAAGCCGAGAAGTTAAATGCATTAGTGTTGCCCTAAATGCGAGTGAGGCTTAAATAATTATAAAGTCGTCGTGATGTGCAAGACGCGCGTTCCAGTGGCGAATTTGATGGCTTGATTTGGTAAACATATCTAAGGAGCAAGGACAGGAGTGCTATGTCACGTCGGCTACTCAGTGATTGAAGGGAAAGGTCGAGTTTTATTTGGGTAATGCTTGACTGGTAGCTGTAATATCGGGAAATAAATCGACTAGCTCGGTTTTGGATGGCTTCTAACATGCGGATTAAGTATTCATGGTAGGGAGACCATATAGGGGACGCGAACTCAAGCTGAGGGCGTACAAATGATAGGAATGCTAATTTACGAATGTTAGACGGGCATTTACGCAAGTTGCGACCCAAGAGATTTAGAAGCGTTTGCGCATATGGTTGAAATGTGAAAGGCCCAGGAAAGGCTCGGTGTAAGATTTACACCTACATATTTATATGATGATGCCTGAGATACTATATTTCAGTTTGTATAATAGGAAAACCTATGAGTTGATGTTTTTCGCGTGAATGTCATTAGTTGGCATTTAGATGAGTTAAGTTTCATTTGCCAGTCTTCACACCATTTGGTAACGAGATGAAGGTCCTCTTGAAGAATGCGATGGTCATCAAGGCTGCGAATTGGTCGATATAATATACAATCGTCGGCGAAAATACGCATGCAGGATGAGATGTTATTGGGCAGATCATTGATGTAAATAAGAAAAAGCATGGGTCCTAGTACGCTACCCTGCGGTACGCCGGAACTGACATACGCAAGGGGTGACGTAAAAGTATTAACGACTGTAAATTGCTGACGATTCGTTAGGAAGTTACGAATCCAGGAGAGCGTTAAGCAGTCTAATTTGAGAACGGATAACTTGGAAATTAAACGACAGTGAGCCACACGGTCGAAGGCTTTGGAGAAGTCGAGAAAAAAGCAATCTGTTTGAAGATTATGGTCCATGTTAAAATGCAAGTCTGTAGTGAATTCTAGTAATTGCGTCTCACATGACAAACCTTTCCTAAACCCATGTAGGTTAATAAAGAAAAAATTATTTGATTCCAGATGATGATATATGTGAGATGCAATGATATGTTCAAGCATTTTGCAGCAAATACTTGTCAATGATATTGGCCGATAGTTTTCTGGGGAATTCTTGCTACCACTTTTGTGGACTGGCATCACTTTTGCAATTTTGCAGTCTAAGGGAAGCTGGCCTGATGATAATGACTGGCGGAAAATATTGCATAAAAATTTGCTAGAGAGCGTGACTGTATTCTTTAAAATTTTTGAGTAATTATTATCGACACCCGAAGAAGTAGTCAACTTAAGGTTATTTATGAGACCTGCGATACCATCCTCTGTTACATCTATGGATTGCATGTACTGGTAATCTTGATCAGTGACTTCCGGCAGATTAGCATGGTCTTCTATTGTGAATATGGATGAAAAAAATTCATTAAAGACGACTGGGCATTCCTTGTCACTGATTGGAGCTTGATTCCCATCGCTTAATGAAATGTGATGCGAGCCACTATTGGGTGAAATCACCTGCCAGAATTTTTGGGGGTTGTTTTTAAGTAGTGAAGGTAAATCTTGAGAGTAGTATTTTTCTTTAGCCTCTCTTAAAGATGAACAGTAAACTTTCAAAAATGAGCTGTATTTATCCCATACCACGGGTGAGTTTGTACGCTTTGCAGTTGCGCATAGCCTTTCCTTCTTGTTTCCGAGCCGTCGAAGGTACTTGGTGAACCAAGGGTTCTGTCTATCGCCTGTTATACAGATTTGGGGGATATACGTTTCAACTAAAGCACACAGCATTTCTTTAAACAGAAGCCAGTTTTCGTTGACTGCCCGAGCAGAAAACGAAGCTAAAAAGGTGCCAGAAAGAAAAGTCTCAAGTTCTTTCTTGATATTGCCCTAGTCTCCCCTGTTGTAATCACGGATGGTTTTCTTTGAGACGCCTGTATATTTCAAGGGAATGTTAAGAGTAAGTTGTAGTAGCTTGTGATCACTGAAACCGTCTAAGCAAACAACTTCACCAATTGATTCAGGGGCGTTAGTGAAAACTAAATCTAAAATGTTAGTGCCACGGGTGGGCTGCGCAATTATTGCATATATTGAACATGTTCATCGTGCCTGTAGTGCAGTTTCCTTTAAAGAAAATTGTAATTATTGCAATTATCGTTTCGATAAGAAAAAATCCCCAGGAATAATCATAGGTGTGCACTACATTATTCCACATTGAAAATGAATTGACCCCTCCGCTGCAGCACTTATAGCAGAATAAACCTTAGAATTCAGATTACCTAATAATGAGGTGTTATTTTACTTCATCTATGTTCAAATGCGCTTTTATTTTTACGATAAATGTCGCAGAGGTCACGTTCATACCTGCGTTGTCCTCAATGCATATTGTCGTAAAAAGCTTTCATGGACGCATTTCGTCACCGCTGAACATTGACTAGGAATCTTTTGCCTTTCAGCCTACCAATTTGTGCACGAATGGGCACATTTTCGATATGGTGTATATTACGAGTATGGGCGCCCCGGACACGAGAAGTACCCAGTTTCTTACTGCAAGGAAATGCCAAAGGTGGGCTCCCATCATTTGATTTTCAGTGTAGTGTGCTAAATACCTTCTAAAATAGTCATATTTACTACCCATTATAATTAAGAAGTGAGGCAACCTGACGAGGTATATTTACCCCTGGATAAAAAGAGATTATGCTGGCACAATCGTTATTTACTTACGCCTATTACACTCTCTCTGATAAACCTTTCTTGTTTATTATTATTCGCCAACTGCTTCAATTGACGGACTCCAGTTTGCGAAAAAAATGTAGTACGCTAAAGCTTCGCTTTCCAGAGTGCAACGCAATCGCATTCAAAGGTCCCTGACTATTTCCCACGCCTCGCGGCTACTGGAGCGTATGCAACCGAAATGTTTACCGGGAGACGCTGGACGTGAAAGCTGTGCACGAAGGTGGGCTTTCTGGTAGAAATGAGGCCTCTCGCGTGGGCCACGATGCAGCAGAGGTTTTTATTTATTTAAATTATTTGATAAATACTGCCGGCCTTCAGAGAAGGCCGTGCGCAGGAGTGGACAGTACATATAAAGAAATGAAGGTGAGTGCCATCTGGACGTATTGCAAGGAACCGGGCGCGCCCTCCTTGGCCCCCGAGATACGCGCCGGTGCGCGCAATTGGCGGACCCCGTGGCCGGTCTATGATTGGTAGAAGCGCTGAAAAAGGGGTTTTGAGTTTTCGCCTACCATAGTTACGTTTCATTTATTTATTTATTCAGTACATGTATCGCCTTGGAACGCATTACAGCAGGGGGGGGGGGGGGGGTTCACACATACCTACATCAATTGTCACTCATGTCAACAAAGAAATCGCGGTAAACGTTTTCATTACCTTATATACCTACAATATTTGACAGGAGAGTATTCTACTTCCTCGTACCCTATAAAAAGGCTTAAGGAAAGGTATCACCCTTAAAAAGAAATTAATGAAGTTTCAAAGCATGGTCACCCTTCTATACGAGATATATGGCGGGAATGTAATATATTTGTTCCATTCAATGCCTGTTTTAGAATGGTAAACGCTGAGAAAAAGTTTGTATAGTATGAAGAACTTTATTGGGTCCTGAAGGTCAACCCTAGGTTGACGCGGGCCGCTCCCACGTTGGGACTGTTAGGCCGAGCCCTTCAGCCACATCGCGGGCCTTCTGGACTGCCCCTAATTGGTCAGTGAGTGATTCGCTGTGTAGCATTTGCCGCCACCATTCTTGTTCCTTGTCACAGTCTGTGAAGACCACGGGGCACTGTCAGAGCATGTGGTCAAGAGTAATGATGCCATTGCACTTATTACAGTTGGTTTGAGTTTCCCTCTCCGGATAAAATCTGGACTTGGGTATGTTCTTGTCTGTAGCAAACGTAATGTTACCGCTTGGGCTCTGCACAGCTTACCGTGTGACAATGGGTATTCCCTTCAGCTTAAATAATAATGCTTCGTGATTTCATTATATGTTAATAATCGATCCCTGTGTTCCCGGGCTGAAGTGTAAGTTGCTCGGTCTTGGAGAGCACGGCTAGAAAGTCCTCGTGCTGCTTCATTTTCCACCTAATTGAGGTTTCTCCGAGCTCCGTCCACCACCCCCAGATGTGCAGGAAATGAGCGGATTTCAATCCTCTCACTGTTGACCTTCTCTAGTAATTTTGTTGCTATCCGTGTCACATATCCGTTGGTAGATTTGCGTATGGCTGTTCTAGATACGCTGTAACTATGTTTCCACCGATTAGCCCGGATGGCTAAGGCGATTGCTACTTGCTCTGCTACTGTTGGGTCCTTGGTATAGACGGTGATGGCATCCCGTATGTTCTTATCCGCCTGTGTCCATTGTAGCATGCCAGCCACGTACGAGAAGTGGCAAAAGGCGAATGCATGTACCAATCTTATGGCACTGCCTTCTTCTAGCCCCTTATGCTTGTTGGTAACTCAACGCAAAAGCCTAATGACTTCTTCTGACTTGTTAGAGATGTGCTGTATCATCCTGCAATTAGATCCATTCGCTTGCAGGAGAAGTCCTAGCACTCTAATAGTCTCCACCTGCCTGATTGGTTCTCCATTCTTGGCGTATATGTCAATGCGGGGTTCTTCCTTTGGGATATATCCGTTCGGCTTCCGCCCACGCATACTGCTCCGTAGTACCAATAGTTCTGATTTTTTAGCAGAGCTGTTCAGTCCCATACCCTCAAGTGTTGTTTCTACCACATAATGCTTTCTGTAGTTTGGTCTCTGTTTGTCCCATATTACCTTCGGCACTCCAGATTGTTACGTCATCTGCATATATAGCAAAGTGGATACCCTCAATCTGCGCGAGACCTCGAGCCACTTTTGACATTGCCAAATTAAATGGCATGGGAGATAGGACAGATCCGTCTGGTGTCCCACGATTCCCAAGTTGCAGAGTTGTCGATTGGAGTTAGCCTAACCTGAGACAAGCAGAACGGCCGCCGAGGAAGGCTTTGACTATATTGTGCAATCGTTTACCCAATCCCATTTCTTAGAGGATATCCAATATGGCCCTGTGCATGATGCGATCAAAGGCCTCTTCTACATCTAGGCCTAGAAAAGCTCTCGTACGTAGCGGGCTAGCAAGAATAAGGTGGTGTTTGATTAAAAGCATTGCATCTTGAGTCGAAAGTCAAGGACGGAAACCGATCAGGTTATGCGGAATAACATTTCTGTTTTCTACATACTTAGTCAGTCTATTGAGTATGACATGCTCCATGGTTTTGCCCAGACATGATGTTAACGATATGGGTCTTAGGTTATCTAGATTGAGTTGCTTGCCTGGTTTGGGAATAAGAATTGTGTTAGCAATTCTCCATTCCTTCGGATAATCACCGTTCTTCCAGAGTTCGTTGAAATACTCTGTTAAATATTTTATAGAATCATCGTCCAAATGTTTCAACAGCCTATTGGAAATGCCATCTGGGCCGGCAGCAGATCTACTGCTGAGGTCGTACAGGGCTGCGCGAACTTCGCTTTCTGTGAAGTTTTGCTCCATAGGCTCACAGTCTTGCCCTTTATATTCAGGCGGGTCTGTACTCTCATTGATATTCTTAAGTGGTAAATACTTAGCTGCAAGCCGATCCAGAATGGCCTCCTCCGTTGTGTGCTGACTCTCACGATGGACGAGTCATACTACTGCTGTTCTCCTATTAGATTTCGTGTCCTTCTCATGAAGCAAATATCTAAGTAAGTTCCAATTTCCACCACGTCTGATTCGACCATCTACGAAATTACAAAGCTCCATACCATTGTTGTTTCTGCAAATTTCTGGAGTGTTCTTCAATCTCCCTATTCAACAATGATATGCGCTTCCTGAGTCTCCTGTTCATCCGTTGCGTTTTCCATCTTTTTGACATAGATTGTTTGCCTTCAATCAAGTGCGCCAGCCTACTGTCCATGATTTGGATATCCTCCTCTGTGGTAATATCCTTCGTTGCCGCCTTTACATCTTCCCTGAGCTCAGTGGTCCATGTTTGGAGTGTTTTCTCCTGTCTCTGTCTCAGCTCTGCTTTTTTTTGCCTTCAGAAAAAGATCTCATTCAATGTAGTTAAAACGCTTTATCTCATTACTTGGTGTTTCCAGTAGTATTTGTAATATGTAATCATCACTACCCAGGTCAATATTGGAGTTATTCCAGCCAGCGTTCGCTAAATTTGATACAAAAGTAAGGTCTGGGGTGGAGTCCCTGCATGTAGATGTACCACCCCTAGTGGGATAAGCTGGGTCTGTGATGAGGGAGAGATTGAGATCTGTAGCTAGGTGCCAGAGTCCATCCCCTTTCTCAGTATTCCAGCGATATCCCCAGGTTTGATTTGGGGCGTTGAAATCTCCTCGAATAATGAGTGGAGTGTGCATAGTAACAGCCATAGTCTTATTAAGAAGTGCCCTGAAACTCTGTTTCATGTCGCTAGCACTGCCATAACACTAAGACAAAAGAAGCTTTGCGGTTTGCTTGTATTCCTTTTGAAAATTATTTCCACAAGTAAGTATTCTAATTTGTTTAGTCCAAGGCTCAAATCATGTTCTATGTAAGGTATTTTCTTATCTACGAGCGTGGCTTGCCCCCTACCCGGCTCTTTGCCTCTATGTCGCTTTGTATCCGGATAGGCTGATCTCATCCACCAAGGTTTCCTGCAGCATAATTATTTTCCGTTTTTCAGGAGAAATTTTTATTAACTGCATGAGAGGTGCTTTTTTGAGACAAAATCCTTGGCAATTCCACTACCACAAGGTAAAGCTCCCCCTGCTAGCCATTGCTTATAGAACCCGCCTTACTGCTACCCGCCAGAGTACGCTTCGTAGAACCCCCCGACGCGCCAGGGAGCGATCTGAAGCTTTCTGCTTCTGAGGGTAGGTATTGGTCGTCCTCGCCTTGCGCTTCTATTTGGTAAGCCTCTTTCCAGCCGTCAGTCTCCATTTCCATAACTTATCAACTTTGAAGGTAGTTTTATCTATGGCAACTCTAAGTTATTTAATCGCCTCCTTGATCTCTTCCAAAGCAGAGCACAGTGTCGCTTCTACTGGGCTTATTACCCCTTCTTTGGAGCTGGTGTGTTTTCTTCATCCTGACTGTTGTCATTATTCACCGGTTTGGCTATTGCTACTTTTGTGGAGCTAGTCTGCGAGTTCTTGCGAAGTTCTACAACCTGCTTAGTAAGTTCTTCACTTGTCTTTCTCAGATACGTTACTTCTTTAATTAGCTGTTCTACCCTGGCATCATTATCTCCGACCGGCCGTCCCGCACCGCCCACCGCAGCCCTCACAGTACCTTTCACTTTGTCGGCCCAGGTTGTTCCAGATATCGTCTTGTCGCCAGGCGTCTGCCCTCCTCCTTCGAAGCGCACCTGCACTTCACGTGATCTGGAGCAGCTTTTGCCCTTCGACGGCGACCGGCATCTTGACCGTGTGGGGCGCCTTGAGCGCGTGCGCCCCCTGGTGCCCGTTTGGGCACCCCATTGCAGCTGAGCTGATGTCGGCCCCGATGCAGATCTGTTGCGTTCTCGTCGTCGAATGCGCACCACGTATGAAATTTGGTACCGCTGTCGGCAAGTCTTGTCCCCAGTTGGGTGGTCCCCTCCACAGAATTTGCAGTTAAGCACGCACATGTGATTGTCCTCCTGGTTTTGAGTTCCACATCCTCTGCACTGTACCACGTCCAGTGTTGGACATACATCTGATCGATGTCCAATCTTTCCAGTCGATGTCCAGTCCAAGCATAGCAGACATCAAACTGCTTCCTATACAGGTAGCACCTTACAAGGGTTGACCCGTGTCTGACATAATTGGGTACCTTGAGCCCATCAAACAGAACAATGACCGAGCCCGTGGATTTAATACGTTTGGCTGCCAATGCCAGTGGGTTAAAGTCATGCACAATGTTCTTCGTTATCGTGGCCTGATTGTCTCTAAGGTCAACTCTCCGAATCACCCCTTTACACGTGGTATGCGGAGCTGTCTCGTAGGCGTTCACTTCATATTCGGTTTCCACTTCAACGATTGACCTGATTCGCACACACCTGGCAGCATGACTGGGATCTGGTGTACTAACCACCACGATCTGTTGCGTGAAGTTAGGGCAAACGACATCCTCTCAGGCTTGTTGCAGAGTCAGGCCCGATGCTTCAATAATCGCCACGCCTGTCGCTGTGGTACTCACTTTGCTCAAGTTGAGACCTCCTCGTGGGCGGATGATTTTGCTGTGCTCCTCGCGCAATTGGGGCATCCTTGATGCCTTGACAATCCGGTTTTTGAACATTCTAATCCGGTAGCGTCTTCATCTTCCATGCGCGTTTCCGCCATCGTGGTCCGGTGGGGCCAGTAGGCCTACTTTGGTCTTGCACGAAGAAAGGCCAGTAAAAGTACAAAAATGGAAGTCCCACCTTAAAGAAAGGTGTCCGCACATTCCCGGTGACTTCACAAATCCAGTGATGTGCTTGAATCCGCGATGGTGGCAAAGATGGCTGCACAAACATTCAAAAACGACGGAGCCGATGTGAGAACGTCCCTTTTTATGTCCTTCAGATCTTCCCAGAGATGTATGCGCGTGCTTTTGATGATACTGAGGTTTTTGTCGTAATTCCTCAGAACGAATCGAACCACCCTATTCTGAATTTGTTTTCTAGTAAATCGACTAATTGACACGTACAAAGAACCCAGCAGATACACGCGTATTCAAGTATCGAACGTACGTGAGTGAAATACAGCAGCTTTTTCAATTTAGTATTTGGCCAAAATTTTGACGTAGGGAACACAACTTTCATGCCGCCTTCCTTCTTACCTCCTGTACATGCCTGTTTCACCTCAAATCCGAGCGAAACAAAGCTATGTATTTGCATTCCGTAACCCTGCGTAAAGTAATGCTATTTAATTTCTGCTTACATGACTTGTATAAAGGTTTCCTTGTAAAGGTGATGTTTGAAGATATTGAAACGCGTACTCATATTACAATCCGACGCTATTATGTATGTAGGTTGTGTGTATGTCGTACTTTACGACTTTTCTACGTTTAGTTTGAGAAATTTGATTAGTTCAGTGTCTTCCTTGCTCCACATGGAGGGCCTCGGTATGGTTGTTTCGAAAACCGTTTTGCCAAAACGACGTGCGACGCTGGACGCCGACGCCAGCGGCAGATCTTTCTGCCACACGGACCCTCAACGCTATCGCTTTAAAATGCAGTGTGTTGCGCAAATGACTCATCGCCTCCACCATTCGCCTGTGCCGCATGGTCGTGCGAAGCTTGAATAGGCATTGAGTAGTGCTCGTTTTTTCGCACTCGAGATAGCTTTTCGTTGTTAGACGCTAGTTCCCCATGAAGCATGCGCCATCTGGAACGCCCAGGCAGTTGTCGTGCCTCACGTTGGTCGAGTTGAAAAAAGTTTTATGCCATCGCTTGAATGAAAGTGACGTGGTACAGTGACTGGAACAACTGACTCACTATCGTAAATATCGTTAGCTAGAAGGCCGTACCTGCTCAAGGTCCTTTATTCTGCTACGCTCTATTTTCGACAACCTTGCGTACCATCCAAAGGTACGCACTTTACGCAGACTGCTTTGTGATCCAGTGGATGGTTATCACAGTTGGAAAAACAGTCACTGCCCACTTTTTCGCTTAAATAGCTTTATGTTACATTATATTGGGAAGCGCGCGTATCTATCGAGATTGAGAGAGGTGGATTGGTTGTATGAGACAAACAACTAGAACTCCTGACACATGAGCAGTGTAAGGTCAGCGGTGTGGCAAAGAGAGGGAAAGGCCGAAAGATAACAGAGCCAGAAATGGGGAGGAAGAAAGCCCATGGTGCTAGCAGCTCTGCGTAGCGTCAGCTACCACCATAACATGATAGTTTCGGCTACAAAGTGCAATGTAATTGAGGCAGCCACGACAGAATTCTCCTGGTGAACATCGGAAGCCGTTAGAATCGCAAATAATTTTATCGCTGCTCATGGAACCCCTTATGTTGCAGTCAACATGCTCGTTTATTTGCTTGTAAATTTGTTTGAAAGCCTTACGGTATTACTGTGAACCAGCAGTAATCTATTTTTCAACTCTAGTACTTTTAGTTAGGAACACTGGCAGAAACATTTCTCGTACGAGATAACCACCTGCAGACAACTTAGTTGGTTGTTTCGTGACAGTATGCTAAGCATTTCCGAACAAAGCTTTTGTCCTGAAGAAGATATTCAATATGCTCTGATTAAATAGGGGTCTGCTAACTGTATGCTGTGTCTGACATTTGCCTTCGATGCAAACGATTGGTAGAAGTTACCTAATACAATCACTTTGCAGTGCACAATATTCTACCGCAGCGCTCTCTTCTAAGCATCTTCATTCTAGTCAACTTATAATGGCTCATTTCATTTTTAATATATATTTTTGCAATTACTTTCATTGCCTTGCGCTATGTCACAATAACATAATCGTTTTTAGTGACAGCCCCACGTGGCTCTCTTTTCTTGGAGCCGCAATGCATAGGTAGCTAGACAGACGCATGGATTTTACATGTCTGGCATTTTATTTGTGACGCCATTCAACCGACTTTCTTTATTTCTAGGGGTCGTCCAGACAATGGAACAGTTGCTCGAAAAATATTAATATTACCTATAACGAAAACAGATGCACATTTTTCGAGAATTGTTATGCCACAGAAGAGTGCGAACTAGACTATCAACTACCAAGTGGAAAACACGTTGAATCCTCGATCATGTTTCTACCACGCCTGACGGGTGTAAGATTTTCTGGTCTTACTTTTGTTCTGTGTCTCGTTTTCTTCCGAGCAAGAATGAGTGGTCGAACTTGCGTTAAATTTGCAATGTCCTTCTTAAAGAGTACAGCAAGAGACGAACTGTGATCTCTGCGCTTGTTTCATTTTGCCTCTTGAGAGTTGGCTTAATGACTGAGCGCCTGAAATGGTGGAATAGTAAGGTATAACTAGCACTCAAATTTTAGGCACCATAATGTTGGTTTGAGGCCCATAAAACTGACACTTAAAGTAAAATGTTTGGTGCAATAGAGGCGGCTTAGGCACCAAAGGCCGTTCGCAAATCACGGCCTGTTTTCCGTATTTATTGCGTGTAGCCTATTTTGTTGCTGAAGAACTGACGTAGCGCTCATTAATAGATCTCAAAGGCAGCAATAACAGTCTGCAAAGCTTCGCTTCACAGGGTCTCCTAGGCCCACGAAAGGCCGCTGTCAATGCGCGAATAGCAGCAATCACGCCTAATAGATTTGCTTTCGCACTCTGGGAAGGTAGTGTATATTTACCAGCCGAACCTTCCTGCTTACAATGCCAAATCAACTAAAGCAAGCGCCAAACCAGAAGATATGCTAGCAAAGCTGCCAAACGGCTAATGAGAGCCGCTATATTCCGGGCCTCATCCAAATGAAGTCAGCAAATGTGCCCGTTAGAAAAGAAGCCTGGAACAGTGTACGTTTACGACTCCTAATAAAAGCTAGAACAGCATCGCGTTATCATCTCCCAGTTACGAGTGTTTGAGATCCCGCTTGTTATTACTCGCATCAACTTATATAGGCTATATAAAGCCTATAATAAACATAAACGCTATATATATATATATATATATATATATATATATATATATTGTGAAGAAGAAGACGCGCCTCGCGACTCAGACACATCGCCAACGCGCGGCTCGGCTCCGCTCGCGCTGTTGATTACTGTCGCCTTTTTTGGACAGTGCTTCGAGCTGTCTCGCCGTTCCCGGTCGCTGCGCTTTTGCCTTAGGAGCCGCCAATAAACCTCTTCTCAATTGGTGGAGGTGCTGGGACTCAAACCCCGTCGCTTGTAACCCTGGAGCTGCGATCAAGAACGCTATCGCCCGCCATGACCGACAGCTCATCCCAAACGGCGCCAACGCCACAGTCCGTCACTTGCACCGGCGTTGCACGACAACGCGACCCCAAGATCTTCAGCGGTGCAGACGACGAAGACGTAGAAGACTGGTTGGCGTCATATGAACGGGTGAGCGCGCACAACAAGTGGGATGATCCAGCGAAGTTAACCCACGTCATCTTTTATCTGGCTGGTGTTGCCCAACTCTGGTTTCACAACCACGAAAGTGACTTACCCACATGGTACATCTTCAAGACAACCTTTACGGAAGTGTTCGGCCGACCCGCTGTTCGCAAGCTGCGCGCTGAACAACGCTTGCGCACCCGAGCACAGCAGACGGCAGAAACATTCACGAGCTACATTGAAGACATCGTGGACCTGTGTAAACGAGTCAACGCGGCAATGCCCGAAGCTGAGCGAATTCACCATATACTGAAGGGCATCGATGACGGCGCTTTCCAGATGCTTCTAGCCAGGAATCCGCGCACTGTGTCCGAAGTCGTCAGCCTATGCCAAAGTTATGATGAGTTACGGAAGCAACGCGCTTCGACTCGGCGTGCTCTGGGCAGCGACGACTTGGTGGCAAGCCTTGACAGCATGTACGACCCATGCTCGTTACTTCAGCGGGTCAAGGACTTCGTGCGTGAGGAAGTTGCCCGCCAACTTTCTTTAGTCCCCTTCACTCAGGAGCCCACCTCCCATCTTCCAAACACGCTCCGCACTCTCATTTCCGAAGAGGTCGCCCAAGTTGTCCCTTCTGCACACCATCAGCCGCCTGCTGCCGCGAATCTCAACTCTACGCGAGCAGTGCAGCCTGTCGCCACGCCTCTCACCTATGCGCAGCCAGTCCTGCCTGTGGCCGCGCCTCTTACGTACGCGCAGGCAGTACGCAGGACTCCACAGGCGTCTTTCACGACCCAGTCCCAACCACTGCCACCGGAAGCCCATGCTACATCTTGGACCGCACCGCGAGCTAATCCTTGGAGGACACCTGACAATCGACCCATCTGTTATTCTTGCTGCACTCCCGGACACGTCGCCCGATATTGCCGCCGTCGCCCTCAAGCGTTCGGCGACGCCTCGCGGCCCTTCCAGTACGGCAGCCAGCCATTTCGCCAATACGCCGCTCCTTCCCCCCAACCGTACGCTCGTGCTGACATCCCAGAATTTCCTTCGCGTCGCTCGCCATCCCCGCGCCGACGCTCGCTCTCCCCAATGCGTCGGCGACCCGCACCAACTGACCAGGAAAACTGAACGTCGCAGTTCAAGAGGCAAGAACTGCGCCCCATTCGAACTCTCAAAGTCCTCGCGCCTCTCCTGCTAACGTGGTCGAAATTTGTGTAGAAGGTGTTCCTGCATTCGCTCTTGTGGATACCGGCGCAGCCGTTTCTGTGATAGCCGCCAAACTGTGCCGTTCGCTGCGCAAGGTAACCACGCCGCTTTCTGGACTGTCGCTTCGTACGGCAAGCGCGCAGCACGTCACTCCGCACGCAGCCTGTACTGTACGTGTGCTTATTCACGGCATTGTTTACATCGTCGAGTGTATTGTTCTTCCCACCTGCTCGCATGACGTCATCCTCGGATGGGACTTCTTATCCAGTCATAAAGCCGTGATCGACTGCGCACGCGCCGAAGTTGAATTTTCTCCTTGTGACGCACCCTTGGACGAAGATTGCGACCGCCCTTCTAAACTTACCGTGCGCGAGGACACAGATATTCCACCTGGTTCCTTCGCCCTCGTACCCGTCTCTTGCGATGCCATCGCTGATGCAACGGTCCTCTTCACACCGTCCGACGTCTTCATGAGCCGTAAATCTTTCCCACTACCCTTCGCGACGCTTGACATGGCTGGCGGCTGCAGCAATATATACTTTTACAATCCCCTCTGTGCGCCTATTACGTTGCTTGTTGGTGAATGCCTTGGCTTCGTGGAACTCCTCGACTCTTCATCTTTGGTTGACGTTCCTGGAGACTCTTTTGATTTCGACCCCGGCCAACCATCTTCGATGTCCGCGCTTGAGGAAACGTCCAGGGATGCGTTCTCGAATGCCATCGCCGATACCCTCACGCCTGCCGAACGCGCCGACCTTCTTGATCTCCTGCACAAATTTAGAAGTTCATTCGACGTTTCACAACCTCACCTGGGCCGCACGTCGGAAGTGCAGCACTACATTGACACCGGTTCACATCAGCCGTTACGTCAACGACCGTATCGCGTCTCTGCCGAAGAGCGTCGTGTCATTACCACCCAAGTCGAAGATATGCTGCGCCGTGATGTTATTCAACCTTCGCACAGTCCCTGGGCATCTCCTGTCGTTCTCGTTCGCAAGAAGGACGGGTCTATTCGCTTTTGCGTCGACTACCGTCGGTTAAATAAGGTAACGCGCAAAGACGTCTATCCTTTGCCGCGCATCGATGACGCCCTCGACAGTCTTCAGGGAGCAGAATTCTTCTCGTCCCTTGACTTGCGGTCAGGGTACTGGCAGGTCCCGATGGCTGCGGCCGATCGCCAGAAAACCGCGTTCATTACGCCTGACGGCTTGTATGAATTTAAGGTGATGCCTTTCGGGCTTTGTAACGCCCCTGCCACCTTTGAACGACTCATGGACAACACGCTGCGTGGCCTCAAGTGGTCTATATGTCTGTGTTACCTCGACGATGTCGTGGTTTTCTCGCCTGATTTTCCTATATATATATATTTTCTTCACGGCTCACTTGAGACAAGAGCGGAGAGCGGTATTTAATCTAGACAATTAGAACACGCCTTAAGTTTAGGCTTCTTCTCTAGCACCCTCGCTTGCACACACGAGGCCGTCGTCTTCGTCGTCAGCGTGCTTGGGCACAGATGGCGTCGCGGCATTTGCCCCTCTCCAGAAGGAGCATCGTCCCGATGCTCGGCGGGTAGCACCCGTTGTCCAGTGAACCAGAGAGTGTCTATGTCATTCAGCAAAATGAGATTTCATGCGCACCACGTGCACAGCCTCAGGCAAATCCTGACGGCGCCGCGAGCAGTATTGGCTGCTAGGAATGACTTCATAGCTGACGTCGCTAAGGAGTCGTACAACCTTGTACGGTCCGAAGTATCGGCGGAGAAGTTTCTTGGCGAGACCTCGGTGGCGTAATAGAGCCCAAACCCAGACACTTTGGCCGGGCTGGTAGACGACGCATTGATGGCGTTGAATGTAACGTCGGGCATCACGGTCTTGCTGGCTAGTTATGCGAACACGCACGAGCTGTCTTGCTTCTTCGGTGCGCTCTGTAAAATCTGCGGCGTCAGTCTCGGAATCACTGGATGCACGAGGAAGCATAGCATCCAGCATTGTAGTAGTCGCTTCTCGACCGTGGAGGAGACTGAATGGCGTCCTTCTTATTGTTTCTTGCCGAGCCGTATTATAAGCAAACGTTACGTAGGGTAATATTTGGTCCCGGTTCTTGTGTTCCACATCGACATACATGCACAGCTTGTCTGCGAGTCTTGTTGACGCGCTCCGTAAGTCCATTGCTTTGCGGGTGATAAGCTATCGTCCTTCTGTGTGCCGTGCCACTGAGCGGGAATACTGTTCGCAAAAGTTCAGCCGTGAACGCAGTTCCCCTGTCGGTTACGATGACCGCTGGTGCACCGTCCCTCAGGACGACATTTTCGATGACGAACTGTCCGGCTTCGGCTGCTGTGCTGCTCGGAAGTGCCTTGGTTTTTGCATAACGCTTGAGGTAATCTGTTGCAACTATGATCCGCTTATTTCAGGCAGTTAATACTGGGAATGGGCCCAAAAGGTCCGTCCCAATTTGTGCAAACGGCGTTTCGGGCACTTGAACGGGATGTAATAGTCCGGCAGGTTTCGTAGGTGCGACTTTTCATCGCTGACAGTCAAGGAACGTTCGAACGTAGTGATTCACCTGTCTTGCGAGCCGTTGCCAGTAGTACTTCTCTTTGATCCGTGCTAATGTTCGTGTGTAGCCTAGGTGGCCCGAGGTAGCTTCATCGTAACAGGCCCGCAAGATTTCACTGCGGAGAGTTTTAGGGACGGCCAATAGATATCTCTTCCCTGTTGAAGAGAAGTTCCTACTAAAAAGAACACTGTCGCGTATGCAGAATTATGACAGGTTCTTCAGAGCAATCCTGGCTTGTTTGTGGTGCGACCTTCTCAGAAATCAATTAGTGAAGCGAGCTCCTGGTCCTCTTGCTGGTGTTGAGCGATGGTGGCCGCACCAACTCCTAAAAAGCCTGCGGATTTGTCATCATCTCGGCCTGACGACTCAATCGGTGATCTGGAAAGGCAGTCCGCGTCTAAGTTCTGCCTTCCCGATTTATAGACCACTGCCATGGCGTAGGCTCCAGCGTGCCAAACGTTCAGATGGATCTTTCATGTTGGTCAACCAACATAGAGAATGGTGGTCACTTATGACTTGAAATGGGCGGGCATATATGTATGGGCGGAAATTGGTAACTGCCCATACTACAGCCAAGTCTTCCTTCTCTGTGGTGGAGAAGTTCGACGCGGCACGTGACAGTGTTCTACTCGCGTAAGCGATGGTTCAGCGCCGTCTTGCCGCTGAACAAGGACGGCGCCTAGACCCACGTTCCTGGCGTTGGTGTGGATCATTGTGGGCGCATCCACGTTAAAGTGGCCAATAACGACGGTGCAAGTAGACGCTGCCGCAACTCGTTAAATGCCGCCTCCTGCTCCTCGCCCCACACAAACGTGACATCTTCTGTAGTTAGGCAGGTGAGCGGTGAGACGATGTGTGCAAAACGCGCAATAAATCGCCGGTAATATGCGCATAGGCCCAAGAAGCGTCAGACGGCCTCCTTGTCCGTAGGCCTTGAAAACTTTGCGATGGCTGCGATGTTCTCAGGATCAGGTCTGACACCTGCGTGACTTACAATGTGGCCCAAAAACTGTAGTTCTGCAGAGCCAGAGTGGCACTCTTAAGGTAAGCATAGCTGACCGTATGGCTTAAAGAACTGACTGTAACCGTCGGAGATGTTCATCAAATGAGGCAGAATAAACAATCACATCGTCTAGGTACACTAAGCAAGTCTTCCACTTAAGGTCTGAGAGAACAGCATCCATTAGCCTTTAGAACATGACTGGGGCGGAGCACAAACCAAGAGGAAGAACTTTGAATTCATAGAGCTCATCAGGCGTCACAAAAGCAGTCTTTTCGTGATCCCGCTCATCGACGTCTATTTGCCAGTATCCACTTTTAAGTCCATCGACGAGAAGTAACATGCACCCCTTAGCCTGAAGAGGGAATCCTTGATGCGTGGTATGGGATACACACCTTTTTTTTGTGATCCGATTGAGCTTGCGATAATCACTACAAAACCTCAGGCTACCATCCTTCTTAACGAGTACCACGGGCGATGCCCAAGGGCTTTTCAACGGCTGCTTGACATTATCTTCTAGCATTTTCTTGACTTGCTGCTGTAGTGCTTCACGCTCTTTCTCAGCCACGCGATACGGATGCTGTCGGATGGGTATTGCTGCTGCCTCCGTAATGATACGGTGTTTTGTCAGTGGCGTTTGGCGCACTTGGGACGTTGTAGAAAAGCAGTCCTTAAAATGGTCAAGCAGTTCCCTGAGCCTTTGTTTCTGTTGCGGCGATAAACCTGGGTCAACGTCGACGACGGGTGTAGGTGGCATCGTATCAGTGGATGATTCCTCTTTTACAGCAAAGCAGTGTTGGACGTGGTGAAATTCGTCAAAGTATGCCACAGCGGTGCCTTTACTGATGTGACGGCGTTCATTGGCAAAATTTGTCAGTAGTACCACTGTGCGACCGCCCAATAGGCTGACGATACTCCGTGCGATGGCACCACCATGATGGAACAGAAGTGCAGTTAGTTGTTCGGCTACAACGTACTTGTTGAACTGTTCTCCGCAACTGACGGAGACAAGACTGCATGATAGTGGTGGTATGTAGACGTCGTCGTCGGTGACACGTGACGATGTACGTTCGTGCTCTTCGTCTTGGCTCGTGTCTGTATTAGTTGACAGGGTTATCTCACCGTCCCCTATGTTAACCATGGTGACGTACTCCCTCAAGAAGTCAATTCCAAGGATGAGTGATCTGCAGCACTCTCTTAAAATTATGAATGTGGCGGGAAAAGCTGTATTTCCTGTCTGGAGCCGTGCAGTACACTTTCCTGTCGGTATCATCATCTGACCCCCGGCATTTTGAATATATGGGCCCGTTCATTGCATTTTGACTTTCTTAAGCCGGTCTGCCAACTGCTCACTCATTATCGAAAAGTCTGCGCCAGTATAAACTAAAGCTGTCACGTCGTACCCATCAATCGTTAAGAGTAGGTCGGCACTTCAAATTCGTCGGCGTTCCGTTCCTCCGGGTTGCTCTGCGCGTTTCTCTCTAATAATGGGGGATTGTCGGCGGTTCGATGACTTGCGACCTTCCCCTCGGAGGTCGCCGATTTCAGTTTTCCCGCCGTGAGCTTGGAGAGCCGCCTCTTACCAAGTCGGCGAAGAATAACGTAACGGAGATGGCGAACGCGACCGAAGATTAAGTGAGCTGCCTTGTTCCTGAGTGACACTGTCGTCGAAGCGTGGATGTCTCTCGGGAAACTGGCCCGGAGTGGCAGGTGACATTTCCTGGATGGCACCTTGGCGATGAGGGCACGAACAATAAGTATGCCCTGGTTCGCCACAGTGAAAACACAATTGTCGGCGATCAACAGTGCGCCATACGTGGGTCCTGCGAAGCTGGGGTCGCCTGAAATGCTCCGTCTGTATCCAGGCAGCAATAGGAGGCCGCTGGTGGTACTGCTGTACTGGCACGGTAGAAAGCGGGCGACGGACAGCGTCTGCGTATCTAAATGCGCCTGGCTTGAAGCGCAGCTCGGGACACGGTTCAAGGAGTGGCTCAGGAGATGCTAATGCTTGCCGAGTTTTTTGGCGATCAACTTCAGCGATCGAAGCAACAGTAAACTCTTTCGGTGTCACAGTTTGCTTCAAAATCTCGCGCACAATGTCTCTTATCAGTTAACGCAGCGAGGTCTCGTATGTCGCTGTGAGTACTGCGGCTCCTGCAGGCGGATAGGTAGTCAGGCGTTCGCATTGCCGACAACGCTGCTGGAGCGCCCGCTCGATTGCTGTGGCTTCCTAAATGAATTCTTCCACTGTTGTAGGCGGGTTACGCACGAGGCCAGCGAATAGCTGTTCTTTGACGCCACGCATGAGATGGCTCAGCTCCTTCGAATCAGGCATGTTGGGATCTGTGCGGCGAAACAAACGAGACATGTCCTCGGCAAACATGGGGACACTTTCGCTGGTCTTCTGAATGCGCAGCTCGAGAAGGCGTGTATTATCTCGGCGAACAGTGCTTCCGAAGGTGTCAAGTAGCCGACGGCGAAATTCGTCCCACGTTGTCAAATGTGCTACGTGTTTTGGAACCACGTCCTTGCGCTGCCTTAAAGAGCGAAGTACACATTGGAAAGCTTCTGGTCCGGACGTCAATAATTGACCTTAGCTACGCGTTCGTACTGGTCCAGCCAGTCTTCGGTATCTTCATATGTGTCACCGTGGAAGCTTGTGGGGACTAGATTGTTTTTTTTTGGACAGTCACCTGTGTTGGACTTGCAAGTGCCATTTCCTGAGTCGATGAGGTCGCTGACGAAGTTCGTTGCAAGAGACCGAATTTCGGGCACAGACCTTGCAGGCGGCGGCTTGCGTGGTGCACAGGTTTCTCAACGCCTGGACTACGTCTTGAAGGGCTGGATGCAGGTCTACTCGCAGGAGTCATGCCTTTCATTAGGCAATGATGCGATACCCAGCACGTCCACCAGTGTCACGGCTCACTTGAGACAAAATCGGAGAGCGGTATTTAATCTAGACAATTACAACAAGCGTTCAGTTTAGGCTTCTTCTCTGGCACCCTCGCTTGCACACACGAGGTCGTCGTCTTCGCTGTCAGCGTAGTTGAGAACAGATGGCGTCGCTACATTATATCACACCGCGCAAGTAACTCTGCCTCCCGCCCGATATTTCTGAGCTGAATGTGCCACCTACTGAGCTTCAGGTATACTCCTCACCTCCAGAAAAAAAAAAAACAGAATCCTGGCTGCGCCACCACTTATTTACTATGTCGCATTGTCATTGCTCTTTCGAACCAACATTAGACCTCTAAAGAAAGCAATTTCCTAATACGAATGCATTTTTCAAGCCACACACGACCACTGATATGTACCTTCCGCCTAGACGCCTAGGCACACCGCTCGCTCAACATTTGCAAGCTGATCAGTGTCGATGACAGCCTGCTTTCTTGCTGCTAACATGATTATGCTGCTGTAAGTAATGCCTACGTGTTGCGCGGCTGTTGAGTGCTCGAACACGTTCTCGAACACGAGGAATGTCTGTGCAGTGCACAACGCTGCTAGACAAAGACAAAACACATATTTCTTGTCGCAGTTTTCAGGGGGCAAGCGTGCATCGAACCGCAGCAGGAAAGTACCACGCGGTTATACAACCTAACGTGTATAATGCATGTAAACTGCACTTGATGAACCTGCACAAGCTGCATTAAGCAAACACAGTCACTTACGCATGCGAGATACGCATGCCAAACCCTATGTCACGATGAACATAAGAGCTATAAGCCGTGTTGGGGCGCTATAACGTAAGACTATTCCAAACGTTTCAATTACAATTCTGCAATCAGCGCTCCACGATTGGTGAAAAACTTTTTTTGGAGCACTCCCGCTTCCCCTGTCTGTCACGCGACGTCACGAAAACCGTGATAGCTTCCCATCTGATATGACGTGTACGCACTGATTATACATGATTTGACCGAACAAAAGAAAAATAGATATTTATTATTCGACGCCTTTTCGCCATTAGCCCTCGGCTGCTCGTCGAATGTTTTCGGGCTGCACCCACTTCATCTGCCTGTCACGTTACGCCACGAAACTGCGAAAACTCACCGCGTCAAAGTGATGTGCACGCGTTGAAGATGCAATAATATGCCGAACAAAACTGAATTTATTCCTGAATAGCCTGACTCGCACCTGCCGGAGAGCATTGGTTTATTTATTTGCTTGTAATAAAATTTTTGCGTGGCCATGTAACGTGTTCAAGCACTTTCTGAACGGTTACGACCTCGTTCTGCCAGCTCTTCTTTGCTGAGGATCCGTTTGAGCGTCATTCTCAAGGGTTCGTTTCATGCCGCCGTGATTGTCGACCTAACACCCCTAAGCTAAGTAAGGGTAAGCGGACCAATCACAGACGCTGGAACCACTGTCTTTTTTGGGCTATTGAATTTCAGTGCAGTGGCTCGGCCCCATCGAATCCCTATCCACTTGAGCGTGCTCCTCACCTCTTGTGAGCCAATTAGAGAAGACAAGCCGTTCAGGGTAGGCAATGTTATTTGTTCTTCAAGCAAGCAAAAGTGACCTCCTATGAACGAGAAGAGCGTTTGATTGGCCTGTTGAGACAACCCTGCGGGTGACCGCCCGATGCTTGCGTAGGCGGTTACGTAAATTTGACGTGCGGACATTTGAATAAAAACATTTTGGAATAGTTTTACGTCATGGGGCCCTTGGTGCACGAAAATCAAGGGTAAGTTGTATCTAGAGGTGATATTCTCGAGCGATCGTTTCAGGTAGTACGTAATCTTCGAAGCATGTCGTGCGTCTCTACATCGGGCGCTTCGATGTAGATGAACATCCTTTCATATTCCGCGCCAAAAACGCTCTGAGCTTTACCCGCACGTGCTGCATTTGCCATGAAGGGAACCGCTAAGGCAAGCCATGGTGTAGACATGGACTACGTTTACAGTACCCAAACGCTATCCGGACGAGCCGGAAATCGGACTCGCCGAACACAACGTGACCGGGTTTAAATCAACTTGCTTGAGACGATTCTGGACAACGACGGCACACAGGGTCGAGCCGTGACATCAGCGTGTTCGATGTGGGCTTCAGGCTTTTTCAGCCATCTGCAACACCTGTTTCACAAGTCTTATAATTACGATGAGGTTGGACAGGATAAAAGATGTCCATGCTTTGTTATCGTACCATTTAGGCTGCCTGCGCATAAATGGTAACGTCGCAGTGGTTCCGCGCAAGTCTCGGTGCTCACTGGCACGATCCGACCACGTTTACTTAACATGCTTACTGCAAACGGGTCGGTATGAGTCAACCTACCTCATGCAGTCTGACTCGGCCTACTGAGTAACTTAGCCAAACCGGCTAGCGTTTTGTTTGTAATACTAAATATATTAACACTCTAGGCGCATTTCTGCTTTCGTCGCCACTGTGACTAAGATGCTCTGCATTAGGTCCAAGGGCGATAACATCTTCGCCGCCCGCCATGTGCTGTATGTGCGAGTGAAAGCGCGGAGGATGGCCGACGATGGCGCCTCAATTTCCCGCTCGCGAGGGAGTAATTCGAGGGGGCAGGGGAAGGAAGCACGCTGTCTTCCGTCGAGCGCAAGGCATCGGGTGGAGGGGAGAGAGGGGGGAAGTGGGCGTTCTACTTCGGCAGCTGCGGCGTATGGTACTGCCGTGCGTTGTGTTTCCGTCGCCTATTTCGCGGTGAAGTGAGAGGCAGCACGAAGTTCAATTTGCTTGGTGAAGCTGCCGCACTTCCTTACCTTTGCGTTTTGACAACGAGTTTGGGCAGACATCGAGAGAAATGTGTTCATGTTTGCGTGGGCCCGTGACGCCGTGCTTGTTCATTTAGTTAGCAAGCGTATGTTTACAAGGTTAAACTAGCGATAAAACTGTTATCCTTACTTCGTATAGTTGTCTACTAATTTGCTATCGGAATCAGTATATCGGATTTCTGGACGAAGTGCTATTTTATTTCTTATGATTACTTATTTATTCAATAAAACATTTTTCTGTCCCCAGGGCATTACAGAAAATAGGGGTGTACAATAAGAAAGAAGTCATACATGTCCAACAATAAAGTTTAAACACAATGTGTTGCTTACGGCAATTTTCATACTTGCATTGCCTGGAATAGTGGCGATGGAAGCAGGCAGGCTGTTCCAATCCAGATTTGTTCTTGGAATAAAATAATTCTGGAACAACCTTTTCCACATGACGGTACACCAACTTTAAGTTTCTGAACTAAACGGGATGATAGGTACCACGGCTGTGTTAAATCCTTGATTTAGAAGGTGGTTGAAATTAGAGATCGGGTGAAAGAGATGCAGTCGTGCACATTGACGACGGGATAAATGTTCAGGAAGATTAAGGGTGAATTTCTTAGACGTTACACTGGCGTAACGAGAATAATCAGACAGTGTAAAATGAGAAGCACGGTTTTGAACATTTTCATTGAGTTGTATTAGAGTAGTTTGAGAACGGTCATAGATTGCAGAGACATACTGTAGTTCCGAGTCAAAAAGTGTTTTCAAGACGTCTAGTTGACTCGGTACAGTTTTGAAGTTGCGGCAGACACCCTAGGGCATGAGTAGCTTTGGTAATCCCGTATGCAGTTTATACACTCCATGTATGGTTATTCGTGATATAAATCCCAAGATACTTGCAGCAGTCAATAGATTGTAGTCCGGTATCATTCAAGAAGTAGGGAAGTGCATTAGTATTGGTGTTTAGACGACGAGATAGACGCAAATTTTCGTTTTCACATTCATATTTGTGTGTCAGTTATTACGGCACCGAAAAATTCTGTCAATGTCTCTTCGGTTTTCGCTGTAGGTTACACAATCTTCTGCAAATAATTAATTTGAAGGAAACTGAACTCCGTCTGGTACGTCATTCATAAAAAATAAAGCAGGGGGCCCGGGACAGACCGTTTTGGAACTGGAGGTGTTGTAGGTTCCCAAGAGCAATAAGAATTGTTAGCTACTACCTACTGTGAACGAGCTTTTAGTAAGTTTTAACCCAAGAAAGAACATTTTGGTGAAGGAATATTTATTAAGCATTAGAAAAAAAGTTCGACGTAAGAAACAGTGTTAGAAGCTTGACTGAGGCCGAGAAAAAGGCAGTCAGTACCGCAACCAGAGTTAACATCATCAAATAAGTCGTTTGTAAAGAATAGTAGTCGGGTTTCCTTAACAAACATGTTTCTAAAACCATGCTGACAGTATTTTGATTTCAAAATGTTTCCACCATATGAAACTAATGAATCGTTCGAAGATCATACATGGAATGCCAAAAAGAGAGATTGGAGGATAAGTTTTAGGAGATTCCCACCCCCGATTGTAGCCCGACAAACTGATACGGCCCGTTTCTGTGGGGTTGATATAAGCGCCCTCATAGAGTAACAACTTCAATAAGAGCGGAGGCTCACATGGAGCCGAGCAGCCAAATAGACTGTTGCGCCCCAAGCGGTTGATGTAATAACTGAACGCCACATCTGGTTTCGATGTTGCCACGCGCAGTTTTAACGCTAGCCTAGTACGCGTTACTCCAGCTGCGAGGATCAGCTTGAAATTAGTTGTTCCTTCTGCTGCTCAACCGCGCACAGTCAAGACAAGTGTGTTTTAAATAGACAAGTGCTCCATAAAAAGCCTTCATCAACGCTTTCCCCTGGGCAACGTGCAATTGCAGTATAAACGCAAAACACGAAATGGGGAATTCTTATTTTGCTCTATGGAAATGCTTGTACCAGGCTTTTTATGCGTTCTTCCATTGTTATAGTAGCACAGCATACAGCAATATTGTACATACGAATTTGCACCGGACGCCATCGGTGGCAAACCTAAGATGGAAGCATGTGTCAATCTACTTGCACACCTTATAGCAAAACTGAAAGTAGAGGCGAAAGTAGTGAATGGGCGAGATTACGAACAAATTCATTTAGTCTTTACAAAAATGTCGTAAAAAACATCTGGCGCAACACAAACGCCGCAACTAATGATTTCGGAGCATTTACGTTTTCTGGAAGTTTTTCCTACTCTTGAAACCCACATATACACGGAAACTGGGCGTTTTCTATAAAATTTGGCCTCAACCGTCTCCATGAGACGCCACGTTTAGAGAGGCGGCCACGACACCAGCTCCCAACCAGATACTCCCAGAATGTCTTTTACACACACTCACTACAAATGCGTGGGTACAAAGCGTGCTTTCAGTTCTTCGGAAGACGGAATTATTGCGAAAAAAATTCTGGGTGTTCGTGCTCCTCCGCGTCATCCTTATTCCGGCGTTCTACCAGCGCAAGCAACACGCTCCCATGTTATCCTTCTTGGCAATCTCGTCACGCGCACACTCTCGTGCATTGGTGGCACCTTAAAGATCCCGTGGTGGGCAAAATTAATCGCACGTGCCCCACTACGGCGGGCTCACAATGAAACCATGGTTTTTGCTTGTAATTCCCTACAATTCAATTTAATTCAATCTCGCCGTGTTGTCGACAGGTATGAGAGCCGAAAGAAGTTAAATGCTTGTGGGGGGAATCATAACTGGTAGGGCAGAACTGACCTCGTAAGATTCCATCAAAACGCGGAGCTGCGGCAGAACCCTTGACTTGCCTTTGGGTAACTGCGTAACTGTGTCGTAGCTGCCAGCGTGCACTTAAACTCTGTCGTAGCTGCCAGCGTGCACTTAAATACCCGGAATGATTCATATATTATTGGCGCCTGTAGAGAGCATCACAAGCATTGCCCTGGCACAATGCAATGTACGCTAAGCTGTGCCACAGCGGCCTCACTTTTATTTCGTTAACTACGTCACAGTGGCTGCTGAGGCCAGCATGCCATAACATGTTAACGTAAAGCACTTTAAATGCAGCCTAGGCGAGCAAACAGCATGTCCCGCCTTGGCGCCAAATACCACACGAGTGCTGCATGGAAAACCAGTAGCTACACGAAAAGAATTAACGCAGAAACTCCTCTAAGAGTTGTCTAAGTACGCGTAAGCATTGTGCCACTTGCTCATCCCCACATACCCCGGTGTCAGCATACATTTTATGAAACTTGATCGGGCAAGTACAACAAATGTCAGCATTGCGGCGGCACGAACTGGTGTTGACGGTAGCGCAAGGTGCGTTCATAACGCAAGCAAAGTGGAGCAGCTGGAGGCACCGCGTACGCTGATGACGTTCTAATCAATATAAGCCGTTATCGCTCTGTGCGCCTTATCTATTCCTGTCGAACCTTTATGAACAGTGGCCAAAGGTACGCCGGCAGCGGCTGTGTATAAGGCACAGCGGCGCGGACAGTATCATGAAAGCTATCTGCGTTGTGGAGGTAGGGCCCACTGCTAACAGCTCAGCGCGCTTTCTCACCGCAACGCGCTGCAGAAAGACATGGGCGATGACATGGTGAAAGTTATCTGCGAAAGGGGAAGGGTGCGGCTTGTGCTGAGAGCTTCGTCAGCTTCGTTCGCGTATAAACAGGCAGCATGAAGATAAAGTTGGTCGCTACTGCGGGCTTTAGCTTGAAAGCGATCGTCTTTCGGGATGGACGGGTGGACGGACGTATAAATATTTTTCTAGTTGCGTTAGAGTATCAATGTGCCAGCAATTACAAGAACATGAGCAGAACCATCGTACTCTGAAATGCGCATCCAGCCTTGCTCGCTTAGGTGGCATGTCTATAGCGCCTGTCAAGCATGTCATTAGCTTGTCGGTAGGTAACGGAAGTATTTCGCAAAGTACAACTTTCTTGACACGGAAAACATTTTTTTTCTGTTTTAGCATGAAATACAAAAAATAAAACACTGTTAATTTTATTTCACATTTTTTGCGAAGCTCGCGTTAGCTGACCTCTCATGTGAACACTAGACGTGATGTCTTTACTGTTTTCAGTTTTCGGCGAGCGTCTGCTCTCGTTAAATTTCTCTCTATATGGTGCAATGTAACATTCCCGGTGTAATTACCCCGGTAGGCGATACAACCACTGCCAAGCCGGTGAAGAATTACCATGGCCACACTCAAATGCGCACTTTTCGCCGAGCCTCAGATACTCCTTATATCTCGATACAGATTCCGATAGTTGCCTGGTCGGTTCACTCGGACCCGCCGTGGATGCTTAGTGACTATGGTGCTCGTCTACTAAGAACGAGGTCGCAGCATTGAATTCTGGCCACGGCGGCCGCATTTCCATGGGGATAAAATGCGAAAACACCCTTGTACTTAAATTTAGGTGCACGTTAAAGAACCCCAGGTGGTAAAAATTATCCCGGAGTCCATGTTAATCAAATGGTGGTTTTGGCATATAAAATTGCATAAATAATTCGTCGACCCGGTCTTAGGTAGCAGAGGTTAGAGGGACTAAAATCGTAGATATAAATCGGCGTTTCGACCGTGCCTGGCAGTGGCAGCGCCTGCTAGAAATTTTTAACGCCTATGCACTTACCTCCTTTCCGACTCTGACATCACCTTACTTTGACCGACGGAGGGGGCACTGATCAGCAGGCCACGTTTGTTTAGGGCTGCTTTGACCGCGCCTATATAGATCTGGTTTGGGCAAGTGTGGGGTGACACGCCGAACAAAAATGTGGAGAGATCCCTCGTGCGCGTGCTTTGCAGATTTTTTTACAATTCATGTGAGCTTCTTGCGCATGATATCTAGATATCTTATGGTTTGCTTGTTGTGCTAACTGTAAACCTTTGTGACTCGAAACTACTAGCAACAGAGCATCTGCAACTGCTGCGTGCTGAACTGCCATGGCAACTTTAACAACCGGACCAATGTCCGAATCCTGTCCTTCCACAATAACGGTGACCCTAGAGCCAAGTGGGGGGGAACGACTAATCTCTAGGGATGACACAGACGTCTTTCCGGTACTAAACCGCCAAGGTTTGTCGTCGCAGTGTTTTTGCTATTCACTATTATTTTTTCTGGCGCGACGCGCAACTTCTGATGATTCCGGTTGCTGGACCGTGGCGTTAACGACGTCGATATCACGATCCAGTTGCGCCCTCAAATTATTGTTTGGATGCTACTTGTAGCAGTATTCAAGGACGCGGGATCACGAAAGTGATTGCGACGGTGGAGACCCGCAAAGCCAGCCTGCACAGTCGTTAGCTGTTTGGTCTTAAACTTTCCATGGTGAGAATAAAAGTGTTCATAGGATCCAACTGCACTGTTACATGACGCGGCTAGAAATGTTTTCTTTCCAGTTTAGCTACTGTACAGGTGTATGTTGTTTCACTTTAGTCACAACATAAAAAAATTCAATTCGGTTGATATCCGCAAAGAAGCAGATAAGTACAGATTGCAGTACGATTCCCTGATAGTGGACAGTGTTCGTTACACTTCGGAGGATGTTTGCAAAAGGCTTGTTAAGGCTCCATATGCTGCAGTGCCTACGAACACAGAGTGACTCGTTAATGAGCAGAAACTAACACTATTGAACATAAATGCTCGAAGCTTGCTTAATAAGCTTGAAGATTTAAATTGGCATGTAGAGTGCTACATTCCGTCAAATATTGGCGTAACAGAAACATGGTTGGACAACTCTATATCAGATGTAGAATTTTTGCCTCCAGGTAACTTGGTTATCAGAAACGGCAGGCAGTTTGCTAAAGGTGGGGGTGTAGCTCTGTTTATTAAAAAAAGCATTGAAATTTTTGTATTGCCAGAACTTCCGAATACTGAGTCTGTTTGGTGCCGAATAAACATATCTCGTTTCGTCACAGTTGTCTGTACTCTATACTGTCCGCCCGGTTCTGAAAACATATTCTCGCATATTACAGCACACGTAGTGGAACACAGGCTCCATAATAATAAAATGATCATTACAGGTGATTTTATACTCCTTGTATCGATTGCAAATTGTTAATTTTAACAGGTCGTGACAAGGTTGTTTGTGAATCCCTAATTAATTTGGCTATATACTTTGATTTAACACAAGTGGTTGAATGTTCAACTCGAGTCAACTCTGTTCTAGGCCCTGTTTTTGTTAATGAGCAGTTGTTACAGTGCGGTTTTCAGTGTGACGAAGTCGACGGACTGTCAGATCACAAGGGTGCTTTCATGAAATTTGACGTGGTTTGTGAGCCCCCATAAGCCTACATTCACTATGCTTAAAGATTTTATCCTTGCTAACGACTATGCTCTTGTTGAGCTGTTACAGTAGTCTTTCAGAGATCTTGTGTGTGGCAGTGAAACGTGCAGTGTTGATGCATTGTTAAAGCAGTTTCACAGTTTACTACATAACTGTGTGCTTCAGTTCGTCGCCACAAAATGTGTGAAACATAATCCGAAGCATCCGTGGTACACAAGAGACATAATTCATCTCACAAGACGCATCAAGCGTATTCGCAAGCACAGTTGGTCACAAAACGAAAACCGTGACTCACTACTTCTTCCACTAAAGCCTTAGTTAAAAACAAAAGTGACAGAAGCTAAACACTTTCACTGCAACATAACACTGTCAACTTCCATGAAAGAAAACACATCAAAATTTTGAAAAGCAATATTACCCTCTTCCCATGAATCTGTATCCTTTATTATCAACCATCAGCCTTGCTCTGATCCCGTAACCATATCTGAAGCCTTTAACCCATTAAAGACAAGTGTGGCCATATGGTCACGTTAGTCTGCACAGTGTATTTCAATTAATTAGGATTAACAAGACAGCACTAAAATCGCCTTTGACATGCAGATTAACAGATTAAAGTTCCCTTTATGGATACCAAGTGTCAGCAGCTGTCAGTCGTTTTGTGGGAGCCCCTCGCAAATGCGGGAATAAGTGTTACTCTGCGAGTAGCGTCCCGATGCATCGCTCCAAGGGTTAAGTTTTTTTTTTTTTCACTACTTGTTTAAGCAATAGTTGCATATCGTTACCTCCATATTGCTCTTTGAATATGTGACCTTCGATGAGCATTTTTGAAAGAATTGCTTGATTTATCCATGAACGAGTACGGTATTTTGTGCGTTACCATATGGTCACGCTGGGCCTTTAGGATACCTAACTTTTTTATTTATTTTATACTGTATTCTCCTCTCTTGCACGGATGCTGGCGCGTTCCCGCAGTGGTTATTTGTTATTTAATTGTCTGAATAGGTAGATGTTGGAAGAAATAGCGAAGATACTCGAAGAGGAAGATGACAACGTGTCAGTGATTTATATCGAGCCGCCAGAGGCTAGCACCTATTGGGATGAAGTCTCGGCCGATGAAGACTCAGACGGGCTCATTGATAATCTAAGCGGGCGGCAGCTATGAGGCGATGCTGAAACTGTTTTCTCTGGCGGACGCCGCATTGGTGGATGCGAGTCGGACCACAACGACCCTGGCGGGCAAAGTGACGGAACATCGGAGCTTTCTTCTGCTGTAGTTGATGCGGCCATTCCTGCGAAATTATCCACTGCTTCTAAGTGGACGAAGGGTGATCTCCAGAAAAGCCTTGGCATATTTCCCGACCCAAACTTTGCTGCTTATAGGTACTTTTCACCTGTTGAGTTGTTCGCACTCTTTTCTGAAGAAGCCGTCGTGCAGCTGCTAGTCGAACAAACAAGAAAGTATTCGTTATTTTGAACATACCTGATCCGCGGAGGTTACCAAAGAAGAATTAAGATAAGTTTTCTTGGAGTACTTGTTTTGTCCGGCTATAACCGCTTGTCAGATAAAAAGTGCCATTGGGACAGCGGCACGGATATGTGCAACACGACGGCCTACAAAGCTATGCGAAGAAATCGCTTCGTACAGATAATGCGATTCCTGCACTGAGCGAAATGCAAGCCTAACGATTAGTGACAAGTTGGCAAAGTTTCGTCTATTGATGGCACAGTTGAAAGCAAGGTTTCTGGAGCACATTCAACCTGCACGTCACCTGAGCTATGACGAAAGTATGATTCAGTATTATGGTCGTCATGGCTGTAAACAGTTCATACACGGAAAGCCTACCCGCTTCGGGCATAAAGTATGGTGCCTAAATGCCAAGAACGGATACCTTGTAAACTTCAAAGTGTATCAAGGCAAGCAGGGGATCCCGGAACATCTGAAAAATATGAAAAGGACTTCGGAAAAGTAGCGGCGCCACTTATTCAAATGGTGGATGAACTCGCAGCATAGACGCACGACCTTCCTTTGTTTTTCTATTTTGATAATTTATTGACCGGCATGCAGCTACTCAGGCATCTCAAGGCACAGGGCTACGAAGGCACGGGCACAGTGAAGCAGAACCGTGTTCTCAAAGAATGCCCTATCGTTTGACCAGAATTCGTCAAGCGCCAACCTCTCGGGCAAGAAGAGCCCATGCTGAGCGACAATCGGATAATTGTTGTCCACTGGATGGACAATTCTGTAGTAACGATCGTAAGCACCATTCACGGCGTAGAGCGAATGTCATCTGCAGACAGGTACTCTCGTGTTCAGAAGAAGCGAATCAAGGTGGCCCGTCCAAACACTGTTGCTCAGTACAAAATTTATGGGAGGTACGGACCAGACAGATGCAAATGTAGGCGCCTACCTGATTGCAATCCGTGGCAAAAAGTGGTGGTGGCCGATTTTCCCTTGACTTTGTGATGCATCTATCAGCAACACTTGGACGCTAATTCGTACCACAGGGTTCAACGTCACGCAGGTGGAATTCCGCAGGCAAATTGCACAAAGCTACCTGATGCGATGGGACAATAAGCCTAGGGGACCTGGTCAACGCAGAATTCCAAAGACTGGTGATGTCCTGAGTGGTACACGGTATGACCAAGTGGCCCACTTTGTTGCACCAATACCTAATGGCAAGAGGTGGAGGGGTGCATGAGATAATTTTAACAACGTAGTGCACACAAAACGCACAAAGTATGACGTCGGCATGTGTATTCCATGATTTAAACCATATCACACTGAATAAGTGCTCGACTATTCGCTATGTATGTTTTTTGTGAAGTTTCATGGCTTGAAATAAATGTTTTTCACTACGCGTATTTTGCTGTAGCGTAAGGGCCCAGTGTGGCCATATGGTCACGGGCTATATTTCAAAAACTAATAAGGCAAGAGTAATAATTTTTTGCATGTGAATTATTAGTATAAAGGGAAGGTAATATATTAGATTTATTTCGAGATAGCAAGAAAAAAAAAAACCGGTCCCTAATGGGTTAATAGCTACTTTCACTCTTTCATTTTGATGATGGTACCAATCTTACTTCCACTGATAGCTCGGAACACCAGTTACCCAACCTCGATGTAAGTTACGCGGGGCTTCACAATCTGTCATTAGAAGTTGACAAAACTGAAAGTGCTGGATCAGACGCCATGCCTAATATGTTCTTAAAGAGGTACTCGGAATGGAGTGCCCGTTATCTTAGTCATTTTCAATAAATCACTGGGGACATCCTCTGTTCACCAGGTTTGTAAAACTGTCAATGTGATCACTCTGTTTAAATCTGGCGATTAACAACAAATGAGTAATTACCGACCGATCTCCCTAGTTTCCACTTGCTGCAAGCTTCTTGAGCACATTATTCACAAGCACATTGTTCAGTATTTAACTTGTCATAATCTACTGTCACACTGTCAGCACGGTTTTCGATCTGGTTTTTCCACTGTCACTCAGCTCGTATTTACTCGCGACATAGCTTCCGCATTCAATAACCGCAATCAAATCGGTGCAATATTTATAGATTATTCCAAAGCATTTGACACGGTCTGCCATAATAAGCTTCTTCGTAAACTACGTATCATATTTAGCGCCAATAAGTTATTCGACTGGATAACCGACTACTTTTACTTAACATCCCAGTTCGTCACTTTTAACCAAGCAAAGTCACCGTCAGTCACTGCAACTTCAGGTGCGCCCCAAGGATCGATGCTTGGGCCTCTATTATTTATAATTTTTATTAATGATGTAGCAAATGGTATTAATGACACCGCAGTGAAGTTAGGCCTATATGCCGATGACTGCGTGCTTTATTGTAACGTTGCGAACGTCCATCAGCAACAGGAACTAAACAAAGTGTTCTCATTGTTCTGGGAATGGAGTAACGCATGGCAAATGAAAATTAATTTCACTAAAGTGACGTTCGGTAACAAAAACAATCCGCTGCGTTTCTCTTACAGTAATAACGATAACTACTTGACCCATGTCAGCGAGTTCAGATACCTGGATGTTATTTTTTCATATAACTTAAAATGGAATGCTCATGTTAATAACATTTCTGGGAATGCACTTCGCAAACTTCTCAAACGAACCTTAAAAAATGCCTCGAAGGAATGTAAATTAACTGCTTACAAATCACTAGTTCGACCGATCCTGGAGTACGCCTCAACTGTTTGATCCCCTCATCACGCGCGCGACACTGGCCGTTTAGAAGCAGTTAAAAAAAGCAATACGTTTCATCTTGGGTCGGTGCGATCGCAACTTTTCACCTTTTTCACATATGCACACGTTATCTTTGCAAAGGTTAAAAGATAGGCGCACACGTGAACGTATCATCATGCCGCAAAAGATCGTTTACACGTCATCTGGCATTCACGCACCCTTCTCATCTGTGCCCTCAAGCGCACTTGTAACCCGATGGAACCACCCATTAAATATTGCACCTTTTAAACCACATATAGACTGTTTTAAATTTTCTTTTTTCCTGCTAACTGTTCAAATTTGGAATCTATTGGACGGCTCACTTCGCACATTGCCAGTTGAAGAGTCTGTTGTTCAGTTGCATAACAATTTGACTTTTTGATCGTTTCTTTACTACTTCTGTTTTATCAGTTTCTATGCTACCGATGTGATTTGTTTTTACTAATGTATGCACCCACTCCTGCTATGTCTCCCCTACGAGACAGCAGTGTCTGTAAATAAAAATAAAGTGAATAAGAAAATATAGAGACAGATTACCAGCAAAGCTGTTTGGACTGCATACATGGGCTGCATACATTATCATATCATACATGTGTTGATACGGCACCACAACACGCCGACACAAGCGCCGCAATGGGTACCGCACCTCGGATGCATCTGCCCCAACGGCTGTTGCAGCGGCACTGGCATCTCCGATGCGCGTGAAGTTATAACCACTGAAGCCCAGGTCACATGCATAGGCGCCGTCGCTACAATATTTCCTGTGTTGTTATTCGTCACAGGTTTTATAATAAATAAGGAGCATGGAAGGCCAATTGACTACATTAAGCGCTTTTATATACACACATAGTGCTTCTCTCACAACGCAGAATTTCTGGGGTTGTGTTTTGACCCAAGATATTAAACTTATTTTTGTAAGTTGGTAGAGTGCTTGAAGCCTGTTTCCCCTCCGGCGCGGGTCGACCCGGTATGGTATTATCTCCGGGATAGGCCCACGCATTCCTGTCCACACATCGTGGTACGAACGTAAGCTGGCCAGGGTGCCTCTTGGGAACGCATGCGCCGTACTGCATCATCTCCGGGATTGACGCAAGCTTTCTTGATCAAGATACGGACGTAAATCGGCCAGGGTCTCCCCCCCCTCCCCAGGAACACATGCGGGAGACGCATACGCAGCCTTAGAGGTAAACAGCTTCGCTGTAATACGTAGATGTTGATAGCTTAGTCGGTTAGTCGTCTCAAGACCGAGGCCGCCTCGTATTTGGGGGAATTACGGGCGGACATGTGACCACCAGCCAGCACCAACGAGATTCGTGAGAGGGGGCGGTGGTGGCAGCGGGCGGTACGCTCTCGCTTCCAGTATGCCGCCCAGAATCCGCTTCGCACCGGAGGCCGACTGGTTATGGTCACGCTAACGGGTGCTCCCAAGGAAAGCGGTGAAGGTTGGATGGGCTTGACGAGTGGCCCGCTCCTCCTCCTTGGCGTCAGATGTCATGGGATCAGCAAGAACATATAGCTCCTGCATAGCCCTGATACACTCCAGCTGAGATTCGTCGGGGTGTTAGGTCCAAAGCTACAGCTCCCGACGCGTACGGCGCTCATAGTCGTGAGGGAGTAATTCGCTGCGGAAAAGCATTTTAACTTCTCCATGGAACGATCTTGGTGGCTGACAAGACAGTATTACTGTGTCGCGTGAGATGCTAACGAGACGGCCAATAGAGTGCCTAGCATCGCACTGTCGTCAAGACGCATTTCGTATTGATAGCGGTGCAGTGTCTTGAGGTACTGCGTAGCATTAATGTTGCCTGAATAAGCTCCGTAATCCGGTAGAGATACCCATAGGCCACTTGGCACGCGGGGCTGTCGGGGCTGGAGGTCTCCTTTTACAGCACTAGGCTGCGAGCGCGTCACTTCCATGAGGACTTGGAATAGCTGTGCGGTTCCGATTAACAGCGGCGTTTGCTCTGAGCCACGCGCGGCGGTCTCAGAAGGGCCAACCTGCGCCTGTTCTCCCAAATGCACGCCTGACCCTGAGGGACCAGTGAACTACATTGAGGAGAGCAGGGTTGCCGCTCCGACAAGCGCCTCACACGACCGGCGAACGGATTGACGCCGGAGCGGGGGGGGGGGGGGGGGGGGGGGGCAAATGCGCGCCGAAAATGTCGCTCAACTGCGCATAAGGCAAACGGTAGTCAGGAAGCGCAGCAACGTTGTCGGCTTAATGGCATCGCTCGCGGTCGACATTGGCTACCAGCTGCGCTCGGCACAAGAAGCCAGCGAACGGTTTCGCACCACCAGCGAGGTAGGGAGGCACCGCTGCGGCGCAGTGGACTTCAAACTGCGCCCGGGACAAAGAGGGGCCAGCGAGCGAGCGAGCGCCTATAGGGCAGAGCGAGAAGTCTGCTCCGGGATGAATTCGTCCGAGAAAGGCACTTAGGATAAAGAGAGGCCAACCAGCGAGCTTGTGCTAGCACCTAAGCAGGGTGGCTCCGATACGGCACATGGGGTACTCAACCTCACTCGGGACGAAAAGGGGCCAGCGAGCTAGAACAGAACGTCGGAGGAGCTGGTACACAGCTGCTCCGCGCATCTGAAACACTTGAGGAAACCCGAAACTGGCATGCCTAGAACTAGGGCACACATCCGAGCGGTCGACATCACCAAAGGGCTGTACAAAAAAAGGATCGCTCCCGGTGGCCGAAAGCAGAGGGTGGCTGAGGTGAACGTACCACATACTGTCGGTGTCGTCCGAACCGAAGGACATTAAGTCCGTTGCCAGGGGATCAAGCAGGAACGAAGAGCGTAAAGGGGCCTTGATCGAGTACGCGAGCCCGCTGCGCTAGGGCTAACAGGGAAGCAGTCCGTAAAGTATGAGAACCAAAATGCGCTGGAGCAAAGGTCCCATATATCCAACTAGTTCCGGGCCTTTGAGTATCTCCTCATAGAATAACGAACAAGCCCAAGAGAAAGGAAACTACGTTCCACAGTGATAAAAAACTGAGCAGCAGAAGCACGTGAAACGTACGTAAGTGGACGATAGATTGCTCTGCTCAAAGAGTAAATGGAAAGAAATTGTTTTAGAGCAAAATTTAATACGGCCGCTTTTCTCCGGTAGCGTAGGTAGGGTCCCTAGGACATTGGCTAGTCTGCCGTCTGCGCGCCGCGCCACATGGAGCGTACGCTTTAGACATTCCTCATGTAAGCCGTCGTGTTGTACTAAACTTCAGCGGCGGCGAAGATGCTGGGGTAAAAGCCATCGTGTTTATTCGCAGGAAAAAAGTTAACAGGAGGTAGGATCGTCAAGGGAGGTACAAGAGCTCCTGCAGAATGTCGCAAACTTAAGAATTGTGCACCGAGAGTGAACTGAAGCCCTTCAGCAAATAATTCACTGCTTTTAATGGACAGTACTGTGCAGCAAATTGGTCTGTAGTGTGTGTCTCGGTATGCATAGCTTGCAAATATCTGCAGAAAGTGCCGCAAAACGCAGCGTCCCGTAGAAAGAAGAAAGAAATGAATTCTGTTTAGCGAACACTTGCTGCGTAGACTTGTGCTGTAGGACGGATGAAGGGAACGGGGTGAAGGTCCGAAAATTGGAAATAGACAATCAGCAACTCTAAACAACAGAGTTTGAAAAAATAATTTCTAAACCTCCCTGTAAACAGAAGCTCGCTGTCGGAGGTTGTTTTGAAGCTCCAAAGCGCAAGTCCATAAAGGAAATGATGTACGCAGATGACTGGCTACAGCAATGCACTTTTAATGCGAATGCAAAGTCCAAGGCTATATGAACACATGAGGTAGCACAATATACTAGCTCTGCCAGGGCGGACATTGTGGCAGAAATGCATCAAGAATTTCAAGTCCGGATTAGGCTCGAACGTGTTCAGTGCCCTCTCAGAGAAGACAAAACACATAGATGATTTTCTCGTCGTGGAGACATTTTTTTCGACGTGATGAAACTGTCTGAACACCTGGATGTGAAATCAATTGGTAAGACCAGTTTTTCGCACTGCTTTATTATGGATATAATATCTGTTCGCTTCATATGCAGCCTTTGATTCTTCTTTTCCAGATGAACTGGAAGGCTTCGTTGATTTGGCACAATGTGCAGCTGAGTCTCAGGAGCCGCACTTGTCAGATCGCGGCATGGTGGTTCTGTTTCAGCCTTCGCAGGGCAAAATATCATGTTAGCTCCTTGTTTTGTGCTTGTATTTGTAATAAGATATTGCTTTAGTGAATAGGAATAATGTTCGGTGTTCTGCAGTCAGTAAAATCGATCCAGATCCTTGGAGTCTTTGCATTGCGAAGCAACACCCAAGCCTATACCTTGGCTAAAATCATCGTAGAAGCAGCTATCATCTTTGAAGGGGCTGACGTTTTTGTGGACTATGTCACATGTGATGGTGCCAGCTGCAACATATCAACGTGGAAGCTTTTTGGCATGCAATGTAATATCTGAACCAAATTCTGATATTTGTTCATGTAAAGGGACAATTTAAAAAAAAAAATTTCTTGTTTTGACGCAGGTGCTGCCATATGCACACGATGAAAAGTCCCACATCCAGTCTGCACAGCGGTTAATTTGAACTTCTTGTCAGATTTTCCCCATTAGGTTAAAAATGTTATAAACGCACTTGTCACTAGCGGCTTCAACACACCTGATGGCCGCGCCTATGTAGAGCCATTCAAGAAGGTTGAAAAAATAAGAATAACAATGCTTCACTAAATGTAACGCCAAAGATAACTAGCAGTGATATCCATCCGAATTTATTCGAAAAACGAGGGTAGCCCAGCTTTGCAAATATTTGGCGACGAAGTAACCAAGAGGTTCTTCCTATTTCGCTCTCACTTACAAACAGCTTATGGTTCTATCCAACGAACTGAGCTATTTGTGGAAAAAAATGAACAAACTGATAATGATAATGACTTCTCGTATTCCAAATGCGGGCTTGCACGCTCATTCCCCAAATTACATGTTCAAGTACCGCTGAGGGCCTCCGAGTGACAATCGAAAGCACGCTGAGCATGCTTTCCTACCTCGGTAGCATTGGCTTGAAGTATGTACTTACTGCAAATTTTAGGTAGGACAAACTTGAAAATTTCTTTGCCATTATAAGGTAATCTTCTAGAAACAACGATCACCCTATTTATGCAGAGGTTTTACCTTTAATCAATTACCTTCCATTTCATAACCTTCTGAAACCGCCTAAATCAGGAAACTGTGTTCTAGAACTTGTCATTGCATTGGCTTCTGTTCCAGAGGTGAAATCAGGAAATCAGATTGTGATACTGGAGGAATTCATGGATGCAGGAAAATTTTGTGATGCCGAAAGTGCACTCGAATGTTGTGCTTTGTGCAGAAGCATTTTGTCAGACCACACTGCTCTTGTGACTGCTACAGGCCACGACAATCTCATATATTATGTAGCAGGGTATAAGTCAGGGACTATTTTAAAGAATACCATGTAAAGAATGTGCGCTGTTTCTGACAGTTGAAAAGCGGACAGCTATAGCTAACAGCGAAGCTTCAACCATTACATCGCAGTGTGACAATGGAGGCTTGCTGTACCCTTCAGGCTCTCCAAGAAAAAATAATACTGTCCTGGAAGGCAGTTTCACCACATCTTCAGTTTAAATGCACTGCATGAGAACAGAATTCTCAACTTTGCTGAACTTCTCAATGAGGAGCATTTTCTTGCACTAGCATGCCCTGAACATAGACAGCAAATCACTCGTGAGATAGTAAAGTTTTACACTGTTCTGTGTCTCCGGTTTTTCAGGAAGTCTCTCAATAATGAAAGGAGAGCAGAGAAAGAAAAGCTGAAGCATTTTAAAATGAGAAGACGCAAATAATTGAATTTTCCCAATTGCATCACATCTGAGACGCACGCTCAGCGGCCTTGTAATTGTGTTTTTCCTATAACTTCACTTCTTCACGAACCTCTTGCGTTTTCATCGGCTGTTATTTGCTGTAACTTGTTTGCACTGTTTACTAAAGGTTCTTCATTCTTGTCTTGATAATTTGCTTTGGCTGTTTTCGCTCACCCTTAACTAGAAGCACTTTTGCTTTATCTTCTATAGGTTTTGAACGAACATGGATCTGACGTTTTTTTTTTACGCTGTACTATGCCAGATCGTGCACCTGTACCTTGTGATGGTTATTGTTTCACTTTTATCCACTCCGGCTCTAGCTCAGCTGCCAATATTGCATCAATTAATATAATCAGTGCTCAACCTATTCCAGGCTTCCTGTTCGCTTTGTGTTCTAAGGAAACTGCTTTCTATTGTGTCATTACTCCTTTTTCTCAATAAGGTTTTGTTTTCTCTGAATAAAGTTGTCATTGTTTTATTTTCATTTGAATTTGTGGGAGTCAGCGAACAGTGCAGAAGAATCGTATCTCCACTCCAGAGGCATGCTTGTGAAGCGGCTCAGAAAGTCTTCGTGACCATATATATACCACGTTACGCAGCTAAAACATCAGATCACACCCGAAATAAGTATGGCTCTAATGCCGCTCCAGAAAATCATTAAAATAATAGCGCGCGAGCACACTTTGTTAACATGCAGCCGCTGTTACGGTGGGGGTGTAGCACCCCGCGCAAAAAGGACGCTCGACCACCATGTCTCATCGAAACGAAGTGTGAATTCCTAAGTCGCCATGCTTGTCTCGAGGAGTTCCCGGTCTGGCTGGCATCCCGCAATGCTTACAGGCCCCTTGTGTGTGTGTGCGATTTTAGAGGAACCCTTTCCTTGAACTTTCAAGCTCTACAGGAAAACTTCCTGGAACCAACGTCGCCTAGAAGAAAGGATAAGCGCCTACTATCCCGGACCTGCGGGTTCCCCCTGCGGAGGAGCTCTCGGGAAGACGCCAACTGAGAGAGCGCACCAGCCGCCCTCCCGCAACTAGACGCCCTTTCCGCGAACCAACGTCGCCTAGAAGAAAGGAAAAGCGTCGACTATCCCGGACCTGCGGGTTGCCCCTGCAGAGGCGGGCTCGTGATAGATCGCCGGATGAGTGGGGGCCGTCGCCAAACACCATGGAACTCAGTGCATTTCACGAGACGTTGACGTGCGCAAGATCCCGGCTACGACCTTGGTGGGCCTATTTAAATGGTCAAGCAATGTACTTTTTCTAACTTCATTCTCTACTTATCATCTTTCACCAACTTTTGAACAAATCGTGTTAATTTCGCACTAGAAGTCGTCTCGTCTTTGCCTCGTCGCCATGGTCTACCAGATGCCTGCAGCCCGCCGACAATGTCACGCTACCCAACAGTGACGTCGGTAGAGCTTCGATGAACAGGTGTCGTCGCAACAACTGTCGACAGTGGTGAGGTACGCTACCCTGGAGAACGCAACTGGCTGGGAGCAATTGGGATACCTTACCCTGAAGACCCCAACTTTGGACGACATCTTTGAGATCACAGTGACACGTGTACTTATATTTAACGGGCGACCATGTTTCGCCACCTAACGAATGTTATCGCACAGCGCGGGACGCGTCTGCATGTATCCGAAGTTTCTGGAAAGTTATCGATGCTTCATATCCGCTGTCTGTTGTCGCCGAACCTTGTGTTATCTGATTTCATCGCGTGACTCGAATGTTGTAGAACTTTGTGCAAGGCATGCGGGTCCCAACGATTAGCCTGGAACATTCGATGACTGCTGTAGAAGAGCCGACGCACTTGACCTGCTGATCAGATTTTCGACGATCGCCGACCGTGTTCACCGCTATCGTAGTGCTATAAGTGTAGCCTGTTTTTGTGGGCACAGGTTCGCCCAATGAAAGTTAGTTTTGTCTCTCACAGTATTTGCTACTGCGTTCTTCAACGTCACCACCACGTGACAATAGTCTCTTCGTCCTCGTGACAACATTCGCAAGGAAAGTGGCAGGATTCATGACTGCATATGGCGAGTGCACAGCTCTTCTTCACTAAGATATCACATGGATTTACGATACTTTTGGGGAGTAAAAAGCAGGGATTGTTCTTTAACCGTTGACGGAAATTTTGAGTTTGTCAAAGTTGTTATAGAGTGAAGAGTTAGCAGCACTAAGGGTAGCCATGAACTTGAAGGCACTAAAGAAGACGAAATTGTTGAGCTTGGCGAATGAGTTGGGCCTCCAAATTGCCGAATTAAAGAGAAAGCCGGAGATCATTGAGGCGATGGAAGCGAGCGGGGCAGACGACGATGAACTGAAAGAGTCCCTAAGGATCACAGCGGACACGGAAGAAGAGCCCCTCGCCTCATCCCCCGTGCCAGACTTTCCGGCGAGGACCGTTCGTTCCTCCTCCTCCTGCGTGCCCGCTGCTACATGACGGCCGCCAGACTACATAGGCTGCAGGGAAAGGGCAGCCCCGTGTGCAGCAACTGTGCCGATGTCGAGACGCTCGGGCGCCTCCTACTTCACTGTCCTGCTTTCAATGGGGAGCGCACGGACTTGTGTTCTTCGTATCGGCGTTTGGGACTGCCTTGAGACACGACCAACACGCTGCTTTTTCCTGTTGCCCACTCGTCTATCGTCAAGAGTGCGCTTGCGGCACTACGTGACTTTTGGAGTTCGACACAACTAAGAGCGCGGCTCTGAGCCCCGCATTCGCTTATGTTCTTTTTATTTTTTGCCGCTTCCTCCTTTCCTCTCTCATTTTTTTCTACCTACACACCTTTCCGCGTGCGGTGTTGTTGAGGCGTCCTCCTGTGAGAGACAGTTACGGCACTGTACTTATCTCTTCCATTCTCTCTAAAATAACTTTACACGCAGACACGGAAGAAGAGCGTAAGCTCTTAGAAGAAAAGGAAGAGCGTAAGCGCATAGAGGAAAAAGAAGAGCGCGAGCGGCCAGCACGCGAGGCCAAAGAAGAGCACGACCATGTTGCACGTGACGCACTTGAAATGAAGCGTCTAGAGATTGAGCTCCTGAATGCTCAATACCATGAAAAAACAAGCACAGAAGCACGTGAAAGCGAGCTCAGAATTACAGATTTGATGGCACCCTTCGTAGTAGGCGGGGACATAAGTCTTTTTCGGGTGCAATTTGAGCGCTCGTGTGAGAAGGCAAAATTCACGAGAAACACGTGGCCGGAACGCTTGCTTACGTTACTGCCACGTGAGGGAGCTGATATTATTGCCCGCATTGGGAAAGTAGAAGCAGAGGACTTGTGTGCTAAAAAAATCGAGATTATCAGCAGAAGCACTCAGGCGAAAACTCAGGGAAATCGAGAAGGGCAAAAGTGACTTATACTCAGAAATTCCATGCACCTTGATGGTAAACCTGAAGGAATGGCTAAGAGAAGAGTGTGCACTCGGCGATACCGAATCGAGGCATATCTTCGTAAGATGCAAAAATTACAAACTAGTGGTAATGTCACTAACTAGTAACGAGGAAAATGTGAAATTGCTAGAGCCCTACATTGGAGACATCGTGGTAAACGGCAAACCTGTAGGGTGCTTCGCTACTCGGCAGCCACAATGAACGTGGTGCATCCGTCGTACGCCGAGGAAGGCCAGTTCACGGAAGATTGTGCTTGGATAAGGCAACCCGTAGAGTCCTCCAGTATTTGTCTCCCGATGGCCAATATTCTTATCGAAGGTCCTTTTGCAGTTCTAAACACTGAAGCCGCCGTCTCGGCAAATCTCCCGCCACAGTATCCATATTTGTTTTCAAACAAATCCGAGGATTTGTTGCGACGCAGGGGAATCGGGTTTAGTGAGGGAATAGTGCAACGCCTAACTTGCTTAAAGACAATTGAGCTCACGGCCAAGGTAGTGCACGAATGTCCAGTGGTGGAGGAAACAGGTTTGGCGGAGGGTTCGTCAACCAGAACAAAAAGAAAGGACAGCCCTATAGGGGATAATGCGGAAAGTACACCAGCTAATGAAGAGGTCAGGAAAGCAGCGGAGCCTGAGATGTCTCGCAAGCCAGAATGCAGAAAAAGGGGATTGCACATGAGCCCTGCCACAATGATCACTGAGCAGGGAATGCCTAAGGCATAAAGCAATACTAAGCATTACTATGACAAGACGGCTTGAAGGGGACGCTTTGAAGTTGGGGAAAATATAATGATCCCGAAACCCTCATTGAAAAACAAGCTACACGTTCAATGGGAAGGACTGGTTGACATAATTCAGAAATTATCTGAAACAAACTACGTAATCAGGGTACGATGTATATAAAGCACGTCACAAGTGTACCACAACAATCTACTTAGACACTTCCGGCAGAGGGAGGCCATTGTGAACATGTTCCTTAAACAACCTGAGGAGATGCCTGTCGACTTTCCGGTGCTAACATCAGTAACCTGGGCAAAAGACATTGACCAGACAATTTGCAAGCTAGTAGAGCAGGCGGAGTTGAATCCCTATCAGAGAGCCAAACTGAGGGAACTCGTGTTTGAATTCAAAGGTGTATATTCACATACACCGAGCAGGATCACTGCGATCGTTCACGACATCGAGTTATCCACATCGGACCGGATGGTTCGAAAGCTTCTCGTGTTTCACCTCGTCAACGACGTCATGGCCGCTGAAATAAACAAGATGTTAGGGCTAGGTGCAATCGAGCCAGGAGAGAGTCTTTATTCCTCGCCCCTTATCTTCGTTGAGGTCCCAGGAATGGAGCTGCGACCGTGTATCAACTACCGCCGGCTCAAGTTAATCACTGAGGACCAGACCTACCCATACCGCATATCGAGGAAAGCCTTCAGAAAGTGAGCAGTGCTGATTCCATCACTACGCTCGATTTAGCCAGAGGGTACTGGCAAGTTCCGTTGACCGATAGGCCAAGCAGGCTTGCGGCGTTTATTTCCCCGATGGGAACCTTTCAGACGAAAGACCTGAGCTTTAGACTGACGAATGCTCTCTATTGTATCTCTGGCCTTATGGACCAAGTGCTACGGAGAATGGAGCATTATGCACTACCGTATCTGGATGACACAGCAATATTTTCTTCATCATGAATGGACCATATACAATAATTTCTAACCGTGTTGTGTCGTCTACGAGAGGCCAACATAACTGTCAATGCTCCCAAATGCCAATTAGGGCGCGCGGAGGTACCTTAACTAGGTCATGTAATATGGCAAGGTCATAGTTGACCTTCCGAGGTTAAACTAACAGCATTAGACAACTTCCCATTAGACAACACCAAGCAGGACATCAGGTCATTCCTTGGCTTGCCAGGTTATTACCAACGATATATCCCGCGTTATTGCGAGATTGCAAACGCTTTAACAGGTGCTGTCAGAAAACCAGAAGCGTGAACGGTAAAATGAGATGACGCAAAAGAAAAGGCTTTTGGTATGCTGAAGAAAGTGCTAACGAGTCAGCCAGTGTTGAACGATCCCGATTGCTCTAAGGCATTCATTTTTCACTGTGTTCCCAGTTACCGGGGTATAGGAGTGGTGCTTTGTCAAAAGAGACACCCTGTACTGTACCCATGTATAAAATTTCAGTTCCTGAGGAAGCATACAGTGAACGAGAAAAGGAATGCGCCTGCGTAGTAAGGACGGTGCAGAAGCTAGCTTGCTATATCGCTGGTTCAAGGTCAACCATAGAGACTGACCACTGTGCTCTCACATGGCTGCAGTCCATGTCTTCGAAAAACGGTCGTCTTTTGCGCTGGAGCTTGGCTCTTCGACAGTACACGTTCGATATTTGCTACAAGAATGATAAGCTTAACGGCAATGCCGACGGCTTGAGTCATTGCCTCTAGGGTAAGGAAATCCTCATGGTCACTAGGATTTCCGTGGAATATCTACGCTGTTGTTCTTTTTAGCGCGAAGTTCTAATTGATTATTAGCTGATTTTAGTAACCATGTATTAACGCTTTTAAGAACTGGCTGTTTTTAGTGTTCAGGGAGGGAGTACGCGCGAAAGGAATAGGAAAACAGTATCGGGTTTTCTTTTTTTGTAAAGCTTGGTGTATCTTGGGGGAAGATGACGTTGTGCCCGCGGCTTTGTGGTTCTGGTTCCGGCACCGTTCTGGAGCGATTGCTTGCCCAAACAGGAGACGAAAAGTTGAGAGACCTGTTTGCAAGTCCGGTTTCACCTGACCCGACCAGAGACAAAAGACACAAGAGTGCCACGAGGACTGATCAACGAATCCCAGCAATCTACCAGCTACGAACCAAGGTTTCGTCACCCATGAGGGTAATTCTGTTACTGAAACGCCGATCCCCCGCCCAGTGGCTGCTGGCCCCTATGCGTCGGTATCTTCCTCCACCACCGGAGATGCTGTTACGGTTGGCGTGTAGCACGCCATACAAGAAGGACGTTCGACCACCATGCCTCATCAAAACGAAGTGTGAATTCCTTATGCGTCACGGTTGTCTCGAGGAGCTGCCGGTATGGCTGGCATAGCGCAGTGCTTTGTGTGCATGTGTGATTTCGAGAAACCCTTTCCTCGAAGTGCCAAGCTCTACAGGAGAACTTCCGTGAACCAACGTCGCCTAGAAGAAAAAATAAAGGCCAACTATCCCGGACCTGCGGGTTGCCATCTGCGGAGGCGAGCTTGGGAAGACGCCAACAAAGAGAGCACATCAGCCGCCCTTACGCAACTAGACACCCTTTCCTCGAACCAACGTCGCCTAGAAGAAAGGAAAAGCGTCGACTATCCCGGACCTGCGGGTTGCCCCTCCGGAGACGGCTGCGTGAAAGATCGCCGGATGAGTGGGTGCCGTCGCTAGCTAGCACCGTGGCACTCGGTGCATATCACGTGACGCTGACGTGTGCAAGATCCCACCAACGATTTTCATCATCTTCATCATTATCAGCCTGCTTATGCCCACTGCAGGGAAAGGCCTCTCCCATATTTCTCCAACTACCCCGGTCATGTGCTAATTGGGGCCATATTGTCCCTACGAACTTCTTAATCTCATCCGCCCACCTAACTTTCTGGCGCCCTCTGCTACGCTTCCCTTCCCTTGGAATCGATTCCGTAACTCTTAATGACCATCCGTTATCTTCCCACCTCATTACGTGTCCTGCACATGACAATTTCTTTCTCTTTATTTCAACTAAGATATCAATAACTCGCGTTTGTTCCCTCACCCAATCTGCTCTTTTCTTATCCCTTAACGTTACACCTATCATTTTTCTTTCCATGGCTCGTTGCGTCGTCTTCAATTTAAGTAGAACCCTTTTCGTAAGCCTTCAGGTTTCCGCCCCGTACGTGAGTACTGGTAAGACACAGCTGTTATAAACTTTTCTGTTGAGGGATAATGGCAACCTGCTGTTCATGATCTGAGAATGCCTGCCAAACGCACCCCAGCCCATTCTTATTCTTCTGGTTATTTCAGTCTCATGATCCGGATCCGCAGTCACTACCTGTCCTAAGTAGATGTATTCCCTTACAACTTCCACTGCCTCACTACCTACTGTAAACTGCTGTTCCCTTCCGAGACTGCTAAACATTACTTTAGTTTTCTGCAGATGGATTTTTAGACCCACCCTTCGGCTTTGCCTCTCCAGGTCAGTGAGCATGCATTGCAGTTGGTCCCCTGAGTTACTAAGCAAGGCAATATCATCAACGAATCGCAAGTCACTAAGGTATTCTCCATTAACTCTTATCCCCAATTCTTCCCAATCCAGGTCTCTGAATACCTCCTGTAAACACGCTGTGAATAACATAGGAGATATGGCATCTCCCTGCCTGACACCTTTCTTTATTTGGATTTTGTTGCTTTCGTTGTGGAGGACTACGGTGGCTGTGGAACCGCTATAAATATCTTCCAGTATCTTTACATATGGCTCATCTACACCCTGATTCCGCAGTGCCTTCATTACTGCTGAGGTTTCGACTGAATCAAACGCTTTCTCGTAATCAATAAAAGCTATATATAAACGTTGGTTATATTCCGCACATTTTTCTATCACCTGATTGATAGTGTGAATATGATCTATTGTTGAGTAGCCTTTACGGAATCCTGCCTGGTCCTTTGGATGACGGAAGTCTAAGGTGTTCCTGATTCTATTTGCAATTACCTTAGTAAATACTTTGTAGGCAACGGACCGTAAGCTGATCGGTCTATAATTTTTCAAGTCTTTGGCGTCCCCTTTCTTATGGATTAGGATTATGTTAGCGTTCTTCCAAGATTCCGGTACGCTCGAGGTCATGAGGCATTGTGTATACAGGGTGGCCAGTTTTTCTAGAACAATCTGCCCACAATCCTTCAACAAATCTGCTGTTACCTGATCCTCCCCAGCTGCCTTCCCCCTTTGCATAGCCGCCAAGGCTTTCCTTACTTCTTCCGGCGTTACTTGCGGGATTTCGAATTCCTCTAGACTGTTCTCTCTTCCATTATCATCGTGGGTGCCACTCGTACTGTATAAATCTCTATAGAACCCCTAAGCCACTTGAACTATCTCATCCATATTAGTAATGATATTGCCGGCTTTGTTTCTTGACGCATACATCTGATTCTTGCCAATTCCTCGTTTCTTCTTCACTGCTTTTAGGCTTCCTCCGTTCCTGAGAGCATGTTCAATTCTATTCATAATATATTTCCTTATGTCAGCTGGCTTACGCTTGTTGATTGACTTTCAAAGTTCTGCCAGTTCTATTCTAGCTGTAGGGTGGAGGCTTTCATACATTGGCATTTCTCGGTAAGACCTTTCGTCTCCTGCGATAGCTTACTGGTATCCTGTCTAACGGAGTTACCACCGACTTCTATTGCACACTCCTTAATGATGCCCACAAGATTGTCGTTCATTGCTTCAACACTAAGGTCCTCTTCCTGAGTTAAAGCCGAATACCTGCTCTGTAGCTTGATCTGGAATTCCTCTATTTTCCCTTTTACCGCTAACTCATTGATCGACTTCTTATGTACCAGTTGCTTCCGTTCCTTCCTCAGGTCTAGGCTAATTCGAGTTCGTACCATCCTATGGTCACTGCAGCACACCTTGCTGAGCACGTCCACATTTTGTATGATGCCAGGGTTAGCGCAGAGTATGAAGTCTATTTCATTTCTAGTCTCGCCGTTCGGGCTCCTCCACCTCCACTTTCGGCTATGTCGCTTGCGGAAGAAGGTATTCATTATCCGCATATTATTCTGTTCCGCAAACTCTACTAATAACTCTCCCCTGCTATTCCTAGTGCCTATGCCATATTCCCACACTGCCTTGTCGCCAGCCTGCTTCTTGCCTACCTTGGCATTGAAGTCGCCCATCAGTATAGCGGATTTTGTTTTCACTCTACCCATCGCCGGTTCCACGTCTTCATAGAAGCTTTCGACTTCCTGGTCATCATGACTGGATGTAGGGGCGTAGACCTGTACAACCTTCATTTTGTACCTCCTATTAAGCTTCACAACAAGACCTGCCACCCTCTCGTTAATGCTATAGATTTCCAGTACGTTACCAGCTATGTTCTTATTAATCAGGAATCCGACTCCTAGTTCTCGTCTCTCCGCTGAGCCGCGGTAGCACAAGACGTGCCCGCTTTTTAGCACTGCATATGCTTCTTTTGGCCTTCTAACTTCACTGAGCCCTATTATATCCCATTTACTGCCCTCTAATTCCTCCAATAGCACTGCTAGACTCGCCTCACTAGATAACGTTCTAGCGTTATACGTTGCCAGGTTCATATTCCAATGGCGGCCTGTCCGGCCTACGATTTTAGTGGGCCTATTTGAAGGGCCCTACAATGTACTTTTTCAACTCATTCTCTGGTTATCATATTTCACCCACCTTTAAGTAAACCGTGCAAGTATCGCACTAGAAGTCATCTCGTCCTTGCCTAGTCGTCATGGACTACTGGATGCCAGCAGCCCGCTGACAATGTCACGCTACCCAGTAGTAACATCGGTCGAGCTTCGATAAACAGGCGTCGCAACAACTTTCGGCAGCGGTGAAGTAGGCTACCCTGGAGAACACAATACCGCTCGGCCGAGTGCACAGCTCTAGCATGAGGACTGCTCGCCATGCCACCGCCACCATCCTTCGAAAACAATCCTCGCTCCCATCGGTGGACGGCAAACTAGCCAATATTCTAGGGACCAAAGCGTACGCTGGTACGCATCGTGCTCGCCCTTCTGGCTACGCGGCCTACCTCATTGCCTCGGCTGCCGCGTAGCTGTGCATTCTAATTGCAGAGTGACCAAATAACTTTTCCTGACACCCACACAAACAAGTCACAAGTGAGTGAAAAGAACATTCCACTTTGGTGGCAGAAGAAAAGCAGTGTATATTGTCGTGCAACGACAATTTGCAAGTCCAGAGAAGCTGGAATGACTGATGCGAGCTCGTAAACTGCTCACCATCGTCGTCACACGTGGCGGTCTGGTAACGGGCGACTACCAGCAGCGCAAGCAGATTGGACAGTGTGTCCAACTTGTTTGCACCGACAGTCGCGTTAGAGATAATCAACTTACATGGCGAAGCAATCGGGTGACGCAGGCATCTGCCGCCACAGTGAACACATAGCCACAGATTAACCGGAATTTCGGAGTTAACTTTTTTCCAACTTACACGTTACTTTTCATCATCATCATCATCATAATCATCATCGTCAGCCTGGATACGACCACTGCAGGGCAAAGGCCTCTTCCGTACTTCTCCAACAATCCCGGTATGTACTAATTGTGGCCATTAATCCCGGTATGTATTAATTGTGGCCAGTGCGTAATCCTTACTGACCATCGCTTATCTTTCCTCCTCATTACATGTCCTGCCCATGGCGATTTCTTTTTCTTGATTTGAACTAAGATGTCATTAGCTCGCGTTTGTTCCCGTTTGTTCCCGAGAAGCCACTTGTGACCCTCAGAGAGGTAATTACGACGATAAAGAAGGCCGTCGTGAATGCAGAAGTGGTTAGCCTGGCGGCGAAGAGCGCGAGATGGTGAAGAGGTGGATGGATCAGAAAGGATGCTGATGAGAGCACTGATCCAGGGATCCTTGCGCTGCTCCGACGGCATGTTGCGCATTGCCTGAGATGGAGCTGTGGGCTCAAGGGCGGATAGGGAAGCGCAGTCAGCGGAGACCGGTGAGCGAGAAAGGGCGTCAGCGTCCGTGTGTTCGCGGCTGGAACGGTAGAGAACGCGGATGTCGTACTCCTGTAGCTTAAGGGCCCAGCGAGCAAGTCGGTCAGATGGGTCCTTAAGGGTAGACAGCCAACAAAGGGCGTGATGGTCAGTGACGACATCGAAAGGGTGACCATACAAATGAGGACGGAATTTTCCAAGGGCCCAACTAATGGCTAAACACTCTTTCTCTGTAACAGAGTAATTAGCCTCGGCCTTTGTCAGAGTTCGGCTTGCGTAGGCAACGACATATTCATCAAACCCCGCTTTTCGTTGCGCGAGTACGGTGCCTAGTCCGACGCCGCTGGCATCGGTGTGGACCTCTGTTGGCGCTGCAGGATCGAAGTGGCGGAGGATAGGTGGCGAGGTTAGCAGGTGGCGCAATTTCGTGAAGGCGTCATCACAGGCGGGCGACCAAGCGGAAAGTTCTTTGTCGCCACTTAGAAGGGCTGTCAGGGGTGCACTTATGGAAGTGAAATTTCGAATGAAACGTCGGAGATATGAGCATAAACCAAGGAAACTTTGAAGCTCCTTTAACTTCTTTGGTTGCGGAAAGTCGGTGACAGCGCGGAGCTTGGCTGGATCCGGAAGGACGCCGTCTCGCGATACAACATGGCCAAGAATAGTGAGCTTTCGGGCGCCGAAACGACATTTTTTGAGGTTAAGTTGAAGTCATGCGTCAGTAAGGCATTTCAGAACTTGCTCGAGACGGCTGAGATGGGTTCGGAAATCAGCGGAAAAGACAACTAAGTCATCCAGGTGGCATAAACATGTGTTTCATTTGAGGCTGCGTAAAATATTATCCATCATTCTCTCAAAAGTGGCTGGAGCGTTAAACAGGCCGAAAGGCATTACGATGAATTCCCACAATCCGCCAGGTGTTACAAATGCTGCTTTATGTTGATCAGATGGTGCCAAGGGTACTTGCCAGTATCCGGAACGTAAATCCAGCGAAGAAAAGAACTCAGCTCCCTGCAAACAGTCGAGGGCGTCGTCGATGCGCGGTCGTCGAGTCGACGCAAAGTCGAATAGAGCCATCCTTTTTCTTAACGAGGACGACCGGTGATGCCCAAGGACTGTTGGAAGGCTGCACAACGCCACGCTTGAGCATGTCAGCAACCTGGTGGTCAATGACACGGCGCTCAGAGGCGGATACTCGGTAAGGGCGCTGCCGTAAAGGTGCATGACTGCCGGTTTCTATCTGGTGCAAAACGGTCGATGTGCGGCCCAAACCGGAAGCATGGCTGTCGAAAGAAGGGCTGAACCTCTGCAGGAGAGCGATAAGCTGGCTTCGTTCTGAAGATGACGTGCCATCGTCGATGGAGCAGCGGAAAGCGTCGAGGAGTGACTGACCAACCGAAGAGTCACAAGTAAGTGCGCCAAGGCCAGCAGAAGTAGAAACGGCAGGAGCGTCAAAGATGCAAAAGGTGTCGACCGGTTGAACAAGGCCTAGGCATTCACCATGAAATAAGGCTAAAGGGTAGGCCGTGGGATTGTCGACGACCATTTTCGTGACGCCATTGCGAAGAGTAAGGAGAGCAAAGGGCAGCGGAGAACATCGGCGGCGAATGAACAGCTCAGAGGGCGTAAAGAAAACAGTGGCATCAGAAATAGCGGCGCACGACACAGGCACAAGCAGGGAAGAGCGTGGAGGGACGGAATTGCCTTCGGAAACAAGCAGTTTAACACTGGAAGGGTCATTTTCGATAGTCTCGACGTCGGGAAGTGCAGAAAATTCGAGTTCGGCGTGACAACAGTCAATAACGGCGTTATTATTTGCAAGGAAGTCCCAGCCCTATATGATGTCATGGGAACACGTGGGCAGCACGACGAATTCGACGGTACACAGTAGACCTTGAATGAAGACGCGAGCAGTACAGGCAGCGAGAGGCGTTATATTCTGAGCGTTCGCGGTTCGAAGGGAAAAGTCGGAGAGAGGCGTCAAAACCTTTCGTAGTGTGCGGCAGAGTTCGGCGGAAATTACGGATACGGCGGCTCCTGTATCTACAAGTGCCAGGATGGTGATTCCTTCGACAGAGACTTCAACTACGTTGGCTGGAGAGGGACGAGGACTTGGGCATTGCGACGTGGACGCAGTTCGTGCTTCGGGAACTGCGGCCATCAGTTTTCCTGCTCGGTGGACACGGGACGGCGCCGCATCGGAGAAAGCGAGCCACGACGGGGAGATGGTGAGCAGCGAGTAGAGGCGGCTGGGCCGTCAGGGGAAAAGGAAGAGGTAGGAAAGCTGGAAGGCGAAGAGGAAAACGGAGCGGGGAAAGGTGGCGCTCGCCGGATGTTCTGAAGAGGAAGCATGCCACGACGACAATGGCGCGCCACGTGACCAGCACCACCGCAAGCGAAACATATTGGGCGGTCATCGAAGGTGCGCCACTGGTGGGGGTAAGGTCCGAGTCGCGGTTGAGGATTCGGAAAATGCTGTCGGTGGGGCAGCGGCATAGGAGGAAAATGCCGTCGGTCGTGAAGCTGCATAGATGGCGGCAAGAATGTCGGTGGTCGATGCATAGAGGGCGGCAGGGGCGTTTGTGGACGAGATCGGGAAACTGCATCAGCGTAAGTGAGAGGAGCCATGACTGGTGTCTGCTCAACGGCTGGAGGAACGGCTTGAGATACTTGTTCTTGAATGAAGTCACGGATCAGAGGATGCAAAGCAGGTGGTGGTTCCTGGACAGAAAATATCAAAGATAGCTGGCGGGCGACCTCTGCGCGAACGAATTCCTGAATTTTTACGAAGAGAGCAGCATGGTTATCGTCGACTCCAAGGCTTGATGCTTCACTGTTTATATATGCTTCACTGTTTGCTTGGAGGCACTTGATTAGCGGCGGGTGCGTATCTTCATATTTCCCGTATTTCGCGGGCTTTTCCTTTTTCTTGGAAAAAAGAACCACCAGCCACACTTCAGCACAAAATGAATGCTTTATTTCGAGGTTATTTAAGGTGCTTTGCAACTCTGTAGTTGACAAGTTCGTGATCCAAAGAATAGTTGAAAAGTTTATTATTTAAAAGTAATTATTTAATTCTTCATATAGAAAAAATACTGGCTGCAAGTATGCGTGATTGCCACTACTACGCAGTCAATACAATTTCTCTAGAGCTCGTTGTTTTTTTTTTCTAAATCTTGCTCTAACTTCATTTGGGACACGCGGTAGATGCTTCTTCCAGCAATAAGAGATCTAAACTTGAATTTTGTCACCTAGAGCTTATAATAACAGGTCGCGGTTGTTCTTGCGTTTACAAGCATTCGTAAACGTGCACTTTTCCACATTTCTTTTCTTACTGAAACATTTCTTCCCTTGGATTTCATAAGGCATGTAATATAGCTATTCTCAGTATCGGTTACACAGCTTTCCTGGCAAACTTTGCGTTTTTTTACGCTTACCCTACTTGATGCGCGATTGTAAGCATGAAGGTTTGGCTATAATGGAGACATTACCTACACATCGTGTGAAAGCAAATGTGTTAGGCGTATTGACTGAACTATGTGCATTTACAATAAAGCGGTCTCTCGTGTGCTTAGCAAAGCCTTGTGAAGCGATGCTTCGCACATTATCGTAGCTGCCTTTCAGACCTCCCAAGTAAACGATAGGTCAATTTTTACCATGAGAATGGGCTACACACACTCAATACAAAAAAAAAAATATGTAGGGCGAAGATAGCGAACGGCCAATTGTGGGCCCCACTGCGCCAAAATAAGGCATCAAGGGCCCGTTTTATGTGCCTCTAGCCAAGATCTTTAGTCCCAGAAAACCCGGGTTGCAATTATAGCTATTACAGATGCGCGTGCGCCCTCGTGAGAGCGTTGGGATGTCTGAAGCGTGCCCGCTTTGGTAGAGTGCTCCGGAAGTACACTGCCCCTAATTTTCTCCCGCCGCTCTCTTAGCGGCTCTAAGAGGCGGAAAAAGAGGACGGTACTCGCCTTTGAAGCCAGTGCTTGCGCTAGTGGGGTCAGCCTACACTACACATATAGGCTAACGTGCATATGCGCCTATGTTACCGTTACAGCTGTGCTAGTGAATGGCCCTGTTGTCTACGATCAATATGCAGAGAAACAAGAAGTGCTATTCAAGGATCAATTCGTTGCCTTATAGACATGGCAACGAATGAATTCATCAATAACCAAAAAACTTTCTAGAGACGTTCGAGTATTCGCTTAGATTGACAATCATCAGTGATAAGTTCTGCGCTGTTATCATTCAAGCCAGGTAACAAGTCAAAATAATCTTTTTGTGTTCGTTACGAGAAAGCATTGAAAATAAATTGATGATCATCGCTTGGGAGACAGTATTGCTGCCAACGCTTCTCATCGTTATTTCTGTAGAGCATTCTTTCCTTTACAGATAACGAGGTTTTGTAGCTCAAAGAACGAAAGTCATCGACACAATGAGAAGGCACCCAACATGCACAATGAGATCTGCGGCGGGAAGCCTACGTGGGACGTCATCATGCTGAACAAAGATTTCCTTCAGTACGTGCACTTCACTTTTGCAGGGAAATTCAGCGATCTACCCACAAACCTAGTTATTACGCAATGGTCTTTGCGACATTGTGGTGTATGTTTAGTATAAACCTGTGTGTACTTGTAAATTCAAAGAGGCATTCAGAGACCTGGATTGGGAAGAATTGGGGATAAAAGTTAATGGAGAATACCTTGGTCACTTGTGACTCGCCGATGATATTGTCTTACTTAGTAACTCAGGGGACCAATTGCAATGCATGTTTACTGACCTGGAGAGGCAAAGCAGAAGGGGGGTTCTAAAAATTATTCTGCAGAAAACTAAAGTAATGTTTAACAATCTCGGAAGAAAACGGCAATTTACAATAGGTAGCGAGGCACTGGAAGTGGTAAGGGAATACATCTACTTAGGGTAGCTAGTGACGGCGGATCCGGATCAAGAGACGGAAATAATCAGAAGAATAAGAATGGGCTGGGGCGCGTTTGGCAGGCATTCTAAGATCATTAACAGCAGGTTGCCATTATCCCTCAAGAGAGAAGTGTATAATAGCTGTGTCTTACCCGTACTCACCTACGGGGCAAAAACCTGGAGGCTTAGGAAAAGGGTTCTACTTAAATTGAGGACGACGCAACAAGCTATGGAAAGAAGAATGATGGGTGTAACGTTAAAGGATAAGAAAAGAGCAGATTAGATGAGGGAACAAACACAAGTTAATGACATCTTAGTTGAAATCAAGAAAAAGAAATTAACAAAACTAAGGGCTACGGACTGAATTCCAAGGGAAGGGAAGCGTAGCAGAGGGCGGCAGAAAGTTAGGTGGGCGGATGAGATTAAGAAGTTTGCAGGGACGACATGGCCACAATTAATACATGACCGGGGTTGTTGGAGAAGTATGGGAGAGGCCTTTGTGCTGCAGTGGGCGTAACCAGGCTGATGATGATGATTATGATTATGATGATGACTTGTAAATTTATCACAGGGAACTCAAAGTGTTATAAAAATCAAACACACACAACGAGTCCGAGCAATCAAGCCGCAAGCTTTAGAAAAGCGCACGTTATCGTACGCAAAAAAAAACTGTGATTAGAGTAGAACTGAAAAACCACAGTATGTTTTATTAACTTATGTGCAATTAGAAAAAATTAGCAGGTTGTATTTTTGCCAATTGTCCAGATTATATACAGGCAGTTAAGGACCTTAACAGATATTAAAATAGGATATTTAGAAAATGGCATGAATCACTTTTTTCTTTGTTCCCGCTATACAGACGCCTCGATCTCTCTCTCTCTCTCTCTCTCTATATATATATATATATATATATATATATATATATATATATATATATATATATATATATATATATATATATTAGTATATATATATTGACACGTGTACTTTTCTTTATCTAGCGACCACGTTGCGCCGCCTAACAAATGTTATCGCACAGCGCAGGACGCGCTTGCATGTAAAAGAAGTTTCTGGAATGTTATCGGTGGTTCCGTCCACTGTCTTTCACCGCAACTTGTGTAATCTGATTACATCTATGCGCGACGCGAATAGTGTAGAAGTTTGTGGAAGACACGCGGGTCCCAGCTGTTAATCTGGAACATTCGATGACTGATCTATAAAAGCCGACGCGCTTGACCCACTGATCAGATTTTCGACAATCGCCGACCGTGTTCGCCGCTATCGTTGTGCTATAAGTGTAGCGTGTTTTTGTGGGCACAGGTTCGCCCAATAAAAGTTAGTTTTGTATGTCACAGTATTGGTACTGTGTGCTGCAACGTCACCACCACGTGACATCTGCTGGCGGAGGTGCGGTCACGTGACAATATATGGAAAGAAGAATGTATATATATATATTATATATATATATATATATATATATATATATATATATATATATATACATAGAGGGAGAGAGAGAGAGAGAGGCATTTAACACAATTTTAAAGAAACTTAAAAAAGGAAATTGGAAATCTCTCCTTCAATCAAGTAGGCAGTTTTGCCAGATTTCCAATTTCCTGTTTAAAATTAGCGCTTTCTAACGGCTAATTGGGGCTCTAAAAATTTATGAGGCTATCAATCACTATCACTACATCTAGCGGTTCTACAGCATCATGTTGATTACAGCCCGAACACGGACATGGACATTTCCCCTCAATGTTTAGGATATTCTTAGTAGACTGTCGCATCCAGCAGCAACAAGCCATTATGCTTTAATATCGGTTTAGACTTGTTGTTGCCCTGACGCAACGTTGAAAATGCAGTCTAGAATCGATATAGGCTATGTTGCAGCGCGCTTTAGGAGTGGGGGCGTGCTTTCAATAGCAACTATATTAAAAAATTCGTTGCATAGACAATGTGATCACAAGGCTTTACAAAATATTAGGGACTAAGATAAAGCTGACATGGGTTAAGGTGAATATTTGCTCCAAACTCGTTAACCTCATTGCTTTCTTTTCGATTTCAATCGTTTCTATATTTTCTCTTAGCGGAAATATGGGACGTAGATAGTGCTACGAAAAACACTCTTTTTTATCTCGATGACCTAATGGTCTGGACTTTTCTGTGATGGCATTACTGGGCTAACTAAAGCAAGACTTTTGGCTGCACTAAAAATAGAACTAACTTGTGCTACAATGAGGTCGAAGATAGCGGCGATATGACGATGGTTGCATCGCGACCGCGACGATGCCGGCGACCCTGCAAAGGAAACGAGTGAATTTCCTCTTCTTTGTACGACTTTCTATGAGATGTGATTATAGGAGCAATTTGTGACGCTCACTGATCCCTCAAAAACAAAAAAAAAACATTGGCACTAGAAGTATTAATATCCACATGTTTAAGTTACTGTGGTGTTCTTGAGCGAGTAGAGGTGCACCTAATTAAAGGCCCTGCCAACGCAATTTATAGAAAGGCTGAAAGAAAACGTCACGCATACGTAGCTCCAAGAGCCCATTAGAAACACCTGGGTGGTCAAGATTATAGCATGCCTCAATGGCGATGTGTCTCTCATCAGAAATTTGTTGCTGCGTCTTGTTAAGAAACTGAACCACTCAGTCAATGCCGTACGGTGTTTACCATTCTAGAGTGCACACCATCACTTGTGAGCCAAGGGTAACGAATGCACTGGCAATAAAGAAAATAAATTGACGTTAAGGCAAAAGTTGGACACGTACGTATTATTACCTGTAAAATGCTATAATTTGCACTACAGAAGGTAGCAACATAGTGCAAGACAAGCTAGTTTCGCGCTGCATTGAATGATAAGTCAGATTTTTCTTCCCGACTGGTGCGACAAATATTGCTTGAAAACATTGAGAAGGTCATGTGCGTGCTGATCATTCTAAATAACAGAGTTCAGGTGCAACATAAAAGGAGTAGGTGCAAAAGTATTGTTTGTAGAGTTTCTTATATGATGAAAATAAATCATTGCCACTGTTGCGCACATCTGAATAATTCCTATAATACTGTTGTCGCCACAAATCAAGGGAATGCACGTAATAAACATATAAACAATGACCTGAAACGCTATCATACTGTTACAGAGACTGCACTCCACTGTTGACCAAATGCTTAGCGAAAAGTCTAATAGTATGTAGAAGGAGGGTACCTCCCAAGAATTGTTCCCAGGCTTTTAAGCTAAAGCATGGTTTTTCGCTCAGCATGATACAATAAACTGTTCCTATCCACCAAATGTTAACTTAGTACAACTGGCGTTAATCCGACTGCTTACAACATGCGTAATCCTCAGCGATGGAATATACACTGTTGCTACAGACACTATGTGAAACAAGCGCTTCAGTTCTGGGTACCTCTGATTTAAAATTAATTTTGAGGCGAAAGCCTTAGATTTCTGTTTGAAGGTCGCGCTGTGGCGTACAGGAAATGTCACGTAGCCCAAGGAAAGCCAAAAGCGAACAAAGGCATCTCCAGTCGTACATAAGACATGAATAATGATCAGGAAAGTAAACTAATCATTGAGTAATGATTCCATTAAGCTGGATGAGGGTGGATTAAGGTCTACCAGGCTGTAATATGATGATGATGATTATGATGGTGGTGGTGGATAAAGATTTAGTCTGTATTAGGATGCATTAAGATGAATTAGGGATTTCTTTAGGGTGGATGAAAGTCAACTAAGGTGCACGAAGGTATATTAAGGAGGAGTAAAGAAGATAAGGGTGGATTGAGGCAAACTACGGTGGTTAAAGAAGGATTAGGATGGATTAACGAACATAATGTGGAATTGGGTAAATGAAGAAGGATTACGGTGTATTAGGGAGAATTATAGTGGCTTAAGGGGTGATTAATGCGGATGAAGGAGGGTTAGGTAGATTAGCATGCATTAAAGTGCACTAGTGTGAATTAAGGTGAACTGAGGTGAATTAACTCATTCGTTACCGCGAGAAAATGTGCGTTATTTATAGGTCTCGCAAAAGATTACTTACCACTACAAATAATATTTCGGCACATATTGCCGCACAGCCTATTGTACATAATGAAACCATCTTTCCAAAAACATAGCTTGCCAAACAAAAAAGATTAGTAGATAAAACATGAAAATTCTAGAAATCGCGATTTTTGCTGCCAGATGATAAAAAACAATACACGAACATAATCTCTACAAGAATATTAATATCGAAGAAATTTCAGAATATACATTTAAAACATAATAACCCAGGACGAGTGTTTGAAACACTAAATGCTCTGTACAGTGCCGTTCATCAGATACAAAAAAAAAAAATAAGACCAGTTGACCGCTCATGCCATCCAAAGCAGTTCCCGGTTTCTGCGAAGCATAGGTGCACTCCACAATTTTCCCACAATGCCCCTGGTTTATGTTGAACTTTGCGGTCCTCCCAACACATTTTGTAGTTCCGCCTTTTCGGCATTTTCTGAGGATGGCGCGATGAGAAGTCCAAGAGACGTATTTACCAGTTGTCTAGAGTCATGCACCTCTTCCGGGACCAATCGCTTTCAGCGTAGCTGGGCTACTACAAAATTATTCGTCCAAGCACATCAGTTTGCATTTTTGCATTTTGTCTTTATCACTTCTGCAGAGAAGAGCAGTGGAAAGAAATCCCATGCCGCTGTAAATTGTCCTGAGCTGATCCGTAGGGCGGGGCCGAGATGTGCCATGGGCGGCCTTCTTGGCCTGAACGGAAGTTCATTTCATATAACCAAGCGAAGGGGGGGGGGGGGGGGGGGAGGTATGCACCCGGACGATAATCAGTAGGGCTCTCAAATCGTGAAAAAATATCGGCAGATAAACGCGCACAAGGAAGCAGACCGCTCAAGGCCGTAAAAGAAACTCGCAGGGGAACAGCTGCGGATTTCTCATGCTGACTCAAAACATCGCCGCCGTCAGAGCTTGAATCTGTTTTACTGTCATCTTCGGAATCATAAGTCGAGTCCTCATCCCTAAATGGAAGTGCGGGTGCAGTATATTTTCGAGCAGGACGCCTTTCTCGCGACGCCGCCGCACGGGACGACGCCATGGGAGCGACTTTCGATAACTGCGCACTGACGGCGGCAGCGCCCCTTGCCGGTGTTTTACAAGATAAGCGTTACCGAAACTCTTGAAAACTAGTTGCAAAAGTCGGACCTATATGTTGTACGCGCGGCGAACCTTCATAAGTACACTTTAATGGAATAAAACGACTTGGACTCCAAACCAAATTTCACTAGTGAGCAGGTGGCTTCATTCTCAGTTAATTATCGCCGCTGAGCACTGTTGGACGGCAAAGCTAGCGATATAATTTAATTTGTGCCGTTCTGCGAGTCATTTGATTACAAAATTTTGGTGCTAATGCGACGTTATCGTGAGTGGCATGCTTTTTTTCTAGCGCGGCAGAAGGTGAGAGCCACGTGTCTTTTCGCTACTACAAACGCACATTTGTCCCGAAAAGGGTCCTTCAACAACCACAACATCCCCGGAGCGCAAAAACTTACTGATTCTGAAAGGGAAGTGCCTGTACTAACTGCTGGACGGCCTTATATGGATAAGAAATAGCTGCAGTAAGTCGAAATTGCCAACGTGAAGCGTCGATCATCGGCGATCGATATGAATAGGCGTTGTAACGAAAGAGTTAAAGTTTATTAAGAAGGGCTAAGAGGGTTAAGTTGGATTAGGGTATAAAAAGATCTGTGAAGCAGGCGGAAAGATGATTAAGGTGAAATAGTGTAGATTAAGGTGTATTAGGGTGGATTAAGGTGGTATACGGTGAATTACAGCTGGCTTTGCAAGGCACCCGCCATCGCGTCTCTCAGCCGATAGCTAGGGACACGTAGGAATTTTTTCACTTAGCTAAGACGGATATTTGTGCAAATTATTTAAAGCACATGCACGATTTTTTCCTGCGATTGACAATTTCAATCAAAGATACTATTTATTGTTTGTTCTTTCATTCATTTTCCAGTGCGTTTTCTACCCTATGCTAGAATATGGTTCAGTTCTGATTAATTTCTAAACATCCTCCTTAGTTATTTTTGCCTTCATCTGAATGAACAATAAAGTGGGTGCACGTTCTCTAAGTATAAGTTGTGTAGAAGCGATTTCATTTTGTTATTCTTGTGCAGTGTCATTAGCTTTTATCCCTAGTGCTTGTAATCAATTTACGTTCACAAATATAGGCATGCGTTATAGTTTAATAGGCGCTTGGTCGAAGCGTGTCTTTGATGTCTTTGATGTGACGCTTACCATTGCTGACAAGAAAGGGTGTGGCCACCTCCATGAAGTTTCTGAGTGCAGCAGCTTTTATGAGACGTTTCCTCTGTTGTATTAAAATAAAAATTGCCATTTTTCATATCGTTACTACATTGATATATTTCTTGACAAGTAACAAGCGTACTGTGCGTCCAACCTTGCCTGCAGTATTCCACCACCCGACATGTCCAAGACCATCCAAGTGACATTTCAAGAAATATATCGTGATAGCGGATTGGGGAACACAGTTGTTCTTGTCCTGGATGTTTCGGACAGCATGAGAGTAAGAGCCTTTGCGTCCTGCGCCGTTTAGTAATTCTAACATTTCCGAATATTGGGCTAAAGGACATTATAGCGGTTGAATGTCTGGAAATGACCCAGGCGGCTATGCGACTTCTGAGCGTCAATTTCACATCGTGCACTTCTCTCGTCAAACATAAGCTTACAACATGCAATGTTGTTTTCTTACTATATGTAAAGGAAAGATTTCGGTATCATACGTGTCCCTCATAAATTGTTGCAATGGAGAGTAAACCACCGTGTTAGACGCGCTCATTGGTAAATTTTATCTTTTATGGCTATCACAGTGACGTCGACGCTGGCAAATCAGCCATACGGAACAAAGCCACCAATCCATAAAGCGGTGCGCAGGCAGTCTTCTGAGTGTCACCTCCAGTTTGGTGCCACAGCATGACGCGCGGCGAGAGGTGGCCACGTGATCATCACTAGAATTTTGCCCGTCCCGCAGTGCCATCCTCTACACAATTCCACTCCGAATGGAGAGAAGGAAGTTGCCCGTCGCCTTCGACGTGGAATCGTACTCCAAACTAAAGTTTCGGAATGACTCGAAGGCCTCTTCGAAGTAAATGGAAGCATTTTTTAGTACAATATTTCTATGACACAAAAGAACGCGCCAACACGAAGCACTCTGGAAGTGTCCATAAAAAGCAATCATCCAAATAAGACACCTGCCTCAACCACACATTTCACTTGGTGGTTAGAACGACTTCCCAGAATGTGTGTACAGACCGCCCCAGAGCTAGCCTCTCTCTTACATCATAGTTCAGCCATAATTTCGTGTGGTAGCAGATGATGCCGAAAAGCAGGATTTGAAGCCAATACATGAAAACAGGCATTTCCGCAGCATCCATCTGAACGATCGTCTATGTGATCTAATGGTAGCAAAATCTTATATAATGTGTTTCGAACAGGCACGACCACCCTTATTTCTTCTTTAAAGCTAAGCTTTATATGTCTCCGCCTTCGACATTTCCCCTGTTGTTTCTGCTGCTGCGCTGACATGCACACCGCGTCCGGGAGCCATCCAGAGTGTATAAATATATGGAAGGTCAATGGCAGAGAGGAAAGGCAGCATAAGAAACTCGTTTCGTAATTTCAGTCAACGGTCGTCGCAACGCCCACTGGAGTACCCTGGACATGGCCAAAACACCCTACTGATGGCTGAAATTATATGTAACCCGTTACAAAACCATTCCAGAAACTGCACTGCTCACCTTTGTGCTAATGTGCAAGAGTCCAAGGGATGGTACATAGAATGGTAGAGAGGAGGAAGGTAGAGGAAACGGAGGATGGATGGAACGCACCCAGTCGCGAAGTGAGTGAATGACTGCCTTTCCACTCTTCACTCGCAGTTCCCACTCATGGGGGATGAAAGGAAAGGGAAAAGGTGACGTAAGAAAGCAAAGCAGCACTAGCAACACTACTTTTTAACACCACAGTAGTTACCGACAAATCGGCTAAACTTAAGCTCACCGTGCGGTATGGTACGTTTCTGCTCTTTTTCGAAATAAGCACAGTGCGAATTTGTCAAGCGCACAACTGACACAGGAAGTGCAGACGCAATGCGCAATAAAGCACAGTAGCGTCTACGACACACAGTACGCGCCAATACATAAGCTGCCGCATGTCAAATAAAAACTTATCTGCCGTGATGCGAAAACGCTAGTGTAATTAGATTTAGGTGGACCATAAAGAGCACCAGAGTGTCAAAATTAAAACGTAGTCCGTGACTACGGCGTGCCTCATAACCAGATCGTGGTTCTGGCGCGTACCGCTCCATAGCTTAATTTTAATTTGAGCACTTCTGCCACGATATGATCTGCCATGTGAGGCAACGATAATGCTCGAGCGTCTCGCAGATAAAGAACAATGGCGCACAACAAAGGCTTCAAGCAAAGACGTTTCCCTGTCTTCCGTGTGCTAAGCTGAGAAACAGCAGTTCGTGGTGCAAGCAAGGTAACGCCAACTCGCCATTTCTGTATTCAAGCAAAGGTTCTGAAGACGTTAAGCACTAGTCCTGAACATCACCGCTCATTGTCGTCAATGAAATCAAACAGCAAAAAAAGATTCGCTTAAGTTGATTAACACAGTGCGTCAGATCCGCAACTTCTTTGTCTTGGCAACCTCGTGGCATGTAGGGCGTAAATTATAAAGTTTAACCGTGCGAAACCACCTTCTCGTTTGGCTGTAATTCGTAGCGGTGGTCTATCAATTATTCTTCAAGCTAAGTTCCATTTCAGCGCAACCACGTGATTGATGATGCACCCACGCGAGGGTTCACGAATGCAAGCTCGCTCAAGCACCGTCCTTTAGCTGCTTCTTAAACAACCACCACAGCCGGGATTGTAACCGCCACTTCGTGCGATGCTGATACCGAGGCGACCGATGCGAGTCCCGGAAGCTGCAGAACGCTACATAGCCATTGAGCTACCGTAGCGGATCTTCTTTGTCGAGTCGGCACTAAATTGCGCTATAAATGGACAATTATCCTTTGCGGACTTGCGCAATAAGCTGTTTGTAGAGTACGAATGAAGTTGACACTATTCTGGAATGTATTTATTACAATGTTTTCATATTTCCCATTTCAAAATGTGTTACAAGCTGATCATTTTATATCTGGCCGTAAGCTGGGATAATCCTAGTTTTTTTTTTTCATTGGGCTAACACCATCAAATTGTATTGCGTAGATGCAGACTAGTTCAACTTCGAATCGTTGTATGCAGACTAGAGTGGCCTCTAGAGCTTTCTTTTAGCAGTTACCCAAAACTACGCTCCTATCATTAGCCACATCACTTCTCCCTTTTCTCTTGTTCTTTTAGGAAATTATCGGCGCTATAGAAGCCACACAGAATTCAAGATCAGTATTTCCACTTTCTTAGAGCACCACGTATTTTAAACATAGCGTGCATTTCATGTTTTCAATATTGCAGATGCACGACCGGCTAGAAATAGTGAAAAAAGCTGTTGACGGTTTCCTCCTCTGTTCGGTCGACCGCTTTCTAAAGCTGGGTATCGTCTCGTTCAGCGAGACTGCGATGGTGCACAAAGACATAGGTGCGGTGAATGAGCGAACGATAACAGGATATAGGGATGCCGTGAAGAACTTGTCGACGATCTACACTACTTGCATTGGGTGTGGCCTTCAGCAAGCTGTCAAGGTACGAATTTATGCGGACTTCCATTGCCGTTCTAAATAGGAGATATCCAATTTATGTAGCGTTTTCTTGACCATTTCTATAGAAATGTACATCGTTTTCGTCCAGCGATAACTGCTAATAACAGTTCCTCGGGCACGTTAATTATAATTATAATTCAGAAAGCTCGTGCTTCTTCTATGCAGCGCATGCAGTAGCTAGATAGGCCAGATTGCTGAATTCTCATTGGCTTTCTTGGGCTCTACTCACGCTGATACCAAATTTGATTTCCAAGAACCCACCTACATTTGTCTGATTTCGGTCAAATTTGTTTAGTAAGCTGGTACCGCTGCACTATTATACATACACTATTATTGTGTCCCAATGAACAGCAGTGGAATATGTTGCTCAATTTGTTGATCATCTGCCACGTCGAACAGCCGCCGATTCATGCCTTAGACGGTGTCGCGCATGTTACAATTCCGAAGCCTTCTGCTATTAACATGCCGAAGGTACACTATTCACCATTCTGAATTTTGCAATATTTTGGCGGATATTAACTTAATATTTCATTCTTGTGAGCTTTTGTTACGTGCTTTGAGTAATTAAACCTGATAAATTTGCAGTTTTTTATTGTCATTATACTGCGAGATGCCAAAATCCTCTCCAGCTCACTTGGTAGACCGAATCCCTCAGACTGAACGTTCCATCTGTGTAACAGCTTCTCTATAAAAAGTAAAAATTTGTTTATATATGTATTTGTTTCTTTGTTAGCACACTACCAGGATCATATCGAGACGAAGCAGACGGGCATATCAATGCATGATGTTTGATTAACAAAATAAAGGATGAAGGCTGCACGTATATGGATCAATATGTCAATCCATGCGGATTTAATAAGCACGTCATCTGGTATATTTCGAAAATATTTGTGTATGTACACTGTAAATGCAAAATACAAAGTCTGATGTTCAGTGGACTGTATATGTCCTAGCAAGTAATTTGACGATGAAAGAAATACCGCGCTTCTATGCAGCGCGTGTATTAGCTAGGTAGAGCAATCCTGTTTGGAATCCTCATTGGGTTTCTGGGCCAGCTTCCTGTATTTATAGTTGAAATGCCCATAATTCTGCGTAAGAATAAATTTTTCTGGTTATTCGTTCCATACCTAAAAAAAATGTAACGAAACCAGCTTGCTATAGTGTGTGAATAATTACGCTGCATTGTTCAACGCGGAAAGAACACGGAAAGGAAAGAAAAATAGAAAGTGTTGTTGTAAAAATACTTATTTATTTTTATGGATGTCTATGATGAGATATGCGGGACCTTGAAGAGAAAATGTATGGTGACGTATCTATTTTGTAGCATTCGGTGCGGCAATTTTAGCTGAGCTTGTTTCGCTCGAAGCAGGAATGTAGCATGTTTTAATTAGGAGTGTGCTTAGCCTGGGGTCCTCATGAGTGCTAGGAGTGTTCTAAAACCGACAAGGCGCAAGTTGAAGATTCGAATCTTTCCACAGCAACATGGGTCGTAGATAATAACCTGACACAACACAATCACTATAACTTGAGCTTCAAACAATAAATTTGAAATGGGAATGAATGAATGAATGAAACCACGTTCATTCCACATTAAAATGCGTCGAAGACGCTGTGGTGGAAAGAGGAGGGGTGTTATTGGAAAAGGGGAAGGGTAACGCTGGCTCCGTTTTATTAATAAACGTCCTGGAGGCAGCTAAGTGGGGGCGGCGTGACGCTTGTGGCTGTCGCGTAGCCGATCGCCGACGGGTGGTGCTGCAGGGTCCTGAAGGAACAGCAGCAGTGCTCGCTAGAGCTGGATGGCATGGTCCGGAGACGTGGTGTCCGGGCAAGCCCAAGTCCGGAGAGAAGAAGGCCAGGGTCCCCGCTGTATGGTGGCGAGGGCACGAAGCTTTGGTGGGATGTAGAGGGGGCACTCCCAACAGAGTAAATGGGAATATAGTGGACAGTACTCACAGAGCCCCGCGGTGAAAGAAGAGGCTGGACTAGCGCGATCAGTCATATAGGCTCGACGATGGTAGCCGCGATATGAATGCAGTTACCTGAGAAATAAATGGCACTTCGTGGACCTTCTGTTCCTACAAGTTTGTGACTTCGGACGTGATAGCGCATCACAACTGTATACGCTTACCAAGTTTCTTCTCGACACCATGAAAGCGGCCGCCGAATAACGACGTTTCGAAAGAAACGGATCGTCTTCCGTCGCCGCATTCAAACTTCCAAATTTCCGACCCTCGGACTGTGCACTCAGGTTCGTCCACATTGAGGCGCATTTTCGCCATAACCGAGTCACATCTCATGCGGCCAAGTACGACAACGTCGCCAGTGTGATTAACCTGGCCACTGCATCATTGGTCCGCCATATTTTGCTCGCTCCTTTGCCTGATGATCAGTAGGACACCCTTAAGGGCGAGTTACTACGACGCACCGCAGATTCTGAGTCACGACGCATCCAACAGCTCCTCTCATCATAGGTACCTGTTGACAGCAAACCGACTGAGCTGCTTCGCTGCATGACACAACTCCTGAGACCCGGTCCATCATCAACAAACTCGAAAATCCTTCTGGAGCTCTTCTTCCACCGTCTACCGAACCAGGTACGCATGATTTTATATGCCTCACCTACTACGACATCTGTCGTGCCCTTAGCGACGATGGAAGACCAGGTTATGGATTATTTCCATCTTATGATATCCTCTGTTGAGGGCTGTAATGCACTGGCGGTGACACAGCCCCAGTTATAGTAGCAATGTGACGAACCCGACTGTTCAAGGACGCACTTTACTGCGCAAGTAGACGAACTAACTACTTGTCTGCCTTGCACATTCGTGCGAATAACCATCAGCTGCGGCATCGCCCGCATGGCCGAAACCATGGTCCACAATTCTGCGAGAATTTCCACAGCTGTTCGAACCACCCTAGCCAGATCGTCCAATAGTGTACAACGTCACGCACCACGTTGTGACTGAAAGACCGCAGTATACGCCCGAACTCACCTCTTAGCACCAGACCGTCTGAAATTTACAAAGCAACAATTCGAACGCTTGTTCGAGTCAACCTTTGTTCGGCCTTCCGCCAGACCTTGGTCATCTGCTTTATGCATGGTGCCCAAGAACACGCCTCATTGGTGGCCGCGCTGCGATTACAGCGCCTTAAACAAATTGACGATTCCTGACAGGTTTTCTACACCCCCATCTACGATTTCACCGCATCGCTTCACGGTTGCTGCATATTTAGCAAGAAAAAGCCTGCCACCAGGTTCCTGCGGAGCCTTCCGACATTCTTAATTCCGCAATGATTACCCCTTTTGGCATATTTGGGTACGTTCGCATGCCATTCGGCGTCCGTAAGGCCGCTCAAACATTTTAGCGGTTCGTCAATCAAGTACTTCGTGGCCTCACTTGTTGCTTCCTGTATTTAGACGACATTCAGTTACTCTGTTTAGAAGTAAAGACTTAAAGCGTTTGAGCGCCTCCATCAATATGGCCTGGTTGCAAATATCTCGAAGAATCAGTTTGACGATGCTTCTCTCGATTTCGTGCGCCATCAAGTAGACGAGCATGGCTTCTAATCCGTCCCATCCAACATCCAAGGCTTTAAAGATTTTCCGCGCCCGTCTTCCACCAAGCGATTACGGGAATTTTTGGGACTCATCAATCACTATCGTCATTTTACATCTCGTTGTGCTCCAATTTTGCAGCCTCTACACATCCTACTTTCTGGCACAACACGAGCTAGCACGCCTATATCATGGTCTAATGCTGATGAATCTGTTTTTATCTCTGCGAAGCACGCCCTTGCTACCACAACTCTACTGGCACGCCCGCAACCAGACGCTACAATGTCCGTTATCGTAGACGCCTTTGACGTAGGTGTTGGTGTCGTGTATCAGCAGCTGGTTGGCAAAGCATGGCAGCCTACATCTTTATTTTCAAAAAAGGTGACACCGCAAGGAACCCGCTACAGCATTTTCAGTCGCGAATTTCTAGGACCTATGGGAACTCCGCCATTATCATCATCGGAGCCACTGGCATCATCGGGACTCCGGCATCGGAACCAGCAGCCGAAGAGTAGAAGACGAAGGGACTTGAGAGTGCGAGTGGTGGTTCGAGGCTTCGCTGGGTGCTCTTGAGCGCGGCCTGCCAAGAGTGGCGCCTACTGGTGTAGACTGAGGGATCGCGCTATTCCCACATTGCCGCGAAACGTTGTACCCCGGCTGCGTTCCGGCACAGACCCTGATTATAGGGAATGCGGGTGGTGCCCGTTCCACGGCCAGTAGCGACGCCTGTCTGGCCTCGTGCGTGACCATCCCCGCGGTGCGAGCTGCTCTGCTGCGAAGTGTTTCCGCTGGCTCCTCCTCTGTAGCCATCACCGGGTCTGTCTTGGGGGCGTCGTGGTCTGCAGCACGCTGCTGTAGCTCTCGGTGCTGCCTTTGGAAAAGGAAGCCACCGGCGGGAGTGACATCGATGCGATGGCGTGGACACTACATCTGTGAGTGGCTGCATCCCTCGGCGATGTAGTGTGAAGACCTCCCACACAGTAGGTTAGAGAGGACCAGTTCACTGGTGCCCAGTGTTCGAGTAAAATCGCGGGTGATCGAGGCCCATTGTCGACTGTAGTGGAAGCAGCACTCTTCGAGCAACGATCAAGATAGCCTACGATCTTCCCATCCTGTTAGCTGCGCGCCTGTGCTGTCTGGCGCTGGTCTGTGTTCGGTGGCATGGCAGTAAGCATGCGGCTGCACGTTCTCGCGTAGTAGCAGGTGGGCTAAATGGCGCGCTAAACAGAAAAGGCACAAGACTAGCCTAGCACTTGGCGATGGGTGTAGACGACATGCGCGAACAGGCGCAGATCGTAGTGTGCACTGTGCCGGAGGTCCCTGTATGTGACAGTAACGTGCAAAGAGGCACTGTGGATGCTAACGACGCTATATGGACAATCAGCCAAGAGGAAGTTTTTCAGGTTCAAGAATAAGCGGCGAAGTGAGGAGGTGTGGTGGTTTTCAACAAGACTGGATCCACTTCAATCAGATGCTTCGACGAGAAGATGGCTGCCGTCTTGCTGTTCGCGAGGCTACTTTTTTCGGGGCTCCACGGGCACTGGGGAGGCGTTGAAGGTAGTAATGAAGGAGGTCATCTAGCGAAACCTCAGAACAACATCGCCGTCAATGACAGAAAAAGTAAACAACAAGAGAGAGAGCTCGCCATGCAGTAGGGCTACATCAGCATGCAGGACGGCAGAAGAAAGCAAATTTTAGGTTTGTCTTACCTTATGCTGAATTTAATTTCTGGGCTGTGTATGGTTCCTTGATTCACGATGTATGTGAAATTGTATTTTTTACCCTTCACTGCTGCCATTTTCTAAATGGGTCCCGGACGCCGTCAAGCTGCCCCAAGGCAGCTTTTTGTCCCGGGCCTTTTGCTCTTCGAAAAATAAACGAATCTTGATTCTTGAATCTTAAATTTTGAAATTTGGGTAGAGATTGAAGAGCAGGTGAATAGAGAACAAATAGGGCCGTATGCGGTTACATAAACGCACCTAAGACACCCTGAAGAGCCATCAGCGACTGATAATCTTGTTTGTGATCAGTGCAAAAGAACATAATCGGAAAGAAAGGGAGGAAGGCTCGGAATGCTCATCCATGAGGGAGCCAACTGGAAACGAGTAAAAATGCCAGAATCATCCTTGGCTGTCATGTATATTGAGTGGAAATAAAAGTTTGCTAGGCGTAACCTATTTGTGAACCGGAAATAATTGCGCAGATAAGAATCACGACTTAGTGGAATGCATAAATGGTGACAATAATGCCGAAATGGCCGGAATGATGTCTAAATTATCCTATTAGGTGACATGAATGCGAACACAAGATCTCGATGGCTATACCGACAACAATGGGAAGTCAATGCTAGGTCTTTGTGAGCAACATAAAAACATTATCGTGAATACAGGGCGTAAGTGTGATGGGCCGATCAGGTGGGAAGTGGGAAACCGCAATCGACCATTGATTACTGTCTGATGAGAGTAAAAGTCATGATAACTTGAGAGAAATGGTAATTGACGAGGATGGGTATAGCCATATAGGGAATCACCATAAACGCATCATTTTGAAAATGGGATATGCTGTTGAGAAAGAGAGCGAGGAGCAGAAAGGGACCAGTCCAGATTTTAATGCTGAACAAGTAGCATCTATAGCCACAAGAATGTAGGAAGAACTTTGCAAATGGCAAAGCATAGAATAGGAATACGGTGTAAGTGTAATTACGACAAAAATACGGAATGATAAGTAACGTGCTCGTTGGAAAGAAAATAAGGAAGCTGAAAAAGCTGTTGCAACAGGGAGATACCACAAGTCATCGCCGAACGACAGAAAGCATCCCGAGAGCACAGGCAGACGAAATAATGCCCAGTTATTGCAGGGTGAAGTAGTCATAAAATGGGAATTATACCGGGAGAAAAAATCCACGGTTCAAATACTACTTCAAGAAAAGTGAACGTTTGTTGTCAGAAATACGCGAGAAAAATAAAGTCGCACCTACATCATTTTGGAACCATATAACCTCATTATGCAGGAAGCCTGGATCAATAAAACATATCTTTGACGAAGAAGCAAACAAACTGGAAGGGGATGCAGCATTAAATTATATGCGAAAAGCAACAGCCGAATCTTTCCAAGGCAATTAACAGGTTGTATTTGAGAGAAAAAGCTCCATTACAGACAACCCGATAATGATGGAGCCTGTGCTGACAAATTTCAACTGGAAGATGGCCGAAGAGGGAATTCCTAGGTGCACTGCCACTGGACTTGAGTTGGTTCCCTTTAGGGTGATTAACGAACTAGTATCGAAAAGTAAGGAAGATGTGCTGAAAGCATTCGAAAAAAACTTTATAGGATGGACGATTACCAGAAAGTTGCCGACAAATTAGAATGAATTTAATTTATAATGGTTAGGGGGAAAAAGACATTGACTCACATGGACCGTTGGCCATTACATCGGTAATATACAGGTTAGCAATGTAGGTAAGAAAAAAAAAAGCTGCAACCATGGGCAGATAATAACGGCATTTTGGGAGAACTTCAGTATGGCTTCAGAATAGGTAGGCGTCTGAATGATAAATGTTTTTACTCAGTTTATTGAAATATCTAGTGTAGAAAAGAGAACTTCACTTTACACGGGGCTTTTTTAAACATTGGAGGAGCATATGACAACGCAGATGGCAACATTTTGCGGGATATTCTGGAAGTGAAAGGCTTAAGCGACGGTTGTATGAAGATTTTCAGAGATATTTACCTAGAAAATGTCGTTTGCGTTGAATAGTAAGTGTTAAAGAGCGAGGATAAAGTTGATGTCAACGAGGAACTGAGTCAGGGGTGCCCTTTCTCCCCACTGCTGCTTATGATGTACATGGTAGGGATGGAAAGAGCGCTAGAGCGAGGCACTTTTGGGTGTAATCTCTCATACAAACTGGCAGGTACAATCTTAGAGCAGCAGCTTCCAAGTTTGTTTTATGCGAACTGCATTGTGTTCCTAGCTGACAAGCAAAGCGACATGCAAAGTATGGCTAATATCTGTGGACAGAAAGGTGACAATTTAGGTCTGAAATATAGCGTTAAAAATCAGGTGTTATTGTATTCAATGAAAACAGTGAATAGACAGTGTGAATGCAGGGCTAGGAAATATTTCGGTTGAAGAATATAAACACTTCGGTATATGGTTAACCAAAGGGAATATATATATATATATATATATATATATGTATATATATATATATATATGTGTGTGTGTGTGTGTGTGTGTGTGTGTGTGTGTGTGTGTGTAAACGCAGGAAAGAAGAATAACAGTAAAAGGGAAGTGAATTGTGGCCATAATAAAGCACCGAGCGCTATGGGGATACAATAGGTACGGGGTCCTCCGGGTTATGTGGAAAAGTGTAATGGTTTGAGGACTTTAGGAAATGCGGTTGTTTGCCTGCAATCAGGGGTACAATCAGGACTCGATGGCAACCACAGGTCAGTCCGACATCATTGAAAGGTGACTGTATAGCGCAAGAACACAAGGACACAAGAAGAAACGAGGACGGAAAGAAGCGCTGACTATCGACAACGAAAATTTATTCTCAGGATCGGTCATAGTTTTACCCCCAAACAACCACGTGCACAGCTATATCAACCACTAAGATCAAAAACTAGATCAACCACTAAACAACCAAAAACCATTACACCAGGAAAAAAAATCTATATGACATATTACAAATTCGGTCAGCCTTCATGCCATGCACAAATAATCTGAATCACTCGCATACAATTACAGTGACGGTTTCTTGAGGCATTCGCCAGTGGCGGAGAGGATTTGCTCGGTTTCTATTGTTAATCTTGCGCAGCCTAGCCCATTCCTATCTCTAATGATGGTATCTTCTAGAAATGGGCGACACGGCGGAGGTGGACGCGTTTTGCAGTGGAAAGCAAGAAAACTGTCGCCTCATCCGCTGTCACACTTACTTCTGTGCTCTCTTAAGCGCTCATTGATAAAAAAAATTAATTATGGGGTTTTACGTGCCAAAACCACTTTCTGATTATGAGGCACGCCGCAGTGGAGGACTCCGGAAATTTCGACCACCTGAGGTTCTTGAACGTGCACCTAAATCTAAGCACACGGGTGTTTTCGCGTTTCGCCCCCATCACTCATTGATGCATCTTCCGGTTTCGCCTATGTAACATTTATCACATGACAGCGGAATGCGATAGAGCAGCCCTATTACGAATACTAACAACAGATCCTTGTGTTTCTTATCAGACGCCAACCTTTTCGTTCTCGTTGGGTTAGTGGTTTAGCACAAGGTACTTAGCTCATTTGGAGCTGTAAAAATAACCGATACGTCTGCGCGGCTTCCCATCACTTTCAAGCTAAGTGATACATAATGTATGTACGAAATCACAGCGGTTTTCACTTGCTCACTGCTGCTTGCTCTGGCATTCTCACGGAGACGATTTCATGAACGTTGCTGTTCTCACAGAAATTAGTCTGATATCGTATCAGCCGACGGTTTTCTTGCTTTCCATTGCAAAACGTGTCCATGTCGGCCATGTCGCCCACTCTTGAAGATACCACTATTACTGATATGGATAAGCGCGAGTGTATACAGCGGCACGACCGGATGGCTGCGCGCACCCGGCCAGGTCGCTGTACCTAGAAAGCGAACTGCCACTGGTACAGAGTTCGCGCTGCGCTTTGTTTCCGCGGCGTAGCTCACGTTGATGGGAGCAGCTGCGGGAAGACGGATTTGCTCCCTGCGGCAGCCGTGTTTCCTCTCTGCAGCACTTTGAGAGTTACCGCGGTCATTCCGTCCATGTTGGCTTACACGCGCGTGACACCATGCTTGTTAATATAGTTGGTGTGCCTATGTTTTTAAGTTTGTATGGCCAGAAGGCTACTATCGTTACGTTGAATAGCTGCCCACTAATTTGCTATTGGAATCGACGCTTCGCCTTTCGCGTGAAAGTGCGACTTTTTAGGTAAGGCACCGATATAAGTCACTTGGTAGGACGTGGCTTGTTCGAGCCATGCAACTCGACATGTGTTTCTTTCTTGGCATGGTGGCGCCCCACGGACGTTACTATTTTGCCGGGCAGATGGCTCGTTACACGAAGGAGGTATTAACTGATGTTAAACTTTCCAAGACCGAGGGAACACTGTATGATCTTCGTTACACTGTCACTGTTGCAGGTGCACACTTTATATTCAATTAAAATTAGAAAAAACGTCGCGTTAAAGGGATAGTGAATAAAAAATTTGCCGCTGAGATTTCTGGCTCCAGTGATAGTTTTCGCAACGAGAGCGACCAAACAACACCCTTTCTGAGAAGAAGTGAGCGAAAAGTAATTATTTTAGCGAATATTTCTCAAATGACAGCCCCTACCGGCCTCCTCCGAAAGCTCCGGCAAAAGTGGATATCGCGTCAGGCTTACCCACCTCGAGGCCCATTGCGAGCGATCATCGTCCACACTGAGCGCGCGAAGGGGCGAGTTGACGTTGGCAGCAACGCGCTTTCTTTGTTCGACCGTACTATTCGCACCGCTTCCTCGTGTGAGCTGTTCGAAAACCTCATCTTTCATCTCGTAAATTTGTGGTTTGATGTGTGGAGCAGCCGTGCAACGCCGCAGAATGCCGAGGGTATGCTGTGCGCGTGTGAAAACGGCAGGCAGCGGTATTCTTTTTCTCGCGTACCTCTCATGAATGCTTCTCCCGTGAACTGCTGGCTTGTTCACGCACAGGTGCCGTTTGACCGTAATTTGTCGTTCGTATGACGTTCTGTGCCAGATATTTAGCCAATTCTGCCAGAATGAATCGAAATCTGCATCGCTTGAAACAACAGCTGACAAAAAAAAAAAAAATGGCGCCGACATGAGACTGGTGGCGCCATCTCGTTTGCACCAAGGGAAAGAGTGCTCGGCTGCGATTAAACAACGGGACGCTGAAACCACTGCGCATGTACCCGTTCACTCCGTCAAAAACAAGACGCTCCCTGCTTACAGAGGCGCATTTCAGTCACTGCACATGCCTGGCTTCAATCCTCACCCGTTGCTTCATCGCATGTATTCTCAATAACAGCAACTTTCGCGCATTGAGCACCTGCCGCGCGAGAGTCGGCAGCCGACTGTTATGCTCACGCCGGCGGCCACACCTGCGCCGATGGGGCTCTTGCATTGCCCAGGAGGCAGGGTTGCCAGGTCCAAAATGGGAAAAGTAGCCAAAAAATCTGGGAAAGTAGCCAGAAAAGTAGCCAACTTTGGCCACATACAGAAATGTAGCCAAAAAAGTAGCCACGTTATGGAAAAACGTTGCATTTTCATTTATTATGCAACTCTGAAGACATTATCACAGCCAACACTTAAAGCTGCTTTTAGTAAATGTAGGAACATACAAAAAATATTATGAAACGTGTATAAATGACTACAGCTAAGAGCGCTTTGATCAGCATGTAATATGACTAAAATATTATCACAAATCAGAATCACAGCTCCAGTACAGGTGTAAATATCTGAGTTAATCTTGGCACACATTTCTCGAAGAATGTGCGCCAAGCAATGTCAGCAAAATTTTAAACAAAGGGACGAAAGCGATCGCTCGAGGCATCCTCGAGCGATCGCTTTCGCGAATATTTAGGTGCGATTTTGCGTCTTGGCATCGGACGCGTCGAAAGCCTTTTGTTACGCTCTGCAAAGTGAGATGCCCAGTCGCGCGAAATCTCGCAAAAGTGATCGTATTCATGAATATAGCTGTATATTTTCAAGCTGGGAACACATAAATGGACCGACTACGCCGAGAGCGCGCCGGCCAGACCGACCGCTGACATGCTGGTATAGCATGTTTACGTTTATCCCGCGGTCAGCTGTCCAAGTGTTCGATTTTGCAAACTTCGGGCGGCTTCGGGTTTTCTTAGGATCCCACCTCACGTTGACTTCCCATCAAGACCGGCACTAGCTGGCTACCGTCTGGCTGCCAGCGGGCTGCCAGAACTCCGAAAATCGAAGAAACCCAATGTGCGGAAGGCCTCACGAGGAACGTCAATGCGATGATGGAACACGCTGTGACGTCACCAGTGCGAAATCCTTTGCATGAAATGAAAGCGCCCGAGTCAGATTGACGATGATGATGGACCAGCTTGAAAAGATTTGAAGTGTCGTCGTCGCGCATTGGCCTAAATATTTGCTAATGTTGCTGCATAATATCAGCCACACATGTTTCTATTCAATTTTTACAATAGTCAAGCTATTTCAAAAGTAGCCAAAAAAGTAGCCAAGTAGCCAAGGCATTTTTTTCCCTGCCAACAGCCTCGAAAAGTAGCCAATTTGGCGCAATGTAGCCAAATCTGGCAACCCTGCCAGGAGGCGCTGCGAAAATGGTGCTAAAAAGCGCCCTCTGTCCTGAACTCGGTAGTACCAAGCTTGGTGGTCTGATTCGGAAAGCACGATTACAATATGAACCCACCACTTTCGGTTTTGTTGTGCCACGGTTTGGAGCGAATATCGGGCGCCGAAGATTTTGTCAGGGGTGGCATGATGCGTAAAGGCAACAAATTATGCTACGCCGAATACGTGTACGCAGTTCAAGAACTAAGCGGCGAAGCTTTAGCGCGGTGTGAATCGCAAGTGAAGGGAGTAGCGTACGAAGTAGAATTCCAGGTAAAGTTTGTACGCTGCTAGATTCAGGCGCACGAACGCTAGAAAATGCTTGCCATAAATGAATTCACAGTAGCGATAAGCAGACATCATGTGTACAGAACTGCTCGAGCGCACGACGGTACGCGCCGCGACGGCAGCGGTCTTTCGACATGCTGCGAAACGGCGGGCCTCCTGCAATCTTTGTTGACTGCATGCCGCTAGTCAAGTAGTGCCTGCACTGCAGTAGCGGCCATCTGACACTTTAGCAACTGAGAAATTACTGATGCAATGCATATGAGCTCGCTGAAATTTACGTGCGAATCGCACTGAAGCGGAAGCTCGTGCGCTGCTCGCTTGATGTAGCTTTTAATGACAGCGCTCGAACATAGATGAGCTGCAATGAATACTACCTTGCTGCGCTGCCTCAACGTGCTGCCTTGAGGTCAAGCATGAGGACATTTAACTCTCTAGCCTGTGCTGCTCGTAGTGGAGTAGTGATTTGTCACCGAATGAGCCCGACCATTTGTGGTAATTTGCACACACCTGGTCACTTCACTTCGCACCAGTCGAATTGTGAATTGTCGCTGTGGCCGGGTCTCGAATCGTGAATCAACAGCCATGCCTGCTACTATGTCGGTCTGCCATCGGCACTGTAGGTGCAAAAGACCGAATTTTAGAACGCAGATAATCAAGCAAGCTGACAGGGGAAGCAGTCAGCATGGCGCGAAGTTTCGATTACCCAGCGCGACGAACTGCAGCAATCCAACGCGCCCGACACTCCGCGCTCTTCCTGAGGCCTTGAAGGAAAACTGTAGAATCTGATGTTGGGATTCAGGCCTTCTTCTTCACGGCAGCCCACGACGCAGAAGTAGCGACGGTGACGCTTTTTAGAGGCTAGCTAAGCTAGGTCTCCGGATCGGCGTAACCGATTCATTCTGCTTCCAGCATTACGTCTCACGGAGAGTGCGTTTTTGTTAAACTATAGGATGCGGCTAGCTCGCAGCATGGTTGGCGGGGTCTGTGAGAAGTGACGAGCCTTTCTGCACTCATAACAGGGCAGAAACAAATGAGAATCGATGCAAAACTCGGGCTGGAAACGTGGTTCGCCGCAGCCAGGGCTCTATACTACCAAAGCCGGTACTACCCAGATAACGTTTCGCGCGCCGCCACCAGGCGCCGCTCTATACCTCAAACTCCAGCGCAAGACGCCCATGGCGTAGGTATAGGCAGGTCTACACGCGTCAATATCTTCAACGATTTCTACGTTGGTAGTTTTTTTTTTTGTACAGTGTGTACTCACGGCACCTGTAATGTGCATTGGTAGCTCTCATGTTTTACGCGCAAGGAGCTACCCATAACATATACAACCAAGCCGGCGGAGCAAGCCGCTTTGCGCAGAACGCAGAGCAATTTCCTTACGTCGCCTGAGATTGCATAGCCTCAGGCATAAGCGTGCTCGCTCTCTTGAAACCAAATATGGCAAAGCGTTTGCGTGAGTGAATCACGCCGGGCGCACCACCACAAATGTAACACTGTCAATGAGGCGTGCGCCTCTCGTCTCGCTAACTCATTCGTGACAGGTGCGAGCTTGCGATCCGAGACGCAGGAACCGCTTTTATATGTGGCTTCCACTTATGATGCTGCCCCTGATCTCTCAAGGCGAACGCGTGTGCATGGAATGCACAGTGTAAACACCACTGTCCAGACTCCTTCGGCACCGCGGAGGGGGACTGCTGCGGCGGGTCGTCGTCACTTTCGCTTGACGGCGCGGACGGATCGTAGGCATACGCCTTTATCGTTCGGGGTCGTTCTGTCGGCCGCTCAACTAAGTCGGAGTCATTACCTCCGCTCATGCTATCGCTCTCACTAGAACGTTGCATTTTGCACTGCGCAGCGCGAGGAAAACGAAACAGTTCGCTCCGTGGCTGCTAAGGGTAGGTGTAACGTCAGATCCGCCGGCTTGTCGGGAGCGCTTTTCGAGTGACGTGGTGGTCGCTTATAGAGCGTCAAAAATAAAGCCACCCGCTCAAAAATAACCCAAATAATGACTATATACTATAGCAATCGTGTCTTACGAATGCAATTGTGGGGCTTTCTCTATATTCTTCGATTTTTATTCTGTAGCCCTTTAAGGTCGAGGCTTCGCGTAACAATAATAGCAGCAACACATGTACACATCAGGACTCGATCACTTTGCACAAAGAGGAAGTATCATGCCCAAACAGTAATTTCTCGCGAGTTCCCGCACGTTTGAATGACTCCGAGTCGGCTGTACCTTCACTTGGGCGTGCGCAGACACGTTACGTGGCTTCCTTCCTTTCTGCCTCTGACCTGTCGTTCGGTTCATACTCGGTTTTATGTTATCGTTTTTGTTCTCTCATGCATACATATGTTTGCACTGTTGGCTTCCTGTAGCATTAATCCATAGTAGGGTTGTCAACATGAAGCGTCGAGAAAAAATTATTACGAACAAGATGTCGGATACATTTTAAAATGTAGGTCTATTGAATGCGCACTCAGAGGTTCCTAAATAGCAGTTTCAAGTTTTGAACACTCGTTTAAGCAGTCGATTAGGTGGTATATTGATTGCCTGTAGGGAAAAAAAATTAAATTATGGGGTTTAACGTGCCAAAACCACTTTCTGATTATGAGGCACGCCGTAGTGGAGGACTCCGGAAATTTCGACCACCCGGGGATCTTTAACGTGCACCTAAATCTAAGTACACGGGTGTTTTCGCATTTCGCCCCCATGGAAATGCGGCCGCCGTGGCCGGGATTCGATCCCGCGACCTCGTTCTCAGCAGCCCAACACACTTGTAGGGGAAAAACAGCATTTTCGCTGCAAACATTGTACAGTAAAAGAAGAGACGCGTACCAGCAGGCAGCGGTTCTAAATCCAGAACTACTACTTGAAAAGAATGTTAAGCTTAATCGGCCGGAAACTTAACATTCACCGTGCCAGCACATGAGCTCTGTTCCTCATACGAGAACTTACCGTCTTCATTTTGTATTTCCGTACGTGGTACGCATTTTCGCATGTAGTTGCATGTTTTGTTGCATAATTTACTTTTACGTCTGTGCTTATGTCGCTATTCAGCATAAGAGCCTAAGCATCCCTTACACGGGCACTAGAGCAATATCATCGTACCTAAAACGTGGCACGAAAAATGTACAAAACTAAGCATTACTTCATTTTCTGGTGTTGTGGTAGCTGTGCCAGCGCAATGACTCGTGCGGGGTTCCTCTGTCGACACAATATCAATAAAGATTTAATGATACTGTTGCTACCACTATTAACATTTCGTCTTTAACCTACTGAGTTTGTATTTATTACGTGCAGATGCTGAACTCCATTAACAACCCAGGGAGACGCACAATTGTGCTTTTGACCGACGGTTTAGAGAACGAGGTTCCGTATATCAAGGATGTCATGCCGCAAGTTCTCGCGGCAGAAGTGAAAGTTGTGACTATGGCGTTGGGAGAAGAGGCAGAAGAGAAGCTCGAGGAACTGGCAGCAGATACAAAAGGGAAACACTACTTTCTTCCTGACGGCGCTGAAAGTACGTCGGAGGCCTACATCAAAAGCGCCAACAGTCAGACACACATGTTTTTAACTCATCAGTCGGTTAGTATCCTGTTATCAATTATAACATTGTACAATGTGAAGTATACTGTATCTCCAGTTGGTTCAGCACCTTCGTGCCGTGTTTTTGACAAAGCTAAAGTTTCTTTTTTTCCGCGAAGCGCTCAATGCCGCTGGAGGCACTCAGGTGAACTTAGATGCATGTTGTCGTTGCGTCCTGAATGATGTGAAACACAAGGTAAAATAAACAGGGCCAGAGTTTGGGGGTACGGGAATATTATGGTGAAGGGAAGTGCAATGTTGGAAGTGTGCTGTTGTGACTAGGAGCAAAGTATAAATTTCTAAATACGCAATCCGCCTCAGATGCCCAGTCGAAAAATCCGCCAGGTGGCGTCTGATGTTTTTTAACGTTTGCACAATAGGCGCTTTTCCGACAATGATATGGTGTGTTTTCAGACAATGATATGGTGTACCTAGTGTATCCGTCGTAGTTTATAGGGTAAGCCTATTCTGGCGGGCTTGGTGTACCCGACCTGTTGTTCATGATGAGCCCGGTCTGGTGTGCTTGATATACCTGCCCACCGTTGTGCCCTTGGGGTGCTCGACGCAGTGGGTTTGGTTTGGTTGCTCGCATGGTGGTCTTTTTATCCCGGTGTGGTGTACCTTTTGTGCCGCAATTTGGAGTTTGGAGTGGACCAACGTAATATTTGGGGCAGTGGCTACCGAGAAAAACGAATTCTCCTTTTACATGTATTTATACAGGAGCACCCAAACTAAAGCTTTCTATTAACGCCTTCGCTTTTCCAAGAGGACATCATAATTCGAAGTACCACTCAGTGGCTTTCAACTGTACAATAATGGTTTTTTTTTATTATAGCGAAAGCCTTAGGCGCTTACGGTAATGGTGCCCTTGGCCAAACTGCGTCGTGTAGAAAAGTTGCCGCCGACGCAGTGAGTGGTATTGCGTCAACAAATGCTCGAATCGACGGAACATTTCTCAGACAGGTTCCTACAAACAAAGCAAATCAGTGGCTTTGAGAAGAAAATTTCGTACATTTCAGTCTGGATGATAATCGAACTCAGGCCGCCGAGGTGCGAGACGTGCGCGCTTCCCTGAAGCTGCGGGTGCTCCACGGTTCTGGCTCACTAAGGTTGTGCCCATTTATGCCTGACTGCACAAGCCATGTGGTCACAGAGACTTACTCGTGCCACTACTCGCGCCTTCGTCGTCGTCTTCACCCACCCCTGGCTCAGATGCCACTGGGTAATGCCAGCTATGCAATACTGTCCCTGCCTCTGGGAAGGCACTGAAAGCACTGACCCAATACGAGTAATCGAGGCGATATCGTTGAGTTCTCTCATGCGCGGCGATGAACAGTTGCCACAATTCTCCACTAATGTATCTTAATTCTGAAAAAAAAGTGTGCCGGAGGTGCAATCAGGCATTCGCCTTAAAAGTTTACAAAGGTTAAGCACTCGCCTAATTTTATTTTATACAGTCAGTTTATGCACCCATGACTGGGCACCATCTTCTACCCATTCACTCGGCCGCCACGTGTACAACGACGCAAGCACTAGGCTACACGTTTCGTCTGCGAAGTGACGTGCGCAATACGCACTTAGGCACACATTTAGTCAATTGCAAGCGTAGAGCCGCCGTGGCGCCGGGGAAGCGTGCTCGTCTCGCAACCTGGAGACCCGGGTTCGATTACCACCACGACGAAAAATTGCCTAATATTGACACGTGTACTTGTTTGTGACATGACTGCGTTTCATTTTATAACATTTTATCGCTCAGCGCAGGATGTGCCTGCATTTGTGGGAAGTTTATGCAATGTTATCGATGGTTCGATCCGCTGTTTTTTGTCACCGAAACTTGCGTAATCTAATTGCGCGACGTGAATGGTGTATATGTTTCTGGAAGACAGTCGGAAGCAGCGATTACTCTGGAACATCGGTGATTGATGCATAAAACCTCACGCGCTTTAGCCGCTGATCAGTTTTTTGACGATCGCTGACCAAGCTCGCCTCAATTGCTGTGTTTTGTGTACCTTTCTTTTGTGGGCACAAGTTTGCTCTATAGAACGTTAGTTTCGTCATTTCCAGTTTCGCTCCTTTTGTCACTGTCACTACTACGTGACATCTAGTGGAAATGCTGGTGCGTTCATGTACCGAACGCACCCGCAAAGTCGTGATGCAAGCCCGAACCATGAAAACAGTACCACTGTCGCCAAGGGCACGCGAGCTAGCCGCAGGCTACAAGGACTTCCCCCGGAGCACGGATGTTTTCTTCAGACGACCAGGATGATCGTTACCAATTAAACGACCGGAATGGCAGCACCAGTGTCCCCTATCGAGAACCGAGAGAGCCACCTACCCTCCGTGGAGCTTCGTGAGAGGATCTGGAAACGTGGCTCGAGGCTTTCCAAAGGATCTCGGTCTTTAACAACTGGGCTTCGGAGGACAAGCTCCGCCACGTGTATTTCTCCTTGTGAAATTCCGCGAAGATATGGTTCGAGAACCGGGAGTCTAACCTCAAAACGTGGGACCTGTTCTTCAGTAACATCCTCAGTACTTTCACGAGCATCGTCCGGAGCCAGCGGCCTAAGTTCTATTGGAAGCCCGTGTGCAGCTACCGAACGGGAACGCTGTCACATCTACGAAAGAGATGAGCCGCCTATTCCGCCACGTCAACACAGAAATGTACAAGAAAAAGGAAGCCTGCCTACTCATGCGTGGTAAGAAGGAGGAACTTTTAAATTACAAAATTAAATTATTGGGTTCTATGTGCCAAACCACTTTCTGGTTATGAGGCACGCCGTAGTGGAGCACTCCGGAAATTTCGACCACCTGGGCTCCTTTAACCTGCAACTAAATCTAAGTACACGGGTGTTTTCGCACTTCGCCCCAATCGAAATGCTGCCGCCGTGGTCGGCATTCGATCCCGTGACCTCGTGCTCAGCACCCCAACACCATAGCCACTAAGCATCCATGGCGGGTAAGGAGGAACTTTTCGGTGGAATGATGCGAAGCCCACCAAAGACAGTCGAAGAGTTTCTTCGCGAGGCAACCACCATCGAGAAAACACTGTAAATACAGAACCCACAATTCAACCGCAGCACGAACTCAACAAACTACGCCGGAGTACAATCACTGGCCACCGACGACCTGCGTGAAACGATAAGAACGGTTGTGGGGAAGGATCTTCAGAACTTGTTCCCTTCATCGCAGCCTCAAGTGGCGTCGATTGCCGACGATGCACGTTAGGAGTTGCTCGTACTCCCTGAGGCGACGAAGGCTCAGCCGCAAGCGATGACATACGACGCCGTAGCCCACCATCACGTTCCGCCTCCGCGCCCTTTGCAGGGCTCGGTGAAACCACAGTTCCGTCGTCCACTACAGCCGCTGCCAGTACACCAACCCATCGCCCCGCGCAGCATTCCAAGGAAGACTGACGTTGGGCGCGCCCCTGACCACCGTCCGCTTTGATATCACTTCGCGGAAACCGCCATACCTACCGCCGATGCATTTACCGAGAGAGGGGCTGCGAGGGTTCGCCGTCAACGCACCGCGCCCGCAGCAAGGCGAACAGCTTCGTGACATCGCCGAATATCACGCTGCCACGGAGTGGAGCCAGACGCTTGTCTGGAAGCCCATATCTGGAAAGCGAAAAAGCAGCAACCGATGAAGGTGCGGTTGCTGTTCGTCCAAACTATGAAGATCCTCCGTCGCCGACGAAGACGCCGAAGAGACTATCTAGGCGATATAACAACACTCCGCCATCCCGATGAAGCGTATAAGCAAACAATGCACCGACTAAGCACCAGACGCCGCGACGTACCAGCCACACGTCAACGCGAAGCAGCGGTGATCCGAAACCAAGACCTGACTGCAACGCAACAAAAAAAAAAAAAAAAAAAAGGGCCACCGACTTCGATATGTTGTTAGGCGGCCACGCAGTTACGGTGTTAGTAGACACAGGCGGCGACAACTCCGTCATGAATGGATCAGTCGCCCCCACGTTGGAGAAAGTGAAGACTGTGGGGAAGGCCACCGAATTCGGACCGCTGCAGGACACTTAACAGCACCGACTGAAATGTGCACGGCAAGAATTACCGTGACTCACCTTGTTTTGTTTTAGTATTCTTTATATCTAGGCTTCTTTGGGCCAATGATGTCTCGTTGATATGTCAAGATATTCTCTCCGGCGCCTCTGTCATTGGCGGAGGATATACATCCGTTCGACCAACAGTAGCCGTACCTCCATAGGTTGCTACTCTTAGTTTTCAAGATATGGACTTGCAGACCGGCCCCCGCCAGGGCGAGCGTATTGGCGTTGCGGCGACAGGTAGCCATCTGTTGACGGCGAACGGGACAGTCGGCGAGGCCTCTACTGACTGGCGGCGATGTAATCGGTGATATCGTGAGGACATTCACCTTGCGACGGGCGCGACGCGTTCACTGCGAACATTTGTATTCCCATATCGTGGTATGGTACAGGAGGTACACGCGGCCCGCTATCGCGCAATCATAGCACAGGGGACGGTGGTCGGGAGTTCGCCAAATGTCACCCATCCTTGGATAGTTGCGCCCGGTGGAGGAAGGGCGAGCTGCCGGCGGCGGCAGCGGAATAAGGAACTGCAGCGTTACGGGGCAATGGCACGGGTGCAGAGGGGGACCTTGACGGCGGGCAACGAAGGCGTAGGTCATCGCTTGCAACACAGGAGGCGGCCATTCAGACTGCACTTAGAAACTTGTAGTGATCTACGTAGTTCATGTTTTACCGTGTGAGTGACCAAGGCCACCTGACGTTCAGACGAAGGAAAGATCTTGCGCACTTCTTTGGGTACGATGACTTTGACGGTCTCTCGGAGGTTGGCGGAGCCCAATGCTTGGATTTCGTGCTATGGCGCGAACATTTGGCAGTTATATTGTCTAGTTGGCTTTTCCGGTTTCCTCCATCATCGTTGCCTCGGTCAAAAACTCAACTACGTTCTACGGCGATACCGAAAATTGTGCAATACCGAGGCGACCCTCGGCGGAGGTGAAGCAGGCGTTAAGCACTCTTTATATGTGGGCTGATCGTGAAGATGTTGCAATACTGGGCCGAGTGGCGAAGGAGGTCAAGCAGGCATTAGGAACTCCCAATAGGTTTGCTGATCCTAAAGATCGTGCAATGCCGGGCCGGCCCGTGGCGGAGGTGCAAGTCACCACTAAGGGGCCCACGGACACAGCTTTGCTGGTCATGCCTCACATAGTGGGAAGGCACTGAGTTTCTTTTCATTTGATTTGGTGCTTTAAATTCTTCCTTATAGCTTAAACGTATTCAATCAGCTATGTTTACTCTATCATAACGATTAAATGTCTTCGCAAATTACGCATTTTTGTAAAGATACAAGACATTGCACGCTTCCCGTGGCCTGTTTGCGGAGCTCATGAAAGAATATTTATGCATTAAAACACGTCTTTTTTGGACAGTCATACCCCGAAACAAAGCATTGTAGGTCTGACTGAGTTGAGCGTACTTTTGAAGGTGATTCTGTTTGACTCTCTCACACAATTTTTATATGCAGAGGTTAGCGAAGTAGGAAAGAAAGGCCTCGATTACGTGTTTTCTGGTTTAAGGGTAGTTTTGATATTTTCTTTTTTTCCGATCGAAATGTACGTCACTTTGTTCTCAGCAATGTTGGCTGAGGCAGTCGGTAATATAGTCCAACAGATCGTCACGGTGGTTCCAAAGCATTGTGCTTATAATTATGTCTTGCCTCTGTGCAGTGCTTCTTTTGCTGCTTGTGTAGGCAGCAGCCTTTTGCTTTTGTGAGCGGCGCATTAAAATCTATGTTTGGTGTTCTAGTATACTGAGTATTACAAGGCGGGCGAAGTTGGTCTCCTGTATAGCATGTCACACTAAGGCTTGGGTCACCTCCTGGTCGATACCCGCAAACTTGTCCAACATTCCTTGTAGCGTCAGAGTCATAGCCGTTATAGATTTATCTCGTTTTAACATGTTACGCACGGCTTCCACGTTTGTGCTGCGCCTAAAGTTTCTTGTAGACAACTAGAGAGTTGTACTCGAACTTCTGTAGCTAGCTGGGCTGCATAAACATTGGCTTCCTCTGAGACGGCGGCTATCCTTCATATATGGGTGCAATTGAGGCGTTGTTTTTTCTACCAACTCAGAGAACTTTTACTGCTGTTAGACCGATCACTCTTTCCTCCGCTCATGCGCAAATCTGCGCACATGTGTGAAGTTCTTGAGTGGCATCTGGAGATTCCTACCTTTCCCTTCCCTTACCTCATCAACCACATTCATTCCTGCATTTACCTTTCTCCCTCTTGTAAATTTTGTATCAGAGCAGGCATAAAACACATCATGTGGTGGTGTAGGCATCCCCTTCCCTGTTTCCTCATACAGTTAGTATCTAGTGAGGAGCCGGGAGACGCTGCCTTGCGCAGCTCGAGGCTCAGCATTCAGGAGGCCATACTGGAGTTGGCTGAGATGGTAGAGGAGGCCAACTTTCAGTAGTTTCTGCCCCCACCCTCTATCCCATTTTACCCTTCCCTTTAATGTAGCATAAAGCTTTTCATTCATTCGTTCATTCCTACAAATGGCGTACGTGGCGGTATACTGCAGGTGGTTCTATGCTGTGCGCGACCTTTTTTGAACTTTGCTCATGGGCCTCCTTTATGCGTTGAGTCAATTCCTCAACATTGCTCGGAACGTGGTCAGATAGAGGGCCGGAGCGCAAGGCAGCCCAGTTTCTTAGGTCACTCTCACCCACTACTCTGCGGAACTTGGGAGAATTTATGGATACAATAAGATTTTAATGTTCGATTCCCAATTCTCTTCTAATTTGTTCGAAAGTGTTGTAAGTGCAGGTGAGATCCGTAATTGTGTCTCTAACTATATTGTTGCCAAATGTGAGGGTGCTGTCGGTAGGGTAACTTATTGTAGTCTCTTTTAGACGAGTCCCTAGGATAGCCCAATGTTGTGTGCGGAGCATTAAGATCTCCGACCAGCACTAGTTGGTCTTTAGTACCTGCAATTATTTTAGCAAGGGTGAGGTGGGTAGTGAAGTCTTGCTCCTTGTCTTTTCTGAGACTGTGCACATATAGAGTGACTGCATGCGTTTTGTCTCTTTTTGGGACGTAACAGCGATTGTGTGTGATTAGAATATCTACTGTCTTGGAAATATTGGATTGTGGCAGTTATACTTTTATTCACTTGCGTTGCGACACGAGGATATTTTGAATTAAACAGCATATCGTTCCCCAAGAGTTTTTTCCACGTGGGGGCCTATATTCTTGTAAGCAAATTTTGTCTGGTACTCTTTGGGGATTCTGTAGAAAATGTTGGAGGGCTGCTTCTCGCTTGTGCAATGTCTGAAGTTTCCACTGTCAAATCTCAATTTCTTCTGTAAAATTTTTACAATGTGCCAATAGGCAGGAGCTTTGGGGTTGAACAAAAGGCCTGAATCCGTGCTCTTACGTATTTCACGTCGTGCGGTCAAATATGTTTCCTGAAGAATGGATCATTGCTGTTGGATTTCTTGTTCCATTTGACTCATTTGCCGCATCTGTTGCTCTATGCTTTGCAACATGGCATCCATGCTTGATGGGCGTGCTGTGGGTTGTGGTAGGGTAGGGTTAGCTGCTGCATGCAGCTTGCTAAGCCTCGGACGGGGAGCAGTATGTTGTTGCTGCAATGGGTTGTGGGTTTCATTGAGCTGTCTATTCTCGAATATGATTTTTAGATACTCTGGATGCTCATTAATATGAGTAGCAGGATATACAGCTTGGGCTAAAGTTACATGTTGTCTCCCTGGTTGCACCGGAGACATCTTCTTAGCTTCGCTTTCTTCGGCAGCTGCTGCGGCTCCAAGGCTCTTAATAAGGGGACCACGACTTCATCGAGATCTCGCGTTCAAAACTGAACCACCTAGGGCCTTGCTTTTACCGGGGTGCTTGGCTTTTGCAACTTGGTCTTGGTTGCACAGGGGTGGCCGGTTTCTTGGCCACAGGTTTGTGGCGATGTTTACATTCCTTGGCGCCAGTAGCATTGGCTTCCCCAAAGGTGGCACATTTCAGGATGTAGTCGTGCCTTTCCTTTGGGTCTTGGGCGCCCCATGTGTGGCAGGCCATTATGTGAGCGGTGTGGCAGACATCCCAGCGGTGGCCGGTGTGGTAGCCTACAGGCCATATTTGTGACGTTTCCTTGTAGGGGTACCAGGGCCCCTTCACTCCGCAGCGGCATTCATATTTGGGCATTTACTCTCTGCTGAAGCTAAGCACAAAGGTATTGATGTTGCCCAGCACTCGTGCCTGAAAAATCTCTAGCCCTTGAGTACGTATGTACAAGTGGTACGTGAACTCTTCGGTGTATGTCTTGTGCTCCATTCCGTGAATTACGGCACGCGAAACTCCATCTGGAGCCGCCAGGTACGCATTCACCTGGTGCAGTGTTCCGTTAGCATGATGCTAAATGAAGTGTCTTACACGATCAGCGAATTGCTGGCGAGGTGTAGAAGGGATTATATGCTTGAGCCCAGCCTAGCCTGACCAGGAATTGCGCATCCGTGCCTCACCCTCGACAGGCTATCACCATGGATTTGCAAATTTGTTGCATAATCAAGTCTTTGACACGAAGTCCCTTGAAAGGTCGTAGCACAATCTTCAAATCATTCTTAGGCAGCGGTGGCAACTCGCGATACTTAGAACGTGGCCCCGGTGTTTATGAAGTATTCGGATGCCGTTGTTTGGCGGGTGGTTAAATAGGTGTCCCGGCTGCGGTAACCGCTTCTCCGCTCGTCCACTTCTCTCATCGAGTCACGTTCATTTGCCAGTTGGTGAACGGGTCGACCACTGCTGACATTGCGTGGCGGGACGTGGTTTCATTCTTCCTGATCGTAACGAATTCCACGGTTCCGGTGTCTTGCAATTCCAACGAAGTGGGCACGGTACCCGGTACAGTACTCGTAGAGGGAAGGTTGAGGCTCCAGCGAAACCCAATAATCCGTTAGGAGGCCGCCATATGGCTGCTTGGCTTGTTTGTGTCGAGGCCGATCCGCTGCCGCTGAGGTGACTGTGTGAGGCTTAGTTCAACCTAGCCTAACAGAGAAGTTTCCAAGTCCCTAACTGAAAAAAAATATTGGTCACACACGGCCAAACTAACCCTCAGGCCGTGCACAAATGCCTCACGGATGCTCTGAACACAAAAAGTCAAGTGCGAACTCGAGGTAACTGCATGAAAAAGCCGAAAGTCGGCAAAGTCGCGTCTCTCAAACGCAAACCGGATGTCTCTCGTTTGACTCTCGTTTCTTTTTGTGCTTCAACGCAGCACTGCCCGCTGTGCATGTTGACGGCATCCGCACGCTTGCCTGCAACCTGCGTTCACGAAGTGAAACGTCACTAACGTTTACCCACGAGCGCACATGCCCCGTTAGTGAAATCGGTGATGCTTCTGTCCCTGAGAGGGAAGCGAGTACTGGAAGAGGAAGGCGCCTTGTGGTGGGAAGAGAGTCGTGCGCGGGTGTACGAGGCCTCGCGCCGTCGAGATGAACGTAGCGACCGCGTTCGCGCCCTTTCCGTTCGTGCTTCGGCGCCGGTGTGTTCACTACGGATGCTCGCGGCAGCCATTCTTTGCATGCATAGCAATATGTGCTCTGCAGGAGAGCGCCACCTAGAGGAAAGAATAAGTGACGTTGATCGAAGCGGAAAGGAGGAAGAAGGCGAAGCGTTGCGGAGCTACAAGGAAGGTGGAATGGCGTTCACATGACCTTCTCTAGCAGATGTTGCTGGTTAAGCGTGCGCTATGCAGGCACTGTGTTCGCCTCGTGGTCCAGAGGCTGAGCGCAGAGCAAGGAAGGAGCAGCGACGAGGGCGTGTGGTCACGCCCAGAAGTCTGGGCTGGACACGAGCTGAAAAGTCCTACAAAATGCGTGGTCAGGCGTGCCCAGGAGACTGCTGAGGAAATGCTAGGTAGCTTGCCCCCAATGCAAAATTGTACGCGCAATGCATAGAAAGGGAATACCACCCAATCGCTTGCATCTAACCCGCGTTAACGAAGCGAAAAGTCTCTTTTTTTCTGCGACGCTTGGCACCGTTGTGCCAAGTTCATGCTGCACGTCGTTGTTGTCATTTGCTATTGCCCCGGGCCATCTGACGCACCATGATCGCGTCATCGCGCGCACTTCACATATGGCAGGCCTAGAAAATTGCTCATAGCTTGGATGCGGATGCGCAATGCTGGTGTTATGTCACGCATGTCGCCCTATGCGACATGCGTGACATCACGTGCGTGACAGCTGCGAGTTTTCTTCGTTAGTTCGGGCTGGGTTGTATTGAACAATGTCGCCAAACATTCTTGGTAGTTCCTCGTAAAATTGTTAAGAAATAAATAAACAATGTAAGCAAAAAACATATTCTTCTTTATTATAACCATGGTGGGCTTCATGCATTGTCGATGACGAAAGTTGCTGGGAGGCTTCATTAATAACAAATATAAAAATGGTCCCCAATCTACGCGGTGAAGGCAGATGGCCAGCGTAGCTGTGGTATCACGTGATCCGCTAGGCAAATGCGGCTCAGTCATGCCTAGGCTTAGCACGACGGCGTTGTGCACATTGATGTTACTGTTCCTTTCGTCGTTTGTCAAATTCGCGTTTCTCTTCAGGCGTCCTAACGGTGTGTGGCTTGCTTAGGGCAGTGACCGATACGTGTTACCAAGCCTGAGCACGAGGCCGTTGTGAATAGTGCTGTTGCTGTTTCGGTCAGCGCTCATCCTGCTCATACTGCTCTTCGGGAGTCCAATGTGTAGCCTCCCGCAGCGCTATCAGAGCACAAATGAAAAATGCTTCTAGTCTAGTTCTTTATATATGAAAGTAGTTACGTCACACCCTTCTTCGAATGCTACCATTGCCACTACCCGGCAAATGTAGCTTACGCAACCGCGATATTTAGCGGGAAACGCTCGCGGGGAACATTATGCGAAAAGGCGAGCTTCGTCGTTCTTTGTCTTTCTGTCGCCCACACGGCTGGCGCAGTCGCTGCCACAGATGCTCAAATGCGAGCCACCACCATTTGATGGCGCCGCAAGCAGCCTAGCGGCGCACGTGATGTATGCATCCCACTGTTATATTTAGTTTTTTTCCCCAGAGACACGAATAAGGCATTGGGAAGTAGAGGTATACAGCTTCACTGTGAAAGTTCATTATTTAGAAATACATAGGTTCTGTAGTTGATCACTCCGCTTCTTACAAACTTAACTATAACGTTATTAATTGAATAGCATTTTGTATTTATACCAATAATTTAGGTATTGCGTTAGGATTGAATCAATATAGCGACACAACGTTTTGCCACCGTCGAAATAAGGGATGTATTAGGGTCCTACTGCAGTGAAACTCCTATTTCGTGCTTTTCCACGAATACTCGGCGCCACCTAGAGCCGCCACCGCGAAGCCTGCGCGTGTCCCCTCAAATTCACTGCGCGCCGGCGCGTGCGAACATTGAGGAGCTAGTCATGCGAGAACCGGGCTCCTCTCTCCTGCTTCTTTCTCGGCACGCTGCGCCGTCTAGTAGTATTCCTTTGAAGTCTGTTCTTCGCCTCTGAAACGAGAAGCGTGGCGCCCCGGTGCCGGCAAACAGCGAGAGATGCTCCCTCTCTTCCCTCACACTCAGTGGCGTATAGTAACTGTACCGAAGTTGATGAGGCGTTCATTGAAAAAGTGCACATACGTGGTACATTCATGGCGCATCTCGGTAAAGCATTGGCATGAAGTGCGCTCATTGGAAATCGGCGTACACCAATTCATTTGTGGCGCAGCGTCCTAATACGCCTGAGTGCTGTCATTCGGTAACCCTCGTGGTGTGAGTTCAGTGCTGCGCAACATCGGATGAATTTAAATGACCTTTTTTGGTTATTGTGGAAAGGCCCATTTCAAGTGGCACACGCCTATTTCCTCAAGTTGGCGTCAAATACGTTCATTGAGGATGGGCACATACCTATAGGTATATACTCAGTAGCACAATTTGGCATCAGAGAGGTTCGTTGGAGTCACAGTGCGAGTGGATATACCGAGTACTGCAACTCGGCGTCGAAGTTTTCTTTCTAGCAGCCGTACCAGCTTAGTCGAGCGTTTACAGGAACCCATGTCGACTTGAAAGTAATTCGTTGAAAGGCGACACAAATACAAACATTGCCACATATTTAGTAGTACAAGTTTGTTCTATGGTTGGTTTCGAACCGTGCTACCTGTAGCACAGCAGCACGATCCGCTACCCATTCCGGCACTGACTGCACAGTGAGCCAGTGAGGCGGGGAAATGCGAGATAAAAGCATTAAAACTTCCATGGATAAATACGTAGATACTGTTAAATAGCCCCCGGGAATTGCTTGAATATGTTAAGAATGCTAACGCAATCAGAAAATTACACAGATCTCATCTAACATTGAATCTTAAGGATTTATTGACGTACGGGCGGATGTACGTTTAGGCAGACAGTCATGCTCCATAAAATGGGTTAAAAAGCCTAAGACTTCTAATCGTAATATAATACGCACGTTTAAAACAGGCCTTTTCCGTACTCACTATTTTTGTGTTACTTATAAGCACTTTTCCATTAAAATGAATACAGATGCGCACATATTCAAATAAATATGCACACATCAACTCAAGTTCAAATAAGCAGCTTTATCTTATTTAAAGACCCCTTTTGCCAGGATAGGTTATTATTTCTACGAGAAAGATTGTTCTTGAGAAGTGCGGTAACAGCTGGTGTTATGGTGTTTTTTTTTTCACTCGACCTTGGTGGTGGCGGCATGCGGAAGTGTCAAGGTCCTCATTATCTGTAAGCAGGAATGGCATAATTCTCTGGCGATCCAAATTGTCGATTCCCTACTGCTAGAAACTGGTCTTCATGCTCCTTACTGGTAAGGAGCTCTAGAAAACTTTGGTTGATAGAAGAACAGACATGGAAACATTGCTTTGGAAAGTGGTTTTCGAAATTTAGGCCTCCCCTGCTCATGCTCTCAATTAAAATGTGACACTGCGCCTGCAGCTTTTTAGCCACAGAAGTGATCTCTGCGCGGCCATCACGGGAATTTTGGAGCTCCACTGCAGCGTATACAATATAGCAAGCAATGTATTAAAAGTCGTGCTTGCCCCTACCCTATGCCTTTAGGTAGTTTTCTGTGAGTGCGATGTTATATTCAATTATTACTACTTGACCACGTTGTGCATATTGCTCTTGTTTAGGCAAATCATTGTCACCTAGAATGAGCGTGTTCTGCGTAAGAATATTTGTTTCTGTTCACTTACTTCCGTTATAGAGTCACTGTATTGCGATCCGCTGAGCTGCATTTAGTTTCCGAACCTAGCCTCTACTAAATCTATTCGCACCTTTCTTAAGAAAACGTTCTTAAAACTAAGCGCATGCATGCAGTTCTATGCTAACTCAATCAAGGCATACATGCTTAGTCGTACAGCAAAATGCATTCCTGTGGTCATTCCGTGAGGCTGAGTTTCTCTCCAGTTGCAGGCATCAAGTCAGGTAACAAACTTGCAAGTAATTCAATTGCTGGCAATTATTGTCACTCACAGGCTCCTGCCATACATCCGGCTGCTTTTGTCCCCTTAAGGGGAACTTAATAATTACGTTCTTTCACCACTTTACAATCAGGTCAATGAGGCGTTAGGATTGTAGAAACATTGCTAACTTCAGCTTTTTGCATTCAAGGGGTGTAGCTGAGGACCCGAAACTCTGGAAAATCATCTTAAAAGCAATCTTCACATGACGCCACTCAAATTTAGTGGGAGAGAGTGCTTTCTAGGTTAGCGCATAAGTAATAATTGTCAGTTTTTCTATATGTACAGGCGTCTGAGGCAAAAGAAAGAGGGTTTCGAACCATTTTCGTTTTCTGTGCCAGAGATTCATGAGGAAGGTAAAAAATGTTGGTTCTCCGGTTATCGAGAGTAGGAGTAAGCATGAAATGGCTACCTATAAAGCAGATCGATTGGGGTTGATATTAGCCACAATCCTAAAACGAGTGCGGTGCATGTTCGCAGCGACACAACCAACCACACCAAACCCCACGCCGTCATACACTGCACCAGTTCATATGGACGCAATAATTTCCTGTCACACACAGAACCTCTTCGCAAGCCTCGTCTCGGTCAAACATTCATTCGCAGTCCGCCGGACGCAACCGGCTTGGATGCTACCATGCTGCCGGTGCGCCGGACACGCCGCGGAACTCACGGACCGCTGGCGTCGAACAAAGCACAGACAACTCTGTCTCAGCGCCAAAAGATGACAAATATAAAATGCCCTGCGTCTACCTTTGAACGTCGGCACTGGAAATGACAAATAAAACTTCAGCGTACTAGAAGTTACAGCGTGAATAATGGTCTGAACAAGGACTAGGAAGAACTCGGGAGCAATATTTTTAAATGTTTGGGAAGTACCTAGCGTCTGTGATGCGGTCTTGACTGGTTGCTCGAACGATATCGTTTTGTTCGTGCAATCCGCCAGGATGTTCTGGCTTGAGTGCCACAATAGCGGCTCTGGCTTTTGACTCAAAGCTACTTGGTCACCGACAACGGGAGCTAAAATTATTTCATGTTAAAAACGGTTATCTCTTTAGTATATCCAGTTATTTCTTGCAGATTTCAACAAAAATGTGGTGACGACATGAAATAACGGCTGCTGTCAGTTTGCAAGATGCGGGTAGACGATTCTTAGATTGTTGCTATTATCAAAAAGGGACACATTTCATGTTATAACATTGTTATCGTTAGCAGCTTGGAGGCCTGCCATTTTGAGCCCAAATTTACCCTTTTCACGACATCATTGCGCTCATTTTCTGTAATGCGAGCCAGAGGAAGATAGTATGCATCTCTGTTAGGTGACAAGAGCGACTACAACATTTCAATGCGTAAGCATTCTCCGGCGAGCTCCCCGACCCTGTCACGAGAAAGTGTAATGTCTTGCATGTGCAAGAAAATGTGTTATTTGGAAAGTGAAGACATTTATTAGTTATTGTAGTGTAAATGTAGAAATTTGAAAGTATTATGCGATAGGCAAAAATCTAAAGCAAAAAAAATAAAAACAGAATACCAGTAGAGACACATAGGACTCCGTCGAAAATATATGGGGAAGACTACAGTAGGGGTGGGGCAACTAAAGTTAGACGTTGCGTCAGCATAAAAATATGGGCTCGGTCAACTTGAAATTTCGGTGTGGGCCAATTTAAATTTTGGGCTGGCCGAACATAAATTTGGGGCTGGCCCAACTTGCAGTTTGCAAGTGGGCGAAGTTTGAATTTGTGGCTGGGGCCGCTTGGAGTTTGGCTTGGGCCAAGTTGAAATTTGAAGGTTGGCCTAACTAATATTCGGGAGTGGGAAAACGTAAATTTGGGGCTAGGTTAACTTGAAACTTGTATTAGGGCCAAGTGAAATTTCATGGTGCGTGAATTAATAAAAGGTTGGGCCGATTTAAATCTGGGAGCGGGTGGCCGTAAATTTGGGGATCAGCCAAGCGGAAATCTGGGACTGGGTCAACTTAAACATGCAGATAGACCAACTGAAACATGGGGGTAGGCCACTTGAAATTTGCATGTGGGACAGCTTAACGTTTGAGGCTCGAGGTGGTCAACCTAAAATTTGAGGGAGGGGGGGGGGGGCAATTTACACTTCGGGGTGGGCTAACTTCAAATTCTTGCTGATCCTACTTGAAATTTTGGTTTGCCGCAATAGAAATGTGGGGGTGGGCAAACCTGAAGTTTAGTATTCGACCTATCTAAATTAGGAGGTGGGCTAACTTGAAATTTGGGTGTGGACCAGCCTGAGATTTTAGGGTGGCCCAATGTCTACTTAAACGCTGCTAAGCGTCCTTCGTGTTATGATGACCTAGTGGGCAAGGGAGTACGTTGAGATGCTTGGCCCGTTTTTATTGGGCCTCACCAATACTTCAGAAAACAATCGAAAAAAATTGAGACGCAGACATTACAGAAAGAAGAGAGACCACAACGCTGATGTCTCTTGTTTCTGTCGTGTTTGCATCTGAATTTTTTCGCTGGTTTTTTTTTTCAACTGTTAGCATGTACCAACTGGCCCAGGAAGCAATACATCAACGAGGCACAGCCAGCACGCAGGTGAGAGTTTGTGTGCGCAAGGAATGCGCCCATGACGCAGGCTTGCGAGAGCGTCAGCGAGGGTGACATGGCGTCGCGGCATCACGTATAAAAGGGCCATTAATCACGCAGCACCTCACGCGCCACTGCGGCAGCTGGTGTTCGCTTTTGACCACTTGGTGCAGTAAAGGCGCGCTCGTGTCCGGCGTTCCGGCTCAATTCGAACAATTTCATTGAAGGGGCCGGATGTGGCGAGGAAATCTGACGTTGCCTACTGAAGCCTGTGCATTCTTTGCCACCGGAAAGGCTATGGGTAGACGCGCACAAACAGGGCATAGCAACTGAGTAAAACTAATGTAAAACTAAATCACATTCGAGCCAGACAATGCTTTTGCATTACTAGACGATTGCCACAATTTTTATCGCGTTTTCTTTATATTGCGCTCAAGCCACAGTATGCTTATGCATTACCACACAGTTCTCAGAATTTTTGTAGCTTTCTGTCGCGCTCTGTGGTTGTAGCGTTCTCTGAACGTTCTGGCCAGGATAAAAAGTAAGCGTCCAGCTGAACGCTTTATTCGACGTGGAAAAGCGCTGATGGTGTACCGTCGACGACATCTCGTGTAGACGTGCATGGGGTACATCTGCCAGTCACCATGAACTTGGTCGTATCAATGTTGTAGCAGGAACGCGATAATCCACACACGCATGCACAAACACACACACACACACACGCGCGTGCGCGCAGCTTGAGAGCCAGTGAGCATTCGTCGTGTTCGTTGGGGCGCCCTCATGCATCGTCCACAAGGAACACGCAATATCAACGTATCATTATCCCCGGCTGCAGAAGCACCTTCCCAGTGGGTCTAAAATATCGGTGATAACAGGACAGTAGTATGGTTTAAGGCGTGCGACCTGCACAACGTCAGTGGAATTCGGGGTAGATGAGGCACTGGTGCCGACTGGGGCGATCTCATACTTAACTGAGGTCTCGGCACGCATCATTCGAAATGGGCCTGTGTACCGAGGTAGTTTTTCTGACATGCCAGCGTGACGAGTCAGGGACTACAGGAGTACCAGAGACCCAGGCGAATAGTGGACGGCTCTGTGTTGGCGATCGTACAAACGCCGCTGCTTCTCTTGCGACGTCAGGAGGCGAGCGCAGGCAATTTCGCGTGTTTGGGCTGCCCTGGTGATGGCGTCTCGTGCATACTCACTCGTCTCTGCTGCAGCGGATGGAAGGGATGCGTCCATTGGCAATGTGGGTTATCGGCCGAACAACAGAAAGAACAGGGAATGGCCGGCAGCGTCGTGACGGGAATAATTATATGCAAAAGCGAAATAGGGTAGGGCAAGGTCCCAATCAGTCGGAGACATACTTTGCAAGCGTGTCTGTTAGGGTGCGATCCAGACGCTGCGTGAGGTCATTAGTATGGGGATTGCAAGGCGTAGTCAGCTTGCGTTAGGATGAGCAGGACTGCAGGGCGTCGGCGATGACTTTAGAAAGAAATGTCCGACCCCGGTCAGTGAGCTGTTGGTGCGGAACACCATGCTGCAGAATCACGTCGCGCAAAAGAAAATCGGCGACATATGTGCCATAGCGACCCACTTGTTGCCAGACGTGGTAGAGGGAAATGGCCAAGTAAGTCCAAGCCAGCGCGAAAGATCGGCTCCGAAGGCATGCCGAGCGGTTGAAGGCACCCGGCAGGGAGCGTGGATGGCGTTTTTGGGCGCTGGTATTTCTCACACACCGCAACGTATTTCCGGACGGAGCGGACAAGGCCTGGCCATAAGAAGCGTCGGCGAATCCAGTCGTAGGTGCAGGAGAAGCCAAGGGGACCTGCCGTTGATAAACTGCGAAGTTCTTGGAGAACAGCTGACCGGAGGTGCTCCGAAATGACGAACAGTAAGGCAGGACCATCGGGCTGTACATTGTGGCGGTATAATGCACCATCCCGGAGAACAAGCAGGTGAAGGGACGAATCAGACGGCGAAGATTCCAAGTCATCAATCATGGCGCGCAAGGTGGCATAACGGCGTTGCTCGTCGGAAATATGTAGCAGCTGCTACATATTTCCGACGAGCAACGCCCGATGCCAACGCAAGCGTCGGCATCGGGCATATTAACTCGATGCAAGCGTTGGCATCAGGCATATTACCCCGATGCCGACGCAAGCGTCGGCATCGGGTTAAGGGTCGGCGCTTGGTTCGTCTACTGGATAGCGTGATAAACAGTCTGCGTGCTGTTGTAATCGGCCTGACTTGTACACTACCGCATAGGAATTTTCTCGCAGCCGCAGAGACCAGCGATCAAGCCGACTGGTAGGATCCTTGAGTGAGGAAACCCAGCAGAGTGCGTGGTGGTCCGCGATTACAGAGAAGTGCGTGCCATACAGGTACGCGCGGAATTTGGAAACACGCCGGACAAGAGAAAGGCATTCACGATCTGTAATCGAATAGTTGTGCCCCGCTGCTGTGAGGCGGCGGCTAGCGTAGGATATAAAAAGATATTGACCCTGTTGGCGCTGGGCTAAGAAGACGCCGATACCATGACCACTGGCATCGGTACACACCTCTGTAGGAGAGGACAGGTCAAAAGAGGCCATTATAGGTGGCGGGGTGAGAATGTTGGTGCGGGTGGCAAACGCGGCAGTTTGAGCGGGGTCTCACGTAAATGACACGTCCTTCTTCAGAAGAGCAGTAAGTAGTCGGGCAGTCGCTGCGAAGTCTTTAACAAAGCGTCGAAAGTAGGAGCAACTTCCTAAAAAGCTTCGGACGTCTTTGAGAGACTGAGGAAAAGACGTAACAGTACGAATTTTATCCGGTTCTGGTTGAATACCGAAAGCGTCGACGAGGTAGCCCAGCACTGTAATTTGCCGACGACCGAAGTGACAATTCGATGGATTTAGTTGGAGACCAGCCACGCAGAAGACTTGGAAAACAGCTGATAAGCGCTCATGGTGTGTCTCAAATGTAGGCGAACATGGGAGAACGTCGTCTAGGAAGCAGAGGCATGTTGACCGTTTGAACTCTTGAAGCGGAGAGTCAATCATGCGTTCGAACGTTGCTGGGGCGTTGAATAGACCGAATGGCATAACTTTGAACTGATATAGACCATCAGGGGTAAAGAACGCGGTGTTCCCTTAATCCTTTTCATCCACAGAAATGTGCCACTAACCAGACCTAAGGTTTATTGATGAAAAGTAGTTGACACCATGGAGACAATCGAGGGCGTCGTCAATCCAAGGCAAGGGGTAGACGTCCTTCTTGGTAATGCGGTTTAGATGACGTTAATCTACGCAAAAACGCCATGTGCCATCTTTCTTTGTTAGGCACCACGGATGACCCCCAACGGCTCGACGCAGGTTCAACAATACCTTTGGCAAGCATCTTGTTCACTTCCTCTCGGATAACCTCGCGCTCTGGAGCAGAAACTCGATACGGCCGGCGATGAGTAGGACTGACATCACCAGTATTTAGGTGATGCTTAAAAATTTAAGTCTGGCCCAATTGGCGATTGTTGAGGTCGAAGATGTCGTGGTAGGAAACTAAACGGCGATACAGACCCGCTGCTTGTTCGCGCAATAGGTCCGCAGCAATCATGGGAGCAAATGTTTCGTCAGGGCCAATAGCATTCTGTGGACATGGTGACGAAACAGAGCAGACGTCTAGTGCAACCGTCGGACGTGGTCATCTCCTATAGCACGCAGCGTTGCAACCAATAAGCCGTGTGGTAGAAGTTCCTTTGTCAGCCCGAAATTCACGAGAGGAGGCATTTTCGGTTATCGGCGACGATGACGATGGAGTGGGGCACTGTGATATTGCGCATCAAAAGGACATCAGGAACAAGTGTGGCGAGGTAACCACCATTGGGCGCAGGAAAAGACAATAACAAATAGAGGAAAGGTAAGGCCTTAGGCGGCAGGCGGACGTAGGTGGTCGTACTAAAGTTCTTCGATGCACGAGTAGAGGTAGTTCGAGGCAAATGGTAGCAGCAGAACAGTCGATTAAAGCTTAATGCGCTGTAAGAAAGTCGAGTCTGAGGATTAGGTCAAGGGGACAATTGGTCAGCACTGTAAAAAGAACAGAAACGTGGCGGTCGGCGATGCCTCTACAGGAAGTACACATTCCATCGATGTCAAGAATGGTGCCATCGGCCACGAGTACGGCTCGTGTAATAGCAGGCGGGAGAACCCTCCTCAGTCGACGACGGAGGGTACAACTAATTATGGACTAATTACTATATATATATATATATATATATATGACATAAGAATTCTAGGGCTACTTTCCCTCGGAAATCAGTCCGCCTGTCCGTACGTCTATTACGCGTAGCTTGTTGCGTTTCATCAGTATATATTTCGTTATTCGCTTGAGTCACAACGCGGCAAAACGTCAGCATGAAGTTGAATGAGTTCCTATGGGAGTGCATATGACAATGATTTACGACTACGTTTAACTGATATTAATGAGTATCCTACGCACTACGTGGCCTGCACAGCTCCATTTCTTTTTCTGTTAGCGTCAATCAGAATAACAACAATCCCGTTTTTTACTCTGATCAATACAGCTCTCTTCCTTTGCCTTAGCGTTACGCCCTGCATTTTTTCTTCCTTGGCTCTTTGCGCGGTCTTGAACTTGCTCTCGAGCTTCTTTGTCAACCTACAAGTTTCTGCCTCCTATGTTAGCGCGGGTAGAATGCATGTATTGTACAGCTTTCTTTTCAATAATATTGGTAAACTCACAGTCAGGATCTCGCAATGTTTGCCGAATGCGTTCCAGTTCATTCTTGTTCTTCAGTAAATTTTCTTCTCATGATAAGGTTCCCATGTAAGCAATTGAGCTAGATAAACGTACTCCTTCACAGGCTCTAGAGGCTGACTAGCGATCTTGAACTCTTGTTCCATTGCCATTGGAGTGACAACTGTAGGAGGATAACGCGTAATATGGATAACCCGTGGGCCATTAGAGGTACAGAATGGGTGCCAATAGAAGGGAAGTGCAGTGAAGAGAGCAGAAAAGTAAGTGGGGTGATGAAATTAGGAAATTTGCAGGCATAAGGTGGAATCAGTTGGCGCAGGACATGGGGTAATGAGAGACTGCAGGGAGAGGCCTTCGTCCTGTAGACGACATAATATAGGCTGATGGTGATGATGATATTTAAATATGACTGTTGGTCACCTACAGTTACAGTCGACATAGAAAGTAGGCCCCTACAATTTACGCAACAATTTTGCCGTCTTCCCGCAAGAAAACCAAATCCTATGTAAGACAGCAGGTTAAAAGACATCATTTAATTGCCGCAACACTCAGCACAAAAAGAAAGCAGGAAATACAGTTGCCACAATAAGTCACTATGCCACTACACTAGAAAACAGGGCATTAAAGTTGCCAAAATTAACTAAATCATACAGTTAGTGTAGATAGAAAGTAGGCTGCTACAGTTGCCGCAGAACGTATACCTTATAGTCGACCAGACCATACAGTACATGCAGGAAATAAACGGAGGCCACTACTGCGAAAAGTATACCATGCACTCGGCCGTATAATATAGGTGACGCAGAAAGTAAGCAGGCCATGCAGTTGCCACGACAAGTATATCATACAGTTGGCCTTACCATACAGTCGGCGCAAAAAGTAAGCTTAATAATACAAATGCCGCAACAAGTAAGTAAACCATACAGTCGCCAATACCATACAGGTCGTGGAAGAAAGAGAGCAGGCCACTACACTTGGCACAAGTAAATATATCACTAGTTAGTGCAAAAAGAAAGTGGGCGTTTTGGTTGTCATAACAAGAAATTTATTAGGCCCAATGAAGAATAAATAGGAAACTTCACATAATTGTGCACATAATTTCGATTGAATTGAATATTATATTGTTACACGCGTATGCTATTTGGTTGTTTGAACGAAGCGCGTGGGCGCTATCACTCCAGAAAAGAGGAAGAATGAACTGGGCTCGCGCTGTGAAACTAACCGGTCAGCAATGCAACCGCTGTTGTAAATATAACCTGTAAATACGCCGTCACATTGAGTCATTGAAGTTTCTGCATGGCATCGCCAATTTTTCTTATCGTGTCTCACATCCAATATATATTGCGTCAGACATTCCTCGCTCAAGTAGGAGTCACCATAGCCTTAATATTAAGTCTTACTTTGCTCGATCTAATAAATTTAAATACAGCTTTTCCCCCCGTACTATTGAATTCTACAACTTAATTAAACGATTTCCTGTTAAAAGTTAACCACACCTGATTTCATGTATTTTCTTGTTGTTAGTGTATTGGCTCATTCTCGCTTTTGTACGGACTCCCAGTGCTGCTGTTATATTGAGTTTCATTTGTGTTATCTGCCTTATTTCTTGTGAATTTTTAATATGTTATCGTTTACTTGTTTCTTGTATGACTTCCTCTCCTGCAATAGCCCCGTAAAGGGTCTGCAGTATGTATAAATAAATAAAATAAAAATAGTTGCTCGTCTTACTGCCTCGTCCTTCGCGTAACAGTGTTGTGGAGCAGGAACGCTCCCAGTCGTCGCCACGGAGCTCCGAAGCGGCCGCACCGTCGTCTTCTGAGCCATGGCTTGCGATGGACCAACCCCGTCGCCACCTACACCTCCGGCGCCATCCACACGTATGCTACGGTTCCTAGTCTCCGTGATCCTGGGACATTCTCCGCCCAAAATGGCGTTCACGTCGACGACGGGCTCAGCATGTATGAGCGTGTTAGCCAAAGCCACCACGGGGTGCCTACCATCATGATTGCCAATGAGATCTTTTATCTGGAGGGGACACCGCGTGTCTGGTTTCACACCCATGGGTCGAGCTCTCCAGCTGGGACATATTGAAAGAGAGCCTTCGTGACCTATTCGGCAACCCGTCAGTTGGCGAACAGGCTGCGCGAAAAGAGCTTGTCACCTGTGTCCAGTCGTCGACCGAATCGTATTTCTCCAACATAAGTGCTCGCGCTTTGCCGGAAAGTCTACGAGCACATGACCAAGGTTGACAAGGCGGGCCATATCCTAAAAGACAGCGCTACCGACGCTTTCAATTTGCTCGTCTATAACGACGTCTCAACCGTCGGTGCCATCGTCAAAGATTGACGCCGCATCGAGGTAACCAAAAGCCGCCGCGTCGTCCCACAGCTTTCCCGGCTCCCAAACACCCCTATCACGTCCTCTTGCTCCACTGTTACCGCCACACGACCATTTGAAGAGAACGTCACACCTGTCGTTCGCCGTGAGAGTGAAACGGCGAGTCCAGCCCCCCTTCGCCCACGACCTCTTGACAGTGCCTTTTGAGCAAGCGGCCCCCACTATTTCCGTTATCCAAGCAGTTGTGCGGCAAGAAATTGAAAACCTTGGCATCCCTACCGCCTGCTCTGTCTCCCGACCTGATTCGTCACCCATTCCCATGTCCACAACCTGTAATGAAAGCATTTCGCCCCAGACCACGCAATCCTGCGGAATGGCGAACCCCATACGACAAACCAAGCTGCTTCCGCTGCCACCGCGTTGGTCATGTAGCCCGCCACTGCTGCACCACCTGGATGCCGCCGTACTGGAGCTCATTCCCTGCTCCTCTCCCATACGCCGACGCTCGCCGTCATTCATCTCGCCGTCTGTACCCTACTTCCAATGCCCCTGACAGCCGCTCCTCCGTGCGATCGCCGTCGACTCAGTGCCGTCGCTTCCCGTCACCCCAACCTCGCCGCTTTTCCTCGCCAAACGGACGGACGGAAAACTAGGCCATGCAGCTCTTGGAGGTAGTGCTGCATAACGTTCCTCCTGTCCAAATCCTGCGTTGACGCTCCTCGCAAACACGACCCTAATTGAAGTAGACGTCGATGGTGTTCCATTGAGGGCATAAATTGATACCGGAGCCCAAGGGCACTATAACGTAAAACTCTTCCAAACTTTTCTATTCCAATTCTGCAATCAGCCCTGCGTGATTGGTCAAAAACTTTTTTGGACCACCCCCACTTCTCCTCTCTGTCACTCGACGTCACGAAAACCGCGATAGCTACCCATCTGATATGATGTGTACACACTGATTATGCATGATTTGAACGAGCAAAACAAAAATAGTTACTTTTGATTCAACGCCTTTCAGACATTATCCCTCGGCATTTGGTCAAAAGCTTCCAGGCTGCACCCACTTCACCTGCCTGTCACGCGGCGTCACAAAACCGCCAAAACTCACCGCGTCAAAGTGACGTGTACGCGTTAAAGACGCATTAATATGCCGAAAAACTGAGTTTTTGTCTGAATAGCTGCAGGCAGGCCCGTTCTGAAAGTAATAATAGATGGCTGCCGCCGATCGCTACCGCACTGGCTTCTCACACCTGGAGGAAAGCGTGGGTATATTTGCGTATAATAAAACTTCTTGCGTGCCCGTGTGACGTTTCCGAGCACTTTCCGCATGTTTACGACCGCGTTCTCCCAAGTCTTCTTTGCTGAGGATCTGTTGTAGCGTCATTTTTAAGCTTCCGTTGCATGCCACCGCAATTTCGACCAGCAACCGCAAGCTAAGTAAGGGAAAGCGGACCAATCGCCAACCCCGGCACCACCCTCTTCCTCCGGTTAACAATTTTCAGTGCAGTGGCTGGCTCTGCGCCATCGAATGCCTCTCCACTTGAGCGTGTTCCTCGCCTCTTGTCATCCAATTAGAAAGACAAGCCGTTCAGCGTAGGCAATGTTATTCGTTTTTCATGCAAACAAAAGTAACCTCCTATGTACGAGGAGAGCGTTTGATTGGTCAGTTCAGACAACCCTGCGGGTGACCGCCCGATGCTTACGTCGGCGGGTTCGCAAATTTGACGTCAGGAGATTGGAATAAAAACATATTTGAACAGTTTTGCGTTATAGGGCCCCAAGTGTCCATAATGAGCGCTAACCTATGTCGCCGCCTTAAAAAAGTTCTTACGCCTGCCATTACTCGAGCCGTACGCGTCGCCAATAGCGCCACTGTTGCCGTGAGGGGTATGTGCAATACTCTCATAGGAATGGCTGGCCGCCAAGTTTCAGTCCTGTTCACTGTGCTGACCAGTTTGTGCTGACCTAATGCTCACCAGAGTGCTGACCTAATTTTCGGGCTCGACTTTCTGACGATGCATTCTGCCCTCATTGAATGTTCCACCAGTACGCTATGCCTCGAGCGTCCTCTTCTTTCAGACGTTCGCCCCGAACAACCGAACACCATCTGCAGTACAGCGTTTGTTCGCGTACCCCCAAAAGCCCTAGCTTTCCTTGAATTGGCCTCAACGGCAGCAGTGCCTGATGGTGACTATGTCGTCACTCCTATTCGTGATATCCACCTGGCGCGCGACATCTCTGTGTGCCATACTCCGTCGTAACCCTTGCCGCTAATTGGACGTGGCTTCCAGTTATCAATTTTGGCTTGACGAAGCAAGTGTTACCTGAAGGCATAGTGGTGGCAACCCCCCAGTGAGTGACAGGCAACGACGTCACTGCTTTTGCAGCTGACGCGTCTCCAGATCCTTCTGATTATCCGCAGGATGCCTTCAACCTGAACGGCCCATTACGTCCCATGGTCGCTCCGTACCTCGCACCTGGCCAAGCAACCGCCTTATATCGCATTTTGCTGTGCTACCGCGACATCTCTGACCCTGCCAATCGACCACTTTGTCAGACGTCCCTTCTTAAGCATCGGATCAACACTAGTGATGCTGTTCCCTTTCACCGCCAACCATATCACGTGTTCACGGCAGAGCGACAAGTTATTCACCAGGAAATAAAAAATATGCTCGCCAGAGGCATTGTTGAGCCCTTGTCGAGTACCTGGGCGTCGCCGGTCGCGCTCGTCAAAAAGAAGATGGCACGTGGCGTTTCTGCGTTGATTACCGCCACCTCAACGGAACCACTAAAAAGGACGTTTACCCATTACCACGAATCGACGACGCTCTTGACTTTCTTCACGGTGCCAAGTACTTTAAGTCTATCCAATTTTCATGTGGTTATTGGCAGATTTCCGTCGATGAGCAAGTTCAAGAAACTTACTCCAGAGGGCCTCTACCAATTCAACGTTGCGCCGTTCAGTTTATGCTATGCCCCCGCCACGTTCGAACGGTTCTTGGACTCTTTGCTTCAAGGTTTCAAATGGTCAACTTGCCTTTGTTACCTTGTCGATGTCCTTGTGTTTTCTCCTACATTTGAGACGCACCTTGAGTGCATCGCAGCTATCCTTGATGTCTTTCGGAAGAGTGGGCTCCAATTAAACTAATTGAAGTGTTACTTCGGGCGCCGATAGGTTACAGTGCTAGTCCATCTCGGTGATGGTTCCGCAGTACAACCCGAGCCGGAGAAGGTTGGAGCAGTAAAAGCTTTTCTTGTACCTCAGTCTGTCAACGACATCCGGAGTTTTGTGGGGCTCTGATCTTATTTCTGAAGATTCGTGAAAGATTTCGTAGCAATCGCTCGACCACTCACTGAACTTCTGAAGAAGTACGTGCCTTTTACGTAGGGTTCGCCTCAGGCAGCCACATTTTCACGCCTTATCACGATTCTCACCAATCGACCGGTCTTGGCCCACATTGACCCGTCCGCACCTACAGGGGTCCGAACCGATGCCAGTGGTTATGGGATCGGCGCCGTCTCATCGCAATGCCAGCACGGACACCACCGCGTTATAGTCTACGCTAGCCAGCTCCTGACAACTGCAGTGCGCAATTATTCGATGACCGAGCGCGAATGTCTTGCTCTCCTCAGGGCTGTTTTAGATTTCCGCACATATTTATGTGACAAGCCCTTCTCAGTTATCACAGACCATCATGCGCTCTGTTGGCTTTCGTCGCTCAATGATCCTACTGGCCGGCTCAGTCTTGGGGTCCTACGACTACATGAATATCCCTACAGAGCGACTTACAAGTCGGGACGCCAACACAGGAAGCAAATGGCCTCCATCGCTACCCAGTCGAAGATGCGACCTCAGTGTCTGATCCTGACACCGACACCTGTGTTCTCTTCGTTTTTCCACTGCTCCATGTCGCGAACGAGCAGCAGCGTGACCCATCCTGCGTATCATCATTGTCCGCCTCGAATCATCACTTGCCGACCGTTCCCTTCGCTTATCCACACTTCAAGATGGCGTAGTCTACCGCCACAACGTTCACCCTGACGGCCCTGCATTACTCCTTGTGACCCTTAAACACCTTCTCTCGGCTGTTTCAACACCTTCGCACGAAATTCACGACCTCCCCACTGCCGGTCACCTTGGTGTGTCACGTACGTATGACCGGGTCTGCCGACGCTTCTTTTGGACAGGTCTTGCTCGCTCCGTTCGAAGATACGTAGCTGCGTGTGAGAAATGCCAGTGACGCAAGGCACCATCGACGCTCCCTGCTGGGTACCTTTAACCACTCCACATTCCCGCGAAACCATTCTTTCGGGTTGGTTTGGACTTACTTCGCCCTTTTCCTCTTTCCACCTCTGAGAACAGGTGGATCGCGGTGGCAACGGATTACGCTACGCGATACGCCATCACCCGAGCGCTTCCTACAAGTTGCGCCACAGATGTCTCCAATTTTATTCTACTAGTTAAGTTAGTAGTTAAACGCGCCGTGATTGCTCAGTGGCTATGGTGTTGGGCTGCTGAGCACGAGGTCACGGGATCGAATCCCGGCCACGGCAGCCGCATTTCGATGGAGGCGAAATGCGAAAGCACCCGTGTACTTAAATTTAGGTGCACGTTAAAGAACCCCAGGGGGTCGAAATTTCCGGAGTCCTCCACTACGGCGTGCCTTATAATCAGAAAGTGGTTTTGGCACGTAAAACCCCATAATTTAGGTTATTAGCTAAACTAGTTAAGGTTAAACCGGAGTGATTAAGGGCAAATAAAATCATGACGACGTTAAAGAAAACTTGGATAATGTATGTTAGTTACCTTATTAATATTATTTAGGCTGCATTATTTGCGCATGATGAATAATAATCAAGGTTATTCAAGAATATTTAGACCTAATTTTGATTTATTAGCATTAAATTGCTTAAGGCAGATAAGCATTATTGCGGGATAGTAGAATAACTTAAACTTAATTAAGAATCCTTACTCTAATAAATAACTATTTTTTGCCACACAAACAAAAGAAGCCGAGCAAACGTAGTCATCATACCGCAAGAGACTATAAGCGCTAGATGACCAACTGAAAAAAAAAATGCTTGCGCACTACCTGACCAATTAAGGACCAATGGAATTTCTGCAGTAATTTTTCCAGGCAAGCGTAATTAAGGCTTCTCGCGGCCTTTTACCTTCCACGTGGGAACAACGCATTCGCCGCTGTTGATACGCCGAAGCACGTCGGTGAGGCGTTCGGCACCGGTGGCGTGAATGCGCTTTCAGTGTCTAATATTTATATACCGTACGTAGCAGCTACAAGTGGGCGGAAGTGCATAATGGACAAGTGTATATTGCAGTGTATTGGTAGCAATCATTCACCGTTTTCCGATAGCAATATTTCGCAAAACTAGCATTGTGAATTACCAATAAGTTTTGGACATGAAAATGTGCAAGGGTAGTGGATATTATGTGTTCAAGTACTTTTTTGCTGCTTGTGAAATGTATTAGATGTCAATTTGCAGGTGATGTTGCTGTCTTCCTGCTGCATAAAGTTCTCTGTTCCAATTTTTATTAAAGCGGATGACTAGATGTGTCAAGTAACTATTCGCCACGAACCTCTGCTCATGTGACGTGTAATACATGTCATGTAATCAATGTAATCAAGGACACTGGGCCGGTATATTTTGATTTCAGGAGCTCACCATTCCCTATGAGACTGCGAAAATAGACACCAGTGAACCAGTGAATAGTACGGCCACATCTTGCAGTGAAATTATGCCAGGAACAGCAGCATTCAAAGCCGATGCGGGGATGTTTCATCGTGACGACACAAACAAGTTTGACAACGTGGTGGACATCTCCCAGTCTGCTAACACCAAGTGCATCCCTGACGCCGGTTACGATTCCAACATCCGCATGCAGATGGCATTTCTGGACTCCCTAGATTATGACATGAACGACCCTCTCAAGCCAATCTATGTGAGTACAGGTTTTGTACGTCACAAGGAGGAATACTCGTAGACTTAGCCAAGGGCCACCCAACCAAGTCACATATATGTCAGCCTATTTAGTGCGTCGTGGAGCTTTTGAGAACTAGGAAAGAAGATTTAGCTGAAAGCCAACTTTTATTTCCTTATTTACACACATGTAAAACGCTGAAAGGTATTTATGAGACAACCGTTGAACCATTCTGATATTGTTCATTGCGTTAAAGAAAGGAAGGCTTCTGCATGTCTTCTGTCCGAAAATGGATTCTATGTGATTAAAGAAACGCAGTAAGACCTCACTTCTTTCTCTCTCACACCTAGAAAAAGTGTTGCGAGTCTACAAGTTTATTCAGGAGAAAAACACTATATCAAGTTTTAAGCTCAGGACATCGCAATTTGTGTTCTAGGGATAAAGTTGTTCTTACGGCATTTGTTATACCATACAAAAAAAAAAACTCATGCACGAATAAAGGAACTCTACGGAACACATGTTACACAGATCTTTTCAAAACATCAATAAAAGAAGCTGGCATGAAACTAAAACCAAAAGAGATAAACGAAAATATGCCTAATCTTCGAAAAAGACGCACAACATTAGATAAATGTGCACATTTTCAGCACCATGCCTCGAAGAATGAAGATTTTGATTTGTTTTATTTAGAACGCACACCTTCTCTTAAGAATAAATGAGTATTACGATTACAATCTTTTAGAAGTGGAAGAAATTGTTACGACGAGAATGGTTGTGCATCATCTGATTTGTAAGTGTACGGTGGAACAGAATAGGATACTTTGCACGCTGCTACTTGTGCTGCCAGGAACGTACGGCCCTAAAGTGAAGCTTTACCGATGGCCGTTCACCGCCAAAGTACGCATAACGTTGTAGCTGGCGTGTAATCAGTTATGCTTGTGTCGGTGTTTCTAGTGGTAAATACGGCGCGAAAGCCCAGTATTGTGAAAGATATCTTTCGACGTAGGAATATTGACCAACTACCATCTCCTCCACAATTTCTCGAGAGATGCCATGTTTGTTTTAACGTGCTAAGATGGCCTGGTTGGCACATGTCTGAAGAAAATGAGTAACAGCGCTGGACAACGGGACGTGACTGAGACAGACTAAGCACTGACTTCCAACCAATATTTTACTGCGCACGCAGCAATATATGTAGGCGCTCGAATAGGTAGGAGAGAGGAGAAGTATTCATAGTAGGAATACGTTGGCAGGAAGATAGCGACGGTGGAAAACGCAAAAGCAGCGCAACTAAATGGTCGCCATTATCCACGTGCAAGGTACTCAAGTTTCTTCGTGAGGAACGATATCGAAGGCACACTCACGCATACATATCGTCATTTTTGTCGATGCAAAATGCCTCGCACATCACGCTATCCACCACAGCACCTGAGTATTTTGCATTTGTAGAACAATAAACGACAACTACAACGGGAGATATGCACGGCAAGCTCGGTGCCAGCCCATGTCTTCATTAAATTTGAATGTTCTCTTAGGCATTCATTATTACCACGGCCGGTTTGGCTAGTGTAGCAAAGACCACACGAGAGGGAGATCTCGTACACTAGGTCATGGCATTAATCAACACGCTTTTTAGTGTGTTTCTTATGACACGTGCGAGGTTCCGTGTCTTCAATTTTTAGCATATACAGGAGAATTCGTACTTTTCCGAAGAAGCAACTATAATGGCTTCCTAATGTGCTACCATTTTATACGAGACACTTGGCGGGTGCAAATAAGGAATGACCGCGGTCCTTTAATGCGAAATTTTCTTTCTTTTATTGTTACAATTGTCTGGTCTTGGCAGTTTAAAGTCTCCTAATGAAATTAGGCAATGGTGGACAGGAAATTGTCCGGATAGCCTGCAATTAGCAGTCTGAGCACCTCGGTATCAAAACTGCTGCGCATTGTGCAAAAGCATGACCGCGACAAGGGAGCCCATAAACAAAATTTGGCAATCGCACGCTCCACAAGTTTTGAATGCGCCGAGCTGCGAGGTAGGAGGCTCTTCTTGAAGCCGAGGCGGGGGGAGGAGGAGGGGGAATGCTGCCACGACACATGTTCAGATAAAAGCAGTTCAAGGTAATTCAAGGTAAGTTTGTTAATACAGGGATGTTCAGTAGTTATAGTTTCTTCCCACACGAACAGAACAAGTCAACAATTTGTCCACCGCCAAGCTGAGTGTCACTAGTGTTAGATTGTAAACACTTGTCTACAAATCTGAAAAGTTTTACAGCGCTTGTTTGTTGCAGGCATTTCATGAAGCTACTATCATAACTAGCTACATCATAACTTAGTCACTAAGAATGGGGGCAAGACACGAGCCCATTCATACACGGTCTTTTTGAATAAAATGTTATGTATTGCCCTTTACGAAGGTGGAACCTAAATAAAATTGAGGAATTTGTAAAAAGTTTCTAATACTGATTACGCAAGAGTCCGGAAAACGGGCGCACGCATAGGGGTCGATATACTCGCCCACCTCAGCGCAGACTTGGTCTAGCCGCAATGAATGTTTTTTTCCACCGACTGAAAAGCACCTCACTTCTGGCGAACACTCGTGCTGAAGACAGTCCTACACTTCTTGTAGCTTACTGATAAGGCAAGGGTATTCCACATCCAGGCTGGAAAGGGAGCGCTGTAGGAACGTTTCCACAAGTCGCTGCCAAGTACCTTGCTCCTAAGCGATGATGCGGAAGGGAACTTCTGCTTTGAGAGCCTTCGCTGAGAGAAAGACTGATAGATTCACGCCCTTTGTCGACCGCACTGAAGACGCTAGCTTTCAAATGCAGTTCCTTCACGAAGTTTGGCAGCAGCCGCCTACACTATTGAAGGCTTGACGTTGGGGACTAGGAAGTTGCTTGTAACGGGCCGCGTCAGACTTCTCGTTGTAGACGACAGTGGGTGCAAGAACATTTTGGTTACCGTTGCTTTATCTCAACAATTCTTGCCACCCACCTAATTTTCAGCTTCTCCTGTTTCACGTAGAGTTGCGATGAAACGCTTGGGCACCATGTCACCAGTAAAAAATTAAAATATATTCAAGCGAAGGTCCGTGGCCTGGAATTGATTTATTACAGTGTATTGGTCAAAATCGTGCGTACGTTTGCGCTCTTGATTTCAGCCGGAGTGCCCGGGCTGTGATAACAAAATGTCGCGGCACCTTTGATCCCCAACATTGCATCGCAACTGTGCACCGTATGATAGCTGCGATGAATATAAAAGGGGAACAATGAAGCTCACATCCTCCTATATGCAGCTGTATTTTTTCTAAAAGAGCTGGGCGCTTCAGCTCCAGGCATCGTTAGGTTGCAGGTAATCTTCTACGTTACGAGCATTAACTGTTGCTCGACAGCCACGAACTTGTTCACGATGGTTGGTCAGGTAGAATAAAAATTTGCAGTTCCGCCCAAAAGGCGAAGCACCGATTGCGATAGCAAATTAGCAGATAGCTGTACGAAGTAAGGATAGTAATATTATCGGCCACATAAACTTGTAAACAATCGCCTACTAGCTAAACTAACAATGATAGAATGTGTAAGCGTGACTCAACGAGAACGTAACATGAAACAGACACACAGAGACAACGCTGTCTTTGTCTGCCTGCTTCTTTCTACGTCCTTGTTCAGTCGCGCTTACACATTATACCATGGGTCCCAATCACCTAGCCCGCCCAAGTGTTTTAACTTAATTAACCAGCATGGTGTAACGCGCGCACAGCCAAACATGAACACATCTCGCTCGATGAGCGCGGAAACTCGCTGTCGGAATTCTGGAGTGAGGAATCGCGACAACAGCAAACGCATTGACCTTCGTGCAACTCTCGCTTCAACGCGAACACAACGTCGAAAGCGCAGCGCACACGAAGCTACCGGCACTACGCGCACTCTACAAACTTCGCCGATCGCTTTGAAGATGACGCCCGCGCGGTAGCGCACTTTGACCACGTCGCAGATCGGTTTCAACACACACGAGCGCCGGCAACGCGTCCCTACGGCGTCCGGCTAAGTCGTCTACAACGGCATATCCTATGTTGCTGTAGAGCAAGCTGAGCAAGGACAACAGAAAGGCACATCTGACACACACAGCGCTGTGGGTGTGAGACGTGCCTTTCTGTTGTTCTTGTTCTGCTTACCCTACAACATAATAAGATACGCCGTAAAAAGAAGCCCCCATAGCTACCTTTGTCTACTACAGCGTTCGCGATTCGTGTGGCCAACGGGGACGCCGCGGTTGCCTTCACTCTGTGCGCAGCGGGGGAGGAGGACATACACGGGCGCCCCTCCTTGCACACACAAGATACGGCGCTCAGCAAACCGCCTTCGTGCTTTGCGAGCGCGACAACACATCGCCGGATCAAACCACCTTGCGAGAGGGGGGAGCCAAGAGCAAGCTTTTGCCCACACCTACACCATACGGCACGCAGCCGCTATGTAATTGCACTGATATTTCATACAGATAACAGCAGCAACCGAAAATGACGCAATAAATATAATGAATTCTCGTGTTTTACGTGCCAAAATCGTGATTCGATGATGCTGCAAGCCGTAGCGGAGGACTCTGGATTATTTTGACCAATTGTTGATCTTTACAGTGCACCCAATCCACGCCGCACGGGCGTTCTTGCAATCCACCCTCGTTTGCACGCGGCCGCCACGGCTGGAATTGGATGCGGTGACCTTATTCTTAGCAACGCAGCGCCATATCGACTGAGTCACCTCGGCGAGTAACGAGGCACAAATAGCGAAAAGGGCGCGGAATTCGAGTCAATCACTTCACGTACAGGAGTACTTGTAGCTGGGCTTGTTGGTGCATATGCAGTAAATCTAATTAAGTACAACGTGGAACGCGAACGTCCCGTCCTGTTTCTTCGCCCGTGTTCCCGCTTGCTCTATTTTATTGCGATACCAATTATAGGAGCACTCCAGACGCATTTCTGCCGTTGCCGTCGCCGTGAGGTTGAGCGTGCACCCCAAGGGCGTGAATAAAATTCATAAACATTTAAGTGAACATAATTCCGCTAGGGGACAAACAAAAGAGATCTTATGGGTTGCGGACGACTGCCATGGAGTTAAGTACAGAGTAAACCCCTTTGTCTAACAAATCGAAGCTATACACATAACAAAAAGTCAGTATAATGCTATATGTATTTTTACAAACTGGCAAGAACTTTGCCCACCCATCGCTGCGATATGTGCAAAAACAATAACGTATGCACGTATTAAGAATACTACAAGCACCGATCTTGTATATCGAGCAAACACTTTTTTTTCTTCAGCAAAACTGCCAAACACGCGTGAGAAAATGCAAGCTAATGTCTATGAAACGAGCAAAGTGAAAGGAAATCATAGGTCTTTTACGTGCAAAAACCCCTTTCTGATTATGAGGCGTGCCGTAGTCGGAGACTGCACAAATTTGGAGCACTTGGGGTTCTTTAAGGTGCACCTAAATCTAAGTACACGGGTGTTTTTGCATTGCGCCCGCGCCGAAATGCGGCCGCCAAGGCAACAAAGAGGAATTACAATGACCATAAAGAACGTGCAAATAAAATGTAATCAATAACCGCAATTACTCGTACGCGCATAGTTTAATGGGAAAGAAATAGTCGCAGCAGTACGGTATGAAAAATAAGGAGGTATCACCCCGACGTTAGCAAAGGAATCACTCACCAACTTTTGGTAAGCACATATCTAGCCATATTAACTATGAACGAACATAATATGTTTACAGAGCTCATCATTGTAATAATATGCAGCGTTCAGACAGTGCCATGAAGCAATCAATACTTTCACGTAATTGAAAGCTGCTTGACTACAACAAAGAAGGGGAGGAACCGCACAGCAAGAAGTGAATTTACCTTCGTGCATGTCTCGCTTGAACGCGAAAGAAACGTCGAATCCACAGCGCATACGAAGCTGCCCGCACTGCGCGGACTCTGAAAACATCACAGATTGCTTTGAAAATGAGGTCCGCGGGGGCGCGCACGCTGGCCGCGCCGCAGATTGCTTTCAAGGCACACCAGCACCGGCAACGCGTCTCTACGGCGTCCGCAATTCGCGTGGCCAGCGTAGACGCAGCAGTTCTCTCCACTCTATAAGGAGCGGTGCGTGAGGAGGACATCGAGGCACCCTAGCAGCCGCCAGAGAAGAACGCCCTTCCTCCCTCGCCTGACCCCCCTGCCTCGCGCATGACAAGCGAGGGCACGAATCTGGGCCGAGTTCCTCGCTTGCGTATGCGAGATTGAACAGCGTTCACCGGCGCACCCTCACACGCTTTCGCTCATACGGAACCTCACGGCGACGGCGACGTCAGAAATGCGCCTGGAGTGTCCATATAGTTGCTAGCGCAATAAAAAGACATTCCGTAGAGTCCCGATTCATACTTCTCACATAGGGTATTGATGCAAATGAATTGAATTTACAAACTACCCCGTTTGAATTAGCTTCCACTGCAAGTCGGACCTTATAGTACTGCAGAGTTGGAACACCAGAGAAAAGGTCCAGCTTGCTCAAAACCTTTGCAGCAGTCTCTACGCTCTGCCAGACCAAACATGAAGGAGCGCTTGCCCTGTGTGATTACACATGCGGTTTCTCAAATCGTTCTTTGGCAATGTTAGATACGGGACCTTTTTCTGAGCCCCCTTCGACTTCACCATACCACATCGAATCGCGCCACACCTAAGTAAGGAATGCAGAAGCAGATCTACCCCGTTCCCGAGGCGCGCACGTGCAAACAAGTTGGCGGCCCCCACTTCGTGTGCCGCCGGTGGAGCTATTCACTGCTTGACTCTTCCCGAAAGTGAAGGGAAGGGACTCTTCCGTCCTGGCACTGTTGCGGGTAAAGTGGTTCCCGAAGGAAGACGGCTGTAATGCACCGTAACAACCTGGCGGCGTCGCCCCCTACCCTCTATGGTGACTGAGCAATGCAAGTCAGCAAGGCAAGACCGCAGGGAGAAGAAAGCCCTCGGAGAAACAACCGAGCAGCGACTCTCTTCGCCGGGTGTCACTCCATCGCACGGGCGCCAACCATTGGCCGAAAATGGCGTCACCTGAGCGGGCTCTCCCATTGGCCAGACGTGAATGTGTCTTATCGACACCGAAGGGCTTAAAAGACGCAGACCGGGAGCAGCAGAAGAGATTGCCAGAACATTCCTAGAGCATTCCTTGATTCATCTCTCTCGAACTTCTGGCGACGGGCCGCAGCGTCCGAGTTGCTGCTGGCCCGTAATGACTTTAAGACTGTTAATTGACGCTCACTGTAAATAATGTAAATAAACCTCCCAAGTTTTCATCCCGAAGTCCTCCTCAACTCCTACAACTGGTTGCTAGTGGTGGGATCGCCTCCAAATGCATCAACTGGTGGCAGCGCTACGGATCATCCTTCGTCGAGAGAAATCCGGAAGAACCGGGAATAGCGAAGAAGAGAGAGCCTTCGTCGAAAGAGGTCCTAAGAGACTGGGAGTAGCGAAGAAGTGCGAGCCTTCGACCCAGGGAGTCCTGAGGAACCGGGAACAGCGGACCAGCGAACCAGATGGCAGGGTGGTGCAACCTTAAGTGAGCGCGTGGTTTTTTTTTTTTTCCTTTTGATTCGCCAGACTCAAATGTTGTGTGTTCATTTTGATAGTTGTGGGAATCGGGAATTTGTTGCATTGTGTGTTTGCACAAATTAATTAAGGAAAACAGTTCTAACCATCAGTCGGGGCCGCTGCCATGGATCTTAAAGGTTGACGAGGTTAGACTTGTTGTTGCTGTGCGACGATTTGGGAGCTGAGGCGGACGAACAGATGAAAACGCCAGCTATCATAAAGGCGATTCAAGATAGTGGCAATGATGATAAAAGCATTGAGCTTGCTTGGGAGGTGATACAAGAACCACGGGAGCGTGAGCGTCGTGAACGTAAGAGTGAGCGTAAGCGTGAAGAACGCGAGAATGAACGGAAGCCTGAGCTTCAAGAACTTACTCTTAGGTGTGAGCGTCAAGAACGTCAGCGTGAACGTCAAGAACGTGAGAACGAACGTGAACGTGCGTATTAAGAACGTAAGCGTGAGCGTGAACAAAAGTATCAGAGAGAGAAGGCAGCATTGTTAAAAGAGATACAGTATTGTGATCAGTTAATGGCACAGAGACAACTCCAGTCTGAAAATTCTGTAGGCAGTGCAGAGCACAAGAATGAGAAAGTGTCTAGCGGATTTTCGCCAAAAGCCGATGAGAAGAGTGGTGCCTGTGAGATTGGCTGCACATTCATAGGTGAAGGGAAAAGGCTAGCTGCTAACGATACCTTAGTGGCAACAGAGGCCGTTAAAGGCCGCAGTGAGGGCGACGAGGTGCTGCGCCAACAGAGCCCTGTAGAGACAGCTAGGCTAGCTGTGAATCAATTGGCACCGTCACCACGCCTGTACGTCGCATGTAACGTTAACGAGGTAGTTAGCGAAGTACAGAGTACTGCTGACCCGACAGACGCGAGCACCCATTTCAGGACAGATCTGCGTGCCGAAGTGAAGTGCCAGCTGGACGATGCAGTTGAGGGCAGCTCTCAAGATTGCGAGCTGCGTAGCTCGAGTGAAGACAACTGCATTATTCAGGGATCGGTGCGGCTCTCCGCCAGTCTAGTTAGCCAAGAGAGGGGTGATTTAGTTATTAATCACTCAGACTGTGCGGGTAAGAGACCGATCCGGGCCGACGAGATGTGCAACGGCCAGAACGAGGTGCGAGATGACGGCATGAAAGAGAGTTCGAGGAGAAAGCGCCGCAGAAAGAAGCGCCGAAAGGATCAGAATGCGGTGGCCAAAGTAGCGCCGCCAAATACGGTGAGAGACCCAAAAGGGCAGGGCGCGAGGAAAAGTAAGGTGCGGTCGTCACTGACGATGTTGACGCATCAAACACGTTCGAGCCACAGTTCAGAAAGAGACCGAGAAGCATGTTCTGCACGGACGCAGACAAAGGGCACGGGGCAGTTAAATTCCTCGTCGTTCCGTCGCTCTTTTCGAAGCTCAGCGGCTAGTACAAAGGAGCGTAAGGTGGCAAGACGAGACCAGGTGGGGAGTAGCGACACGGTCAATCGAGGTCGGGATGAAAACGGGGCGCCAGGACGCAAATTGGCAGGCGACAGTAACGTCTTGGAGGAGCTGGTAGTGAGTCAGCCCTTTTGTTGTTCCTCGGCAGCCAGAATAGCTTTCAAACCGCGAACACCTCGACTACGGCTCAAAAGTAAGTCAGTCTAAAACGTTTGGAACGGGAGGCAAACAGAGCTTCCGTAGGAGTGCAACGTTCTGTTTTGTTTTATTTTTTTGAGCATCGGATAATTTTCGCGATTTAAGTTTCTTTCACTAGGTAAATGTATGAGCTTTGTTTGTGTTTTGTTTCAGAAGCTCAGAGGTTTGAAAGACGCGTTTTTTTGTAAACATGTAGTATCGCGAGGTGTTCATTAAAAAGTAGATAGGCTTTCTTTTTTTGTGTGTAAGTAACCTGAGTGTCAAGGTTATCGTTGAGAGGCCTATCGTAGCGCGCGTGTGTTTTAGTTAACCTTCTTTCTTTTTATAAGCGTTTTTTTTATTTTCTAAGGTTAACCGCGTAGATTTTCAGTGAGTGCATAATTTGAACTGAGAAGCGTTCCTAGTTCCATTAGCACGTGTCCTGTGTGGACGGAAGGAAGCAGATTTATGACTGGGTTGCTCATGTGTGTGGAGGGCAGCCGTATTCTGACTTCTCTGGTTAGCCTGCCTGGAACTAGTAATTAGGAGACGCATTTATTTAAAAAAGGGTTCTGCGGAGTGCATAAGTTACGCAAATTAAGTTCTCGTTTAAGGTACGTGTCCTTCATGGACTAGAGAACGACACGTGAGTAGGCGTGATGAAAAGTTTAAGCAAACTCGTTCATTGGTCACGCGTGAGTGTATGAAGGTTTTTATATGTAACCCACATGAATTTCATGATGACGCGGTATACAATCCTTTTATTCGTATAAAAGACTTTCAGTTCTTCGACCAGCGCTTGTCCTGTGTTCTTTCCGTGTTTCGTTTGTGTGTGCACTGCCCAAGAATGGAAACCACTTCTGTTGCATGCGCTATCGGTGGCCGAAGCTCACGCGTGCCGAGAAATTGAATATGTGCACGATCCATTGAACATGACAGAAGTTGATTACTGCATCACCACTGCACCGATCGATCGAGTAAGTGGACGATGTGCGCCCGCGTCTTGGTCGCGCCGGCGTTGCGGAAGCAGAAATTATTACTAATGCTTTCAACTTCCGTCTCTTGAGCACTGTTTAAAATGGCCAAGCTATTTACATTGCTGCCCCTATTCTATTTTGTCGGGGACGTACTAATTAGTTGTGCGCGCATGTCGTACTTCTGCTATGCGGCAATATATTTTATTTCCGGACAGTGTCGATGGAAGTCCGTTGTCGCCATCAGAGAGAAAATTGATTTGTAGCAAACGTTTTGTAGGAAGCTGCAAAAAAAAAAGACTTTTTCTAACACGCATCGTATATGCCGACGATATTTCCGGCTGCACATACGATGTCGTTTCCAATTACCTGTTCAGCGTCACTTAAATGGCTATGCAGACGCTGCCCTTTCGCCGCATTGCAGCCATAAAAATTATCATCAGGCATAGCGATCTTCTTAAAGGCAAATTGAAGCGTGTACATTGTCCTTCGAGTAAAACGTCCACGCAAATACACGTAGGCACACACCGCGCGCGCTACGAAACGTGGCCAAACACGCGCAATGCAAGAGGCGATCAAGGCGGTGCGAACGAGAGATGGGAGAGGAGTACACCCGATAGTTGAATTTTTCCCCGCATGCAGCGCTCTCACGCCCGTGCAGCAGCACCGGAATGAATGGAAAGAAACCATTTATGATAACTCAAAGGGAAGCTCATGACTTTTCGAAGCGAGATCGGGATGCCTTAGAACACGCATGTATCGGGGAACAGAAAATTTGGGCGGGGTAGTTCATGGCGTTTTTTTTTTTTTTTTCATTGTTTAACTTATGTAGGACATTAGGCAGTATAATAGAAAGAGCTTGGTGGCGCAACCCACCGCCCCGTTCGAAAGGGGACGCTCATAACATCCATCCATCCATCCAGCAGCGCCGCTCACGGTGCCGCTCTGGTCTATTGCGTTGCGCTGCCGACCAACTCGCAGCTGGTTTGATGGGTGCTGTGTGAAAAAAAAACACTTGTTCAGGATGCGTTGCAGACAGGATACATAAATCCACATTGTCTAAATTAATCCAGTCTCGCGCTGGCAGGGAGCCGCCCAAGCATATCTAACATAAATGACAGTACTCTTGAATCTTTTAGCACGTACAAGTAGGTACCTTGGCTCTCACATAAGCCTTAATTTTACCTGGAATGTTAATACCGAGAAGCTAATTTTCTATGTTAGTAGAACCCTAGGTTACTTGCTTGGGAATATTTATTTTGCTCCGCATACCCTGAAGATTTTCCGTTCTAAAGCGCTAATATTAACAAAACTATAACATGCATCGTTATTTTCGCATACATATTAAGAACATCTAATTTCATCTGCAGAACTAGTTTATAATAATAATAATAATAATAATAATAATAATAATAATAATAATAATAATAATAATGTTTCTTGCCACAAAACAACACAAGCAGGCCGGTCTAAGCCTCAGTTGGCTTGTAGGACAGTGCCAATGAATATGATAGACAAGGCAAAAAAATATACATAAATTGATGAGACATGAAAAAAAATAATATAATAATAATAAGTTCACACAGATGCATTTTATCTGGCTGCATGGTGAATGCCAGCATAAAGCAGGAGACACGCAGTACGATTCAACGTCCGATCCGACGTGCGGCGCTGCACGCTCCGGCATGGGGAATGGTAATATGGGGAATATGGGCCACATGGTACGTGCATTTGAACGAGCGAGTGGCACGTAAACTTCACGTAGATCCAGCGCCCCAGTTGGTACGTTCAGAAGACTTCACATCCACGTCGAGAAACGCAATATAAACAAATCTGCGCGAAACTGCTTCGCTTTACGCGACCACTATCAGAGTGCTTAATTTTGTCAAAACGATTAACGCTGTGCACTGAGGTCACCAGTAATTAAATACAATGGGTTTACTCGACGCAGTCGTTGCGAAGTGCAAGCGTGCAAACGAAGCGAGCAGCCACGCTCAGACGGTCGGTTTGTGCTGTCTGCCCGCGAAATACCCTCGCATCGCGGCTCCCGATCTCGCCAGTACCTTAGTACTAATGTGCCAGGCGCTGCTTTGCATAACAGGCACACGTTCGAGATAATGAACTGGTAACTATTTCGTGCCGGAAACAAACTGCAGCCGGCAAAGAAAAAGAAAAAAGAAAAAGACGGCGAGAAACCGGAACCCGCCGGCACAGTCCCCTCCATGGAAGGAACGTTCGAGAACGTCACATGCCAGCCGTGCTGTTATTGGCTGCGGCCGAACGATGGTAGGTTTGTAAGACCCGTCGGACGATGAAAATCTGCCCGGTTTGTCGGACGCCGGACGTCCGATCCGGCGCTTCGGCGCGGCACAACACCTCGATTACGGCTGCTGTTTCGGCGCGTCAGACGCCGGATCAGACAGCGAATCGGACCTTGTGTCTCCCTCTTAAGTGTCATGAAAGCTATTCGCGCATTGCTATGAATAAATATCAATACTTTGAGGTGCAAACATTAAGACTGTTTCATAAGATATGCTATCACTCTCTCCTGTGAAACATTCTTGCTCTACCAATATACGTTTGATATCGCATTAGTCATGAGTTAGTTAGTGAGTAAAGATTTTATTTGAAAACAAGGTATTGAGCGATGACCTTGTTGTTAGGCAGCCACGAGCCCCTGGGCCCGGGCGGCTTGTTCAGCTCTCTCGATGATCTTGGCCTACGGGTCAGGGTCGGAGCTGAGCAACACGGCCTCCCACTGCTCAGTATTATTTATTTCGTGATTTGGGTGTGATTTTTGGCTGGGCCAGACCACATAATATGGAATAGATCCGCTTCTTGTTTACAATGCTTACATTATTAGGGTATTGGTCCGGGTAGTAGTAGTGATAGGCTACGGGGTTGGGGTAGGTGTTCGTCTGAAGTCGTCTCCAAGCTACTTCTTGTCGCTTATTACGCGATTTGTGTGCTGGCGGGTACACTGCCCTGGTTAACTTGTAGTGCTGAGTTATTTCCTGGTAACTAACCATGCGATCCCTCTCTGACCCTAGCGTGAGCCGTCCGGGAGCTTGGTTGGCGAGTCCTCGAGCTGCGGTGTGGGCGGCATCGTTGCCGGGTAGGGAGGAGTGTGCTGGCGCCCAAATGATCTGGATTGGTCGTGGGTGATGGTTGGCGTCTACTATGTGTTTTACGGGAGCCTAGACCGGACCTTTCGTAAAATTGCGTACTGCTTCTCTGGAATCGCTAATAATGTAATGACATTGTGTGGAGGCCATTGCCAGAGCGATAGCCGCCTCTTTCGCTGTTTCGGAGCTTCTGGTGTGAATTGAACCATCAGCTCGTATTTGACCTGAGGAGTCCAGCACTGCAAGGGACATACAGTTGCGTTCTATCTATTCTGCTGCGTCGACATAGACTACGTCTTTGAAGGCGTGGAATTTCTGATGTAGGGCTTTGAACCGCTCGGCGCTCCATTGCTTGTGGAATTCGGGGTGCATGTTTTTAGGGAGTGCATTAGTTTTGAGATGGCGCCTCTGATCGTGAGGAATGTCTACTTTAATGCTTTGCATCGACTCGTAGTTGATTCCGAGATTCTGGCGGATGTTTCGCCCGGCGGCACTCTGAGTTAGCCTTTCGTATTGAGATATAAGGTGCGCTTCTTCAAGTTTATCGAGGGTGTTGTGCACACCTACGGCTAGTAATTTAGCGTTGGCCGTTCTTATAGGTAGCCCAAGAGCCTGTTTGTAGGCCCTCCGGATAATTCCCTCTATTTTCTCTCTCTCAGCCGCTTTGAGGCAGAGGTACGGGGTGATGTAGGTGATGCGGCTGAGAACGAAGGCTTGTACCAACCTTATGAGGGTGGCTTCTTTCATGCCAGAGTGTCGGTTGGCAATTCTTGAAATGAGTCGCATCGTCTGCTGAACTCATGCTTCCAGTTTATGAAATGTGTTGCCGTTGCGCCCATGAGCTTGCATGAAGAGGCCTAGTACACGGATGGTGGTCACCACCGGGATCGCGCCTCCTCCGGCTCGCACAGTGATTTCTGGGGGTGGCGCAGTGTCGGATTTACGGTTTGTAGGGGCTCTGAGAAGGAAGAGTTCTGATTTTTGCGGGGAACAGGCGAGGCCTTTGTCCGTAACGTACTTTTCAACCGTGTCTACAGCTTGTTGCAGCGTGGTTTCTATATCTCCATCGCTACCTTTATCCACCCACAGGGTGATGTCGTCGGCATACAGACTGTGGCGTATACCTGGAATCTGATTAAGTTGTTCCGGTAATCGGATCGTCGCTTAATTAAAGAGGGAGGGGGATAACACTGATCCCTGCGGTGTGCCACGACTTCCAAGAGGGATTTTGTCCGATTGTAGTTCTCCTATTCTTAGTTCCGCTGTGCGGTGGTTAAGGAAATCGTTGATGTAGTTGTAGGTCCTCTGGCCCACACCTAGGTACTGCAGATTCTCTAGTATAGCGTGATGCGCTACGTTGTCAAAGGCCTTTGTAAGATCAAGGCCCAGGACAGCCCGGGTAGCATTCTTGGGTATGTCGTCCAGAACTTGATGTTTAAGCTGAAGCATGATGTCTTGCGCGGAGAGTTTTGGACGAAAACCAATTATGGAGTGCGGGAATAAGTTGTTTTCCTCCGCAAAGTTGTGGAGGCGGTTAAGTATAACGTGCTTCATGAGTTCACCTACGCATGAGGTTAGAAAGATCGGGCGTAAGTTCTCGAGCTGTAGTCGCTTACCATGTTTAGGTACGAATAATATTTGTGCATGCTTCCATTGCGAGGGGATAGAACCGGTTTCCCGACAGCGGCTGAAGTATTCTGTTAGGGCAGTGACAGATACGTCGTCTAGATTTCGGAGGGTCTTATAATCACAAGGTATAAACTAATTGTGCTAACACAAAACCTAATTTATTGTCTTTTCTTTCCCGGGCGGCCCAAGAAAAGAACCACCATTGAATAATAAATTAAATTACGGGGAGTTACGTGGTCAAAGTACGATTTGGTTATGAGGCATGCCGTAGTGGATGACTCCAGATCAATTTCGGCCATCTTGGGCTCTTTCTTGCTAGTACATCCAATGCACGGTTCGCGAATGTTTTAGCATTTCAACCCCTTTAATTGTGGCTGCCACGGCGGGGATTTGATCCAGTGTCCTCGTCCTTAGCATCACAACGCCAAAGCAACTAAGATATCAAGGCTCGTAAAGCCACCTCTCTGCTGACATTGTTTTATTTTAATAAACGATAACCATGCCTTTACCCAACCCTTAGCAGCACGGTATAAATAGCCTTTATTATTTATTGTCATTGTGGTAGTATCCGCGCTTATTACCTAATACCTTATTTATAACTGCTTCCTTCTAGCTGATATCTTGCGTTATTATTAATCAGCTGACATGTATTAGCAGACAACATTTTCTTATATATTTAACGTACCACATATTCAATTGTCTTTTGCTGATTATTCAGAGCCGCTACACTGAGTAATGTCTTTAGCACTGAAATTATAATAAAAACTAAATATATCGTGACTTTGCCCTATAATAGCTCCTGAAGTGAAGCATAAAATTGGCGTTTTGTTCTTTCTAGTATGCCTAGAATAGGTTGGATTGAACTTCTCAGGAATTACTTGGGGTGCATCTAATGTCTACTCTGTGTTACACTGCCGCGTGCAGTGTAACACAGCACAGTACACTACCTCTGTGCTCATCAGCTGCCACGGGAACCAGGTATTATATATCTCCCGGAATGCATAAGTCGCATTACTTGGGTGAAAATAGAAATGGAGAGTTCCCAATTGGGGACTCAAACGTCCGAAAAAAAAATTTGCTACTCTTCCCCCTTTTACGTGAACCCAACACAGTGCATTAAGTAACTACAGCACTAAACCTCGGAAATAATTTTCTGTCCAGAAGAATAACTCCTGTGGCAGCAATAACGAAGACGGCTCTTAGTTTTACATCCTTCATTACATGGATAGCCTTCTTTCTTTTTAGTAAGCTTTCTTTCATATGTGTTATTTTATTTTTTTTACATTAGTTGAGTGCTTGCTGGTATCGCCTGTACATTTGTGTAGAACGGACCGCGCTTCTGTCAAGCCACTCTGAGAGGCAGCTTTCACCTAGAGCTTCCTCCATCCCTTTCATGGAAATAAGATGTTATTTTATGGTACCGTCCAGTAAATCACCTTGGTTTCTTGGTATTGCAGGTCATGTCGAAAGTGAGAAGGTTCTTGGGAATTCTGCGAGAAACATTCATTCTTGATCATGATCTAGGAAACAACACAGTCGTAACTGTAAGCCGTGCCTCCGCTGGAAACTTCTCATTCACTACGTGGTTGAGAGACCCCACTGGACGGAGATGCCGGAACTGCAAAGTGGATGGTAGTGAACACATGAAAACAGTTACCGTACCTAACCCTGCAAAGGTAAGACTGCTTAAAGCAGGATAATACTATGCTGGCTACCTTTGTTCGATAGTATTCCTTTCTCACCAGCTACCGCTGATGACCTGCCAATCATGGCAACAACGTAGGCGCCGTGTCCTTCAGAGAACTGAAATGTAAAAGAGAAGCATTTAAATATAAGTTTGGCCCAGGTTCGAGTGTACGTTCACATTCGGACATATTGTTAGAGACTACGAGGACGACGCTGACCGGCAAGGCACTCATTCGTGGTTGTTCTTAATCCTATAAGGATTAGAGATATAAACACCTAGATGTTGATGTGTGCAAAACATACCAACAAAAAAGTGACAGCCACCTTATCATACGCTAAAGAGAATTAAGGCGAAAGCCTGCGCTTTCACGAGGCATTCCTTAAATCACTTGATATTTTCGTTCGCATGCGTTATTACTACCAATTTCTTGTTTTCTTCCACCAATCCTGTGGGTTCGAGCGCCTCAAGGCTATCTTATTTAACTACTCCCTAATTACCTTCATCCTAATTCGACTCTTGACATTCAATGTGTCAATTAGTATCCAACTCCCACCAACGGTCATGGGTACGAGCGCTCCATTTGCTGTAGTTAAAGGCGCTTAAATAGTTTTGCCTTAATTAGCACCTAAGCTCGTGGGTTCAAGTGCCCCAATTACCTCTATGTTAATGGAATCTTCCTTGAAAACCTTCGCCTTAATTAACACCAAAGGTTGTGTGTTCGACTGCTATAAAATATGGAAGACTGACCTCCATCTTCAACGTCATCGACTTTTGGTGCTATAACGCTGGACGGTCAATTTTGACGCTGGGCACGGCAAAGTTTCACATAGCCGGAAGGTGAAACTTTCGTCCCACGAGCCATCTAAGCTTGTGGCCTTAAGAAGCATGATCAGCAAAAAAACATTTGTGAACTTTGTTTCAGTAGGGTGAAAACACAAGACAACAAAATGGAAGTGGACTTCACCGCAAGCGACCTAATGCTTGCATTAGAATTTGTACTGAGATTTCTCGTCGTATGTGATCTGGAGGTGCACATTTCATTGTCTTAATTATGTTACGTGTGCGAAGCCACCGCAGCCGGAGATCTTAAAACATAAGTCTGTCTCCTCTGACCTTTCTTTCAATAGACACCGATTCATGTGCAAACTTTTTCATGCTCTATTTCTGCTCCAACCAACAAACCACGTTTGCTGCCTGTCATTCATTGTTGGCTGAAGACATTTAGACAGAAACTCCATGCTTTATACAAAATCTCGGCAAGAAACAAATTCTGGCATGTTGTCTACAGGCAACACTCATCAATAACGGTTAATCTATCATCTCGCTGTGGCTTCCCTGTGTATGTATGCGAACATAATTTTGCCTACACTTTTATGCCGTCACAATGTTTGTCTGTCTAATCAAGGCTGTCAAAACGCTTTTATCTCTTGAGCTCTTTAGGTAGTGACGTATAAAGAACACAGTAGCAATACTGTGAAAGACGAAACTAACCTTTATTGGGCGAGCCTGTGCCCAGAAAAACAGACTACACCTAAACAACGGCGACAGCGGCGAACACAGTCGGCGATCGTCAAAATCTATCAGCGGGTCAAGCGCGTCGGTTTTTATACATTATTCGTCGAATGTTCAAGAGTAATCGCTCGGACCCGCATGCCTTCCGCGTAGTTCTACATTATTCGCGTCGCGCATACATCCAATTCAATTACACAAGGTTCAGTCACAGACGGCAGATGGAACCATCGATAACATTCCAGAAACTTTCTATAGATGCAAGCGCGTCCTGCGCTGGGCGATAACATTTGTTAGACGGTGATGCGTGGTCACCCGATAAAGATACACAAGTACTCATGTCAATTGCCCCTTTTAAAAAGCATCGACCCAATGCTCCAAACAAACGAGAGTAATAAACAAAGGCACCAGTAGCAAAGAAACAACAAGATAAGCAACTTCGTCAGCGTGCGTAAAAGGGGTTAAGACGCACCACGTGGACGACTTCAGATCGTGCGCGGCGTCGCTGTGAATGGGAGATGCCCTCTTGCACGACCTCATAGTACAGATCGCCAATAGGTCGGATGGCCATGTAGAGTCCGAAATAGCGTCGCAATAGTTTTTCACTGAGTCGTTGTCGGCGTACCAGGGTCGAAACCCACACACGGTCGCCGGGTTGGTACTCGACGTAGCGTCATCGGAGGTTGTAGTGTCGGCTGTCGGTACGCTGCTTGTTCTTGATCCGTAAGCGGGCAAGCTGTCGGGCTTCTTTGGCGCGCTGGACATGAGTGCCGACGTCAAGATTCTCTTGGTCGGGGACGTGCGGCAGCATGACGTCGACAGTTGTCGTCGGGTTTCTCCCGTAAACCAGCTTGAATCTGTGTTGTTTCTTGCACCGCCGTGTTGTAAGCTAAGGTTACGTACGGCAGGAGAGCATCCCAGGTCTTGTGTTCGACGTCGACGTACATTGCTAGTATGTCAGCGAAGGTCTTATTCAGGTTCTCTGTAAGACCGTTCGTCTATTGGAGTTAGGCAGTTGTCTTACTATGCCTTGTCTGACTGTACTGCAGAATAGCTTGGCTGAGCTCCGCTGTGAAGGCCGTTCCTCTGTCGGCGAGGAGGACTTCAGAGGGGGCCGTGTCGCAGCAAGATCTTCTTAACGAAGAGTTTTGCCACTTCGGCTTCACTACTTTTCGGCAGAACTTTCGTTTCAGCGAAGCGGGTGAGGTAGTCCGTCACCACGACGATCCACTTATTGCCAGTTTTGCAGTTCGGTCCAAAAGGCGAAGCACCCATTGCAATAGCACATTAGAAGATAGCTGTGCGAATATGGATAGTAGTTTTGTCGGCCATATACGCTCGTAAACAGTGGCCTACTAACTAAACTATGACATATTGTGTAAGCGTGACTCAATGAGGACGTACAAAAGAACAGACACACAGAGATAGCGCTGTCTTTGTGTGTCTGCTTCTTTCTACGTCCATGTTCAGTCGCGATTACACATTATATCATGGATTAGAACCATCTAGCCCGACAACGTGTTTTAACTAAATGAACCAGCATGGTGTCATGAGCGCACAGGTACACATAAGCACATCTCGCTCGATGAGTGAGGAAACACAGCAGTGAAAACAATCGCAACGACATTTTTTGCACCTTTCATTGACTAATGCGTGCTAGCCGAGTTGCTATCCGCAAAACATCCCGATGGGCGCGCGAAAAATCGCGGAAGAGTCCGACTCACTGCGACCGGATCACGAGCGAATATGTTCGCCCCATGCTGGACACCAACGCCTGGTCGTTCGAACCATCGTGTTCGTCCATTTCAGGGTAGGCCTTGCGAGACGGTCTCGCAGAAGCATGCATCGGCGCACGCACAGAACGTCCACGCCCCTTGTCGAGCCTAAGCCAAAGAGGAAGAGCCTTCTCCTTTTTGCGCCTAAGTAGTAGGTGGCCTTAGGTGGTGTTAGCAGAGCAGCACTCGCACCATCTCTCGTACTACCCCGCAAGCATACCGACTGCCGCAGTAAAGCTACGCGGCGAAGCCGGATCACAGGAGACTGGAGCTCTGCGAAAACATATCAGGGGAGGCGTGAGGGTCGTGCATCCCCAAACGCTTCAATGCCAACAAAGTGGCGAGAACACAGCGCTGATGAGGCCCACAGCAAACGCTTGACTCAGCCACTTCCGCAGATCTTTTTCTACTTAGGGGCGCGAGCGTCTCTTGAACACTAAGTAAGCGGCGAGAACACAGCAGCAGAGCTATGAGCAGTCGGAGCTCTTTGTATTCATCGCAGATCGCTTTTAAGGTACGGCCCGCGCGTCGTTGCCATACCGCCTGAGTACGTTCACGTTTGGTAATGGTTCTATACTGATGAATAAGGAGCTAAGAATCGATAACGGCTTATGGTTGGAACGTTATCTGCGCACCTGGCTTCTCCATATGCAATACTTTGCTAGAGTTAACAATGCTTCTTGCGCCGCTATCGGCACGAGTTCATGTCGCCCCTTCGCTATCATTAGTACTGGCCTAATCCAGTTACATAACATAGGTAATGACACCGGGCTGCGTAGAGATGGCTAAGTGGCACAATGCTTATGTCGCTTACACATACCTAGTCTAACTCCCAGAGGAGTTTCTGCGTGATTTTTCTTTTGCTCCTGGACGTCGCGCGATAGTTCCTTTAATGTGCATCGTGTTTGACGCCCGCCCCATGATTATCCCAGATTTTGTGGATCGAAGTGCCTCGCATACCACGGCCATGTACTTATCGCATCTCTTTATCCCCTTATCCAAACTGAAAAAAATTGTGTCCGCTCTTACTTAGTTTGCGCACGCAACTTTCATTTCGAAATAGCTTAGGCAGCGTGTTTTGAAAAACCAATTTTCTCTCCCTAATGCAACCAAGTACCTAGAAGGATCTAGGGCACTCGCCATGGCGCTTCGGGGAAAATGTACCTAGAAACGGGCCACACCGGAGTGGTGCATGGCAGCGCAGCGGTTGCGCAGTGGGCTTAGGCGTAAATAGGAACACGAAACTGGAGGAAAACAGGGAAGGGGGCATTGTACATCAGCCCTGCGCGGTCGCGCGTGCTCTATCTTGAAAGCGATCTGCGTTGGGGGCACAGTCTAGGTGGGACGACTGCTTGTAGCTTCGTGTGTGCTTTGCTCTAACGGTCTGTTTGCGTTGAAGCGACAAAGAGCACGAATGTCACTTCGATCGCTGCTCCTGCCGCAATTCGGCACGCCAGCGTTTTGACAGCGATTATCAGCGGGCATCGAGTGTGAAGTGTTGATCTATACCTGCGTGCATTGAGACTATGCTAAGAAATTTTGCAAATAAGCGAATGTTCACAAAAGGGCCTTCCACTGCGGCAACTGCTGCGTATGGCACGACGGTGCGAGTCGTTTCTTTAATACGATCTCCGATGCGGATAGTTTAGTCGTCTAGGCGCACCAAACGCCGAAAGCGTCGTGTGCGCTATAGCAGCCGTACGCTTACGCGTCACCCATTTTCACGAAGTCAAACGTCACTAACTTTTCTTTTGTGCATTTCCTATTGAAACGAAAGCTGTGCTTATGTGCGCTTCACGCCGCTGCCTTACGGGGGTATGAGTCATTGTTCCTGGCCCTGCACTGCCGCCGGGATCAGCTTACCGAGATATTCCTTCAACGTGACGGACACAAAAAAATTCTTTTCTGGAAAAAGCCGCAAGAACTTGCTACGATTCGGCGTCTAACTTTGCGGGGGGCTTTCTATTATTTGTGCCCTTTTTCTTGAGAGAGAGAGAGTAAACTTTAATGAACACCAGCAGTTCTGTCGGCTGGGCCTAGGCCTCCCACGATGGGACGTCGAAGTCTTGCCTCTTCGCCGCTTCGTAGGCCTGCTGGGTCGCCCAGAGTTGGTCGTCGAGATGGGAGCTGCGCAGGGCGGCGTGCCATCTCGGCGAGAGGGTCACGGGATTAAGCTCTTGGTATTGATCTCTGCACTCCCATAGCATGTGGGGGAGTGTTGCCGATTCAGTTTTACAGACCTTGCACGTCTGGCTCGGATAGATGTCGGGGTATATAGTGTGATAGCGTGTGAGGGAGGGGTATGTATTCGTCTGTAGCAGGCGAAGGGTGGTTGCCTGTGCCCTGTTTAACTTGCGGTGAGGGGTGGGGAAGGTTCTTCTTGCGAGGTAAAATGACTTTACAAGGTCGTTGTATCTCGTAAGGCGGTCGCGCCCTGCGGGTGCACCTGCACCGTCTCCAGCACGGTTGACTAGTCCTCGTGCTACGGAGTGTGTAACCTCGTTGAAGTTGGTGAGGTGCGGGTGGACAACGCCGGCGTGTGCTGGGATCCAGACGAGGGTGATTTGATTTTCAGACGAAAGCGGGGCTTGTCGTAAGATACGGAGTGATTGATGAGAAATACGACCTTTGATGTAGTTGTTGACTGCTGCGCGAGAATCGCTCAGTATGGTGTGACAGGATGGGTCAAGAGTGGCCAGGGCAATGGCCACTTCCTCGGCCGTCTCGGCATTTTTTGTAATGATGCTGGCAGCATGTCGGAGCAAGCCGCCTGCTGTAGTAACCGCCACAAAGCGCCGTCCATCTTGGTACTCAGCTGCGTCGACGAAGGTGACGCCCGCTGTGTTGGCGTAAGCTTTGATGAGGGAAGTAGCTCGCGCCTTCCTGCGTTCTTTGTTGTAGTCTGGGTGCATGTTTTTCGGAAGAGGGTCGGCGTGTATCCATTGCTGAATTTCGCGTGGTATTGGGTGTTTGTCTCCATCCAATGCTGCGGCCCGTTTCCGTGAGAGTAAGCCGCTCTAGTTGAGATCGACGTTGGGCCTCGATTAACTCGTCTAGCGTGTTGTGGATACCTAATTGTAGTAGATGATCCGTGCTGGTGTGGTTGGGTAGTCCTAAGGCCTGCTTATAGGCTCCTCTAATGATGATGTCCAGTTTAGTCTTTTCAGCTTTGTACCAGTTGAGAAAGGGCGCAACATAAGTAATGTGACAGACGATAAAAGATTAGACAAGGCGGATGAGGCTGTCTTCCTTCATACCCCCTCGCCGGTTGGTCACTCGTTTCAGCAGTGTGGATGTATTGGCGGTCTGTCGAAGGATCTTTGAGATAGCAGTAAAGTTAGCTCCGTTGGCTTCTATGGTCATACCAAGAACGCGGATGCAAGGGACCACGGGTATAGGTCTGCCATCCCTCAGGTTTAGCTCTATTTCCTCGTATTGGCGTTTAGTCGTGGAGCTCCGCGGAGGGCGTCCACGGAGTGTGGGGTGGTATAGGAGAAGCTCCGACTTTTCAGGAGAACAGCGGAATCCCGTGCCTTCAAGATAATTTTCTACGACGTCAATGGCGTCTTGTAGGGCAGTTTCGATTTGGCCGTCACTGCCCTTTGCAGCCCAGATTGTAATATCATCGGCGTATATGGTGTGTTCAATGCCGTCGAGTTTTTGTAGTTCTTGTGCTAATCCGAGCATAACCAGATTAAACAGTATTGGGGAAATGACAGAGCCTTGCGGTGTGCCCGTGCTGCCGAGGGAGAGTTCCTCTGATCGAATGTCTCCGACCGACAGGAAGGCCTTCCGATTGGATAGAAAGTCCCTTACATAGCTATAAGTGCGTTCTCCAAGGTTGAGCAAGGAGATGCGCTCGAGGATGGTGGAGTGCCTTATATTATCGAAGGCGCGTTCGAGGTCGAGGCTCAAGATCGCCTTCGTGTGACGGGATTTGCGATCTAGGATTTGATGCTGAAGTTGGAGCATAGCGTCTTGGGTGGAAAGATGCTGTCTAAAGCCAATTATCGAGTGGGGGTAAGCACATGTGTCCTCGAGGTGAGTGTTTACACGGGTTAGCAGTGCGTGCTCCATGACCTTGCCTACACATGAAGTTAGCGATATGGGCTGGAGATTGGCGAGGCTAGATGGCTTACCGGGTTTCGGGATTAGAATTACTTTGGCCGTTTTCCATGTACGAAGTTTCCATATACGAAGTTTCCATATACGAAGTTTCCGGACACGCTCGACACAGTGTCAACAAGCGAGCTATGGGTACGCTTCGCACAAATGCATCTGCGTTCGAAAGACTTCATATTCTCGACAAGGAGTACAGAACAAACAGCTCTGCAGGACGTAATTTGTTTCATAAGAACGTCGCACTTACACTTACGCGAGCAACATTCTCACTTACATTCACACTTACGCGAGCAACAATCACTTCAAACGGGGCACCATCCACTGAGCGCCGTATACAAGGCCAGAAAGCCATACTTACTGGTTGGTGCAGCGGCGGCCAATGGCGCTTGCAGTGGAGTTCGTCATTTCTGCCAACGTGATTAGCCTTTGTAAAGTTCTGCCACGTGTCAATAAATAGAATTAGCTTTTTTGACACTGTCAGTGGGAAAAGCAGTCCAAGCAAGCCGCCTCGCTGAGACAGCCGGGGTAGTTGTCCCCGCCGGTGAAATACCCTCAATTCGCTGTTGCCAGTTTCGCGAGTAGTCTTTTGGTAGGTAGAATAGGCGCACTTTCGGTGTATGTTTACTCTGTAAGCTTCTACTTCGTATGAAATGCAAATTCTAGTTGATTTCTATTCCGCTAGGAGCTGCAATAGAGCCGAACATCTCAACGGGGATATCAGACTGGTGAGGAACCTGCCCGTCGGTGGCGCCGCCTCCGTATCTGGCAGGCTCTAAACTAATCCACGCTGCATAGAGTTTCCTAAAATCACTCAACGGAACTCTAGCGCTGTGGTTGTTTAGCCATCATCGGAATGATGAGTAGTAAATGGACTTGTTTGATCTTTGTGCTTGGGGCTTCTGCCGTTCTTGTGGCTTCGTTTATTAAGCTTTATCTGGGCTCACATTGGACTAAATTTCAAAGCAACTTACACTTTCTTAAAGGAGAAGTAAATAAGACTCAACAACTACGCATAATCACTGCTATTTGCAGTGGTTCCGCTTGTGCCTGCTTGTATGGCGTCATTGTTGCGCTCCTATGCCAGAGGTCTCGTGCTCGAATCCTGCCTTCGGACAGTTCTGACTAGAGAATGTGCCTTCGAACATTCTGACTAGAGAATGTTTTACTGCATTATTACAGTTGCTTTTTAGTCCTCTTGGTAGTATTTATTTATCGGATCTGATAAATATGATCCTAATACTGCACACTGGTCATTCTCGCTGCGATGATGACTTTACAGGTGCGATGTATTTCCATGTAGTATTTGCAACGTATAAAGCCAACAGTGTTTGAAGCCAAAGGAAGAATCGGCGAAATCAGCTATGGATGAAAGTGAAATCTAGAAAATAATAAAGACAATGAAAATGAAAGTGGACAAAAAGATAACTTGTCGCCGCTGGGGAGCGAACCCACAACCTCCGCATTACGCGTGCGTTGCACCTATCAACAGTTTTCTGTCATCCTCCTAATATATGCACTTTACAGAGATTAAGCCCCCCTGACAAGCCATTTTGGAGTTGTCCTGCAATCACCTTCTTCTATTACTCTAGCCAGGGGGGGGGGGGTCGCTTCCATTCGTACTTGCCGCGTTTATAGTCGCCTAAATTAGAATAAATCTAATGGTTGCACAGTTGCCTAAATATTGATTTTATCTAGGTGTCCCTCCTCTTCGAAAATAATTGGTACAGGCTTCCAACCACGTAGCTCTGCAATGGTGGGCGTCAAAATTATCCTTAGCCACTGCTGGTTACTTTTTCCGCATTGCATTATTTCATGATTTGATTATGTGATATTAAACACCCTAGTAAATTGTATCCCGACACACTACTCGTTGATTGACTGATGTACATTTATATATATGTAACAAACGTTGTATATATCGCGGAATAAAATAAGTCGGAATCAGAATCCGTTTTATTCAAGTCAAAAATAGGGATAATTGCATGATAAGTATATACAGAAGCAGGTACCGTAGTTAAAAACTGAAATGGGACCTCCTGTGCATGATGACTACAATATAATAAAACAACAATGGCAACATGTGAAATTTCCGATAATAAAGGTTTTAGGAGAGAAAGCATAAATGAACAGAAAAGCAGCAGATGAATGTATTAAGCAATAACAAGGCTTTGGGTTAGACAACAAAAGTTGAAACTACAAAAAAATAGCTTAAGAAAAAAAAACAGAAGTAAAGAAATGCGAGAGACATATAGAGAAACAAAGTGAAAGTTAAAAATTCAACGCATAGAAAACTCAAACGGGAAATTCGGAGGAAGCTAAAAGAAAATGCTTAAGTTCTGTGCGAAAGCTGTGAGCTTTGAACAATTTTAAAGGGAATGATAATGTGTTGCACAGAGATAAAGCTGAAAAGTGTAATGACTGCTTACCGTAGTTAGTGCGAACGATAGGTAAAATGAAGTTCATATTTCCTGCAAATCTAGTATCTTTACATTAGTAAGGGATGTCTTTGGTATGATGGTTACAGGAATATCAATGTTTAATGCCCTAAAATAAATATGGCCAGGTTATACTTAACTTGATCAGTCACATTCAAAGTATTATATGCATGTAACAGCTCATTTGCGCTAATGCTACGAGGTGAAAATGTTATTTGTCGAACAGCTTGATTCTGAATGACTTGCAACGAAGTTAGGCGACTTATGTTTCCCCATGATTCAATGTTATTGTTAATATGACAATGGACACAAGCATGATAAAGCGACTTGAGAGTTGAAAATGAGAAATATGGTCGTACTTTGATTAAAACGAGTATAACGTATGCCATTTTCTTTTTCTCATTAGCGAAGTGAAGGTGAAATTTAAGATGATGATCAAATTCCACGCCTAAATAGGTGCAATGATCAGCTGCAGTGATTAGTGATTATTGATGGAAATAGATTGAAGGAGCTCAGGCGATCGCTGATGTAAGGCAACGACGACAAAATTGGTCTTATTATGGTTAATCTTCAGCTTGTTAATTTGACAGCATGTGAAAATTTTCACGAGATCTTCGTTTAGCTTACTTGTTTGCGTTGATATACATTTGTTAGAACTAAATATAGTAGTATCATCAGCGTCAAAAATACAGTTCGATGAGGAGGGGCAACTAGGCAGATCATTAATATAAATTAGGAAAAGTAGAGGACCTACTATGGACCCCTGTGGTAGGCCAATGTTAGTAGTAGCTTCTTTGGAGTAGTGCCCAGAAATGTTAACAGCTTGTTTTCTATTTTGTAATAAACTGCGGATTAGAAGTAGATCAGTTATTCCCATACCCTCAAGTTTAGCACAAAGAATGGTGTGATTAATTGTGTCGAAGGCCTTGGATAGATCAATGAATATCGAGGCTGCAAATTTACCATCATCAATCGCTTCTTTAAGATAATCAGTAAGAGAATAAGAGTCCATAACTATTCTTGCCACAATTGAGTTGGTAAATAATGCATGACAGCTAGTGACCTTGCTTTCTAGTGCTTTGATTGACTGACTCATTGATTGAGGGATTGAATAATCGAATGATCGATTTACTTTTCAAGGCAGGTACCTGGACGCTTCAAGTGCTGACTCCAAGCAAGACACCAGTCATTGTCAACATGCTGGTCATGTCGCAAGTAAGAGAGGTCAACAGTAAGCCGATAGTGGCTGCGTGCGAAATGTCGGAGGAGGAGATCACCGAACCAAAGGATGCCGTCCTACTGGTTGATGTTAGTAAAGGCGAAAACGTCGTCCTCGACGCAAGTGTCACAGCCGTAGTCATCAACAGGAAAGGATTTAAGTGCCCGGTGCCGCTGTGGGACAATGGCGATGGTAAGAACATCTTGGCAATTTTTTGTTTTCTTTACAAACGGCAAAGAGCGTCACACATTTTAGAGATGCCTATGTTATTATACTTGCGCATCAATAAAGTTATAGCAGAAAAAGCCGATACAAGGCAACTAGACATGTTAACAGTGAAGGAGGAACCCTATGAAGGGTTGTTTCACGCGATCACAGCGTCCTTTGAAGCTTTCGAGGCTAACTGACGCGAGTACAGGACAACGCTAATTAGTGAGTAGTGCGATACTGCGTATTTAAACTGATGTATCCCAGATTCGCCGCCATCGAGTAGTGGCTTTGGCTTAGCGCTTCTGCGATCGAGGTGGTGGGTTTAATCCCGGCTACCACGGCCGCATTTTATTGCTGGCGGAATGAAAAAGAAAAGAACGTTAGTGTACTCATCTATAGCACAGGTTACAAAACCTGAGGTGCTAAAAATTATTTGCCCCAATATGATGTGCCTCCCTTATATTCAGATCATTGTTGAGGCACACAGACTCCAAATGCTAATTTTAATTTTGTTAACAAGTCGTACTTTTCCGTAAATATTTCACTGGGGCCAGTTTTCACTACACTCTGTGGACTAAGAAAAACCATCCCAGACCGCGGCACTGAAATGTTTACGGATTTCTTGATTTTTTTTCTTTCACGCAATGTATTGAATTAATAATTCCATTCAAAGAAATTTCAGGTTGGTCACTTGCTCACGGATAAACTTCATACTAATGCAAGGAATAAAGCATAAATGCCATTACTCCAGCATGAACATAGAATTGAACGCAGATTGTAGCCAAAAAGGCTACAATCTGCGTTAGATATAAATAAGTGCTAATTTCACGTCGAGGAAATGACCCTCAAACCATATGTTTCAGGCTGACAAAAGCCGCTTCTGTGTCAGAATAACTGTGAGAAGTGGATCCTTACATATCAATTCTGCAACACATTTAGCTAACTTCTGCAGCTCAATTATTTCATTAATTTTCATAAGTGCCTTGGTTCACCTGATGGAGCGACATTGCAGTGAATCTGTGCCTAATGAGGGGAAGGGATGAGATTGGTGTAACTAGTCAGACCAGATTCAGTCTTATTGTTTCTTTAGGTCTAAGCATTTATAGAATTTATTATAAAGAAAAGTGTCGCGTTCTGAAACTTCAGCTGGACCTCTCGTCTTTAGCTGCATTCGAATGAGTAGAAGGGCGTAGAACGCAAATGGAATTGTACAAGAAATATTTACTCAAGTTCCACAATGTCAAAGCAGAAGAACACATCACATTAAGACAAAGCTACATAATGAATGACCATAAGATGTAGACAAAAATGCACCGTAGTGAGGACATACGTTACAATGTGGCAATATACGTTTTAAGTGAGCGCCGCTACAATGATAATGCTTGCGAATATTATACATGAGGTACTACACTATTGCAAATTTTTAGATGAGCAAAACCAGCATTCTGTCTCGCGAAGTTGCTGCGTGGTGTTAAGGGTACAATATATTTTGTAAAAAAATCGAGTCCTGTTGGGGTTAGTGAGGATATATGAATAACTTTTCTTTTTGAAAAAGAACCAAATCTACAAACCGAAAGCCTGTGAGATAGAGCTGTAATGACAAGAAATACTAGGCAACCTTGCTCCAGAAAAAGTGGCACACGAAAATGGGTCAAATACCGGAAGCGAACCGAGCACACTTGTAGTATTTTGAATAAATCAACCAGATCCTGCTAGCGTAGGCATGAAAATGAGCCATGTCCACCCACCCAATAGGAGAACGCTTCTCAAACAATATGACGTAGACAGCATGGCAGTCTCATTGCAAGTTATGTTGTCTATTTTGTTAAAGCCTACACTCTTGCTCAAGAAAAATAAATTGTGAAAGAATACAGAGAAGGCTGCTTACGTTTTCAAGTAAAAAAATCTGCTGTCTTTATATAATATGCCCACTGTTTATGAACCATAAAAGTGCCTCTAATTCCAACTGCTATACTGCCTTTTAAACTCAATGCTTTCGCACCAAAACTAATAGACGGTAGCGTTTCAATGCGAGAACAACTCATTTCCAAGTTAAGATCTTAATTAGGGTCAAATTTACTCCATAATTTTTGATTACTTATTGCCTTGGTGTTTCCGTAGCCTACATGTAAAACTTATCACATCATTGGCTGGATAGCGGTGCGTTTCAGTCCAATAACAAGCTCTCGCTTGTGTTTGAAATCTTCTTTAGCTGGATTTGGCTCGTTTCCAAAAAAGCTAATCATTTCTGACACTGAAATATTAATGAGGAGTTTTAAGTATGTAGTAATAGCCATGTGAGTTTAAAACCGAGAAGACAATCTTAATTTGATGGTTATGAGAAGTCAACGTGAGAGGAACAGCCTTATTTCCGTTGCGCTGCAGTGGATCAATATGGCGCATTGAAACCTGTTGTGAAATCATGATTCGCAATAATTATCCAAAAGGTGCTCTAAAACGTCGAGAAACAAGACTGTTCTATAGCATTGACACTGCAGATCACTTGCATGTTGTGATTACCACAATGCTGCTTTTTCTTTATATTTTTTGCCATTCTTGAAGGCGTTCTAACACTGCATGTCATCAAGCAGACCTGTATGCCTCGTTTTTGTACCCTCAGTACCAGCAATGTAAAAAAAAAAATCGACACTAGCAAAAACGAAAGTGAATTCCCCTGGTCGACACCAAGGGAAACCAATTCCACTCATACTCCCTTCGTTTTTTGATTGCTTTTTTTTCTTTGTGCATAATCTCCTGCACTTTCCGTATTGTGGGTGCTGCTGCATTCTTAACTAATAGCCACTACGCAGCCACAACAGTGCCATTTTCAGTGCCCTTTCAGGTGTCCTAGCTGCTTGTGTTGTTTGCTCCGGAGAAGTGTAATGATAAAAAAGATACCTAGATATTCTCATAGCAACAAAATACGTTGTAGCGCCGCGACTGTCGCCTCTAGAGCCGGCGAAGAAGACGGCTCACGTGCACGTAGCGCGAGAAATAGAACCCGCTGGCACTCGATTTGAGCGGCATCGGCCGCTCCGGAGATCCCCTTGCGCCTGGCTGGCCGGCCTAAATAAGCCGTGGACGCGATGGCTACTTCGTCGAGCCACCTCCCACAACGTCGCCAAAAAGCGCTATTCTTTTAAAAGAGCACACCTTTTTCCAGCTCAATTCTTAAGGTTTAGAGTTTGGTGCATCTGCTAGGTCGGTGTTTCGTCGAGTAAGCTGCAGTTAACCATTGTTATATCTCCGAGATCAACCAACTGTAGTCGGTGCACCGACCCTGGATGGAGCGTCATTCCAAAGGAGGCCAATCACAAAGCGAGTGTGATGCGCGGTCATGTGAGTCACGTGGTGGGGGTATCCGCGTCTCGCATTCTGCTCTGGCAGAGAAGTGATCCCTGTAGCTCAAGCAGAATATAACCAATTGCAGAGCATTTCATGAACCGGTTCACAAAAGCTTTGCTCCTCAGAATAAACATGTGGCTTGGATATGTCTTATATTTTAATGGTAAGAAAGAACGGTTCAGAAAACACTGCACAAAACGCATGAGGAATATACAAAATATTACTTTGCTGCCCGACGCAGTGTACCTAGCATCTCTTGAAACAGATCGCTTACACTCCCTTCTGGTTTGCGAAGTGGCTCCTTCATTTCCGCTCACAGAAACAACTGCAATGAAGTTAAATAAAGCTCGACCAATCATAAACACTGACGATGGTGTGCGCGCATGCGCATCCAAACAATGTCCAGGAAATTGGCAAGCAGCACTTGTTAACATTCCTCGTTGATCATTTCGTCTGCCCTTTCCAGCCCTCGGATGCTCTTGCGTTGGTCTTTCAATTTAGATATTGAGGCCCAAACATTCAAAGCATAGAAGCGTTAACTTTGTGCTCACACTCCATGGACAATACTTTAACAACATGCTGGGATGTCCTAATTGGTGCGACGCAACACATAAGGCAACAGCTTCTTAGCAGCAGAAATAGATCTCTGGCTGCTACCACGTGTCCGGAAACTCTGGCGCTATGAGCAATACTAGTGGACTTTGAAGACCAACTTTTCTCGCAATAACGCTAAGAGAAAACTGTGGAAATTGGTCAGTGCCCATTAGGAGTAATAGTTCCTTAGCTTGGCGTTTATTATTGCGATAGCAGTGACACGTACAGACGCGATCAAACGTTTAGCGACCACAGCATTAGCGAGAAATTTAAATACATTCAAGCGCAGCTCCACGACTCGGAAGTGGTTTAATACATTGTATTGGTCAAACACTTCCGCATATGCGTGCGCTCTTGATTTCAGTCAGAATGCGCTGGTTAAAAAAAAAGAAAGTCGCGGCACTTTTGGCCCCCAAATTTTTGATCGCGATTGTACGCACACCATGCGAATTTTCGATGTCGGCCTTGCCATGGTGTTCCGGAATATATGTTGACAATCAAGAGTTAGTTTTGTAATCCGTAGTTTTCGCTACCACCTGTCTGTTCACCGCGGCTGCGGCGTGGCAATATGTAATATATGTGTATACTATCTATGTATACAAAAATAACCCCAGACTGGATTCGATCACACTATTTCCAGTGCAGAACTTCGGTACTATAAGCATTAGGCCACACGGGCATTCCTCGTGAGCTCGAATAGAACACGCTTAAAATTTTCCATGCGAACGCAGAATGTTGAGAAGCTCATCGCATATTCCCAACGCTGACCACCTGCCTCTAGTCTCTTCACGTGCGCCAGTATGATTGGACGGTTGCAACATCACGCTTGGCGCCCTTCATCATACCTGCATTGTTAAACCGGCTCGTAGAGGGCAATGCGCTCTTCCTTCGACCCAGCACCAACTGTCTAGCGCGCTGCGTCGCTCGAAGATGTCCCACACGCGTACACTTTGAATTCCACTGCGTTGTTTCCTTTAAATTTTTGTCCATTACGCTGACGCGAGTTATGCACACTACAAGTATGCAGCGTTATAGCCTGCATGTAAATAACGCTTGCACGAGCCCCCAATGTGCACAGCTGGCTTATCTCCACGGCGGAGGCAATAGCTTGTGCCTCATCCTGTTTTGTATCCAAACATACTAAGTTTCCCTCAAAAATACGGTTTGAATGAAAAACTACTTGAGGCAACAGTTGCCCTGCCGTCGATACCCTACCATGGACATAATGATTGCCGCATGAATCTGCCTATTCTTATCATTTTTACATCGAAAGTTATTTATTTCTTCAATTTTCAATCCCTTACTGCCTTCAGGGCACCGCAGGCCATCTCAATTTAAGTTCATTCACACTGACAATCGCGCAGCGAGCGACTGATCCAAAGCTGCCACTTATCGGACAAATCGATTATTTCCAACAGGTCTCTGATACGACCAGCCGCTATGCGAACAATGTGGTCGTGAGACCTCTGTGAGTCATGAGCATGAATGTGCACTTATGTCGTTTCGATCGTGCATAATCATTGCGAACCATTGAATTTATTCAGCGATATTTATTCCGAATTGGACCGCTTCTTTAAAGCGACAAAGATCACTGAGGCCAGGTTAAAGAAGTTTACGTGAACTCATCTGCTACACCCACCAATAATATGCTTGCCGAACGGCCAGGCTTGAAGCTCCCGCAGACAATAGCACCTGTGTTATTCGTCGTACTCTTCGTGCGAATCTCTATGTGGGCTGCTCGTAGCCCGCATATCAGGTGACGTTCGAAATAAGCTCCTTAGTAAGCAACGAGTCAATCTTTTCGGCGTAACCTCCTCTCACTCGCACAACGGTATCACATCGATTGACCTTCTACTTTTTGCGCTCTGGCCGATCAAGTGCTTCGCAGCGATGGTGGAGCACATGGCATGCATATGCCTCGAGTGCGTGCGTAAAATTTGCTCTCACAATAAAAAAAAAATGCGGTCCGGAATTTTCCTGTAGGTGTCTGGGGCCGATTGCTAGCTCCTAGCCGCGAACAAAGTCGTACAAATGTGATGTACTGATTTCTTTTAGTGTTGCTCATTTCTTTCCCGTTACAGTTTATTTGAACTTAGTATAGTCACGACGGTTTGTCAATCAACAGCTTTTCGCTATCCCAGTACCGTCACAGACACTCAATTGCAACGCGGCATTGGTGCGTATGTGTAGCATTTCACAAGCATGAATACTTCGATGATAGAAAAAATGCAATACATATCACTTGAGCATTCAAAAAAGATACATAACGTAAATAATGAGGCCCAGAAAAGAAAAAACACCAGATTTCAGAAGTTTACAAATAAGGCCTGGTACATGCCAATGTAGTGGGTTACCGAAACTGCTAAGAAAGTTGATTTTGTCGTACCTTTGCCTCATTGCGAGAACGTTTAAACCTGAATTAACTAATTGATCCAAATTCTGCTTTATCAATTTCCCATTCAGCGGCTCTTGTTACTAATTTTACAGACCCGGACATTATGAAAAACGATGGTACCTACAGTGGATATTTCACAAATTTCATGGGCCCGGGTCGGTACTCTGTAATGGCCTACATTTCTGGAAACAAGAAGACCAGTCAGGCGTACCGTAGGCTGGGTTTCCCACCAGACGCCACTGTCTCGGATGGGCACCGCAAACGTCGTGAGTTGATCAATTTCGCATTTGCATGGAATATGTATGTCTCTGCCGTTTCGTTTTTATATAACTCTGAGTGGTCAAAGGGCCCCAGAGAAATTATCATAACTGTAAATGATTTGCTCTCAGAGAGTTTTTTGTACTGTACTGACTGTTAAGTAAAGAAAGCTGGGTATATTCATATAAGCGCCGACTTAACTGGGGCCCAGTATTTTACAGGGAAGCTGTATATAGCTACGCTCCGACGGTGGTCGATGTCCGTCCATCTACGCGCAGCGATGAGAGGAAAAAATTTTTGTCTCCAGTTTCGCGCGGATGCTCTGTAGCTCTCAATCTAATGAAAGTATCTTGGAAAAACTATACTGAAACTGGCCGCTAAGAAAGCCCTATTATTACACCGAGGGTCATTTACTTGGCACAATCACACTTGGTTCACACTGAATTTGTAAACGTCAGAGAATTCACGTCTGTTATCAATACATGGCCGTCTACCGAGAAAGCATGGTTACAGAAAACGGCCGTAACGCTTGTATATTAAATATACTTCAAAAGAAATTATATGACAATTAACCAGTAATATAAATTGAATATTATGGCGAGTTTAATGACTGCGTAATTCACAGCAAAGTTGTAAATATTGCGAAATTCCCACCTGCCCCACGGCGGTACTTGCACACGTCACTATTTATTTATGTATTTATTTATTTATTTATTCATTTATTTATCCATGGGCAAAGTTCGCGCCATACGGAAGTTTCCCTTGACAACACGTGCTAAATATGTCCAAAGCTTCGTAGGGCTGTGCTCGTGCTTTCGCCGCTTCAAGTACTATTTTGAGCAAGTTGCCCACCCTCTGCTCTTCTGAAGACAGACTTTTCATTTTATTGGGCACCTGAACAAGCAACTGCCTTCTCGATGCTTATCTCCCTCCTAACATCTCCACCCATTCTCGCGCATTTCGACCTATCTTCTCCAACAGAAGTCCGCACTGGTGCCAGTGGTCATGAAATCGGTACAATTTTTTGCCAACGTCAGCAAGGCCACGACTGCGTCATTGCCTGCGCCAGCCGCCTGCAGTCCAGCTGAGCGGAATTATTCCATTACTGAATGTGAGTGCCTGGCACTTCTCTAGGCAGTGGTGAAATATCACCATTACCTATGCAGTCGGCCTTTTACAGTCACAGCAGACCACTATGCACTCTGGTTGCTTTCGTCCCTTTCTATTGATAGGCTACGTCGCTGGGCGCTAGGCCTCGCTTAGATGTCTGGCCGTTTACACCAACATGCCGACTGCTAGCTCGTACCACCAGCCAGACGATCCTCCTGATGTTCCTGCGACCTAAGCTTCCGGCTTCTACATTTTTGCTGTCTGGTGCGCTGACTTCGCTACCGAAATGCGCGGAGATCCAAACATACGTGGTATCGTGGACAAGCTCACATCTAGGTAATGGGATCTTTCCCTTAGCATGTTCCTACTCGAGGAGGGCACTTTACATAGGCACAGCATGTACCCTAGTGGATCTGAGATGCCCGGCATCTTCACACCACCGTCCTGTCGAAGCTGCATGAGCTACCAACTTTTGGTCACCTCGGGGAATGCGTGAGTACGACCTTGACCGGCGCCAATTCCTTTGCCTTGGTCTGTACCGATCTGTCCGCTGCCACGTTGCTCCTTGTGAGTTTTATCGGCCTCGGAAGAAGCCATCTACTCTCACTGATGGTTGACTTCAGCCTCTTGACGTTCCCACCGAACTATTTTTACTACCGACCTACTGGTACCTTTCTCCTCATCTGATTGAGGCAGTAACTGGGTTACCTTTGCAACTTAACATAAAACTTGGTTTGCAATCACCGGAGCCTATCAAACAGATGCAGCCTACTTCCTGTTGCACAAGTTCATTGCTCACCACGACGCTCCTTGCCACCTTTTTACCGATCGGGGTTGCTCCTTCCGCTCTACAATTGTGGACAATTTGCTCCACTCCTGTTGTACAACACACAACCTTAGTACTGCAAACTATGCGCAGACGAACGGTCTTACGGAGCGGCTAAGTCGAAATATACCGGATAAGCTCTGCTTTCGTGTTTCTGATATACAACGTGATTAGGATACAGCTCTGTCTTTTGCGACATTCGCGCTCAATTCATCACGCTACGACACTGCAGGTTACTCGCAATTTTACTGCTTGTACGGCCGAGATCTAGTACTGCCTTTGATTACAATACTGCCTACCACTCAAGAGCCCATGTCTCGGTATACCCGAGATCCCACTGCTGGAGCCCAATAAACACGCCAAGTTGCTCATCGTCGTATTTGTGCTTCTCAAAATAAGCAGAAAAGTACTTGTAACAGGAGTCACTGGGACACCGATTGTGATCCTGGCGATCTTGTCCTTCTGAGTTATCGGACGCGCCGCTTCGGCCTCTCGAAAAAAACTAATGTCCCGCTACTCCAGTCTTTACCGGTTCCTCTGTAAGGTGACCGCTGCAGCCAACGAAATCTGTCCGGTCACACCTGCTACTCGTTCCATCTAGACTTCCCATGATGTCATTCATGTCAACCGCCTGAAACGGTACCAATCTTTTTCTGCCTGAGAAGCACCGGGACGGCGCTGGCACGTTCAGGGGAAATATGTTGCACAACTCTGTACAACGCTGAGGAACCTGAGCACGAGCTTGAGAATGATGAAGACAACACTTACGCGGCCAGCCTGCTTTAGACTTGTCTTTGCCAATTACTTTAGGTTAGTGTACATTCTGTAAATAAAAAAAATTCATTAATACATGGGGTTCTACGTGCTAACACCATTATCTGAATAGGGGACACACCGTATAGGAGGACTCCGAAAAAATTCAACCTCCTGCGGTTCTTTATCGTACACGTACATCTAAGTACACTGCTGTTTTCACATTTAGCACCCATCGTAATGCGGCCGCCATACAGTAAGCATGTTACCCCTCTTGCTTGTTCCCTCAGCAACAAAGTTATTCAACGTCAAACCTAACGGGAAGCTTTATCTCCTACATAGGAAATGAGAGATCCTTTGTGCAGACAGCCACTGCATCGAAAATACTGAGTTATGTTGAACTTAAAGATACGATTAAAATGCGATTTCAGAAAGTGATTTCTTTTATTTAGCTTTCACTTTCTTTATGTACATTACAAACAAATGCGCAATTTCGAGAAACAATAATTGAAATATACAACCCTGTACCTCAGCAGCTAAAAACCCTATCGCAGTTTTGTAAGCTGCACCTAATTTTTAATTTATTGTGGACAAAAATGATATATCACATGGCACTCTGAAGTTCACTAACTTTTGAATATGGCATTCGGAAAGCCGTTACAAGTATTGTAACAAATTCAAAAAGTTTGTAAATTCATACGTCCAATTTCTCCTATTGAGATGCTCCGATAAATGCAGATGATGGAGATGCGATATCAGTTTTTGATGCTATATGTACACTTCCTACATCTTTCTTTTTTTTTCAGATTTACCTATTTCTAAAGATTCTTGTCAATAATTACATGGCCTAAATCAAAATTATTGCAGCAGTCCCTGTGATTTAACGTCCGGAAATAAATGCAACACCTTCTCTCTTAAATGCAACAGTCCTCATTCAGATTGGTTGAGTGGTTTTCTCATGTAATCGCTCAAGCGCTTTACATATGTTTAACTAGCAAGCATCGAAGATAGGCCCGTGCTAACGCCTCCTCTTAATGCATCGCACTGGTTCTGTAGGAAACCTCTGAAACATAACATTGACCATACGGAAGCCTGCGGCCGCAGTGGCGCACAAATAATAAAAAAACGAAGATAAAATTCAACGGAAGCTTTGCGGGAGCTGTTATCTCAGCCCGACATATCATTCAGAATGCAGACGAGCGTTCGCTGATACATAAGCGCGCTCTTTCCAAGTGGCGAGGTGAAGCAGCAGTCTCAGGGCGTGCTTCTTTTTATTGTGTTTTCTTGAGTTGGTGCATCATGGCATACGTCATGGCGCGAATACGCCACGTGCTGGCGAAAAAGGAAACTGAACATACGCCCAGAATTCCTGGGTATGAGGACTGGGTAGAGTTAGCAGGAGCTATAAATTATAGATAGTGTGTAGCTCCACAATTATTCTTTCTGAACGCCAGATAACAGAGAAATTGACTTAATTCTGCAATTTAGCAGCGACGATAAAGTGTAGCAAGGAAGGCCATTTCACCCACCAGCATGAAATCTTAAAAATAAAATAAAAGTTATTCGGATATCTCTTATGCCTTGCGTACAAGGTAAGCGATTGGCTCCGAGTGATGTTTCGGTTTAGTTAAGTGCAAGGTAAGAATGATTCTATTTCCTACATAAAAAAAACAGTAGTGCTTGTAAGGAAATGTGGGTAGGAAAATTTGTGATAGAATTTCAAAACAAAACAATTTTGTTACTTGATATCCAGGTGTTCCCACAAGATTTTCTATTTGGCCAGTTCTTGTTTGTGCAATTGATCGTTTTGATGTGTAACGTTGTCAGGCATGCATAGGGTCGGGTGCTCCGCGTCTATTGCTCCACACCCCACCTTTCGAGCTATCATAGAGCTTGACTTGTAGTTTGAGATACATAGTTCAAGGGTTTTGGATATATTCGTTTATGTCTACGATGTTTTGATTGCTTTAAAGCAGGACTCTATACTCTTCATGATAACAAAGTTGGCGAAAAATCTTAGCCCTTTTGAAATGAATTGTGAGTGCCCTAACTTCTACGCAGGAGTTGCCAATTGATTACCACCGGTAGTTTATAAACATGCAGATGCTACCGTAAGGTGTAGGTTATCGTATATCATGTATCCCAGCTCAACTTGGACAGTCACCTCAACAACAAAAGAATGGTTCTAAAAAGACGGTGCAGGATACAGTTCTAACACAGGCAGTATTGAAATGTGATATGCCTGACGGCCGAATACCTTACGTCCTAAATTTAAATGTTATCCAAATTTTGTTATTATTTATTTTCGTTGAGCAGTTTGGGGAACATTAGCTCGAACGCCCTATATGACAGACACAGCACAACTGCTTCAAACGTAACAAACATATATTTCAAGAACATAAGCTTATTCATCTGTGCCACCTCTGGGAATCAATCGCATAGTGACCATAACTCCTGTAGTAGATTGTGAGTATCTCCTAATATGTGACCGAACTATACTATATTACACAAAAACGTTCGTAGCTAACTAGTTGTTTCGGCAATCTTTATTTAAGTAGCACGAACATACCAGCGGCATATGTCAGCCTATCGTCACTGTCACTGTCTGCAGTACTCTACGGACGTTGAATGTAGCGTATAGGATTGACGTCAAGTCCAAGCTGAAATGTTGTTGTGTGTGAAATTTCCCCCCAGATACCCTGATTCAATTTTTGCAGTAGTAATACTGCCTTTATGGTTTGCAGTTCTATCAAAGGAAGTACCAATCAGACAAGCACCGGCTGACTACAAGTTCAAGGATACCTTGCTAGGCGACATGGTACCAACGCACCCTTTCCAAAGAGTCGTAGTCGGCGGCTCCTTTAAAGTCACCAGCGATCTGAGGCAGACTGATGTTCCACCAAGTAAAATCAGGGACTTTAGAGTCACCGATGGGTACGTTGAGGCGGATAGTACGCCTATTGTCAGACTACAGTGGACATGGCCCGGCGCTCATATGACCCATGGAGTAGGTGCGTATTGCCTATGAGCACCCCTTTTGAGCTCAAGAAAAAATGACGTTAGAATATTAAACAGGAACATTACGAGTGGCATTACGACTTAGAGGAGGTCTTTGTTTTGCCTGTGATTAGGGTTTGGGACAAACCATTCTAACGCACAGTCGTGAGCAAAAGTTGAGGGACCACCGCTACGTGCGCGGGAGCAGATGCGGGGCCGCAACGCGGCGCTGCTATCTCGCGCCCTGTGCTTGCTTCGAGAGTTCGTCGAGTGTCGACAAACTTCACTCTCGTTCTCGCGCGGTTGCTTATCACGCTTGATATATTTCTAGTGCACCGTTCTGTTGTTCTGCTGCTGACGGTTGCGGGGAAAGGGAGCGCGCATCGCAGAACTCCTGAAGTACCCGAAGGGAGAGTAGGGCGAACTGCTTCCTTCCTCCCATGTTTTCGGCGCGCCATAACGGTTGCACGTCGATGCCGTGCTTGTAACGGCATGCTGTTGGAAGGCACGCGTGGCTTCCGCTCGAGTACGGAATCATTAGGTAGAGTTCAATACATCGAGGCGTGAAATGCAAGCCACTGTGGATCTTGGCTTCGAACACGCCCTTCAAGTAAGCATTAAAAATGTTTGCCACTCACAGGCTCTCTATCGCCGTGAAAAATAAACAATCTTAACGTAACATTCAACTAATACTTAGGTAAATTGCCATTGACGGCAGTAACAGCAGCAGCTCTTAGAACCCGATGGTAGAGCAGCTATAGAACACAGAGATCTATCATAAATACAAAGCTGGAGTGGCCACCAGTAGGTGCAGATCTGAACTGCATCGATAGTGGGTGGGGCCTAATCAAGAAGCAATTTGCCACCCGGGATCTCCTCACGGCTACAGCGGATAAACTGTGGACTGCCGTAAAACAAGAATGGCAGACTCTTGGTGCTCCCCCCGACGTTTTGTCATCACGATACGACTCGATGCCACGCCGAGCTGCCGCTATTTCTGCCGTTAATGACAACTTCCTTAATCATTACTTGAATTTTACATCCCGCTTGTTTATTTAACGCAGCAATAAAGAGCCTGCGAGTGCCAAACAGTTTTAATACTTATTTGAAGGGGATGTTCGAAGTGAGGATCCGTAGTGCCTTGCGTTCTTCACATCGATGTATTCAACTGTACCGAATGATTGGGGACCCTGAGTGGAAGCCGAGCGTGCCTTCTAAAAGCATGTCAATACAGGCACAGCATCGACGTGTAACCGTCAAGACGCGCCGAAAACAGAGGAGGAGGAAAGCAGTTCGCCCTACTTTCAGAAACTTCAGACGCTTTCCGATGCGCACTCCCCTTCGCCGCGACCGTCATCAGCAGAGCAACCGAACGGTGCGCTAGAAATTTATCAAGCGTGACAAGGACCCACGCGAGAGTAAGGGTGAGGTTGGTCCTCACTCAGAACACTGTCGAAGCGAGCGCGCGGCGGGAGATAGCAACGCCACGTTGCGGTCCCGCTGCTACTCCCGTGCCTGGAGCCCTGGTCGCTCCACTTTTGCTCACGACTGTGCAAAGCACAAAGGATGCAAGGGAACAGGTTATTGACTAAAAGCGTTAAACATTCGCGTAGCTGGTCAATTGAAACACTTTACCGTTGTGTTTGTTATCACTAGTGTTAAAGATAGAGCACACAGGATGTCAAACTCTCGTCTTCTATAAAAACACCGGGCAGTATTATAAGCAGATAACAGTGCATTGGTAGCGTTCCACTCAATAAACATGAGACAATGCCGATGTACTTGATCTTTTTGTGCATTGCGCTGATCGGAACGACGCTATACCCATTGAGACATTATTTGCTTTGTTTGCAAATCTTTGCTTCGCCTTGTGTGCCTGGTGCACTATTAAGTACAATGGCCTGACAAAGCTTAAATTGATTGAAACCTCGTTATCTTATATGTTCTTTTTATTGGCTAGATAATTCATAGAAAGTGGGAATGATAGCGTGCGGTAGCTGGTCCGTGATCTTGCGAGATGTGCAAGAAAACCCTTATAGAGCACAGAAGCACTAATGTAATTTTAGATTTGCAGCTTTCATTTACTATCTAGCGCTGTATGTTACAATAGTACAGGCTCATTGTACAGGCAATATATTTTTTAGTTGTAGCTGGGTCAGCTGAATGTTTGCCATTAAGGTGTGGAAAAAATTAATAAGCGTATCAGAAAAAACTCCTCTTCTTCACGTATCCCACGTAACGTAGTACTTTGCACAAACATCGCCTGATTGTAACAAATGTCATGACACGTTGAACAGACAACTTCAACGTGAAATGTAAGTTGCCAGCTGTACGTTTAGGTAATGCTACGAATAACTGTCACGACATCCTGACAACCACATTGTGTCAACGTTGGATATAAACGAAAATTAACGTGTGAATGGTAATAATGTAGCGACGTTGCATAACTGCACGTGCCCATAACGTTTCATGATGTTACCAATGGTGACATTAATGTGATACCCTGCTGTTGGAGCATTTCGAATGTTTAGCTTCATCCAACTATGAGATATTTTCATTTTGGATGGAACATTATTCTTTATCATACTGTGAGGTATGTAGCTGTATAGTGGTTATGCAACAATTAATATTTTCTCAGGAACACCATGTTATCTGATCTTTATTGAGCTTCTCAACAGATAAGAAAAGCTACAAACTATATTAATTAAAGGGTGGAGGCATTCACATGGTAAAATTATAATGGTTGCAACATTTCGCACTTGTAGAAAAAATTATGGAGAAAAGTGTTCCCTTTTAACACAACAAATGCACGAGACCTTGTGACCGTTCCCATGCCACATGTGCCAGAAAGTGAATACATCACTGTCTGGAGCATCATGAAGAAAGCGAAGCTTCGTCGTTGTCTTCAAGTCCACCAGAAGTTCGACGAGGATGTTTTCCGATGTCAACTCGACTTCAGCAACCGGATTTTTATTAAGTGCGACGATAAGCCAGGCTTCCTCAATAATTTCCGCTGGACGGACGGAGAAAACTTTTCCAGAAACGCAGACTGCAGGTCGCTCTCCGTTACGCTCATTATTGGGACGAGAAGATGATACGGATGAAGTTTCGCTTTCTTCTTGATCCTCCAGACAGTTGATTTTAACACCTGTAAACCAGCGTTAATGTTACAAACGCAACATGAGGGTTACGAAAGCTAACGTGAGCCATGTATGCCAGGATGTCTGTCTCCACGTCTTCAGTTACAGCCGATGACCTGTGCCTTGTTTCCTTTAACGTCCTCGTCTGCCTTAGTGTCTCGTAAGTCTTCAGTATAATGGATGCAGTTGGTCTCCTTCCACAGCACCATCACTGGATCCCCAGTCGCCGCTAGACGCTTCCAATGGAAACACCAAATTTGCCTTTTGCTCATTTGTAAAGTGCATTCTTCTCATCTCGGAACCACAAAATGAAGAGATGCCGTTGTGTCAATATGTCGCTTTGTTGCATGCAAAATTTCACAGCAAAGCTTTATATGGCTAGCTGATTCATCCGTCCATATGTCTGTCGGTGGCCGGTACGCCGAAAACTCCTTTGGCGTAACCGCATGCGCGTGCGCAAAAAAAAAAAAAGAAACAGATAGGCGCGCGAGTAGTGAACGCCACCTAGATAGCATAGCGCCTGTTTACTCCGATCCATGACGTCACTCTACCTGGCGCAATATTTCGATTGACAAAGCTGATGTGATGAAAGCGCCGACGTCAAAATCACTGTTGCCTACTCAGGAGCAACCCCAATAGACTGTATGGCAAAGGGGCCAAACAACATGGCATCTTGAATTTGAGTAAAAATACTTTGAGCTATCCGGGTAGCGTTAGATTAGCTGCGCCAGTAGTGAGGTCGTTGCTCTCCGTCATAGCAGAACGCCCACGCACCAGTTTCTCTCGGGCTCGGAACTGGATAGATCACGCGTCATAACGTACTACTGAGGAGCTGGCAGCCTTCGCTCAGCAACGCCGCGAGCATAAACGGGAGCGAGCTTGCCTCAGCCGTGCCGTTGGTGCGCCCCGGGCACACGAACAGACTCGTGAAGCCGAACGTAAGCAGCAACTGCGTACCGCGAACTCGGCAGCCTACCCAGCCGTCATTTATGAACCGTCGGGATTAACCCAGTCTGAAGAAGAAGATGCGTCTCGCGGCACATATGCATCGCCAACGCGTGGCTCGGCTCGGCTCGCGCTGGTGATTGCTGGCCTCTTTTCGTACGGTGCTTCGGGCTGCCTCGCCGTTTCCGTCGCTGTACCTTTGCATAAGGAGCTATAAATATATCTATTCTCAATTGATGGAGGTGCTGGGCTTCAAACCTTTTCTCCTGAAGCCGTGGAGGTGCGATCAATAGTGCTACCACCCGCCATGACCGACACCTCATCCTCGTTCGCTTGCGGCGTCGCGATTGTGCGCGTCAACTGAAAGACGGGGATGGCGGGCTGCGATTTGACATGGCGTGGCATAAACGGATTCGATCCACTTGCGAAATGCAGCAGAAACACACAAGACAACAAAAAAATGAAAGCTAGGGCTTGAATAAATGTGGACTAAAAACTGTTAATCGAGATGCGAAAGGAAATTGTCATGTTATTCTATTTGTTTGAGATCAAATCATATTAGAGAGCATTGCTGGCGCGTATCTTGCGGCCACCGGAAACGCGAAGCCGAGGCCACACAGCGCTGGAGAGATAAGCGGATATCATTGCTTGATAGGTCGTCTGTGAACGCTGAAATAGAGTGTAGTAGCCCTATCACGCGGTTGTTATTGTATTTTCTGCGCTTTCTTTAAAGGCAAGTAGAAGAAGCTTTTCAATGGCGCCTAGTTGCAAAAACTTCACTTGGCTATTTTTAAACGTGATCTACAACTTTTCGGCAGGCACCGTCTTGTTAAAGCCAACATTTAAAAAGTTAGGTAATATATTCTACAGATTGCCCTTTATTGCAAAACGAAAAACAAACCATTGTCTTGGTCGCACGATTTGAAAGTACCTGTCTGCATATATATATATATATATATATATATATATATATATATATATATATATATATATATATATATATATATATATATATATATTTCAAGGAAATGTTCTGTAGGTCCGGTGCATAGGTAGTTGAATAAACGAAGGAGCGCACTTACGAAAATTGCAGTTTTGATGTGTTAACGTTTAGGCCGTGGCACGGCCTTCGTCAGAATACGCGTAGTCTGGCGTATTCTGACGAAGGCCGTGCCACTGCCGCAACGTTAAAACATAAAAAATGCAATTTTCGTAAGTGTGCTCTTTCCTTCATTCAACCATATATATATATATATATATATATATATATATATATATATATGTATATCGTGGCGGAGATGTACGATTACACCGATTTAGTAAACGAACAGGTGTTTCCTGAGCGTCTGTTTCTACATATCAGCACAACGTCAAGCCGGATGACAGCTGTTTTTGTGCCTTCAATTGCAGCTGAGTCATTGCAGATCAGAGGTGGCCCTCAGGGTGACAACCTTCCTGCAGACTTCGAAAGCTATGAGGTTATCACCAACGTCGTGAGAGGCGATCTTGACCCCCGACCTGGCGGCTCGAAGCATGACGTCAGCATCGCACTTCCTCGTGAGTGGGCGACGACGAGTCCTGGCGACGAAGAATTGAAGCTGAAGGCATTCTTAGTGGCAAGAGACTAACGCCTATGGACTCAAGTCGGAGACATCGAAAAAAGCATTTGCAGAGTTTAGCACTTTAAATTCGACCGCCCAGTCGCGCACAACAGCAGGGGGCACCACCCCTCGAAGGAGGACCCACGCAGAGTTGGGACCAGCGAGCAAAACAACACCCCAGACAAGAACCACAGGAGAAGTGGATGATGCGAGCAAGAATGAGGAACCGTCCGCCATCCCTTGGATGCTGCTGGCACTAATTGCCGTGCTAGTTATGATGTCCATCATTATTTTACTGCTGCTCAGAGGGCAGTCGAGTAGCTTTGCCGGAAATCAGAGCACCATGATGAAGACAGGCCCAACGGCTACGACAAGCTAGCACGCTGCATGGTTTTTGGTCAAAAATAAAACAAAGGGACCGAGCACAATGCTAGCCATTCAATAAACCACTTGCTAGACGGTGCATGCTTTCTTTTACAATTCCCCCGGCGGCTCCTTATTAGTATGAGCTGTTTTATTAATCATTTTAAGGAATTGTCATATCAACTGCAGTGAATTCTTCTATAGCTCTTCTCTGCAACGGAAAAGGTAAAGTAATAGTGGTTAGTTTTATGGCACCAAGAAGCGGTTGTCTATTGCCGCTTCCACCACAATTGATCCGGTTAACATGGTGACGTGCCCTACTCCAACGCAGTGGCGAACCATGAGCGCTCCACCCTCTTGTAGTGTCAGTTCCGAGAACACTTATCGTGTGCGTTTGAACAAACTTCTCAATGTCCTAAAAATGTAAGCAACGCACGGCCTGATTAGCAACTCTGATAACTTTAGCATACGTATGTATGCTTTAGATATTGTAACTAAATTGTTAACAGTTTCACAGAAATATAGCACAATGCTGTGGGGCCATAGTTTCTTTGGCGTTGCGCTGCTAAGAACGAAGGCGTATCACCGAATGTCGCACACGTCGGGCGTAGTTCTATAAGCACGAAATGCAAAGCCGGCATCCTGCATAGGGTGCACAGGAAAGAATTCCAGGTTGCCAAAATTAATCCTTACTTTACCACTACAACCTGCCTCATAATCACATTTTGTTTCGGCACGCAATACCCTAGAAAAAGAAATGCAATATCGCCAAATCGGAGAGATTCGTCTTCGATGTCAGCCATGAAGTAGACCATCGTCTTACATGGTGTATTCACCACTGGGCCAAGGAAGACGTTGCAGAATATTGGGTGTTGAATGAGGGCCCATTAAGTTGCGCTTACGAGAATATTTACCTGTAAGCTACTGCCTATATCACGGTTTGTGATCTTGAATGGTTTCAGTGGCAACTAAATTAAATTCTGAAAATAATACAAGAAAATAAATGAGGCTAAGTAGCCAAGTGAGAGGGAAAAAATCGATCATCTGTGAGCGCAGCCTCACCGCGCAACTAAATACAAAGAAGCATACCTGCATAATTCCAGCGACGTTTCACGTGGGTTAGACAAAACGCGTTTTGTTGTTGCGTTGTTTCTGCATTTTACTTTTGTTTTTTTGTTTTTATACAGGCGACCACTGAGGAGAATGTAGATGTTTTGCTAGCCCACCATTGCCTTCCGGGTATCTAGACGTTGATTCCTTTGATACAAGAATTATGTCAAATTTTTGTGTTCAATACGTATTTATTATTACGAAATCTATTTTAATAGAGAGGGACGTCTCGAAAGCGAGGTTGGTTTGAGGTTATTACAGTTGAGTATGGAGCAAAGGAAGGTACTGGATCGGAAAAGCTGAACCAGACACTGAGGCCGCTGAATTTCTGTAGGTACGGCACGGAGGTTCCACTCTTACGCCATGGAGCGCTAGACTGATGTGTCAGCCTGCGAAGGTGCCTATGTGGCTGCCGATAGAGACGAAAACCAAAAGATGTTGGCTCACTAAATTTCTCCTACTTATTAATACGCCAAGCTTTGCGACAACAAACAACACATTAGTTATATAGGGAGCTTGTAGCAGATGCCTCCCTTATAGTTGCCAACGCTTCTCCGTTTTTCTGCATAAAACGCCCCTTGAATCAACTTCAGTCAGAAATCAAAATCTCAACATGATGCTGCCGAGCAGCGCCGCATCTTTACTGCGCTTCCACAGCGCATGTAGTTTCACACCTCGACCATGTTGATTAAATGAACTTACTAAAGATTGTGGCTAATGGTGAATAGGACGTATCTTTGCAGCTGTTTACGGCAACGTTAGGCGAATCTGGCCGTGTCTCTTATGGAAATCTGTCCTACATATGTCGTGAATTACGGTGGGTTAGACGTCAAGATGCTTCGAAAATAAGGTAGGGGAAAAGCCCTTCTCTTGCGTCAGCGTTCCGGCTGTGTGTTGCTGAGCTGCACACCTGAGTGAGCTCCCATTGGCATGCGGAAAACTGCAAATGTTACTGCCCAATCTCATTCCACGGCGCCGATGCCAGTTTTAGCCGAAGAAGTAGAAAAAAGCCGATCATTTCGGACCCTGTCGACGCGACACTTTGACGATGTGTATTTCTGGCATGAGCAATAATGCAATCGCGTGGTTTACCAATCAGCTTCAGAGATTGGTGGAAACGCCCCTGTTTTCAGCATTTCGTCGCACATTCTACAGTTACGCTGAAGCCGAAGTCGAGAATCTAATGCAGAAATTCTTAGGAACACTAGCGAACCTGGAGTAGGGAAGCGCAACTGCTCACAGAACAACACTTCCTATCAGCTTGTGCTTCTTTGGCGAACGAGGCCGAGGGATTCTTGTCCGACCATTTACTGTATCACTTACAAGCAGTTCCTAATTTCCGTTTATTTGGGATATTCTCTTTTATTAGCACCGTCTTACAACTCGTTAATGAAAATGCCGTACTTAGTAGCATGTGTATACGGTATCCTATAAGACGTAGCGCTTCTGCCTATGTTTACAAACGTGTACTGGACATTTCTCGTACACGCTTCCACTTCGATGCTCCTTCGCCTGCTCAACAAAAAAAAAAAAAACTCACCGATCCAAACATTGAAGTCGGAGCAAGATCGTATTGACGGCGAAGACGTACCGTGGCGCCGCCATGCCTAGCCATCCGTGTGACGTGCAAAGTCTTGTTACTCCGTCAGCCCTCTCCTGCTCAGCCCGCAGCCGCTTTCGCGCCGTCTATTTTTATTATTATTGTATTTCACTTAAAGAAATAAGAAAAAAAACTGTTATAGATTCGTTGCTGATTATATGATATGCTAAATAACGGTGCCAAAAAAAATATTCTACCTTATAAAGCCTTAGGCACCAGCCCGACAGCAGGCGTCGTCTGCTGTGGCCACCAACATGGAAATCATGGAGACCGAGTCCTATACTTTATAAAAGGTAAGAAAGCATTGAATCGTATTAAAGCTAAGCATCTAATGGGCCTTTGCGTGTGCCTGCCATACTGAAATGTTGTTACTGCTAGAAAGGTGTGCAACGTGTGCACCGTGTAATGTCATTCGTTGTAGATTTCCATCTACAAAGGGGCCGCGGCTGACACGACAAAGAAATGGGATTCGCAGATTTGAATTCCTTTTTAGCATGCATACCTCCAAGGTGCACGACGAAAGCGGTTTCTTCGTTTTGCGGAAAGCAACCCAACATGCTTTGATCGTCATGCAGCCGCGACCTTCAACACATGATTTGAGACATACACACTAGAGCCACATGCGCGTGCGCGCGTCATTCAGAGAGTTTAGCTTTGTTATTTTTCTGACAGGGCTTCCTTCTGTGACGTTGTAGCTAGATAAGATTTTCCATTTGCACCAACGTGCTGAGGAGCACACGTATGGCTTCGGCACATTTGCATATTTAGCTGTTGGCTCCTTTTGCGCGAATCTTATAGGGGTGTCGTACGGCGCACTTCTGATCGCGATCAAGCCGGATCTGAATCGAATTTCTCGGTTGTGATTTGGTCCTTTGCTCAAGCTATGCGAGGGAGCCAATAGCAGTCCAGAATTTCGATCCGGATCAGGCTTGACTGGTATCGAAAATGGTCCTACACCATTGGTATTGTACGGTTGTCCCACGGTGTATTTCCGATCGCGATCCCTTACACAGCGTGCGCAAATGGGCTGGTCGCGATATAGAAGTATAGTCCTGATCGGGCTTGCTCACGATCGTAATTGCACCGTGTGACACGTTGCCTTATTTGCGCATTTGAAAGCACTAGTATGCTGCCACTCTGTTGCTTCCGGATTCGGCGATGCTCAGTAGCCAGGCGATCCAAAGGACGCACCAGTAAATTCTTCGACAGCTCCGTGCGCAAGGCAGCGCTTTTTCACCTTGCCGAGAAGGAAACAATTGTCATGCTCGTGGTTCGGGGCGAACGAGCAATTCTCAGCGAGTGAAATGCGATGCGAAGAGCGGGTAGCTGCCGGCACTTGCGCCACAGGTGGCTGCTCGGGACACCGAGCTAACACACTTCTGTATCGCATAAAAGCGAGTATTTATGAGGCATTGTGACTGCATTCGGCCCCTCGTAGATCACCTACTGCTCACCAGCGGCGCAAGAAGTACCCTCCGCAACACGATCCAAGTATTGCGTATCACTCGCTGAAGACTGCATGTGAGCGTCTCACCATAAAGCCATTCCACAAGAGCGGACACTCCCATGGAGCCCAGCAGCCCAGCGGCCGAATTGACTGTAGCGCACGAAGTGGAAAGGATGAACTCTTTCCGGTTCCGGTTTTCGGCGCGCGCATTTTGACCGCTTGCCTATACGCGCAACGGCGGCGGCGCTACTCGCCTTTTTTTCCCTTCTGCTGCTCAATCGCGCGCTGTCTTAGTGCGGAATGGTTTATCTAGTTGAAACAATTGCAACGATCTTTCCAAGCTTCCAACAAATCTGTGTCACGCACAATGTCATAACGTAGACGAAAGACAAATTGTAAAGGAAGTAATGTTTGTTTCGCTCTATATAAATGCTCGTTCTGGGCATTTTGTGAGTTCATCCAACGTTGTGGCACCAGGTAAGCAGCAGTAGTTCGCGTACGAATCTTCACCGGACGGAATCAGCTGTAGAAAAAGGAAATTAGAAGCGTGCGTCATTGTGACATTTAGACATTATAGGAATACTGCGTGTGAAGGCGAAACGCGTGAAAGTGATGATAGGCGACATTAGAAACACAAGCAATTCGCTTTGACACACATGGCGATAGTACGCTACAGACACAGAGGTGGCCAATGCACGGGCACTCAGCCAGGCCATGCTAGACGCTCGCAGATTGCCTTCTACTCGCACTCAAGAGAAATGCGTGGGTGCAAAGCCTATTTTCAGTCGTTCAGAAGACAATTTCGAGTTCGTGGTTTTAGAGCTCCTCGGCGTTATCTTTGGCGCGTTCTGCCGGCACCAGCAATACACTGTAGTCTTATCACTCTTGGCCATCGCTCGTTACGTCTTTCACAAGCGGGAGTACCGAAAGAGGGTATATGTTGCGGGTCCATAGAAAACGTCACAAACTTGTCTAAGATTCCGTACACGCCAAACACTCTTACCACGACCGGCTCGCTGTTCTGCAACGTCACAACCCCAAGCGCGGAGAGTGTGGTTCAAAGGTATCCTGAAAAACTAACGAAATTACACTACATTTGGGGGTCAGATAATGCGTCACGAACTTTTCCCAGTAAGATTCAACGCACGAGAAACAGCGCGGCACACGGCCGAGCAGCTTTTTGCTAATTGCGTCACAACGCCAGGCATGGCCACTGTGCGTGAAAAGTACCCCAAAAAGTAACAAAATAAGCTAGGATAATGTTTTGGGTCAGAGAACGCTCCAAAGTTTGTCCCAGTAAGATTCAGTAGACGCAAAACTGCGTCGACTGGCCGAGGTGCTTTTTGCTAACTGTGTCACACAGTCGGGTGCGGTGAGCGTGCCCTAAAACTACCCAAATAACTTATAATAATGCTTGGCTACACACAGAACACCTATATAAACTTGCATGTATCTGTCATGCCTGGTGTGCCGTTAGCTTGCTACTAGGTAACGCTAGAAAAATAAGTCGCAATATTTGAGTTCATTTATACGCAAAACGTTTTAGTTTTAGCCGGAAAGGATAAAAAGAAGAAAAATGTTGCCTGTAAATTTGTTTGACATTCTTTTTTTTCCGACGCTCGCGTCATCTAACTGAAGGGATTAACACTAGCCGTGACGTGTTTCCTGTTGCCAGTTTTCGCCGAGTGTCCCCTCTTGTTGAATTTCTTTCTCCATGGTGTCACGTTGCCTGCTACTCATGGAACATTTGCGCTCCTAGTCCGCACACAATCTTCTTCGCGGAAGTAATTGCTGCAAACACGTGCGCAGGAGCTCGGTTTCTTGCCCATTGGAAGCTTTATCAGCCATGCTTAGCGTAGTTTCTTATCTTTGGAGAAAAAGTTAAAGCTCACGCGCTGCTACTTCGCGTATGCCGCGCACTGCGGCATGGAGGAATTAGGTACAATGTCAACGATAACGTTGACGTCACTTTCCCAGCTTGTGTAGTATCTAGATATCCGAGCAGATGAAGTGAGTGCAAAACGATGTCGCCCGAAGGAAAAACACTAGGAAATGTCTGCGAAAAACACGTTCCAACCATCCTCCAGCGTTCGTCGGAGTGAAGTGGGATTTCGTGATCCAGCTTTGCGCGTCAAAACGATTGCAGCGCCCTTAGCTCCGGAAAAGTTGTTACTTTGATGTGTGACATATTCCCATTACACTTCTCAAATCTCCATCACTTCACTGGCCATGATACGTTTGCGAAATGCTCTTGGAGTGGTTGGTTTGCTACCTGAAGTAGCCGCCCCACGGCGCCAGCACTGATCAAAGGGCAGCCTAGCTAGCCAGCTGCCACTGGGGCTAGCGTTGTAGCAGCCATCATTCGATTTTTTATTTTCTACATTTGTTCTTGTAGGCTGCCTCATTCGCCGTAATGGTTCATTTAGCGGATCGTAACACTATAAGTCGCTGCGGTGAGGCCCACAGTGGGTTGTGTGACCGGCTAGTATTTCGACATCAGGCTCAAGGACGGGAAGTTCTTTACCCTGATACGTTTTCTGTCCGATTAGCAAAAATTAAGGGTGCTACACATCGTAGCGAAGTTGGTATTTCTCATTTGAATCAGCTACGACCAGACGCACGAAATACACTTAGACGTCGCATCGTTGTTTCTATATGCCCTTCCCAAATGGCATTGCATCACTGTTATGCGATATTTCGAGACCCCAAGCTGAAGCTGTCCCAAGAATTTTTCAGCGCCTTCCTGCGCATGTATCCAAGCTTAAAGTACCTTGTGTGCCTGCGACGTAACTGAGCAGTTAAAGCTCGACGTTCTTTAACGATTGTTCGCTCTTATGTGGCATCGAAAGAGAGTTGGCGTACGATTATTGGTGAATGTGCTTCGCAAGCGAGTGTCGGTAAATGGGAAACTCAATATGTTTTTGGTGCTTATCTATGAGCAGGAAGGTGCCCGTCTTTGGAGTGATTGCAAGTAAAAGCGCCAACTCATGTCGTAGTTATGGTTCATCATTATTAGTACATGAAGAATAATGCGGGCCAAATGGCATTCTCCTTGCCTGCCAAACCATTAACGAAAAAGTCGGACGTGCGTTCTACAAACTGCAGCGAAGTTGAGAAATTTTATGACCACAAATATGTGTTTAACTGCGATAACAATTATATGAATATTCCAAGCGCGTTTTGTTGGGCCATACTACGTGCACCACTTGGCTACCACGAGGCGACGTCAGCTCCCACTTCTCCACGACGAATCAAGAAATCGACCCGGGAGCCGACTTCAAGAAGCGCCCAATCTTCTCCGCGACGAATCAACAATTCGACGCAGGTGACCTCATCACCCAGCTCCACCTGGTTCCTGCTGACAAGAAGTCCCCCAAACTGGTTCCTGCCGGCGAGGAGTCACCGAAGCGATTTAAGGGAGTACCGGCCCATTGCGATTGGAGAGAGTCGCTTCCAGCCGCCCAGTCAGTCTGATGCGCTCTTACTGCTACCTGTACGCTATCATCCCAATATCTGTAAATATTGTATAAAGTTCGCGTTTCTTGCTCATCTGCAGAAAAGTCCGTCTTTCGTCCTCCACCCCGAAGTCACAACAGTGGATGGCAAGCTTTGGAATTCGAAGCCAGATAACGCCCGCTACACCGCTGAATGGCAGCCACGAGGACCATCGGCGTCAGTTACTTTGGATTAGATTGGATTAGAGCAAACTTTATTCGTGAGTGCGCGACGTTTGCCTTTCACATCGAAAGACCTTTGTCGCACACGTAAATGCTAAGGACAATTGCGCATGTAATCTGAAAGGGCTATAGTGGTTTTGTCTTAGTTCGCTGCTGGCGTTGCATAGATTTCCTGCTTCGGACGCAAAACTAATTTAGAGGCAAAACCGGAAACGAGCCGTCAAATCGCGATGGAGAAGCTCACGATACATGACCTTCTTGGTGTGTGCCAGGAGATGGGCATTTCGGTTGCCACGACAAGGCGAAAGAAAGCCATTCTGCACGTCATGAGGGCATAAGAGGTAACTGGGGAGGAAGTCGAAGAGGTTTGGGGATACGCTCTTGAAAGAAGAAGCGAGAAAAAAAAAGGACTATAGTGTAAAGCAGTTTTCCTCTCGCCGCACACTTTTGCCGAATATGAAATCGTCCACGATCGACGAGTTCAGCAAGGGAACATCGACTAAGGCTTAAGGGGCGAGGGAATGAGTAGCAGAGACAGCCCAGTCGGCTGCGGCCGCTAAAGCAAAGGCAGATGTATGCGCGCGTTCGAGGCCCGGGGCCCAATTATCTGCTTCCGTTGCAACAAGGAAGGTCATATTTCCTGAAATGGCAAGGAGCAAATCGAGTTCGCCTGCAATAGGCCCGGGGACCAATTATCTGCTTCCGTTGCAACAAGGAAGGTAATATTTCCTGAAATGGCAAGGAGCAAATCGAGTTCGCCTGCAATAGCGATTCAGAAGAAAATGGGAGGCTGCTCGATCCATATATGCAGGATGTCGTGGTGAACAGGAAAATGTGCAAGGCACTTCGCGATTCCACCGCCACCATTGATGTAATTCATATTTACTGTGTTTGTCTCGGGGATTATACAGAGGAATGCGCCTGGATCAGGCAAGTCGCAGACGAGCACAGAGCTTGCTCGCTAGTTGCCAGCGTAAACCTCGAGGGGGCTTTGTGAAGGTTGCAAACGGAAGCACCCGTGGGTCCAAGTTTACCCGAACACTTTTCATACCTTTTTGCGAACACATCGGAGCAGCTTTTGAAAAGGACGGGTGGTCGTTCTCTACCAGTCTCACTTGCATGGTATTAACGCGATCGCAGTCACGTGTCCTCTCAATCAAACGTGAAAGCTCATCTTCAAACGAGGAAACTGACAATGTAACGTTCTCACAGCAGCAGCCTAGGCCAAGCGATATGGCTGATGAAAAGCAGAGGACTCAGATGTGTGATGGATCGCTTACCGGATCAGTGACAGTAGGTAAGGAGCCTTTCGAGACTCGGGAAAAGGGGGGCGCCTAGGGCTATAAAGTGGATGGTTCACTGCTTCGTCCTGCATTCTTTTGCTGGGAGGAGCTTAGTACGGTGGAACGACAGGCGCTTATCCCGGAACAGAAAAGTGACCCTTCGCTAACTATGCTGCACGCTAACATAAATGAAGCAGTGGCTCGAAAGACCATCTCGTTCTACACTAGGTCAGGTCTCAGGTACCGGGAATATTAGGATTTCAAAGGTCGGACATACAACCAACTACTCGTGCCAGCAAATTACCGACCACAACTTTTAGAGTTATCGCATGGCAATGCTCAAGAAGACAAAGGCTAGGCTAGCGCAAAATTTCTATTGGCCAGGAGGCAGCAAAGAGGTTGAAACACTTGTTCGGTCATGCGACGTATTCCGGCAAATTGGTAAACCTAATGGAAAGGGATATGATTTTCACTCAGAGCGAGACAGGGCAAAATATAAGCTTTCTTCCATCGCCTCAACTGTGTCTTGCCTGCCCGAATGACTGCTAGGAATTGCTTTGCAATCTATTCTTTAGCTGTTTATTCTCTTTGAATGTGCCTTCTTTGAGAGCACTATTTGTGTAAATCTGTACCTCGGGCTCTTTATCAGGTGCGCGTCTCGTGTTGAATACAATAACCATAATGATGCTTTGGAGAGCACAAAAGGGATCAGAGCGTTTGTTTTCATGCAGTTTGGTGTGGCGTTGTGAAGAGCATAGGGGGGGCGGGGTGCTCACTTTCACCGAAGTGATTGGCGTTGATTTTTCTTCACTCGGTGAGCTTTCTCATATCCAAGCAAAGGGATGACCAGCTGATGAAAGGGCGGCAAAGCCATTTCCTTAACCCCGTCAAGGGCGTCACTCAACAGCATATCGTATACGTCAAGCCGCATCGAACAGCTCGACTTCTGGATGTATTATCTGGAGGCAGTGGTGCTGTTCTGCCATACAACGTGCACCATGTGGCTACCACGAGGTGACGGGAGCTGTCATACTACGCGCACCACGTGGCTACCACGAGGCGACGGGCGCTCCCACTTCGCCGCGATGAATCAAGAAATCGACACGGGAGCCGAATTCAAGAAGCGCCCAGCCATCTTCGCGACGAATCAATAATTCGACATGGGCGACGTCATCACCCTGCCTTTCCTGGTTCCTGCCGACGAGAAGTCACCCAAACTATTTCCTGCGGACGAGGAGCCACAGAAGGAATTTAAGGGAGAACCGGCCCATCGTGAGAGGAGAGAGTCGCCTCCAGCCGCCCAGTCAGTCTGATCCGCTCCTACTGCTACCTGAATGCTATCATCCACTATCTGTAAATATTGCATAAAGTTTTCATTTCTTCTTCGTCTGCGCAAAGAGTCCGTCTTTCGTCCTCCACCCCGAAATCACAACAATTTCCACGGTCAGTGTCGGCGTGGGCGCCGATGTCGGCTTGTCCAAGAGTGACAACACCGTCGCCGTCCGCTGAACGCTGTATGTGCAGTGAAGGCGTGCAAGGGGAGCCGACGATCGCCGCTCGGTCTCACCCGCGCGAAAGAGACGAAAGCGGGAAGGAAGCGCGCTGTCTTCCGTCGTGCAGGAGAGACCCAACCACAGAACACCTATATAAACTTAGAGAAAGGAAACTCTACCTTCCAGAGCGCAACGGAAATAAGAGTAGCGGTAGCTTTGGGAACTAAAGTATACTACCGAGGGATGGCGCTGACAAGTTCACAACTGATATCATCATTATTACGCAGTGAGCAAAATGACCACGGTGGTAGTGGCTGATGGTACTCGTCGCGCTGCTCACTTGATGCTTCTGCGCGGTATGTTACCGCTTTTGGGGCGCTATTCATATGTAGGGTACTATAACATTACCACTTATGTCTTGATTATGCCGCTAGGTGAACTAGGGGCCTAAATCAGTAAAATCATACTTCAAACAAGTAAGCTTACATTGTTTGTTGTCAACGGTGACAGAATCAGTACATGCTTACAGTTTTCGTACAGGCCAGGTGGACTTAATACTGGCAGTCAATAAGTTTGCAACACACAGAAACACAGATAGCCATTTATTTAATAGAATTTCAAGCTGAAATCGAGAGAAGCTTCAGAGAATGATGCCGGGCTACCGTCGTACTTCTGGCTGTGTACAGTACTGCTTTGCGTGTTTCATACTATACATATATCGTCTGCGTTTGACGATTTCAGCCAGATGAAAAAGAGCAAACATAAAATGCGCTTGGCAAAGTTGTACTGTCAGCAAGATAAGGTCGAGCTGCAGTGTCCCATTTTCATAACACATTGGCGAGAGGCTAGTAGTGTATGAGAAAAAGAAACATTGTGCAAAATTTTGCATCACGTATTGTCTGCTCAATTGCGGCACATTTAGTGTTCTGATTCGGCAGTAATATCATTGGCACAAGTGGAGTACTAGTAGAAAAGCAAGGTAAGTTTTGGAGATAATAGTACTTACAATGACCTCTACAGGTATCCTGTGTGTAAACAGGACACCAAATAAACATATATGTAAGCCTAATTAGCTCACGGATTCTTGGGGAAAAAATTTCCGGTTTCATACTGAAAACAACATCTCGACGGACGGACGGACGGACGGACGGACAGACAGACAGACAGAGAACTTTATTGATGGTCCTGAGGAACCGCGTTAGGGCATCTCCATTTTCAGGTAGTCCCCATAGCCATCGCGGGTTGCACCCACGTCGGGTGCGGGCCGCAACTCACCCAGTTTGTATCCCGCCATCCATCCACTACTCACCCAGTATGTATCCCACCATCCATCCAGTCCACCCATCGTTCACCCAGCACAACCATTTGCACAGGTCATGAAGTATGTATCCCTGCATCCACCCAGCACACCCACTCAGCACTCAGCACGCCCGCCACTGAGACAAGTTACCCAGTGTGCATACCACCAATACATCCCACCATCTACCACTGCACCCACCATCTACCCGGTATACGCACGATAAATTCCATCATACCCACCAAGTCCTCCCTCAAGCCCAGCACATTTTCCACCAAGCTGAGCATAAAATTCATGACAGGCAATGCTGGGATTTTGCATAGATATACACATACGTATACCTAACTGGCGTACGTCACGTGTTTGATGCTAGTGGGCCAAGCCTATGGGTTATAAAAGAGATTCGGTAGAGACGCCTAAGACAGCTCATATGGAGAATGCGAAGTGTTATTCCACTGCTAGAGCTCGGAAAGTATTGACGCTGCACCATCACATGCCCAATGGTGCGCATACTAGACGAAAACTTTATACCGCCATATGACTGCGAAATATGCAGTGACGTACGCACTAGGCACACCTTTATTCAGCCAGAACTGTGAAGCTGCCATGGTGTCAGATAAGCGTGCTCGTCTCGCATCCCAGAGGCCCGGGCTCGATATGTATTTTTTTCATAGATAGATTTGTTTTGTTTACAGGAACTTTCCAAAGCAAGTTGGCATTCCGAGCATTTATTGATGGTTCTTAAGGCGAAAGATTCAAATGTCTATGTTTCAAGGTCGCGTTTTGAGGTACAAAAATATCACGTGACGCAAGCAAGGTCCGAAACAAACCAAAGGATGTCCTGCCTTGTATAAAGCATGACTTATGATTAGCAAAGTTAATTATTGATTCATTAGAGATTGAATTACAGAGGTTAAAGGCGCATTAAACGTGATTAACGTGGGTAAGGGTGCGTTAGGGTAAATTACAGTAGGCTTTACAAGGCTTTCCTCTGCGCTTCTTAGTCGATAGCTAAGGTCACTTGAAACTTTTTTATTCCTTGCGGCGTAGGCCATTTTTAGTACCATCGCTCTGTCAGGCCGCCGCCGTAGACGGATTTTCACGTACTAAGGTACATAATGCTTTCAGATGAAAACAAGTATGTGCCCCTGGAGTGATTGGGTATATGACAGTACGTATGTGGCCTAGGGACATCTACGTGCATGCCACTGAATAATCGTCGCTCTACAGGGCACAATAGAAGCCAGTTTGGGTCACTGGGTGACGTAGGCCGTTCGTTAGTATAGGTGCAGTTAATTAAAAAACAGCTTTGTCACCAACATGTCAGTATTGTTGCCCTTTAGCGTGGGTTTGTGCTACTGGGCATGGGCCGCGGGATACTGGGTAAGTGAAGTCAAGTTTATTTACAACATACACAAAGTACAGTGTCGAAGGCCACCCTGCCAAGAAAACTGTAAACATGCAGCTTGACGAGGCCAGGATGCCACTACCAGGCCCCCTGGCCTGGTGGTGGCCGGCAGCGAATACATCCTCATTCCAAACAATAAGCTTTCATAAGTAGCTTCATTAATGAGACACGTGGTATATATGCATATCCCTGGGCGTGAATAGATTAACATACATGTATGCGCATAACGAGTGCATTGCAATTAGGGTAAATACCATTTGCGCCAGAGAAATATGTACTGTTACACAGTAGTTAAAAGCAAGTTAAGCAACAGTAAAGAATGTGCACGGGCAATTTACAAGAAATAAAATGAATATGCATGTGATAAGTAGATTTTGAACAAATATTTACAAGTTATGTAAATGTGGGTCTTTCCTGTCCATTTAGGATACTGTGTATGCGCCGCTCTTCAATGTTCAACTTTGACACCAACTTGGGCGTCTTGATAATGTGGCCCGTGGACGTGATTATGTACAACTGGGCATATGCGCCACGGCCACTAGATATGTGTCCTGTGATGTCACTGTGGGCCATTCCTGCACATAGGTACTGCTCTGTATTTGCGACTGGGTATGCGGCACTTTCATGAACCACTTTGATGCCAACATGGTTCACTGGGCAATGTACGTCCCTCCTCAGGGGGGGGGGGGGGGGGGAGGGGGGAGCTTAGGACCTTTTGGTCCGACATGTTTAAAGAGGAAAAGAACAGCGACATCATGAGGGACGTGAGACGAAATAGTGGACATCACGAACTGTAAATAGCAACTGTGATTTGCTACCATGAAACACATAGCAGCAAAAGGTCGAGTCATCGCGAAGGATGCCTTTGACATACTGAAGAACAAGATGAAACACACGTGGTATAAGCATTCTAGGTGACTATGGAAAATGCCACGGAGTAAAGGGGTTGAGAACACGGCTAAACAGGGCATTCGACTCGTGTACTCAGCCCCCTGAAAATTATCCTATCCACGTAGGCGCGTGGCAGAAGGTCCGCGCTAAGTCCCCTGTATTACTAAGCACGACTGGTACTTAGTAGTACAGCACGATCGGTGGCACGTGCAATGTGCCACCAGTGTGGTGTACAAGTTAACGCTGTGGTGCGGCATTGTTTACGTTGGCCGAACTGGTCAATGCATTAATGATAGACTGCGGCAGTATATCCGCTCCTTGAAGGGTGATAGCGGCGCGAATCTTCCCAGGCGCTGCAGCGAATGCAGATGTTGCTACCCAAATTCAATCGAGCCATCATTGTAGGACGGGGGACTAGACTTGAGCGAGAAATTTCGGAACCGGCTCCCCTGCGCAGACTTGTCTTTACACTTGTGTGAAGGAGCCTTCGGTAGTTCCCCTAGATAAAGAAACGCGGTATTTTATTAACCAGTGATAGTTGTTTTTTGCCCCTTGGTACTTTCCATAGTCATCTAGGGTACTTGATAATGATAATAATTACTTTGATGAGTTTGGCGCATACCCACTCACGGGGATTAGCCAAGAGTCGGGTATATTTTACATATGTGTTCAGGTAATGAATATACAATCTATAAGTTTGTTGCATAAACTGAAGCGAGGAAAGTTCGAAACGCTTTATTAGACTGTCATTCAACGAAAAGAAAAAAAAGAAGTCTGTATACCATAAATGAGGCACCAAAGGGGGAATGAAGTGAATCGTACAATAAATTCGGTTTGTTTCAATAGTACATTTTTCTAAGGCAATGCACATATTCCTGTGTGAGTACCGAAGCACAGACGCTCCGAACGCCAGTAATAACTGAGTGTTCAATGGCAGGCCGAGCTGTCGCACTGTAAATTCTAATGTCGTTTTTCTCAGAGAGGAGAAACACCGGCATTGTAGTTAGTAGTGTTCGATGGTCTCTAAAGAGTTGGGACAATGGCACAAAGGGGATATTGCCAGACCAGACCGGTGCATGCATAAATTTAGAGATCGGACTCGACAACCCTGCCTAGTTAACGTGTGTTTCACCTTCTTCAGTATGTCAAGGCGGTCTGCGCACAGATGTGACCTTTTGCTGCTATGTGTTTCATGGTAATAAGCCACAGTTACTAGTTACCGCTCGTCCTGTTCACTGTTTCATCCCACGTCCCGTCTGAAGTCGCGGTTCTTTTGCTCTTTGAATAGGTCACCCCAATCTGTATAAAATATTGATTTTAAGACGTTCTGTTGGTTAAATTTACATGCCAAAACCAAGATATTGTCACGGTCAGAAAAGAGGATATTGTCGACGACGGCGAAAATGCATACCCAGCAACTCCACCAAAATGTCACAGGTATAAAACTATTTATAATATGTATTTAGAAGAGATACATAAACAGCAGCTGAGAATCCCGAGAGGCTGTTGCCAATTTGTCGTCTTTACTGTCGTCGACAATTCCCTTTTTCCCACCGTAACAATATCTACGCAGCACGCCGTATCGAGAGGCTCCATTAACTTTGACCAGCTGGGGTTCATTAATGCGTGCCGAATGCATGAAGTACGAGCGTCTTTGCGTTTCGCCGTCATTGAAGCCTGGCCACCGCGGTGGGTCTTTGATTCCACGACCTCGTGCTTAACAGCGCGAAAACAAAGGTACCTGGAAACCACCGCGGTTACCGCGTGTTTGTGCCCCTAGGTAAGTGACAAGTAATGTCAATGTTGGACTTTCCCTTGGATACATTGACACAGAGATGTAGTGCTCCCTCACCGCAGAACCACGCGCGCAACGGTCGGCGCCATGAAAGACGATGAAGTGCGTAAACTGCACGCTCTTCTTCTGGCCCGCCATATAAGACAAACGTCTCTTTTGTAACACTCCTTGTCCAACCTACGTTACATTTTTCTGGTGGAGGTGGGGGGTAAAACACCTTCAACTCCTTGAAAGTGCTCAATCAGCGGCAGCAGCTCAGGGTCAGCGCGCTGGTGCTCAGCCCTTTTTACGGCGTCGATAACGCCGAGAAATCGCAAGTCATGCTCAGGGTCCGATGACGTCGTAGGGAGTGGTGCGCGTGACAGTCAGCGTCCCTGTGCTTCCTTCCAGATCGGTAGACAACTGTAATGTCGTACTCTTCTAGGCACAGGCTCCAACGTGCTAGTCTGCCTGAAGGATCCTTGAGGTTGGCAAGCCAGCACAACGTGTGGTGGCCACTGACTGCCTTAAAGGGTCTACCGTACAAGTATGGTCGGAATTTACTAATGGCCCACACAACCGCTAAGCATTCTTTTTCAGGGCACTGAGTGTGTTCTCATAACAGTCACTGTAGGTATTTCCGTAGATATATGCTACTTTCTCTGCCCCGCGGAGAATTAGGCTCTGCTCAACAAAGCTCTTTGACTCCAACTTTACGATAGGCACAATTCCTGGCTGCGAATCAAGTCTGCGAAACACCTGCCGCTTTACGCGTACTCGCCGGCTCGACGCTCTTACAGTGAACATGTGTGGGCTACTTACGATTGAAACAAAAGGAAAGAGCGCCGCTCGCTCCTCTTAAACCGAAGCCTGTCCTGGCATTTGATGGTAAGCTTGAAAGCAGAGCGGGAGCCTACACCGTGCTGCCTCTTACCGTGTTGCAGTTCCTTCTAGGGACGAACTGTTGTCAGTGCGATGCGCCTTCCGTCACTCTTTGAATTGCGCTTTGCACAGACTGAAGATATCACAGCCTAAATATATGCGCCGATCTCGTCGAGTAATGGGTACTTGCCCTTTTTCAATGGAATGCTTTGATGCCACAACAACGATCCCCCCACAATGCAAAACACATGAGTTCAATATACGACGCGAAAGTTTTACGCGATCGTTGTAGAACAGATATGTGATTCAAAAGAATCGTTCTATTGAATACTGCTAACAAAACAATGAGGTGACACTTCCTGATTTTCACTTCAACAGCAATTATTTGCTCAAATTACGTTGGCCTTGTCCGTTCGTCTATTCCCTTACGCTCACGACGAGCATTGCCATCGACGACACTCAAGGGTGATTTCTTCAAGCAGCTGAACTAGTTGGGTCACATCGTTGGAATACATCTACTAGGTGGAATACATCTACTTAGGGCAGGTAGTGATGGCGGATCCGGATCATGAGACGGAAATAATCAGAAGAATAAGAATGGGCTGGGGTGCGTTTGGCAGGCATTCTCAGATCATGAACAGCAGGTTGCCATTATCCCTCAAGAGAACAGCGTATAATAGCTGTGTCTTACAAGTACTCACCTACGGGGCAGAAACTTGGAGGCTTACGAAAAGGGTTCTACATAAATTGAGGACGACGCAACGAGCTATGGAAAGAAGAATGATAGGTGTAACGTTAAGGGATAAGAAAAGAGCAGATTGGGTGAGGGAACAAACGCGAGTTAATGACATCTTAGTTGAAATCAAGAAAAAGAAATGGGCATGGGCAGCACATGTAATGAGGAGGGAAGGTAACCGATAGTCATTAAGGGTTACGGACTGGATTCCAAGGGAAGGGAAGCATAGCAGGGGGCGGCAGAAAGTTAGGGGGGCGGATGAGATTAAGAAGTTTGCAGGGACGACATGACCACAATTAGTACATGACCGGGGTTGTTGGAGAAGCATGGGAGAGGCCTTTGCACTGCAGTGGGCGTAACCATGCTGATGATGATGATGATGATGATGATGATGTAAGCTGAAGAGGAGTTTGCCCAGACCGAGGCAAATACAAAGCGGTTCAGAAAGCACCAAAGGGGAACAACAAGCAGCAGTTCACTTCGCTCCTTGCACTATTAAGCCACTCTGGGGGGCTCATTCGTTGTTTGCCCAGTGTGGATTCGCCCTGAGTAGGCTTTTCTGCCACGACGCACCGTAGTTTTGAAGCAGCGAGTGCGAAGCTGCATTTCTCCTTTCAAAGGCCTTGTTATGTGTGCCTCCAGAGTAGGCTTACGAGAATCCCGGCCTGCCCCTACAGTTGTGCTGCAACACTTCATTGTATGACAATGGTTCTTTTATTCAAATGGCCAATGACACCCAATTTCTTGTGAGTACAGAACTTTATACAAAACATTCGTTTTGTACAACCTAATCGGAAACGGACTGTTCGCCTTATTTCTCAAAAAAAGGAAAAGTGTAACTTTTATCTTTATAGATTAGGAATTGCATTAGTATGGGGCCACGAATCACTGCACACACATTTAGACCAAGCAAGGCAACCCTACCACAGCTTCTGATGAATGCGGCGTTTGACAATATTTCTGTGTTCGCACAGCTTTAATACGCTTAGGCTGATGTCGCAGTCGGAAAACGTGGATTCAGAATGCCTCTTGTTTTTTTTTTTCATTTCAGGGCCTCAGTGAAAGAAGAAAGGAAGACTGCTTTCATGTCGTACTCTTTTCAGCTGTAGGTGTATATATAAAGCGACAAGCCGCGACCCAGTAACAAAGCTATATCACTGCAGGTGCATGGGAATCACCCTAATAATGGAAAGCCAAGCGATGAACTGAAGTCATTTTTCAGCAGACGCTGTGAGCTTGACCTACAGCAAGGCGCTCATTGCTTGGTGCTCGTGTCCTCATCCCCGAACTTTTCCGGTCGTCCATGCTAGAGGAGCTGCGCCAAGGGGTGCCCATGAGTGTGCGGACGAAGTTTGTGAGAAAGTACTTCTATTGGCCAAACCCGAATTCTGACAGTAAGTAAGATCTGCCGCTCGCGGCTCTCATAGTGTAAGTTGGCTTGCCCCACCAAAGCTGGGCAAGGCAACTAACAGTATGAGAGACGCGGGAGCAAACCGGATCTTCCCCTCTGGTTAACCACCCTGCCTTTGCCCTTTCCTCTTTCTTTCTACCAAAGCTGGATCGCTAACTTGGTCTGCAGACAGTCGTTACACGGCTCAACTGCAGCCTACCACCACTCTTACAGATCATCTGCGTCTGCCTTCTACGTAGAGCGATGGGGCGGCCGTGAGCCGCGTCATGCTCGTCCACGGCCCGAATCCGGTAATATGAATCCAGCTTCGGATGCACACTGGCACAGTCTTCAGAACTATTTCAAATAAACTCGGCTAGTCCGTTCAAAGGGGTCATGCTAGTTGCTCTTATGGGCGCATACTTCAATTGGCTAAAGGTGTTCGCGTTGAAAGACAGTTCAGCCAAGTATATCCGACTGCTTGAGGAACATGGAGGGAAGAAATTAGAGCAGAAATTCTGTTCGAAAATTACCTAGCTCAATGCGCAGCATTTCATGCCTGCACGTGGCGCAAATCGCGAACGAACTCACGTCTGTCTAGAGAAACACTGGCTCGAAGACCGTCGCATGCGTGGGCCGCAACACCCTGATGACGCACATTCGCAACGAGAGGCTGTCGCAGACGCTATACGCAGCAATAAATTCGTCTTCAACAAAGAGCACTTGAAAGTGCGCATACCCGCCATGGTTGCTCAGTGGCTACGGTGTTGGGCTGCTGAGCACGTGGTCGCGGGATTGAATCCCGGCGACGGCAAACGCATTTCAGTGGCGGCGAAATGCGAAGTCATCTGTGTACTTAGATTTAGGTGCACCTTAAAGAACCCCAGGTGGTGGAAATTTCGGGAGTCCTGCACTACGGCGTGTCTCTTAATTATAAATTGGTTTAAGCACGTAGAGCCTCTTAATTTATTTTTGAAGTGCGCGTCTGCGTCGCGTATGTGGCGGTGCTCCAATTAGTGCCGCTTGGTCTCGACTGCCTGTTCAAATGTTGTCCACTTGGAATAGCACTGCTAATCGGCTGCACATCGCTTCTTTTGTGATCACGGTCGGCACCCGCGTCTATGTCGCCGCCACGATGACGCACTAATAAATAGTTGGATGACCGTGTCATGTGCGTAAGTGCACAGGTGAGCATAACTTGAAAAAAACCTAGCGCGCCAACAGTTCTGGGCAACCTCAATGGTTGCAGTGGACCCTCATCCATACGATTATCACGTTGGCAGTGCTAAACAGTCCTACAACGACTCCTGGCGTAGAAGCGGCTTTTAATGAGGTATAATGAGCTAATATCAATCTTCGTTAGGGGACGTCAACACCACCGTAGATACTGCTTTTAAAACTCAGAGAAAGCAAAGTGAGAGTGTCGTTAAAGAATTCTCATAGACATTCAAGTCGATTTGAGCGATTTGTCTACTTGTAATACCTGATGTATATGTTTATACACTAAAAAATTATTTCACAGGTGTGCAGCAATGTGAGCAACTGGTACAAGAAAGACGTCGAAGGTGTGTGAGCGAGTCCTCGCACCATTGTGAAATACATTACCCGGTTTTAATCGAGGCGAGGAAGAGTTCTTGCGATTGCTCTACACGTGTTCGCGCAGAGACTGCACTGAAATGGACAACCTCCCTGTAGTGCACAATTTATTTCTGGACTCTAAATGAACTACATCAAGATAATTTTTTAACTTCATCGAGCGCGATTTCGACTGACGCTTCGCACCTTGAGTAAAAACAAGGCGTCCGAACTTGAAAGCGAAAATTTATTTTCCTTTTTCTTTGATTTCATCACTGCTGCTGCTGCGGTGGTAGCTACTGCTGCTATCTTAAAAGCCGCGGCTGGAGGTGGTATAAAGCGTGCATATAAATGGCAGGAGCGTGGAAAGGAGGAAAGGTGACTCTAGAACCTCGTTTAGAATTTTCACTGCCTCTAATGTACACACTGCCTTTTGGGGCTACTCGGGAGTCACCATATTACCCTAGTGATAGCTGTAATTATCCGTGATTCCCCGTAAAAGCATTGCAGAAACTCAAATACTAGTTGTTCGTGTCGTCCACGCCGCAGGGTTAATAGGAAAGACTGCAGTGTTGCCTTCGATTCACTGAATATTGGCCATCTTGGAGGTTGTTCTTGACTGACGAGATGACGCGCAGTGCGAAGAGCTGCAAGTTCCACAGCCATCGGTGTCGTTGGGTGATAAGTCTTGAAACTCATGGTGGTGGCTTTCGCTGGAACAACCATGGCTCAAGAGGAACACTGCATATTTGCCGATCCATCACTATAAATATGTACGTGGTCGGCGTACCTCTCGTGCAAAAGGAACAGAGTTAGTTGTTTAGGAGCAGGTGAAGACAGCTCAGATTTTTTCCTGATTTCTGGTGCGGTGAGGTACACTGCAGCTCAAGCCAAACACCATTTAATAAATGTATTTAATAGTAATAATGAAAGGCATTTATTAAAAAAAGCATTCACATAAGAGTGTACGAGTTGTGTGCCTCCGTGGTGTTTCCGAGGCAACAAATAGCCATTGGCAATGGTGTCAGGCTTCCGCCTTTTCACAGTTTATGTTGAATTGCAATGGTGGAGTCGGAGCAGCCGACGGACTCCGCGAGCGAGCACTCGATTCTGGCGTAGAGCGACGCCTCCAAATCCGCGAGTGGAACAAAACCTGCGCCGCCGGAGCAAGGCGGAAACTGAACTTATATTGCCGAGTTACCCAGCATACCTTGCGTGTTGTCATTTCCTTCCGCTGTTTGCTCACGGCACGTCCACGCCGGTCACTTGTCTCTTCAGCTAAGCGCCGTTCGCTGTTGTTTTTTCAAAAGTGCGGAATGGATATATCGGCAAGCGTGCAGCAGCTTTTGCTTCTTATGGTGAGCACACAGGATGGGGACAAACATGGTAGGTGTCTTCACAGCTTGAACACTGTGCTGTAAGTTCAATGCAACGCACTTGTTGCGTGGAACAATTGTCTGTTGACGCTATATTTCAGCTGCGTAATTGCTTTACTGCTGATGTGTTCGTTTCACTCAAACACATTGCATCCGTCATTGTATTGTGCATTTTCCTGTGTGTCCGTCGTGGTGCAGAAGTAGTTGTCTAGCTTTATACATCGCGAAGAAGCGATGAAGCAATGTCAGGTGCCTGAGAATTTGTCTCCCACGAAATTTTAGCGGAGGTATCAGTGCGAGTGCATATTCTGCTGCCGAATGGAGTTGTGCTGTTACGTAGGTCAGGACGGTAAGTGCATCCAATTTTCGAATCAGTCTCAGTGCCACAGAAATCTAGAAATTGATTTTCCTGAAGCGTCACTGTCGATTTCAGGCCAGGAGGACCGTACGGTAATTTTGATTAACAGCCACCTGATCAGGAACGTTGCATCATGCTAATCGTGTGTAATGTAATCAAGAATGTGCACCATGTGTTCGGCAAATATTGAACTTGCGTGGCACCGTGCATGTTTATATTACGCTATTATTCAAAATTTCGTGTTAAGATGAGGTAGCGCAGCAAACAGTGAGTTATATTGTGAAGCTGTTTTAGGAAGTCTTACATGGCTTAAATAATTGCTTACGTAGTTGCATGAAATGCACGTGGTGGTTTAATGAACTGCAACATGTCACAGAGTGCAACTTCGTAATGGTTATGTCGCTTCATATATGCCACCTTTATGAATTCAGGTCAATGAATAATGATGCATTTGCTTTTTCCATCAACAGTGCCGGAGCAGAGCCGAAAGAATCAGCCGCGCAGTGAGTTCATTTATGATGACATATTATTTATTTATTGATACTGGTAGCCCAAAGGCCGATACAGGATGGAGAAATCATAATTAAGCTTCAGAAGATAGCTGCAAACACGGGCACTACACAAATCAAACCAGAAAATACAATAGCTTAATGCAGCTGTAACACCTCTACAACTACCTCATGCACTTTTTGTTTGCAGGTACAGGCTGTGAATGGACAGCCGGGGAAACAAAGCTGCTATTTGATTATTATGAGCAATACTTTGCTGAGATTGGGCCGTTGAAAAAATTCAAAAATAGAAAGCTAATGTTCAGCAAATTGCAGCCAACATTACAGAGGCACTCTGAGTTCCAAAAACCGGTAAGCAGTGCTGCAGCCGCTATAAAACTGTCATGCGTAGAAGAAGAAGCGCTACAGCACAAAACAACAAATCCGGGAATTCCCCGTGTGAAGTGTGTTTTGAGGATGAAGTAGCCAGAATACGCTGGCTAGACGACAGCCTCGAGCCCGAAGAGCTGAGGGACAGCTCTGGTGTTCTTGCTGTTAAGAGGCCAGCCAGCCAGGCGTCGGTCAGCCAGGCGTCGGTCAGCCCAGCATCAGACAGCCCAGCGTCGACCAGCCAAGCATCAGACAGCCAGGAGTCTGCAAGCCTAGCGCCGAGCCAAGCATTGACAAAGAAGCCTATGCCCAAAAAGCCTAAGCCCTCAGGTTCCAGAATGCTGGAGATGAAGGTATTCTTCGATGAAATGAGCAAAATTCAAGAAGAAAAAGAAAAAAAAAACGAGCTGCACGGGAACAAGAAAGAGAGAGTCGACACCAAGAAAGGCAAGAATAAAAGGATAGTATTCGGCAAGAAGAAGCAAAACAAGCAGAAAAAATTAGGCTTCTAAGCCGTGCTCTTGGCCTTGAAGACGAATAAAAAAAATTCCAGTGTCCGAGAATATCGGCTTGTCCAAATAAAAGTGTACGGTGCCAAACATGTGCTTGTGTATTTAAAGGGGGCCGCGCGTTAGTACACATATCGAGCCCCCAGCAACTGCATGGACTTTATTTCGATGCACATTGGAGCTAGTGGTTCTCATGTTTACATCCAGGTAATTACGGACCAGGCAAGATTCCGTAAATGCTACTCAACAATAGACCATATTCACACTATCAATCAGGTGATAGCGAAATGTGCGGAATATAGCCAACCCTTATATATAGCTTTCATTGATTACGAGAAAGCGTTTGATTCTGTCGAAACCTCAGCAGTCATGGAGGCATTATGGAATCATGGTTTAGACGAGCCGTATGTAAAAGTACTGAAAGATATCTATGGAAGCTCCACAGCCACCGTAGTCCTCCATAAATAAAGCAACAAAATTCCAGTAAAGAAAGGCGTCAGGCAGGGAGATACGATCTCTCCAATGCTATTCACAGCGTGTTTACAGGAGGTATTCAGAGACCTGGATAGGGAAGAATTGGGGATAAGAGTTAATGGAGAATACCTTAGTAGCTTGCGATTCACTGATGATATTGCCTTGCTTAGTAACTTAGGGGACCAATTGCAATGCATGCTCACTGACTTGGAGAGGCAAATCAGGAGAAAGGGTCTAAAAATTTATCTGCAGAAAACTGAAGTAGTGTTTAACAGTCTCGGAAGAGAACAGCAATTTACAATAGGTAGCGAGGAACTGGAAGTGGTAAGGGAATACATCTACTTAGGGCAGGTAGTGAGCGCAGGCCCGGATCATGAGACCAAAATAATCAAAAGAATAAGAATGGGTTGGGGTGCGTTTGGCAGGCATTCTCAGATCATTAACAGCAGGTTGCCATTATCCCCCAAGACAAAGGTGTATAACAGCTGTGTCTTACCAGTACTCACGTACGGGGCAAAAACCTGGAGGCTTACGAAAAGGGTTCGATTTAAATTGAGGACGACGCAACGAGCTATAGAAAGAATAATGATGGGGGTAACGTTAAGGGATAACAAAAGAACAGATGGGTGAGGGAACAAATGCGAGTTAGTAACATCTTAGTTGAAATCAAGAAAAAGAATCGGGCATGGGCAGGACATGTAATGAGGAGGGAAGATGACCGATGGGCATTAAGGGTTACGGACTGGATTCCATGGGAAGCATAGCAGGGGGCGGCAGAAAGTAAGGTGGGCGGATAAGATTCAGAAGTTTGCAGGGACGACATGGCCCCAATTAGTACATGACCAGGGTAGTTGGAGAGGTATGATAGAGGCCTTTGCCCTGCAGTGGGCGTAACAAGGCTGATGATCATGATGAATTACAGGGCTACAAAGAATGTCACACCATCATTGCATGATTACGCGTGAAGCCTAGTGCTGTCATTAAAGTGGCTTTTGGTGTTTTGGAGGTAAAGGAAAAGTGCAGTTTGGAGCAGGATGGTTTAGTGACGACAGTTTTTCTACAGGAGCTTTGCCAAGGCTTTCGTGCGCTAATTTCTGCAAGCCTGCGCAGTGCTCAGTCTTCACGAGATTTGTCAATATGATTATCACTGCAATTCTGCCACTGAACGTCATTGGGTAATTGTTCATTATCATCTTCATCTGGCTCTACATCACCATATTCAATGCACAAGCTGTGGAGAGCGCAGCAGCTTATGATAAACTTATTGAGCCAGGGAATAGTGCGAAGCTCAAGATACATCAGCTGTCTGAAGCGCTTTTTGAGGGTGCTGAATGCATTTTCGATGAGAACTCTTGTGGCTGAAAACTTATAAATAAAGTGAATAAATTGCTTTTGGTGCTTTGTTAAAGCACCATATTCCCTGTAGGGTGTCAACAGGTGTTCCCGCAGTGGATACGCTGCGTCCCTTAAAAAATGGTAAGACCCCTGGCATACTGCAGAGATTAACATTGAAAGTGGCGACAACCTGAACACATTCGAATCATGCATTTTGCTTGAGCTTCCAATGAATGTATCCAGGAAGCGCCTTTTGTCATCGCAGACGGCCTGTAGTGCGAGTGAAAGGTAGTGGTGCCTGTTACAATATGTCGAAGCAACCTTCTTCTCCGGGCACTGTATCTGATGTACGACCCATCTATGCAACCAACAACATCAGGCATTCCAGACACCTGCAAGCAAGTCATACACTTGTATTGAGCGATATCATCCATGTCTGAACAGAAAATGCGCATTTGCAAGGAGTTTTAAGAGGAAATATTGGTGCTCATACCCATTAACTCCCGTTAAAAGCATGCCCTTTATGGCACAGCACCATTTATGTTAAGTTAAAGAAGCAAAATACAAACCAAATGCAACTTTGAAAAGTACTCAAGGCAGCATACGCTGCCGTGCAGACAACATATTACATGTTTTTTAACTATCCACTTCTGTTTTTACTATACAAAAATGGGAGAGGCTTGTAGACCAATAATCTCTCTTTCGTACGTCTTCCTGAAAAGAGAAACGATGAAACCGTGACACACATGCAAGCAAAATATGATGAAATGAAAGTTAGTCAAATAAAAGAACAAATCACGGCACTGGGTGAAACGTTCAAAAACATACGTTGCGAGGTTTCCAGCCTAGTGGTGACACCTTCGCTGTTGCCTTGTACATCCTCAAACAATAGAGTGCAAAAGCGCGAACACATATGGCCAGAGCATTGGTGGCTGTAGTAGAAGGAAAAACGAACCTCAATTAATATGGCAGAAGTGTGGGTGAGTTTGTGATTCATGTATGACTAAGAACAGTGCACAAAGCTCTTCATGACAGAAAAGCACACACAGAAGACTGTTTTGAGTGTGCATTTCTTTCAGTGGTGCCCTTGTCTGGGCTGTGCTTAGTGAAGCCTGGATTAGATGACATTTTTTGCCAGAGAATAGGTACTAATCACAGCAATTTTGTTAGGCACCAAATGAAATTATATCAACTATCACCGGAAGTAAATTTGTACTAATGTGCAGCGAGTTTATTGCAGCGTATCACTTATGTTTAAACAGCCAAAGCTATTTATTATTTATGCTGTACTCCATGTTGGGAATTTTAGCAACGTGGCAAACTAACAAGAGCCTTGTTTGAATTCCCTTTGAATAGCACTAACTTGATAATTCTTATTTTCCGCTTTTAAGAAATGACTGCCGGAATCCGCTTTATTCTCATCGTACGCAAAGAAATTCAAAGTTGGAAATGCAAAGCAGTGCTCTTTTTACTCTCCGGTACACACACACAAAGGCTGCAAGGTTAATCCGCTTTCATGGATAGTTTCCAAACAGACTGTGCTTGGTTCCAGCGGCAAATTTTCACGCTAGCTAGCACATTTTGTAAAGCAACATGTCATTACGCGGCCAGACGCAGCAGATCACTAACGATGGAATTCGTGCATGAGCTGTTATGCCAGTTAAACGTCGCATTTGATGAAATTCACCGGCTTTAAACACGTTCGCATGGTGGCGGCTGTCGAATCTTGGAAGCATAAACTGACTGAGATATATTTGCTATAATATTAAAACAAATCTGCGTGATGTTGCTAAAAGAAAACGACTACGCCGTTCGCAAGCATTAGTGCCGCACAATTTGAATCGATCAACGGCACGTACTGCAATCGATACCAAGGGGCTGCTGCATATCAGGCGTCATAGAGGTCTCAAAACCTTTATTCAAGTAATAAAACACAGTTTTTAATAACACAAGTGCACTAAAAACAACGATCTGCTTATTTATTTATTTAGTAACAAAATGACATGTTAATTATGCTTGTCGTTTACTATATGTAAATTCATAGATCAAATATTTAGCCGCGTTGAGCGCATCTAGAAGAAAAAGTATAAATTTAAAGTATCCGACCAAATTACCGTAGCTCCGCTTGTGCGGTTCAGCCTGAAACGCGCCGCGGTTGATTTTTCGCCTTCTGTGGCGATCACTGGAACATGATTGTGTGCGGGGACTTACTTATGATCGCGGCTCATTATCGCGCGACATACACCGAGCAAAGTGGGAAGGCAGCGCGGTAGGGTGGCTGGGGGCTCCTTCGTTTTCGCCAGCCAGTTCATACTTTGGACGGCAGTGCGCCGTCGCGCGCGCCGTGCCTGAAAGGTCTGTGCAAACGGCTCATTCCATTGCGCGCGTTGTGTTCTCGCCGCTCTTGGGTTGAAGCGATATAGCGCACGGCCACATTCTTGGCTGAGGCTTCCGCACTTGCTCGCAGCAGCGTTTTAACGGTGACTGTCGGCGCTCATCGAGCGCGATGTATTCATTTTTCCTTGTGTGAGCTGACACCATGCTTCTTAATTCAGTCAGTAAGTGAATGTTTGCAAGTTTATACGGCCGATAAGACTACTGTGCTTACTTCGTATATCTGTCCACTGATTAGCTGTCTCAAACGATACTTCGCCTTTCGGACGAAACTGCGTCTCTTTTTTTTTTTTTGAGAATGATGACTTTCGTAACTCGCAAAGCGGCAAATGTGAGTTTCGAAACTCACCATTTTCAACAACAATATAAAAGCCGTCTCGGCTGAAAGGCGAAGCATAAATGGTGTTAGGGAATAAATAGGCAGCTAGAGGGATTGAGAATAGTAGTTTTATCGGCCGTATAAACTTGGAGACTTACGCTTACTAGCTGAATTAGCATGACGTCAGTGCACGGAAGCAAATCTGAACGCATCACACTCGATGAGCGCAGGCACTCGCTGCTCAAACGCTGGCGCGAACAAGAGCGGAAGCCTCAGCCAGGAATGTGGCCATGCGGTACATCGCTTCAACACAAGAGCGACGAGAACACAGCACGGGCAATGGAATGAGCCGTTTGCACAGCCCTTTCAAGTACGGCACGCGTGACGGCGCACGGCCGTGCACACTACAGACTTGCTGTAGGAAACGAAGCCCCCCCCCCCACCTTGTAGTGCTGCCTTCCAATTTTCCTCCACATATGTCGCGCGAGATTGAGCCGCAACCATCAGTCAGGCCAAACACACACTCAATTACCAGCCATCGCCCCAGAGAGCTAAAAATAAACCGCGCCGCGTTGCAGCATGAAGCGCGCAAGTGGAGCTACTGTAATGTGGTCGCATACTTTAATTTGTGCTTTTTCTGCTAGGGGCGCTCAACGCGGCTAAATATTTCATTAAGATACTTGGCTAAAACTATGTTTTGTCCTATTATTCCAGAAGAAAGCCCCTATGTTGCTCAAAAAGATTACAGACCGCGACAAGGCCTTATGGTTTTTTGTCTGTGCCTCCAGCATATGTATATATACCGTTTTTTATTGATGCTGAAATAAATTTGTGTTATTATTTAAGTATAACACCCTAGGTTGCACACACATATAGTGAACTGTTGTAATGTAAGCCTACGTATATTCATCACACTTATTTTCAGTCTCCGAAGCTGGCCTAATTTAAGTTAGATTATCTCTGTTCCCGACTCACGTTACTACTAGAATGCCTTAGTGATCGAGCATTTCACTTTGACATAATCCGGAATCGCCATTGCTGTTTAAAGTACACTGGGAAGAAGTGCCGAATCTATTAGACAGGTAATGATTAGGAGTGAAAGTGTAGGAGGAATATCTCAGACACCTTGCTTTACAGAGGACGTTACCAGCCTTAACAATGATGGTGATGACCCTCCAAAATTATTCAGGACATTAGATGGTAACGTGAAAGGGTTGGGTTGAAGCTTAATCTAAGCATAGAACGGCAAGAGAAGAAAAGTTCGCGTTCAGTAAACAGCGTCTAGCATACGTGCAAGAGCACGTTCCTCTAGGCAAGTTACTGCCAGCGTAACATGTTCATGAGAAATTATATTTACAGAAAAACAAAAATGGGTTCCAATGCATGCGGCAGGTATAAACAAGTCCTGAGCTGAAGCTTACCGCAATCATTTAGGAAAAAAGCGAACAATAATTGTTTTCTACCCGACTAACATACAGGGCGCAAATACGCAAGTTAAATAAGCAACTTCTCAAAAAGATACGCATCTCGCCACGAAGGATGGACAGGAAACTTTTGGCTTTGCATAAGGAAAAGGAAACAGGGTGATGTGAATTATAGAGCCAACAGGGACAGCTGGTACTTGAGAAGATGCAGAAAAAATCGAGCCCGCAGGTCATGTGATATGTTGGAAGGAACCGGTGGTAAATAGACTTACCTAATGGATGTCAAGAGAAGGGAAGTGCAGTAGATTGGAGCAAATTAGGCGAGGTGTTGAAATCAGAACATTTGCCCATGCTAGCTCGAATCATCCTGCGCAAGACAGAGGTAACTGGAGAAAGCAGGAAGAAACATTCATGCTGCTGCTGCCGCCGCCGCTGCCGCTGCCGACGCCGCTGCTACCTAACTTCCATCATTAGTGAATCAAATCATTCCAATGTACACGTCATCTTGTGAGATTCGATTGGGTATTCTATCAGAAGGATGTTTTTCAAGAATAGGATAGGATAGGAATAACTTTAATAAAGTGCCTGCAAACGATGGTTTAACGCGTCGTGACGCTGGCCAAGCGTCGACCCGGGGTTACACCCTACTCTGCACTAGCCCAGTTGGGCCCATTTGTAGTAGGTCATGAGGCTAGTGCTTTTCGAGCGCACCCCGGCCCTGCCGGACGGCCCATAGTTGTGAGTCCTTGTCTGCAGACTGCAGTGCACCTTGAAGTTTGGGCGGGTAAGTCCTGGAGGTAGCTGCCGTCGGGAACCTAGCACAGTCCCACATGATGTGCCATTGGTCCGCCGGACCCGCTGCACAAACACCGCACAGCCCACTCGGATAGAGCTCTGGGTGAAGCACGCGCATCATTGCGGGAGCGAGGAGTGACGCGGTCTGTATTTGTCTTAGGATTACGGCCTCCTCCCGACTGAGGGCCGGATGGGGAGGCGGCATTGTCCGTCGAGCTAAGCGGTAACACTTGGTTAGTTCGGCATAACTAGTCAATCTGTCCTTGGTTTCGAACCACCACACGGAACGGTCACTCTCGCGGGCACGGAAAGTAAGCGCTCGCGCCGCCGAATGGGCCGTCTCGTTGTGGTTCGGTGAGGATGCACACTCGCCGGCGTGCGCCGGGAACCACTTGATACGGACGGTGCTGCCGCGGGTCTTGAAGTTGGAGCTTCCCGATGATGGCGGCCGCTGGCGCGCATATTCTCCCCTTGGCAAAGTTGCGCACGGGATTCTTCGAGTCACAGAGCACGGTGCGACACTCGGCTTCGGTGATCGCCAGAGCGATGGCAACCTCCTCAGCGTCTGTGGCGTTCGTGCACCGCACGCTCGCTGCCGTTGTCTTGGTGCCAGTAGCCGCGCCGCAACGACCACTGCCGCGAAGCCTTCCCGCTTGTATTCCGCGGCGTCCACGTACCGGGCGTGCGGGTCTTGGGCGTGTTGTTCGATGAGGGCCTTGACCCGCACCTGCCGCCATTCTTGGTTGTATTATGGGTGCATGTTCTTCGGGATAGGGTCCACGTAAATGTGGGCCCGCGCCTCATCTGTGATCTCGCACGGTTGCCGGCTGGGAGCTTGGGGGATCTAACCCAGGGACGTCAGTATACTGCGGCCCGTCTTGGTGGTAGAGAGGCGCTCAAATTGCGCGGTGAGCTGTGCCTCGGCTATTTCTTCTAGGGTCTTATGGACGCCGAGCTGCAAGAGCCGAGCCGTACTCGTGGTCACCATTAAATCCAGCGCCGTCTTGTAAGCCGGTCTGATCAGCGTGTTGATCTTGGTCCTGTCAGTGACGTGCCACGTAAGGTAGGCCGCAACGTAGGCGATGTGACTGATCACGAACGACTGGACAAGGCGCACAAGACTGTCTTCACGCATGCCCGCCTGTCGTGTAGAGACTCGATGTGTGAGCCGGATGGCGTCCATAGTCTTGGTGGTGAGCTTGTTGATGGTCTCGTTGTTGCGGCCGCTCTTGTTGAGCAGAAGGCCCAGGACCCTGATCTTGGGAACTTCGGGGATGCGTTGCCCCGATGCAGCCACAATTTTGATGTGATCACCCTCCCGAAGAGGAGCGCGCTTCCTTCCCGGTCAAAGCGGTGTGAGGACGAACAGCTCGGATATGGCGGGCGAGCGCATTAGGCCTGTGCCATCAAGGTGCTGCTCGATGTTTTGCAAGTACCACATTGTCATCAGCATGACAGAACAACGAACATTTAGAAATAACCAAAGTGATTTCATTAACGAAGATGTTTAACAACAATTTAGATAACATTAATCCCTTAGAACCACCAGCATTCAGCTACAACTAAAAACTGAAAGCGCCCTTAAAATCGGTAAGGACCGATTAAAATCAGTTGCTCAAGAAATTTTCGAGAAAGTTGTAAAAGAGCCTACGATACCTCAAGAAATTGTTCACTTAACAAGATTTTGAGCTTCAGGTTGTCAAATGTTTTGGCAACATTTAAGAAGAGAGCACGTGAGAACAGGTTCTGATCGAATGCCGAAGATCATCTAAAAATTCCTCAAGCAGTGCAACATTATGACGCCCACAAACAAAACCAAACTGTCAATCAGTTAGGATAGAATATTTCTGAAGAAAACAAGACGTAGCCTGGAAGAGAACTTTTCTAAGACCTGATCAATAACCGGTAAGACAGAAATTGGCCAAGAATTCTCACTCTTAACTTTCCTTTCTGAGCTGTGTAATGGTATAACAACTGTAGTCTTTAGGTATTCCTGAATAATATCTGACAGCGCATCAAAACTCTCTCGCATGATGTGTAATGATAGTATTCCATCGTATCACGGGGCTTGTTGAGACGGAAACTGAAAAAAAAATTCTTCCAGATGACACTTGGAAATTCTCGGGAGAAAATCTGACGCAGATGTGGATTGCGGTAACGACCGAGTGTTTAGGAATAGAGCGAATAGGCTTTAGTACGCTCTTACAAAGTGTTTGTTGAAAGAATCAGCTGCTCCTGTGGGATGTTGCTGGAAAGGATTAAAAAGATACCGTTATTTGAAACTCACTCCTCTGAGTTTATTTATGGAAGACCTAGTTTGGATAACACTACTTGAAGACTGCTAGAATTTAATAAAAAATAAGGGCGTTTTGCGCCACACAGAAGTGCTACAACTCAATTTCTTGCGGACTGACATTCTAGCCATAGTGCTTAGTTGTAGCATTTCCTGCAGTTTCAACAAGGTATCTCGATATGAAATCGCAGCAATAATTTCCGCGTTCATCAAGCAATGACCCTTACTTATCGGTGTAGCTACCAACCGTGTGCAACGCCATTAAACGTTTTCCAGTTGTGTGTAGAACTTTTTATAGACTTCACACGACGAATGTTCTTTGGCTAAGGATGCCCAGTCAAATGAAAGAATAATATTTTCAAGCTTAGATTGCTTAAATATAGTGAGAAGGTATTTGCGTCGTCCAGATGTATTTCCAATCTGAGGCATTCCCGACGCGTCCGGTCATACAAGACGGCATGCTACAAGGTAGTGGTCAGCTCAGCTTTGCAGAATACTACATGACCTAATTGAATAGTTGGAGGCTCTGACTGCTATGGGTTCTAAGCAGGACTTCACTACGCTATTATTAAGTAATTCCGCTATAGTTGGAGCTCCAATTTACATTCCGAACCACGAACTGCAACGTAGATAGATAATCAGACATATCTTTTCGGGGCCTAAAATGCTGATAATAAGTAGCCGATCTAACAAACTTGGTCCACTGAGCCCCATTCCCGCATGTTTTACCAAGCTCTGCAAGAAAACTTGAAAGCCTGCATGAGGGTGGTCCATAGATAGGAAAGATGTGCATACAAAATGACCTCTTACAACCTTTGATCGCCGTACATTCAGCGTGCAAAAAAATGCATAACCAGGAGGAACTGCACAATGCCTCTGCCACGAAAAAAGTTCGGGAAATCGAAACCATGTCCCGAAATTACCTTGCTTAATGGCGAAACAAATGCACGGTTTTCAAAGGAGTTAACATCGGCAAATTAAAATAGTTCATTACATCGCGACTTTCCTTAAATTGAGGTTCCTTATATCGAGGTTTGACTGTAAACATATTAACGGCTAGTCTAGAGCATGGCTGTACGAGATCATACGAATATGGCATTCAGCACAAATGATTATTTTTCCGCTGGTAGGCAGCGTCTTAAGACAAGCAATGCAGTTGTAAGCTGTTCCCAAAGTACAAAGCAAACTTAGACAACTAGCCGAGAAGCGAACCAACAAACTGATGGCAGTCAGGGAAAAGTGTTCATAGAAGGCATTCTTCCAGAAACAAAGGAAAAGTACCGCTAACAACGAGAAGCGCAGAAATCGCCCGAGGCCTGCCGTAACATTCACTGAAACTGCCAACATACGTCACCTCACAGAGCGAAGCCTGAAGCGACTACACGACGCGCAGGGGTGCAAGGCACATTTTTGCGTTGAGCGATAAGCCGCAGCAAGTAGCAACCCTCGCGCACTAGAGTAGACCGTAGGTAACGGCTTGGCGTGGGTGTGTTGCCGAAATAGTCCTGTGAGATTGCTCACTGAACAAGCTGAAGAGGTCGTCCATACATATCCCACAGTAACCGTCGTCGCAATTGACATCGTGTGTTGTCGCTTTGCCAGAAGCGACTACTACCAATAATCAATCAATCCATCAATCAATAGTTTCCCGTGCCCAGGAACAGCCATAAAGTGCGAGAGCTCGGGGATGCATACATTTCAAGAAACATCAGCGGAATATACGTAAAAGGAAGAAAAAAGAATAAAAACAGTATTGAGAAGAACAGCGTACATACAAGAACGCTCAAGGTGAGTACAAAATAAAATAAAGGAGAGTTGAAAAGTAGGTCAAACTGCGACACTCTAGCGCAATGCTCTGAAAAGAACAATGAAAATCATGAAAATCAGCGTTAAAATCACTATCTTGTGGGCGGTTGAGTGTCGGAAATAATAATAATAATAATGTTAGCAACGCTAATAAATGAAATGTTTACTTTTGAGCCGAAGAATAGCTACGGAGCCTGCATACGTGTGTGCTTAAAAATAATTTTTGAAACAAAATACAAAGAGAAGACAAGTGTTGTAGACAAACGAAAGGGAGGTAGCGAAGCATATACAGATAGGGAAACAAAAAGCGAGTAGGTGCACGTAAAAGCGACATAATCGTACAACATGATTATCTACATGCACACCAAAGCAGAAGAAATGAACTTCTAAACGGGTCAATACAGATAAAATAATTATAAAGCGTTTTTTGAAGATGGCCCAAAGGACACTATAATGCAACTAGACCACGCGCAGAACGTGGTATGCTGCCTGGTATATTTTTGCGGCACAGAAAATTGTACACAATCAAGAAGCTTTGGACAACGTATAATTGCATGAAGTACTTTGTAGAGGAACAGAAGGAACGAGAATGGGAAAAGTGGTGCTCTTAAAATAGGCATGAGCTTATTTTCTCTGCGGTTAGGTCAGAATTTAGGTTATAATTTCATTTGCATGTTCCCCCCGATAATACAGAGCCACATTCCAGCAGTCGAAGGCACACGATAGAATACAATTTCAGAAAAGCAAACGGGGAGTGGAAGTCATGCAATATACGACAAGCCACACCTAGAGCGTGAAGGGCACGCGGTTTCACATGCTTAGCTTGTGAAAAGAAGTTCAGCGCTTCGTTAAAGTGCACACGACGATTTTTCTTTCATCTGCCCTGGGCACTGGAGCCCACCAAAGTATGTATGGTAATCGCACATGGTGTGTTATCCGCGTGTGACTTGATACCATAGTTTTGGAACCATTTATTAGTAGCTACCATTTTTGCACCAGTTACCGGCACGGAAGCAGAACATTTAGTAGAGCCGATCATGGTTCAGCCTCAGGTTCCCACATTTTAGCGTGCGATGCAACGTTGCCTCGTAGTTCTCAAGATGTGGTGATGCCGCCACGCAAAAGCCCGTCACAGCGGTGGAAAGACAGCAACGTATAATTCCGCCGTTCCTCTAAAAAAAAGAAAAAAAAATGCACACACACACAGGATGCGCATCCCAGACCGACAAGATAAGAATCTCACGCATTGAGGAAAAGCGACCGATATTAAGCTGCTTTTTTTTTTTTGGAAACACTTCATTTAAGCGGACTTCTTTATTTCTGTGGAGTAGGCCACTGATATCTTTTTATATAGATTCAGCACGTTGCGGTACTTTCAAATCACACAGCGTACTTTGTTTAGACAGGCACTTTAATAAATAACAGATGTATGCTTAAGCTGGATTGGGTTTCGCTAGTATTATTGTCTTCCCCTCCATTTGTCTTCCTATAATGACTTCAGCGGCAGGCATATGCTACCGCAAATGCCGGTAGTAGGAACGATAACTAGATCGGGAGGTCGCATGTTCCTTGTGACACATCTTAAGCCGCTAGGCGACACACCGTTCTAATAGCAAGCCTTAGTCTGGCGTGTAAGCACAATATGCAGTTTTCTCGCTCAGTATTGGGAGTTTTCTGTTTATTTGCTCGCAAGAAAGTTATAAGCAACTCTACGCAGCTCTCGTTCATGATTTCGAGTTTAGGACCTGAGCCCAGTGCAGCTACGTTGCTTTCCAACTATGTTTACAGAGCTAAATTCATTTACAGCTGCTTTGATTCGTTTTCGAGTCATGAATTTACTCTAATATAGGTGACACCACTGAAAAGGAAAGCAGTCACAAATTTTCAGAAGCATTTTGGAAGAAACGCAGCTGGCTCCAGTGGTTATTTGCTTCTCACGTTACCCCGAGGTTTGAGAATTCGTACGGGCAGCGGGTGTCTACTGTGTTCCCATGCCTATACCCATCCTCGAATTTCGCGTACTGTGAGCATCAGAGGCAGAACCTGAACTGTTTGTTTTCATCCCAAACTTATTTTCACCCCATGACGCTCTGACCAAAAATCGGGCTAAACCTCAACAGTATTTAGCCTCGTTCTATCCCTGCTTAACATCCGTGTTTAGCTTCTGAAGGCATGACAGACGCTACTGCCTCTTCATTCTACGACGCCATATGATATAATCCAACACGATTTGGAGCGCGGAGTTGCTGATATGATGGTCGAAAACAGTCATGCATCCTACCCGTAGCAGTGGAGCAACGCCACCAACGAGTGGTTGCACTTTTGGAGGATTGCTACGCACATGCACTTCTGTTAGTTACTTTCCGGTTCGATTGAGAGGCTTCGAAACCCATGCCTGTCACTAGGCAGGCAGGCCGGACTTTTGCATGCGCAGTCCATTTTTTGGGTTTCGTCGCTGGAATCCTAGAGGCCGATCATGATAAGTTCTTTGCATTTTCATTTTTTGATTTATTTACCCTAAAGGCCCAGCTTGGGCATTACATGGGCGGGGTGGGAGAACAATTCATATACAAAGGGATAAGGCAACGTGCATGTATGTCGAATATCCTTATATGAAGTCGTACAGGCTATGCAACCTTTACATCACTTCTCATTCGACAACATCAGGCGCCAATAATTCTTACACTATACAGAAAATGATCTTACATCCTCTGAGATCTGAAGAAAGGCAGGAAGAAATGTTAATGTTTTTAATTTACTAATGTTTCATTAACTGCTTGGAAAGGTGTATGCACCCTACATCGACGTCAATACCGACGCGCACCACTTCTGCGTCTTCGAGCTCGAGAGCTGTGTGTCGACGTGGTGTCCAAGGCCAAACAGGCATACGGCTTTGCCAGAAGGCGTACACACAATTTAAAGAATCGCTACATATGACACGCCCTGCAATATGCATCATCCGTGTCGGCACCATATGCAGTCGGCGCTGTGTTACCACGACTCTTCGAAACCGACAGTCCAAATGAGGCGACATGTCGTGCTGTTTCCTGGATGCAGCACAGTTCATTCAGAAGCTTCTGTAGCTTCGTAACGACAACGTTATTCGTACTCGCCGATAATACACAGTGATCCAGTACTACAGTACACACCACACAGCCAACCACCCGTAAGTCGGTTCTGTTCCATGTGCTCATGTCGTGCTGATCTAAACGACCTTTGTTGGGAGTGCCCCCTCTACATCCCACCAAGGCTTCGTGCCCTGGTCACCATACAGCGGGGACCCTGGCCTTCTTCTCTCCGGACTTGGGCTTGCCCGGATACCACGTCTCCGGACCATGCCATCGAGCTCTGGCGAGCACTGCTGCTGTTCCTTCAGGACCCTGCAGCACCACCCGTCGGCGAACGGCTCCGCGGCAGCCACACGCGTCATGACGCCCCCACTTAGCTGCCTTCAGGACGTTCATTAATAAAACGGAGGCAGCCTTACCCTTCCCCTTTTCCAATAACACCCCTCCTCTTCCCACCGCAGCGTCTTCGACGCATTTTAATGTGGAATAAACGTGGTTTCATTCATTCATTCCACACAGCCGCAAAGAATCACAACGGTCCTCCCACTGCGTGCACGCGTGTGTAGGCACCGACAGTAATTTTCGATTTTAAAACGCAGCATAAAATAAATGCTTCATTTATTTAGGCGTAGTGGATTTAACAACAAAACGATAACGTTAGCATTTCATGCATTCTTTATTAAGCATTCTTTTTGTGACGTCATCATGCGTGCAGCAGCGGACTCCACTTGGGGTCGTCTGCTGCCACGTGCGTGCACCCAGCGTCGGCCAATCCCAATAAAGAAGCGCGTCAGGCAGGGAGGTACGATCTCCCCAATGCTATTCACAGCGTGTTTACAGGACGTGTTCAGAGACCTGGGTTGGGGAGAATCGGGGATTACAGTTAATGGAGAATACCTGAGTAACTTGCGATTCGCTGATGATATTGCCTTGCTTAGTAACTCAGGAGACCAATTGCAATGCATGCAATCTGACTTGGAGCGGCAGAGCAGAAGGGTGCGTCTAATATTAATCTGTAGAAAACTAAAGTAATGTTGAACAGTCTCGGAAGAGAACAGCAGTTTACGACAGGTAGCGAGGCAATGGAATCGTTAAGCGAATACATCTACTTATTGCAGGTAGTGACCGCGGATCCGGATTATGACACTGAAATGATCAGAAGAATAAGAATAGGCTGGGATGCGTTAGGCAGGCATTCTCAGATCATGAACAGCAGGTTGTCATTATCCCTCAAGAGAAAAGTCGATAATAGCGGTGTCTTACCAGTGTCTTTCTCGCCTACGGCGCAGAAACCTGGAGGCTTACGAAAAGGGTTCTACTTCAATTGAGGACGACGCAATCAGCGATGGAATAAAGAAGGATATGTGTAACGTTAAGGGATAAGAAGAGAGCAGATTGGGTGAGGGAATAAACAGGAGTTAATGATATCTCAATTGAAATCAAGAAGAAATGAAAAAGAAAATTAAATTATGGAGTTTTGCGTGCCAAAACCACTTTCTGATTATGAGGCACGCCGTAGTGGAGGACTCCGGAAATTTCGACCACCTGGGGTTCTTTAACGTGCACCGAAATCTAAGTACACGGGTGTTTTCGCATTTCGCCCCCATCGAAATGCGGCCGCCGCGGCCGGGATTCGATCCCGCGACTTCGTGCTCAGCAGCCTAACACCATAGCCACTGAGCAACCACGGCGGGTAAGAAGAAATGGGGGCATGGGCAGGGCATGTAATGACGATAGAAGATAACCGATGGTCATAAGGGTTAATTATGGACTGCATTCCAAGAGAAGGGAAGCGTATCAGGGGGCGAACGAGATTAAGAAGTTTGCAGGGACAACATGGCCACAATTAGTACATGACCGGGGTAGTTGAAGAAGTACTGGAGATGCCTTTGCCCTGCAGTAGGCATAACCAGGCTGAAGGTGATGATGGCGTGTACATCATTGCATAACTTTTGATTTTCCGTTCGTTCGATTGTCATGTCCGCATGGTGGGTATTTACCTGTGGCCTGGTTATCGTCACGTGATGGCACGTGACTCTTTTCCCCCTGGTCTGAATTACGCGAAGTGCATACCATCGCAGACCTTGTTCGAACCCAGTAAACAATTCTAAGAAGGCCATGTCTGTTGGCCATGCGGAAATCTGGCATGTCAGCTTGTTGGCTTATCGGTCTGTTGGCTTTATTGGCCTGTTGGCATATGGGCCTGTTGGCTTATCGGTCTGTTGGTTTACCGGCCTATTGGCTTGTCGGCCTGTACGCAATCGGCTTGTTGGAGTGCATGGCTAAGCCTATGTTAGGCCCACACACACACAGCCTTGTGTTATTTGGCAGAAAATGTCTTTTTCTGAATACCGGACATTATTGTTATTTGCATCCAGTACAGGGTACAGGAAGTACACAATATATATTTAGTGTACTTCCTAATATATCCATATCCAATATATCCATAGTACACAAGTTTGTTTAATGTGCGCAGAAGCTCCTCCGCTGGAACCCATGCGCATGCACGAAGAAACGAGGTGCGAGAATTATAAACAAAAAGTGAAAGAATGTGGCCGCGTTTATACAGCTAGATGAAGTAGGCACACTATTACATTGACAGAGTGGTAACTGCACATTGGAGGGAGCAAGCGGAAAGAGCTGCGCAGCCGTCAGTGACATTAACAGTAATGGTGAAAGCAAAATACAACCCTGAACTTGGCACTATGTGTACGAACTCCAAGAGGATGAACCAATGCAACAAGACTAGTCTTCAAATCAACAACAACAAGACAATGCGAAATCATGATGTCAAAGGGGAAACCATATGAGAAAATGTACACACACTTTGCCAGTGAAAAACCAAATGTAAATAAATGTACATATGTGGAAAGTTTAAACAATGTCTAATGTCATTACTAAATGTACTAAAGTTACAGAAAATCATATCTAAAGTTAACCTCGAGTAACCAAGAAATATAAACAATGCATAAACCTGAGAAAATAACAGATAAACAAAAGCAAACACAGAAACAGAAAAGCAAGACACAAAAAGAAAAGCTAAACATACAAAAACAAAAGCGAAACAGAAGATGAACAACAATAACGACAACAATAGCGCAAGGGAAAGACTGGCAAATCACTGCTCCCCACTTATGACAGGTTCCTTTCTTTAACTACCAAAGTACACAAAGTTGGTTGGGATGGCTCAGGGAGGGCGCAGGCGTCAACCTGCGCCAGGTGGGTGGCGGGTGCTGGCGGCACGAAGGATCATTTGCGCCGCATGTCACCCAGCTTCTCCGCAAGATGCTTGCGCACGTCCTTGAGCCTCTTGCTCTGGGCGTCTATAGGCACATCGCTGCCACTGTATATGCTGAAGAGAGCTGCAGGTAAAAAGCAAATAGCGAATTAAAAAACATGTTTTAAACAAATCATTTGGAATATGTATATACAGGGAAGGCTTCCCATAAATGCGTAAGGCTTGAGTGCTGAAACACGCGTTTGTGTTTATTCAGTGTGAGTTCAAAGCGAATTTAGGTGACATGTTGCCAAAGAATGCAATGCACCTACATGGGACTACAACCAGCATATGTTATAGGGGATGAAAGAGGCAACCTGGCTTTCTGCTCCATTTGTTTAGGGTACCCGTCCTCCCCTAGGAGGCACAGATGCAACCGTCCGCATGGATGCACTGTCCCATAGCCAAGTGTGAGCTATTCGGCGAGAATGCACAAGTAGCAGGCAGCAGCAGCAGGCAGCAGCCACGGTCAGCAAGAGAGGTGCAGGGGGTTTGCAAAGAAAGCTTCACTTAAAAAAAATTACGTGAATCGCCCGCCTGCACTGTTGGAATCGACGTAAGCGAAACTTTCTGTGGTGTTTGCTTTGACTGACTATATTAGCGGTGATGTTTACAGCAAATGTTTAATTTCTTCACTGTTTAGTACAACACAACGAGTTAAGCGTTTCCTTGCGTGCACCACTGTTTGCCTACGCAGTATACAGGCTGTCATTCACTTGTTTCGTGACTGTATCGGTTCTACCGATTCTGTGCCTCCACTCCCTACATCCTCTCTGCCATTGTATCTACTACCCTTCCTGACAGTTGTACGTTGGTAGAAAGGTAAGCGCAGCAGCTTCTGCAATGCTTTTGCAAGGGATCACACATAATTACAGCAGTCAAGAGGGTATTGTGATGATGCCCAGGCAGTTCCCGAGGGCATTGTGCACATGTGACAGAATAGGAAGATTCCAACGAGTTCTTGAGTGATAAACAGCACAGCTAAACTAAACACACTGAAAGCTATCTTTATTGACAAAGCATAGCAAACCTAACACACGCAAGGAGCTTTGTGGTCCAATACTTCAGCATACTGAACTTGTATGATTTATGAACATAGCAAGGTTTGAAAATCTGAATAAGCGAACTGTGCAGTAGTCCACCACTCCAGTTGCAACAGTAGTTCACTCAAGCAGGAGTTGTACTGAATTACAACATTTCACGGCATGTCACTGTATAAGATCTATATACACTATGTTGTAAACCTTTAGGGAGGCCACTTTCTCAGGGGTTAATGCAGGCCTTGGTTCAGAATCCCCTTTCGCACGCGACTTGTTTGAAAGCGTACCCGTCACACTGCGACTCCTGAGTTGCTCGGGCGTCCAAAAAACGTTCGTGGCCATGCGGCAAAATAAAGAATCCGTCGGGGCCCGGAACAAAGTGCCCATGCCTCCTTCTCGAGCCATTGACTGCTCCCTGCATAGAGCTGTAATATGAAGAATTACATTAGGCATTATATTTCTACAAGTGCAACGAACACAATCTAGTATACACTGACAAAGCATGTGTTGCATATGCCGGTGTCGGTGGACATTACATCCTACGTACGTGAGTTTTAGCAATTCACATGTCTGCATTTTCTTAAGTGTGAGCCTACCAGTGGAACAGCACAAACAATAAATTGTTAAAAAATTCGCTGGATGAATTTAAGGCCAAGTGGAAAGAGATTTTGACTACATAAGAAGTATAGATTAATATAGCCTAGCCAGGCAAAATTTCACATTTGAAATACAAGTGGAAAGAAAAGCTAACAAAAAATATGCTTGATCCCTCTTTAATAGGAATCGGTTAAGCATGAAGTGAAACGTGTCTTCACAGAACCTGTTGCATGTTTATTGTATGTGAAGAATTAATCTGCAAGTTGCCATTAACAGCACCCCACCACTGCACAGAGATCCACGCTAGCGAAAGTTGCGGAACGACTCGCGAGCCAAAGACACTGCACTGCACGCCCCAGAGAAATGCGCAGATCCGCCATAAACATAGGTGTTTGCAAAGCCATACAAGCAAAACTGAACGGGTTTTTAGTAAATCACTTCGTGAACTCACACTCCACCGAAACAAAAGGCACACGATTTGCGGGTCGGTGGCCGTGTTGCAGGTTTGCTTGGCGTGTGGTGTCATGTTGGCGAGTGACGTTCAGCTGGTGAGTCGCTTTGGCAAAGGTAGGAGCATTTTGGTCCAGCTCCGTAGTGTTTTGGGCAGTTGCAATGCGCTTAGCTTCAGGAATGTGAGTAGCAGAGTTTGCAGCATGCGCTACAAACCCGTTCTGTTTCACGCTGGCAGGTCTCTCGCCGGACCAAAGCGAGATTTGCTCGTTGACATAGTTGCCTTTCTGCGCGGCTTAGTGCAGCAGTTTTCTTAGTTGGTGCCATCGTAAGTGAAGCAGTACGTGGTGTGTAAGCACTGCCGATTCATGTTGAAGCTGCACTCCGTAGGCGAGGCGTCACAGTCTAATCCGATGTGAAAGACCAACCATGTGTGGAAAGCGTTTAAGAAACGAAAGTGCTTTATGCCGGAGTCCACCGTCAACTTTCTGTAACGGATGGGACATCGGCGTGAAAGCGTAAAATATGCTCTTTCTTGACAAAGAAAGCTCCGCGATCTAGGGGCAGTGAAGTAGAGTACTGCATTGTAACACGAGCACTGACAGTAAGAACTTCGGTAGACTCAGCGCAGCGGAGGCTTCAACGCAGTGTAGCCTGATGTAAGCGGTGTAGGCCTTCTGCTGAGTTGACGACACAGTATCCGCATATGGTTTGTCTTTCATATCCCATTAGCCTGTGATGCTTCGTCGGCTACAAAGTGCAGCTTCAACATGCCTCATCAGTGCTTACACACTACCTAATGCTTCACTTATGACGGCACCAACTAAGAAAACTGCTGTGCTAAGCAGGGCAGAAAGGCAACAAAATCAACGGGTTAATCTCCCTTTGGTCCAATAAGAGACATGCCAGCACGAAGCTGAACACTGAAGATGGCGCCGTTACCAGTTGCCTGAAATGACCCCCCCGAGATTAGGCAGCACCTGCGATGTAAGATATCTCCGAAGAACCTGTGCAAGGACTTATGTCATGGCCATCAACCCCACCTGGGTGCATGCATCGTCTGCTTAGGTGCTGTTTAGAGCCTACCAATATAAAATATCACCAGCCCTGTTGTTTTGCAAAGTGAGCAGATGCAAGATATAATTACAGTGCAATGCTTTCAAAGATCTAAGCGTACCTATAAATACTAGGCTGCATGGCCTAGTACGAAAATACCGGTTTTCATGGATCATAACTGCTCTTTCCATGACGAAAAAAAGCAGCCCCCAAGGCATAATGAAATTACCTTTCCACCGTCCCTTTCGCTGCCAGTCACCGTGTGTAAGGCCTCTGAATGGTCATCGGGGAGTGCTTCCTCCAACTCCTGTGAGGTGCAGGGCTCTAGTATATAACAAGCATTTAATAGGGATAGAAATTAGACACAGACGAAAGTAAAGGACAGGCAGTAACCAAACAGTCACACTGGCAGAAATTTTAAAAGAAATTACTACAGTTTTGACAAAATTATAAATCCTCACAACGATAGCTCTCGAAGTAATAAATGCACTGAAAGTGTGCAGTACTCAGTCTTATGCTGAAGCAATTCTTGGTGCGGTTCTCAACATGCTGTTAATTTTGTGCTGTGCACTCATTGGTGTTGCTTTGCTCAAGACTTTCACCTGCACTGCCTATATGTAAAACCTTGCAGTGTTGCATCAGTTTGAGTGCACACTGCAGTAAAGCTAAATGTTGTCGCGATGTATAACAGCTGTAGCAGACTACTAGAGCTTAGGTACTATGTTGCTAATGTTGCAATGATTCGAGCTTTGGACAATGATAAATAAATACTCTGAATAATTTTTTACAAGCTGCAAAGTACTGCTGATGTGTGGCAATTCATTGTACAGCACTACTTTAACTAACACAGCAATAACCAGGCTGCTTTCTGATGGCTCATTATGGAAAAGATGCTAACTCTAAATGGTGCTCTGCTGCACAAAAGGCACCTGTAAAATATATTGCACATGTGCGCAAAGAAATCAAATAAAGAATGCATGCATGATGAATAAATGATGGCTTTTACACATTACAAGGCACCCTGTATACACAGATTATATTACAAGCTATCATGTGTCAGGGAATAAACTTGAATTATCCATGTATATGACATGAAAGGTGGCCTGCAATGAATGCTTCTGAGAAAGCTTGTTGGGAGGAACCAATATCGCCATCCCAACGCAGTGATTTTGTGCACTTCGTGTGATGGAAATGGCACCTAAGAGACGCATTATGACATTTGGTTAAAATTACACAATATTTATGATCACAGAATATCACGAGTACCATGAAAAAAATACTTGCATGAAAATATATGTGTATCAAAAGAGCATGTTTAAGAACACGTTTCCTACCGAGCTCATCTGGCACCACTTGCTCGGTGCTGTTTTGTGTATCTTGAAAAACTGGAAAAAAAATTCAGGTTTTTTGCCAAAATATATTAGATTAGTTCTCTTTAAATAACTGCTAGCACACATTTCCACTAATTATCCAAGCAATGCATCAGCTAAGCTGTAACAAATGTTATGAACTGTTCCAAGGATTTTCTTTTATGCACAGTGCACCACAAATGCGTGGCAGTCATTTAGTCATTTTTGGGTGAATGCTATGCTTCTAGATGGCACCAGCTTCCAAAAAAATTTTTTTGTGGCTGCAGTATACAAAAATGTATTGCAAATCTGGTTGCTTGGGGTCTTAGAGATTGTAGTGAGGAATTGGACGGCTTTATTGACAACCGCCACCTTTTTCAATGCCAAAATCATTGTGTATTTTGATGTTTCCTAAGCTCAAATAAACAATTAGGCGTGAAAAGCTGGTGGCCTCACCATCTCTGGTGGCCTCACCTGCTTGATAGTGGCTCCAACATGCTTTGCCACTGGCACTTCTGTGGTTTCCTGTCCTCACAGTGCCAGAAATAATGTGTAGTATGCAGCCTCTATTCCAAGAAACCTCAAGCTTGAAATAGACAGTTTCTGCAGGAATGTTTATCTACAACACAAACACATTGACAGACAACAGAAAATATCAAATGAACTGATGATACAGTAAAACCTTGTTAAACCATACCCGCTTAAACAACAGTTTCATTTTAAAAGTAGCGAAGTCAAATCTCCGATTCAGCAGCCATTGAACATAATGCATTTGGTATCTGCATAAACCGTACCAGCTTATTGCGTACGTATCCGTTTGCACGTAGTGCTTACACTTTTCGTCGCACAATCACAGCAGTGCATCATTCCCACTGGGCGGCCTGGCAGAACAAGCCTGAGAGTTCAGAATCGCCTCCAATGTGCCCCATCCATTTGCATGTGAAGGTATATCAACATCAATTCGGGGCCGTGCCAGAGAGCATTGTGGCTGTGGTTGCGGCATCATGCAAGCTAGGACTCGCGTCATGCCGAAGCTCGAATAAAAACACAAGGTGCTCAGAATGGAAAAAAAAGTGGACATTGTTCTACTATTGAACGTGGCATGAAGGCAGTGCTGGCACGCAACGGGGATCTACCCTTGACTACGGTGTTTGGCATTTGGGATGCGAAGAAGTTGCTCAGCAGCGCTGCTGCGACAGCAAAAAGATGTGGGCTACGGGGTTCTGTCTTTTTGCCATTGTTGCCTCTGTTGTTGCCAAAGTGCCTACTAACGACAGTGATGAGGACGCCACGGAAAGCGACAGCACGGGCGATTCAGGACCGACAATGGCAGAAGCTATGCGTCACATCAACCTCATGAACGCAATGGCCGCAACAAGAACAGCACCCTGCAATGAAAAAGGCGCCCTGTGACTTTTACAGTGCTACCTCGCCCATGTACGGAGAATATGCAACGCGAGCAAGGACTCTGCTATGAAAGTGCTTGCTGAGAAGAAGGGGCTGGCTGAAAAGCTGGCTCGTAGCATGAAACGTTAAGACTTTTATCGCACGAAGTGAATGATTACTGCATGCTTTTGCCCTATCATCGCACTCTCTCCGAGTTTCGTGTTTGACAGGCAAATGGTCGATCTCATGCTATTTCGGTTAAGTAGTAGTACCGTTTAGTACATATTTTTCCGAGCACCAGCCAACTACGGTTTAACTAGGTTTCACTGTACCTCGTTAAAAGGACGCTAAAGGTTACTATGAAGTCAAAATAAAGTGATAAAGCAATGCTCTAGAACGCCTAAGGCGTCATTATAATCGCGAACAGAGTATTAGTAACGGAGAAATTGAGGTAAATGCATGACACGATTTGAGGCACTCCAGCGACATTCCGGTACTAGCCCGATGGTGAAGGCACTGCTCATCATAATTTACGTCACTAGTACTTAACTACTCGTACTAACAAGATCATTTTCATTAGGTTATAAAGCGGAAGAAAATGCTACTTGCCTACTTCCGTTCGATTATAAGAAACAATAAGATTCTGACGTTACCCTTCAGTAGTACGGGTGGTCGAAAGGTTTCGTTTTCGCTCGACTCTGCGCTGCGCACACTTTGGAGTTTCAGTTGTTTCGTTATCGTGTCGTGATGCAATGGTTCTGCTGGCTCGCGAAACTTGCATTTGGAACAAGCAGCGAGAATGCCACGTCCATATGATGTCGCGAGATGCGTGAACGGTCCGCGGAACTTGGCCAAGGGCCGGGACAGCGGCGAATCCAACATTACTTATCACTGTGTGGCAACGAGTGAACCTCTGCGTTTGAAGTACATCTGCCACAGCGCCTTGGCAAAGAGCCAAACAATCGCATAGTGTGCTCGCTGCACTTTCGTCCAGAGGATTACGAGTTCAACGCCGACTTACTCAAGTCGTGTGGAGTGCCTTTCAAAGCAATGCTTTCCCGTAACGCTGTTCTGTCGGTCTTGCCTGCATTCTCCGAAGCGCAAGAACAACTTCAGTTTGAAGACGGGGCAGTGAGTGCGGCATTTGGTTTTCACAAAGGAAAAGCTACAAATGTGCGAATATATAAGCCATGACATGCAGTTGCCGTCATAGTAGTACGCAACGATGCCTGCAGCGCAAGCCCTCAGCAGCAGGTCACGTTCATCAGTGCTTAAACCGCTGAAGTCGAGACCAGCATCGCGAGCCAATGTCATTGTCAGGGTCGTTAATTGCAACGAGCGTCAAAGTTGGCGTCATAAAATAAAGAACCAGCTTATCGACGCACGCTTTCTCCTCCGCTAGCCACCATAGTTCCACTTTCGCGCTGCTGTCGGCTCTGTTTCTGGCCGCGCGTTTGCATTTTTCGCAGAAAAGCCGTAGCACCGTCTGTGGGGGCCGTTTTGCTCAGCGACGGCGCAACGTCACTATGAGACCATGACGTCACCACTCCTCGATCGGAGGGCGGGCGATTTGAACTGCGCTAGAGGCACGCGGACGCTTCAGAACGCATTTTCTCTTAAAATAAGTCTTTTCTTCGCATGAAACAAGAATCGCGAGGTTTCTGAGATGGTACTTCAACAGTCCACATTGACGTAACATTAAACTTTAGTGTCCCTTTAAACCGTAGTTGGCCGGAGCTCGGAAAAAGTATGTACTAAACGGTAGTACTGATTAGCCGAAATAACATGAGATCTACCTCTAGCCTGTCAAAAACGCAACTCAGAGAGAGTGCAATGCAAGGGGGAAAAGACATGCAGTATCTATTCACTTAGCGCTACAAAAGTGTTATTTTCTTTTGATGCCATGGCGGCCTAGTAGGGACGACAGCAGCCTCAGACTTACTGAAGCTGCGACCCAGCTTTTCAGCCAGCCCCTTCTTCTCGGCAAACACTCGCATGGCAGAATCCTCGTTGGCGTTGCATATTCTCCGTGCACAGGCACAGTAGCGTTGCAGAAGTCGCGGGACGCATTTTTCATTGCGTGGTGCTGTTTTCATCGCGACAATTGCATTCATGAGGCTGATGTAACGCGCAGCTTCTGCGACTGTTGGGCCTGAATCGCTCGTGCTGTCCTCATCACTATCGCTAGTCGACATTTCGGCAACAACAGAGGCAACGATGGCGAAAAGCCTAACCTCGCAGCCAACATCTCTTCGCGGTTGGAGCAGCGCTGCCGAGCAACTTCTTCGCATTCCAAATGCCACACACCGTAGTCAACAGTAGACCTTTGTCGTGTGCCAGCACCGACTTCTTCGTGTCATCTTCGATAGCACGAACTACGTCTACTTTTTCTTCTATGCTAAGCACCCGGCGTCTTTTTTTTTTATCTGAGCTTTGGCAGTAACGTGAGTCCTCGCTTGCACGACACCATAACACTCTCTGGCAAGGCGCCGAAATGATGTTGATGTTGACGTGGCTTCACGCACAAACGTACAGGGGGCATGGAGGCCATTTTTATCTCTGAGGCTTGTTGTTCTGCCGGGCCGCCCGATGGAGACAACGCACCGCCATGTTGGGCAAAAAAAAGTGCAAACTCTACGTGTTAACCAATACGTATGCAATACGCTCGTACGGTTTATGCGGATACAAAACACATTATGCTCAATGGCCGCTGAGCCATGGATTCGACTTTACTACTTTTCAAACGAAACTAATGTTTAAGGGGGTACGGTTTAACAAGGTTTTACGGTATTGCAATATAGAAAGCTATTCATAAAGGTTAGGCATACAAAAATTGAGAAATAGTGATGGTTTCCTGAAAAAAGGAAGGTTGGCTTAGAAATAGTCAAAGCACTTCTGGATAAGGGTGTGCTTATCTGAAAGCTTTCTACACAGATGCGTGTGAGCAAGTGCTCGTGAAAAGTGCTAAAGTACGTAGACGAGTATTGGTGAAAGTGGCTAAATAAGCATTAGCGAGATCACACATAAAATATTGGTTAGCAGGATCAAGTGTCTCGCAATCCGTTCATGACGACTAAGCAATGGTGTCAGAAATATTTACAAGCTCGTCTGATATAAATCCTATGGGGCTTCTCAAGGCCGCAGCTGCAGTACTGGGTCCTGAAGATAATGAACATGCAATGTTATCGCAAGGAAGTTCTGCAAAATTCATGAACTATAGGAAGCTTCATGAAAGTGAAAAAAATGTCATGCACCCAACAGTAGCATGAAGCTACAGAGAAATTTGTAGCCTTGTGCTGCGTAAGGTGGAGGACAATTTTTTACTTTCAAGGAACATTAAGACTGAACAACAGTCATATATAAGGATGGCAAACATGAAAAAACTGGCCCTGTACATGAAGTATAATCTTACCCGAGGGCTGAAAAGCTTCCGCGTCACCAGCACCAGATGGCCTGTCGCTAGGTTCTGCAATGATAACACACCAGTAAGTGTTTGTACATTATTTTCATATATTTCAAAGTAAACATTCTAGTGCAGCACCTTGCAATGATATGGCTGATTAACTTATTCTGGACTTCAAAAAAGTAACCCTCTCTAAGGCAATGAGAGAGATTGCTCTGAACAGCATTCACAACATTCTTACCCGGCCTTGTCCCATACTGGAGCCAAGTACCCATGGTATGTTTATGTCACGAACTCCACCACCTTTTTTTTTTCTTTGTTCTGCACGGAATATTTTCAGATTTACTTGGCTGCGTTTCAAATGAAACCCGCAGTGTTCTGCCATCTTGTGCACTGCGGACGAACCTATATTAAACAAGAGCTGTGCTGTCTCTGCTAATTTGGTGTAGCGCATAATTTTGCTTGAATTGCAGCTGTTTCAGCCTATGTACTATTTTCCAGACACAACCATAACGAGACAACATTTGTTTACAATGTCTAAACCTGGTGCCCCTTGCGAGCCATTTACCAACAGGACAAGGTTATTATCGCTTATTAAATACCAATCATCCATACTCATACTTTCATGCTTAAATGTATTCCAAAATTGCGTAATTTTGCGCAGACAAAAGGTATCGGTTTTCTCGCGTATCTTCGTGTGACAAAGCTGGAATATGCGCCAAAGGAAGCTTACGCTTCAAACATCTGAGGATACCTAAGCCCTTCGTTACGAGTATAACCCTATAACGTAAATCTATTCCAAGCTGTTTTTATTCCAAATCGCCCATTATCCCTCACTGATTTGTCAGAATGGTTAGGGTCCAGCCCATATGAGCGGACGTTGCAGCCATGTGGACAGAGCCCGAGACATTTCAACCTATCAATGCGGGCTAATGGTCGATTTTAATAAAACCAGATTGGAATAGTTTTACGTTATAGCGGTCCTGAATACGAAAGCATTTATTTCCATTTGAACGCCGCTGAGCGGTCCTCCTGAACACTACGCGGGCAAGCCAGCGCGTTGAGACGCTTGACGCGTTTTTATTTGGCATTACCGAGGGTAAGTTAGAAGAGGCGAGAGCTTGAGCGGACGAATAACTCGCGGATAACGCGGGCTTCCGAGAGCCAGAGATAGGGTGACGTACCGTCACCGCGATGCCCTCTCCCCTCACATGACACCTGGCACGTCATCGCCACAGCAGGTGTTCCCTTTCGACCGCACTGCTGCGTCTAGACGCGCTCGAGACATGGCGTCGCAACCAATGGAAATTTACCAGCTGGTTCGCTGCTACAGATGGCAGACGCGACATTTTCGCTCAATGGGTCATCTGACGCTTTCCCATCAATATAGTTCGTCTTGTCCAGCCGCTCTACTGCAAGCTCATTTACGTTACCGGGCACTTAGTGGACCACCTTCTGGCAGAAACTGCTCACAATTCTGCTCAGCATTATTTCTGTAAAGATCATAAAAAAAAGGTCCTTGGTTTTCTCACATACTGAATAAATGGGCGGTAGCGGGCTACCTCAATGTCCTCCTTGCCCGCCGCTCCGTACAAAGTGGAGACAACCTCGGCGTCTACTACGGCGTTGGCCGCGCGAATTGTGGGCGCCGTAGTTACACGCCTTTGGCGGACACCGCAGGGACGCGTTGCCTGCGTTCGTGTGTCCTGCGTTCGGTTTGGTAATACTTTACTGGCCTTCGCCCAGCTCCGCTGGTCTCTCGTATTTGCGATAACAGAGTCACGCATATTATCCTTCTCTTTTTTGCAGAACTGAGCGTATTTTCCCTCTCCAAAATCACGAAGATCCCTCTCTTTTCAAACGCATATCTGAGGTCTTGTTGCTTGCGCTTCCGCGAGAGAACAGAGGGCACAGCGTCAGGCTTGAGGCACTGCCTTTTCAATGACATCTCGAGGCTTTGCGATCGCTCGCAATTGGCTTGAAGCAATGAGGCAGGTAAGTTTGTCGCTATATGCGGTTTTTCCGGAGCATTCAGAGGACTTCGTTAGGTGTGGCCATTTGAGAAATATTCATTAAAATTACTCTTCGCTCATGTCTGCTCAGAAAGAGTGTTGTTTCAGCCACTCTCGGTGCGATAGCTGTCACTGGAGTCCGAAATATAGGAGACAAACTTTTTATATTTTTTATCCCTTTGATGACCATACAGTAGTCCCTATACTGTCTTGTTTCTTTTTCCCTACAGCTTTCCTATTTTTGTGAATCTACAAGTGACAGTCGACGTCTGCACAACCGCGCTGCTCCGACAACGCAAAATAATATGTGTGGCGGTGCGTCTGTCATTGACGTCATCTTAAAGAGTGACGACTTTAAAGAGTGCGTGCCTTTTGGACCTTTTTACAGACTTAGCGCTTGGTATTGGCACGCTTCTTTCGCCATGAGTAATCGTGGTAGGTTTCGTGAAATCTGCTCAATCACGGCAACACTGCTAAGATGTAATAAATATTGATGTAGGCTGTTATTAGCCTTACGTTAAAGATAAAGCGCTGACTAGCAGATGAAACGTGTAACTTAAGCGCACCTTCAGATTTTGAGTACCACGAGCACTACTACAGCTCTACCGGGTTTCTTGAGCTCGACGCGCTCAAATGTTGCACGCACACAGCGCTCACAACGCATGCATAGAAGACAGAAACGCATGAACGCACCAGTCACCACAAGCTACGCGCTGAAATGGAAGTCTGACGTCTCTCGAGCATGGCGCGCACGAATCATGCAAAAGGCCAGGTCAAACAAAACAGCCTAAAGCATTATTACATCAAACATACCAAGCAGCGCGCTTTCATTGAAGTACTTAAGATGAAATTTGCCGCGTCGATTGGACTGTTGTCGAGACCGCGAGAGATTTTTACCCAGACTTCCGAAGCAGCGTAGAAGCGAAAAACCGAACTGGAGCGTCAGCTCTTTGCAGCAAAAAAAAAAAAAAAAAGCCAATCATCAGCGTCAGTCAGCAACGTCCACGCACACACTTCGAAAGCTTAATGCTCTCTTGGGTCGGACACAGGCATAGATCTCGCAGAAAATATTCCCGGGTGCCCTTAGCTTCCACCTATGAGACGCGAAGGCGAAACACAGCTGTGGAAGAAGACGCCGTCGAACGCGCGAGCCGAGGTGCGAGCAGATCTCCGTGACGTGATATTTTAACGCGAAAGTGGTAAGGGTCGCCTTCGTGCACAGCGTTCGCCAATGGAGTTTCGCGGTGAATATTACGCTTGCATAAGGTGCAGTTGCCGGGAAGCGTGAGAATCTGTCGGGGGATCTTTGAATAGTATCACACTAAAGGCGAAGCTTAAGCGTCATCCTGATTTCTTGCGCTGTCATGGATGAACAGTTCCAGGCCACAAGGCCCTTCAAGGACGCATTCCAATGAGATGTACAAGGCTTTCGGCTTAAAACGAGGCAATGCTTTCTGGGCCATTTTCCTGCGCTTCAGTGCCCGTTTCTAACCACTATCGTATTGCTTGTGAGCGCATCGCGGACAATAGATACGGCACCTTTTAAGTCTCACAAATATCTAATAGGCCCCGATCGAAGGTAGAGTTTGAGGCTGTTAGATGCTGGATTTGCTGTTACATCGCTTACCGGACTTAGGACGCATTCGCATAGTAATAGGCAATTCATACGCACGGATGTCATCAGCATTGAGTTTGCTTGAGTAAAAAAAGTTACGTTTACCAAACTACTAGAAAAATATATTGTGAACTACTAACCTATAATAAAGGACCATTAACATCACGTCAAATAACTTCATTGTGCGTCTACATAAAAGTGGCAAAATAAGACGCTGCCATTTAAGAACGGTGCCCCCCTCGCAAGATCCCGACAGCTGCGGAACAAGAAAAAAAATATAAGTTACCCATAACCGTGGACACGCGGTACATACTATGAGCTGCATTTCAATGTACTGTTCTCTAGCACTTCGCTTCTGTATTTTTTTTTTTTTGTAATTTATAACCTGCGGCATGTCCATGTTGGCATGAAGGTCAAAAGGAAGAGGTAAATAAAGCTTTGCTATATTATCGGCGCATGTCCGACGCCTAAACGGTAACTGTGAAATGCTTATTTCAATGTAAGGTACGCATACTTCCTGTTTGCTTCGCCGTTATCGAGAGTATGGCTGCTCCCCCAAGGTTGAACGCAGCCAGGATTCTCTCTAGACACGCAGATGAACCAGCGCGGGGAACTATCGGAGCATATTACACGAAAGACAACAGGGACACGACTGTGAGGCAGTTTTCTGTGGATTTGGCCGTTGGGCAGTGAATGTTATTGAGTCCTAGACATTTTTGCTCCCAATTCAAAATGTCATGTTCATTGGTTTTCCAACTCGCTATAGTCTCCCTAGTTATCCTTTTTTTTTTGGTGCTAGATTGTTCTTACACAAAACGCGAAAAACAATGGGAAGTGAAGGCGTGCCCACGCGTTTCGCGCCCGCGCCGGGAGCGCTCTCCAAAAGGCATTTGAATGAATCAACACTGCTCAATGGCTGACTTGGATCCGCACCACAACTTCGAAAGTCTCAAAAATAAACTGACAACAATGTATCGAACCGTAATTGTGACGTTTTCGAGTGCTACGCATAAGTACACTTTACAGCTCATGGAATTATGCAAGAAAAATATAGTTTTGGAATAGTTAGCTAAACAGCACTGGAAAGTTCACCAGTGTGCTCGAGGCAACTGCTAACAAGAGTCACAGTATGGTCGTAAGTTGTCGCGACAGCGCAGCTGTAGTTCACAGAGCCTGTAAGTAAAGGGCCGTTTATAGTCTTACGTAACGCACGCGCTCGTGCACGCTACGTCACGTCGGCGAAAACGAACCCTCTATGGGGCTCTTGCATTGCCCAGGGGGCGCTGCGAAAATGGTGCTAAAAAGCGCCCTCTGTCCTGCACTGGGTATTACCAAGCTGGGTCGTCTGCTTCGGAAAGCACAATATAGACCCGCCACTTTCGCTTTTGTTGTACCACGGCTTGCAGCGAATGTCGGGCGCCGAAGTTATTTATCTGGGGCAATAAAGGCAATAAATCATGCAACGCCGAATATGTGTACGCCGTTCAAGAAATAAGCGGCGAAGTTTTAGCCCGGTGTCCCTCGCAAGTGAAGCGAGTTGCGTACGAAGTTTCTCGTCAGGTAAGGTTTGCACGCTGTTAGATTCAGGCGCACAAACGCGAGGAAATGCTTGCTATAAATGAATTCACAGCAGCGATAAGCAGGCATCATGTGTACGGAACTGCTCGAGCGCACGACTGTACGCACCGCGACGGCAGCGGTCTTTCGACATGCCGCGAAAAGGCGGGCCTCCTGCAATCTTTGTTGACTGCATGCCGCTAGACAAGTAGTTATGCCTGCACTGTAGTGGCGGCCATCTATCCCTTTAGGAACTGATGAATAACTGATGCAATGCATATGAGCTCACAGTAAGGTACGTGCGAATCCCGTTGCAGCGCGAGCTCTTGCGCTGCTCGCTTTATGTAGCATTTAATGACAGCGCTCGAACATCAATGCGCTGTAATCAATACTACCTTGCTGCGCTGCCTCAACGTGCTGGCTTGAGATCAAGGATGAGCACATTTAACTCTCTAACCTGTGCTGCTCGTAGTGGGGTAGTGAATTGTCACCGAATCAGCCCGACCATTTGTGGTCATTTGCACACACATGGTCACTTCACCAGTTCGCACCAGTCGAATTGTTAATTGTCGTTGTGGCCGCGCCTAGAATCGTGAATCACCAGCCATGCCTGCTGCTATGTCAGTCTGCCGTCGTGACTGTAGGTGCAAAAGACCGAATCAAGCAAGCTTCAAGACGGGTGAAGCAGTTGGCATGGCGCGAAGTTTCGGTTATCCAGCGCGACGAACTGCATCTATCCAGCGTGCCCGACGTTCCGCTTCGCGAGGCCTTGAAGGAAAACGGTAGAACCTGATGCTGCGTTTTGGGCCTTCTTGTTCATGGCAGCCCACGATGCAGAAGTAACGGCGGTGACGCTTTTTCGAAGCTGATCTCGAGCTAAGTCTCTCCGGATTGGCGTCGCCGATTCATTCTGCTTCTAGCATTACGTCTCAGGGAGAGTCCGTTATCGTTAAACTATAAGCTGCTGCTAGCTCGCAGCGTGGTCTGTGAGACGTAACAAGACTTTTCGCACTCGCAACAGGGTGCGAATCGACGCAAAACGAATCGACGAAAGTGCGAATCGACGCAAAACTCGGCCTAGAAACGTGCTTCGCCACAGCCAGAGCTAAATACTACCCAAGCCGGTACTACCCAGATAACGTTTCGCGCGCCGCCACCAGGCGCCGCTACCATATCTCAAACTCCAGCGCAAGACTCCCATAGCCGGGGGCACCGGCGTAGCCAACGTAACCGGTGGCTTCCGACGCGCAACGACGGGCCCGGCGCCGATGAATAATTGCCAGGACTGGCATTTGCTACACGTTAATTACCAAGAACAGCGGGTGCTTACACTACCACAAAGGACGCATGCTGGGCGGTGACTCCAATCATTTGCTCGCTACATGACACATCTACACTGAAATTAGACTGGTTTCAGAAATGTCCACTTATATTCTCTCGACCCTTAACTGTGACTTCGCCTGCCCCCTCAATTCTTTCTTTTTTTCTTTTTTTGTACCTCGCTCCTTTCCCAATGTACGGGGACGTGCTTCCACCGACGTTCGGTGCTCCTTTCTTTTAATGAATTCATTCACTCATTTATTCAACCCTAAATTGCTCCAGAAGATAACGTCTCCTCTCCATAATTATGCTTTCTCCCCTCCTGGAATATTCCATCGCAAAACAATGCTGATATGCGGGATATGGCTGCGCGTCGCATATGTAGTTTTTTAGGAATGTCCAGCAGCGCGCATGCAATTTTCGGTGGATGATGAGACAGTATAGAGCACCTTCTCTGCTACTTCCACACTCAACGCTCTGCTCCGTGAGCAACTATAGCCCGGTTCGAAGGCAGACCACTATCGGAGAAAAATATCCTGGGAACTTGGTCTAAGCATAATTCGATTCACAAGGCCACAAAAGACCAACTGTACTTCTTTAAAGTGCCTGCGCTGTGTGTACTGTTGGGTTCACTCTCGCTACCTCTTCATTTTTTTTTTCGTTATCTCTGTTTATATTTTAATACGTAGCGTTGGGGTTGTTAAAGTGGAAAAACAGTGTAAGCGTGTGAAGTTTTGGCAAGATGGTCACGTGGGAGAGGAGATGGGACCGCTTCGAAATATATATACACACACACACACATGGTGGTATGCTCCAGGCCCCACCTGCAATTTAGTAAACGTGGCGTAAATCATGGAACCGGGACCTCACAGGTGTGCGATGTATTGCTTACCGCGTTTCTCTCGCATTTACCGCTAAATTACCGTTCAATTATTTCCCTCCCCATGTGTACGGTAGCCAATCGGGCACGTTCAAAGTTAAACTCTTTGCCTTTCGCACTTCCGTTATCTGCCCTTTTCTTTAGTATGTTGCACTTTGTTTTTGTCAGTGGCCTGCCTCATTTCTCACAGGACGAAGTACAAAAGGAAAGAACCCTAGCTGCGCTAGTCGAGGGCAGCTTTTTTTTTTTCCGCATTGCCGATGCGTCGATTTAAATGATACATTTCCTATCCAAGCTTAAATGACAGCGATACAGGCGAGGTGAGTTACGGTAGCTAGTGGGTTTGGACTAACGACGCTACTCACGCAGAACTTTCCTCTTTTGCGTGGTTGCGCACCGGAGTGAAAGGCAGGAGGGTAACACGCCTTCCAGAAATGAAAAATTCGGAATGATTGAAGGTTGGACGTACGTCAAGGACTCACAATACGAAACACCTTGAAGTGGGTACCAGCTTTCCAAGGGGGAAATCAGATGAAACGTTTTCGAGTGGAGAGGCTTTTAATTATCCTAAGGACATTTCTACTTGAAATTTCCTCCCTTGCCATGAGGCGAAAGCAGACTAATAAGCATTAAAATTTTCCTTATTTTTGAGACCTTCTGTGAATGTCCAGGTTGCTGTCATTTACAACTTCTGAGATTACGAAGTCAGTTTTGAATAACAAATTATTTGCATTATTGAGTAAACGCACACGCAACAAACCTAGTCCATTTCTCAGTATTCACTCAATGTAGCACGTCTATACTGTCGAGTTGTAGTGATGTGAAGAACAACGCCGCTCCAACAGAGTCACGAATCAACCTCATTGTAAGGCGAGCTTGCGCTGGAAAAAAAATAGCAATCCAAGCACAATGATGCCTGCGCGCCAAACAGTGCTTCATCTGAAAATGCTCTACGAATTAAGGCATCAGTTCATCAGATTAGAATGGTCGTACATCGCAGCGCAATCTCGGGCGCAGAAATATGATCGAGAATGTATACGCCAGTATTCGCTTCACGCGCGCAATCTCATTAGATAACTCTCTTTAGCTATTGAACCCGTGACGACATTCTGGATACTTGAAATACATGCAGGCGCATCTCGAGCTAAGCCTTAGAACAGTGGTGAGACGCTAAAGGAAGCTCACTCGTAAAAAAATAATAATAATGTGCTGTTCCTTCAAATATTAGCTGAATATAATGCGCGTGGTAAGAGCGGCCCCCAGGACTGCACAGCAGCGCAGACATACGAAGAGTTCTAGAGCTAAAGACTTTCAGATTACTGGTAGTTGTTAAACCAGTATTTCGCGTGTCAATGTAGCCCTGTAGTCCGTGGCCCAGTTCCATCACGGGCACTGTGTCAAAGCTCGTATTTCACGTGACGTTACATATGTCAGCAATAACTGTCACAAAATTACCGTATTTACTTTTTTTGGTCTTAACATTAGACAGCCAAAATATATGCAGCAAACACCCATCCTAATACATTAGTACTTTTCATTTTAACGTACATGTCCACGCTGCTCCATCTGTTGCAAAGTGCTGAAGAATGTATCCAGTGGTTTCCTCAGGCTGCTGTTTTATCGCGAAAGCGTTAAGGGTCCCGTGTCTCAGACAATCTCGTGTCGGAGTCGGCGGCGTTGTCAGTGAGCAAAAATGTTCGTACATATTTTGGCGTATGTATATGCCATGGCTTACTAGATCAACGGTGCATTCCCTTTGTTAAATCTTCTAAAACTGAAAAAAATGGGCTGTGTTCGACTCAAAACAGGCATTACAGTGCACGCAGTCAGTTCTCAGACGTGGTTGTCATGGCAGCTGGCATCTGTCTTGCTTGCGTTTCCTTTCTTGAAAACGCTGCGCTCGTTACTTTCCTGTCGGGAATGCTGTCCGTTCGTTACTGGGAAGTACCGGGCTCGCAGGGTTAAAGAAAGGAAATGCGGCCAAGACAGATGACGATTATCGTTCTGTGGCAAATATACACCCCAAAGGGTGCAACTGTTTTTAGAATGTACACTCTTACAAAAATGTACATCTTTTGGGGCTTATCTTATCTGTCTTGCCCGCGTTTCCTTTCTATAACGCCGCGAGCCCAGTACTTCCCAATAACGAACGGCATGCGAGTTATCAGTGTGACGCCGCTTTCTCGACAGGAAAGTAGCGAGGGCCGATTTTTCAAGAAAAGAAACGCAAGCTACGCAGATTACGATTACAGATGTGGGACAAATATACACCTCAAAGGGTGTAACCGTTTTAAGAGTGTAGTGGTTGAACTACTGAGGCACGGCTTGCGAGGTTAGCGCAACTTAAACTCTCGGGTTTTTATAGATACCACGTGAACTTGCACGACTGTGTCAAAAATCGCTTTTGGGAACAATGTTACGCCACGTGTAGAGAGTCAAGATAGGCATCAATCGAAAGCTAAGTCTCCGGACTACATACGCTGCAGTGACGTTTACGGTAGACGCCGCAGTTTTATCACGGCTATCGTTTATGTTTCGAAAATCGAGTAAAAGTTTTCGTCGTTTGCATAGGCTTCCATGGCTGAATCTTTAACCGCTCTGGGAACATAATTCTTGCTTGCCACAGCGTGATCATTGCATTTGGCTCGTGTCGATTGTCTTCCAGAACATGTCTGTCACCTGCCTTTTTCAATAATCGACCTGCAGCTTTTATTCGCGAGAAACCCGCTCGTTCCATTGAAAACGCGCTGGCTTCGTGCTGGGGCCGCTTGGGGCGCTAGTTGATACGTGTCTAGAAAAGCTGGATATGCTCGAAAAGAGTTGCCGCATGCACGATCATTTTGCGAGAAACGAGGAAATGCGCGTATGAGGTGATGCTTTGTTTAGCGACAGGGACAGAGCGACGGCAGTGCCATTGCCACTGAGTTTTTGTACCGTAGCGCAATCGGGAATAAGAGCGCACCCTCCGAGAGTGGAAGACTGGTGTACCGACGGATACTTGGTAAAAAAAAAAAGAGAAATCTAGAAGGTCGAGCAAATCACCAGAATCGGAAGGGAAAGTCAAGGGAGAGGGTTGACCTCTCAGCCGAAATAAGAACTCTGTTCCCAGGTCCCCAAGGTGTGCTTATATCAGCAGTCTTACTGATCACTTCAACCATGCCCGCAAAGGGCACTGGGCTGCGTTGGCTCCTAAGCGGCTGGAGCCTTAGGAAATTGAGAAAGGTCTCCTAACTTGTGTGTCAACTGATAGATCCTTAGATGGAAAAAACCAGTTGCCATGGTCCTGCTGCCAATTCTAAAGCTTGCCACTACAGATCAGCTATAGGGGACGCCGAGCCCAGCATTGATGGTCTCCCCCCCCCCCCCCCCCCCACCCGAAAAAATTTGACTATGCCTTAATCGAGAATAGATGTATACATGAAATAGCTATTGGCAAAGCAAATTGGTAAGATATGATACTAGCCACTACCTTAAAATCGGTAGAGTGCATGTACAGTGCACGCGGGGTGCCCACGTTTGCAACGGTACACCCCACCCCACCACACCACTGCACACAAAGCTGTTTTGAATTGAACCTCATTGCAAGCGTAGCCGCGGCCAAACAGCCATCCGCGACGAGTCGGACGCTGCTTGCTTGATCACGCAGAGTGGCGCCACCTCTCGAGCGGGCGCAAAAGCCGCGCCGCGAAAGTCACGGACCACTACCGTTTAAAAGAGCTAAGGCAACCCTGTCTCAGCGCCAAAAGGTGAAAATCAATTGTATGGTGCCCTGTATCTGCCTTTTGAACGTCATTATTGAAAAGGACCAATTTAATTTCAGCGTCTTAGAAGTTACATCTTGAGTGATATTGTGAAGAAACATTAGGAAGAACTCGGAAGCAATATTTCTAATAACTTGTTTGGCAGTAACTAAGATATGTAATGCGGTCCTCGTACAAAGGGTTGGGGTCCAGAGACGGCAATTTCTCAAGTTTTGACTGGCTGCCCGAATGATATCGTTTTGTTCTCGAAACGACGCTCGGTTGTTCTCGTCTGAGTGCCAGGATAACTCATTTGCCTTTTGGCTCGAAGTCACTTGAATGTCGCCGACAACGGGAGCTAAAAGCATTTCATTAATTAAATTACCCTGTGGTTCCGCTTGCCACACCATTACTCTTCGCAGGCGACAACGTTCATTGTGGGGATTTTAATGCGATAGTAACATGGGCAGATTTCACTCACTCTGACGGCATCACCATCCATAGAGTTTTTAAATATATACCCTAGAGGGAAATGTGACACTAGTGTCTACGCGGGCTCTCCTGAGCGTTGCCTGAAGATGCAGCGGAATAATGGGAGGTACTGGCTTCGGATTGACTTCCATCTTTAGACTAGTGTGGTTTGTATGCGGTGCAGTAAACGAAGCTGCGTTAAAATATTTCCACGTAACATCTAATTTCATTTCTGCAGTATTTGATATAGTGCACAATACATTACGTAAAGTTTGTACGAGAGAGATCGAAGCACGGTTTACCATTATGGCACACCAGGCTATGCATTGTTCTGTAATTCTGTTCCCGATTTAGCGCCAATGAATAATCCTTGATACAACAGCAGTAACAACCCTGCATGTGCTTATATAAAAACACTCGTCAAATATTTATGGTAAAAAAATTTTGTAGTGAGAAAGTGCTGTGCCTTTGAGAAAAATGTTACAACTATCGTCTGCTACGACGCCTGCTCGCTGCCAACGCGAGACTTTTCTCGCAGAAGATAGGCACTTGCGAACTCTCTCGCTCTTTCGAAAGGCGCACTTTCGAAAAGCACATCTGCTGCAATGCCTGTGGCCTCCTACGAGTACGCCTAGTTACATTTTATGTTGACGTATCGCTTCATCTGAAGCGCGCACCGGCAGCTTTTATGGCGTGGCTTTGCGCTTACCCGTTTTGCGACAGCAGGCAACAGCCAGGAAGCAGCAACCTTTGCTGCCACAAGTAAGCTGTGTTCTCAAATGTCCTGCAACACACATTTTAATGAGCACATAAACAAGCAATGCGTAATGAAGTCCTCAATTTGATTGTCAATCGACAAGAAGCGCAATGTCTATGCAGAAAACAAAATGCGTTATGCAAGCAGTCAGCGGTCCTGCCATTGCACTCTGCATAACCAGTAGGAAAAAAATCACTGTCAGTTTATTAAAGACCAAGTAGATGTGCGCAGCTAAACTTTACAGCTTTAAGGCTCGCGTTGCAAATATGAGCATGTATGGCAAGCCAAACGGCTGTAGCAAAGCAGTAAGTTGCATCTACATACTGACCACGTCAAGAGAGACAGAACGAAATACTTTACGTGGAACGCTAAGGGACAGGAACAAAGCAGTGTCAATCAGTGAGCAAACGGGCAAAGCTGATATTCTATTTGATATCAAGAGAACATAATCGAGCTGGGCAGACCATCTAATGCGTAAGGTATATAACCGGCGGACTGGCAAACCTACGCCAGCCCGATCAGTCTTCCCATAAGAAAGCTTCACTAGATGTAGAATCGCGACGCAATTTAGCGACAGCCTCACTTAAGCTTATTAGTGCGCACGCCGCGTTTTCTAAGTGCTTTAGAGGTTCTAAGCAAACAACACGTACGTAGTATCGTGCTTGTATCAGTAGTACCTTCTTTTTGCTCGTTTGAAGTTTGACAAAGGAGGTCACGCTATGGCTCCAAACTAACACGCTTATCAAACCAAAGCCAGAACAATGAACGCACGTTCCCTCAACGTTTACGATGGCATCGCTTTCCTGTCAGGGCTTCGTCACCGCGTCGCGACACAAACATCGGCCCAGCCGCCAGCCCAGTGCGCTATCGCCACTTCGAGCAACAAAACAAAGGCAGAGAGCTTTGCAATGCACTGTCCCACTGCGGGTTATAGCAACTGCACTTACAGCGAACCAAAACTGCCAAATAGATAGGGGTTGACTCTCTGCACGGTCCCTAACTTCTTTTCGAGCCTCTTTGTTAACTTTGAAGTTTGCGATCCACATGCTAGAACCTCTACATAGCAATTATTTTAGTTTTCTTTTCCAGTATACCAGTATAAGCTACCAGTAATGATTGGGTAATGCCTGCCTTGTGCACTCCAAGCCATCTTTATCCTTCTCAAAATTTTCTTCTGAAGATCAGGGTCCTCTGTGATTTCCATATATATGTGCAACCTTTCAAAGATTCTAGAGGCTGACTACCAATCATGAATTCTTGTTTCCTTGCAATCTCATTGTACATTGCCCTTCTCTACTGCATATTGCTGCGTGACACACGCGAAATATTCAACACTAGGACTTTCTGAGCGAAGGTATTCAGTCAATCTCATCTTCGTGGCTTCTGAACAAAACAATGCCATCTGCAAACTACAGGTTACTGAACTATTCGTACTTCATGCTGACTCGTAATTGTTCCCATTTAAGTAGTTTCCTTCATTAAGCGTACGTATCCTCTTTCATGCTCAGTTTGCGGCATCGCGATGATGCTTTTTAGAAGTGGTGCATTAATACGCGTACATTGGTCATATTTCCGGTTTCTGATTTTCCCGGACTAACCACTGTATGAGTGTTCTTGACCGATGCCAAACACCCTTTCAACTGTCGTAATTTTATCATCGATACTGTAGCACGAGAACCTTGTTAACAATTAGATAGCAAGCGCAATGCAAATGGAGGTGTACATTATATAGCCATCGCGAGCAGCAGTGCTTACACTGGAATGTACGATGAGTCAGCTATATGTAGCTGACGCGTTTGACTCGAATATGAATTCTCGATAACCGACGAATGTGCTCCCTGCTATCAATGCAATTGGGCGGTACTTGTTGTTCTGGGCACATATTCACCTATTGAAATGTTAGCTTGCGTGACTCATCTGTGCCAGTCTCTCGTTCCTCACTGCAACTACAAAATCAGAATGAATTTAACGCTGTGAGTTTCGACCTTTAGACCAACAGAGTCAAGCAGAAGTTTCAAACTAACAGTTTAAGAAAAGTTTGATTATGCTGCTATACGTTTCGTTTAGTCCCTGACTGAATAAGTTTTTGCCTACATTTATTCTAACAATGAATATTTTTTTCTGAGCTGTATAAAATCGCGTATTCGCTAAAAACGCCAGCACACACGTGTTTTTCAGTGTCTAGGACGAAGCGCTTGCATTGCTCTTCAAAACGCGGTCGCAGTCTTGCTTCATTGTTGTTTACTAATAACTACTCATAAACCACATCGATATGTGCATCATGCTATGCTATGACTATGAAAAGTGAAGCAGCCTTATTATTATTACAAGATCCTCCGAACAAGCTTGATGAACTGGCCTTTGGTAACGTTAGCGGAAAACGTCTTGTTTCTTTAATATGCACCTTGGGTGGAGTGCGACGCCTTACACAATGACGGTGGTGTTTTGCTTCTCTAATTTTTGTTCTCTACCTCTTTTCATTGCCTGGTATACATGTTTCCTTTTTCTATAAATATGGCCAACATGGACATGTGAATGCCTGTGCGTTGGGAAGTGAAGTCTCAAAATTACCGCAGCGTCCTTGTCTCGATGCAGGTTTTGCAAATTGAAAGCAGCTTCAGCACGGGGATGAAGAAGAATTTCACCATTCATGCCAGTTTCGCAAAGAACACAATCATCTTCATTAGACTTGCTGGCTCAACCAAACGATCATTGGAAGTAGAGCTTACGGACCCTAGTGGACAGAAATGCGCTGTTTGTAAGGGTGTCCCCTATGGTGACACAACGAGGATAGCCCTACCGGAGCCCGTAAAGGCAAGGTGAACTTACGAGAGCATTTCTCATCATCAGTTTTCTCCGTATAATTCACGCACCCATCGATGACTGCCTTCGCCGCATGACCCTCCCATGAAGCGTTTGACTTCTCCCCATGATACACGTTGGTGGGGAATAGGGGCCGGTAGTGTCCAGCTACTACCAAAGATAAAAATATGTAGGACTGCGAGCATCACCTTGTGGCGGAAACACTTACGAGAAAAAGAAAGTTGCCTCCACCTCCGTTTGGGAATGTTGTCACGGGCGGAATGATGACAGGCTCATGTGTTCGTTTGGCGACCAACAGTACAAGCTCAGTGAAGGCGTCGGTGAGGCATTGTTGTGGGCGAACACTTACTCGATACTTAGGCATGTGGAACTTGAAAACATTCTCCGCAGCTGCATAGTCTGTGGCATTAACGAGTCTGAATAAGCCCCTCGTCAACCGGCCTGCCCTGATGTGCAACTCCACCCACGTACACACCAAGCATCAGTTATAAATTGTAACCTATTTTCATAAAAAAAGATAATTGGAGTTGGAATTATGCAAAGCATATACAACAGATATCGTGTTACAATCAACGATTACTCAATGCCTTTAGCAAAAGCACGAGCTGCCGGTACGGCACGTGTTCAATTCGCAACAAGCATCTGGCCCCGCACAGCAAGACGGCTCGACAGCTGCACGCCGTGGCCAAAAGCGTATCTTGCTTTTTTTCTTGAGTGAAATTATGAAAAGAAATAAAGTTAGGCGATCTCAAACCTACTCATCATGAGACCGCCAGCGGTTGCTTGATGCGCTGTCCGTGAAAATGGGATAGGCAGTCGCCGTCGGAATTGAGTTGACCGAGACAAACGAGGTCGGTCGATGCTCGCGCTGCGCCGCTGGTAGGGTCATTCCCAAAACTCTGTCGACTGGGCCACGTACGCCTCCAGGTCGTTGCGGCACATTCGGAGTGGTAGTGTCTGGATTAGTATTTGCAGGAAACTTCGCGAGCCGGCGGCATCCAAATAATTTCTCTGCCCATTTTGCGGGCTGGCAGCGCCACATTTTCATAAAACGAATTGCAGTGAACGCACACACACACATATATATAAATAGAGATAACTCGAAATATTAGAAAATAAGCATTCTTGTGATTTTATATACCTATAGCATTTCAAACGAGCTGAGGCCTGTACATTTATTTAGAAATGGACGCGGCTATAAAGTGCCTAATGCCACATTTCACCGCACAGTGTCGCCCCTTCGTTTTTAGGAGAGCTTAAAAGCGCATTTTGAAATGTAACTCTTTATTCGGGTATAAAGCTATGTTTCCTCCTATCATTGTAAGTCACGATCTCTACATCGCACGATAATCTTAATACGTATTACAGATGGTGGCCAGTCACTAAGGTACAGTAGCCATATTGGGCGCGCTTCACAGATGTGTGCAATTTGTTCGAATTGCTCGTAAGCAATAATTTCCACAATTATCAGGTGCTTAATAAAATTGTTCCTCATCAGGCCTACTTGCATTCTAGGTTTGCCAAAAAATAGGGAGACGTGTTTAATTGTAGGGGTCTTTATTGATATTTGTGCTTTGGTCGAGAGACATTAGGGAAATAGCTGATGCAATTATTGCGTTCAGAGCTCAAAATTTGTTCAGAAAACGATCTTTTAAATAAGCTTCATTTTGCAATTCGCTTCCAAAAGAGTTTTTTAACCTTGACATTCCAATGTATTGATAATCTTGCAAGGAATGTTTCTACTTATGGTACGATTTTTTTACTTCACTAGATAACAAACAAATAGAAGAATTTAGCTAAATTTCAGGCTGAACATTTTCTTATGTACGGAGAGAATGCTTTTGTCACCTAAAGCACTGTTTTCGAGAGAACGCATTTAACTGTTAAGTTATGAATCATCAAGCCCAAAATTCATCAGGAACATGGTTTCTCACATCATTTACCGGGCATTGCTTTGAAAAGCACTTCCTAGCAATATAGTGTAGCTTTATATTTTGTACTTCTGTTGAAAACCCGAGCTAGACACCAATGAATTGTGACGCTCGGCTTTTCGTGAGGGCGGCCTGACCACTTCGTTGACACGGGGCAACATACAAGTTTCCTGAGGATCTGCGCGTTTTCTGAAGTTTTGATAAAAAAGGAGGAATTCCTTCCTCCTAGTTGCTGCATGTTAACACGATTCTATTTGCATGAAATGTATTCGAGAATATGAACTATGAAGAACGGAAAGGCCCATGCCCAAGAAGCAGGCTACCGCCATCGGTTATCAATGCCATTTTAAGCTGTAATAACCTCTCTCTCTCTCTCTCTCTCTCTGTGTGTGTGTTTTGTCATTTTCTACTGATTGATTGATGTATTGTACATCTCTATTCTTCAAGACGGGTACTTGGATGCTTCAGCTCAAGAGAAACAGTACCGATGATGTCCAGGCCAGCGTGAGGGTGTTCTCACAACTTTCTGACAACAATACGGAACCCATCAGAACCAGGGCCCGAATGATAAACGTGTTGGTCAGACAACCCTCCTGGTCTGTCGTCATTGTTGACGTCACTAAAGGGAAGAAGATCATCATGAATGCAAGTGTTACTGCCAAGATAACTGACTGGCTTGGAGATACCACTACTCTAAGACCTCGTGACAATTACCAAGGCGTGGAGAACGTTCCTCGATCTTGTTATCGCAGAGCTCGCTTAAGTTTGTCATAAATCTTAAATATTCTCAGATTTACATAATACAAGCGCGAAGGAATAGCAAAGATCAAATATCAAAATTATGTAGTTTGGTTGGCGTGGCCGTAGACTACCTTCGGGATCGGCCAAGAAAAGAGGTTTAAAACATACTCTTTACGCAAAGGTGTAACTAAAGAACACGCTGGCTTCCGTTAGCAAGGCTAGAACCGAGGACACCTAGCACGACCGCTCGTTTTTCCTTGGTGAATATCTGTTTATTCCAACCTAACCTCGACTTGAACGTACCTGTAGATGCTATTTTCTTAGACTTTGAAAAGGCATTTGACAAAGTTCCACACCAACGGCTACTCCTAAAGCTTTCCCGTCTCAAGATTAATCCATTTGTACTAGACTGGATACGTAGCTTCCTCACTAACCGACAACAGTTTGTATTTACTAACACACAGTCATCTAAAAGTTCTTCTGTCCTTTCGGGCGTACCACAAGGCACAGTTCTCGGACCACTACTCTTTCTAATTTACATTAATGATCTTCCTACTGAGATCTCTCCTAACATTCGATTGTTCGCAGACGATTGTGTAGTTTATCGACGCATAACTAACACTTCAGACATGCATTTGCTTCAAGATGACCTAAAACGCATTGAATTATGGTGTAACAAATGTTTGATGTCTTTAAATACTAAAAAAAACCTCGCCAGTTTCTTTCCATCGCAGCATCACCAATCAGAAAAATACACCATATACGGTGCCGAAATCTCATCCGTAGACTCGTATAAATACCTCGGCATGACATTTTCAACTACCCTAAATTGGTCACACCATGTCATTAACTTAGCCAATGCCGCGAATCGAACCCTCGGTTTTCTCCGCCGGAATCTAAGACTTGCTCCCCTATCAGTAAAATTGTTAGCTTATGTTACATATGTCCGCCCTAAGTTAGAATATGCATGCTCTGTTTGGGATCCTCATCAATATAACTTATCTAATACACTGGAATCAATTCAAAACCGTGCAGCCCGGTTTATCTACTCTGAATATTCTTATCATGCAAGCGTGTCTGAACTAAAATCCCGTGCCGGTCTTACTAATCTAGAATCGCGACGTCTTATTTCTAGACTGTGTCTTTTTCACAAATTCTATCATTCACCACTCCACATTTCAGCTCTATTACCAGCTCATCTTCAGTCCAGCCGCATTAACCACAGCAAAGCCGTGTATCCTCCCCCGGCGCAGACTACCTCTCATCTACGATAATTTTTTGTGAAAACCGCCAGGGACTGGAACGGTCTGTCTGCCGTCATCACGCACCACTCCGACACTCATCACTTCAAGACTGCTGTCGAATCACTGTTTTGTTAAAGCCCATCCCTCATGCAATAACCCATCGCTGGGGCCTTTGAGGTATAATAAATAAATAAATAAATACTGCTACTACGGCTACAAACACTTCGTGCGATATTCCAGCATGTTTCTATTGCAATCGCTGCTTTGCGCTTATGGTGAAACTGCGATATCTTTTAACGCCACAGCGTTAAGGACCCCGCGTCGCAGAAAAACCGGTCCTCGGCGTCCCGCGTCTGGCGTCCAGCGTGGCCGTCGTTTCTGGAAAAATCATTCCGAATCACGCATACCCAACCAAGCAGGGCCCACGTGTAGCACAAAGGAGCTACCGAAATATTTGAATTTCCCAAACTAAAGTGCACCAGAAAAAATTGTAAAGTACGACTTATACAGTCCCTGCAGACATGATAGCGTCAGACTGTAGTTTCAATATACAAGAAAATCTTTTTACGCGGAAGCTCAACTCCTTTTACCGCGATAGTCCACCTAATTGAGGTCTATCCAAAAGTAGGAGCGGCGTGGCCTGCTCGGTTCCTTCAAAACATCATCATTAACACAACCAGAAAGCTCGCCTTCGTGCATAGAGTTTGCCGCTAGCGTTTCCCGGTAAACATTACGGTTACATAAGCTGTATATGCCGGGAAGCGTGAGAAGCAGTCGGGGATGTTTGAATGCTATCGCGTTCGACTCTTAAAGGCGAAGCTTAAGCATTTTCCAAATTTTCTTTTTCCCTCTTTTCGCGGCGTTGCACACAGTCAGTAGCGCTATTCCGCTTTCTTTATTAAGCTGTTTACGAGGTGCCATGCCTTCATTATTGACTTTGCCGACTCTGGGTCAAACGCAGGTAACCTTGGACGTGTGACCTCGAATTTCTTGCTTGCAGGGCATCTCCCTCGAGAAGAACGGCGCACAGACTTTAAAACATTCAGCGGTTTTGAAATTACAGTCGCGCAGATAGTAATAATTTTGCACACGCATTTGGCACCGCGTGATCTACGCGGTGTTGTACGTACCTAGTCGCGTGATCTACGAGAGGTTGTGTGTGTGTGAAGTGATTTTAGAAAAGGAGACGGAAGAGATGAGTGCAGCGCGTAACTGTATCTCACAGGAGGACACCTCAACAACACTGCACGGGGAAGGGGCAATGGTGAGAAAAGATGGAGAGAATGACAGGACAAACGTGGCAAGGGCAAAAAAAATGCGAGTGCGGGGGCTCAGAGCCGCGCTCTCAAGTGCGTCGCATTGCAGTAGTCTAGCAGTGCCGAAAGAGCGCGCTTCACGATGGACGAGTGGGCTGCAGGGAATAGCAGCGCGGTCGCCGTATCGCAAGTCAGTCCCAGTCGCCGATAGACTGTACACAAGTCCGTGCGCTCCACACCGAAGGCAGGGCCGTGAAGTAGCGAGTGGTCGAGCGTCTCCAAATCGGCGCAGTTGCTGCACGCGGGGCCGGCAATTCTCTGCAGCTTGTGTGTTCCAGCAGCCGTGTTGTAGCAGCCGACGCGCAGGCGAAGCAGGAAAGAGCGGTCCGCCCGAAAGTAGCCCACGCGGGGTAGGAGTCGTAGTGACCCACCTGCGGCCATAGAGTTTCCTACAAAAATTACTAGAGGGAACTCTGGCGCTAGTGTCTACGGAAGCGGCGATGGGAGCGGTTGTCCCAGCATGGGGCAATTATGGGAAGTACATGGATTTGCCTAAACTTTGTTATTTTGGCTTCAAACGGCTTAGTGACTTTGTAAACTCATTTTCAAGTGTATTGCCTGATGAGTAATTAAATAAACAACATTAATATTGTCCTACGGCAGGATTCGAACACAGGGACTGTAGCACAGAAGCCCGATAATGAAACCATTAAGCCACGGACACATATATTGACAAGCGTATGAAACGCCCTTATGAATTTATCGCGGGCATGCCAGACGCTTGGCGCGTTTCGATTTGGCCAGCTGTACAAACTCAATCGTTGCAATTCATAGCAATTGTACGCGTTCCCAGCGTGTTCTGCACTTCGAAGAATATAGATTGCGCTGAAATACGACAATAAGATTTATGTAGCGTAATATACAAAGCCACAACAAGAACGTCTGAATCCACAAGCACGAAGATCAGACAAATCTATGTACTTCCCATTCCCATGGTAGGACAACGACTGCAGCGCCAGAGTTCTTGAACTGCTTGAACTTGCTTGGATGTAGTCAGGTAGTCTTGCCAGAGCCAAGTTAAAAAGAAATGGGCTGATCACGCTGCCCTGGGGAACCCCGGAGGTCCCGCTGCGAGGCGCACTGAGCGTGTCGCGAACTCGCACTCTGAGCGTGCGGTCACTGAGGAAGGCCGCGACGTAGTCAGAGGCGGCCGGTGACACGTAGCTCACGAAGGGCTTGAATGATGGTGTTGTGAGGGAGACCATCAAATGCGCGTTGCGCATCGAGAAGCACGAGATATCCGGCTTCTTGGCGACTTGCTGCGTGCTCGAGCGTAGCCACGACGTCCGCAAGCGACTCAGCTGCTGAGCCCACTCGCCGGAAACCACTCTGTTCAGGGGCGAAAGCATCGAGGGTGGAGGCAATCCACTCAAGGCGGTGCAAAGCCATGGCCTCCAGAGTTTTGCCGGCTACCGAAGTAAGCGACACTGGGCGATAGGAGCTGACGGTCGTGGCAGCTTTGCCACGCTTGAGAATATGGACGACGATCGCCTCTTTCCCGTCAGCAGGAATAATGCCGCTGCGCCACACGCCGTTGAAGGCCTCGAGTAGGGAAGGGAGCTGCGCTGCATCGACATTCCTGAGGACCTGATGTGTTAGTCCGTCGGCACCAAGCGCTGAGCGTCGTTTACGCGTGTTCAAAACAATGCGCAACTCACTGAGGGTAAACTCGGCCGAGCAAAGCACCTCAACGTGCTCCAAGATTGCCCTCGTAGGAAAGTAACGCAGGGGAGCGAGGAGTTCAGCCTTGTTGTGCGGTGGTAGTTCGCAGGTTCACTTAGGACTTTGGGCAACCCGAAAATCTTAAGTAGGCGCACCCAAAAGTTCAAAGTTGGCCCGTCCCCAAACTTCAAATGGGGTTACCTGAAAATTTCCAAGTTGAAACCCCTCCCCCGAAAAAAATTTCAAGTTAGTCCACCCCAAGTTTAATTTGGCCAACGTTGAAATTTCACGTTGGCCCGCCCCCACATTTGTTTCCCTCCCTAAAACTTGAAGTTGGCCCACACCAAAATTTCAGTAGGCCCACCTCCAAGTCTCAAGTTGACTCAAATGCAAATTTCAAGTTGACCCAGCCTCCAAGTTCAGTTGGCCCATCCCTACTATAAGCTGCCTCATGCATTTTCTAGCGATCCCTACGTATCTCTATGAATGTTGTTTTTATTTTATTGGTTTGAATTGTTTTCTGTAGCCTTAAAAAGCTACCGATCATATATATTTAGACTTTCATAACGAATAAATCTCTGAACTTTGCAAATTACGACGCATTTTGTGCAGATACAAGGCATTACACATTTCGCGGCTGGAGAGCTCGCGAAGAAAAGCTTACGCTGTAAAATTTATCAATACCGTGAGCATTGATTACTCAGCACACTTCCGTATCGTGGCGCTACACAAAAGGACGTGGAGCAGAGATGGTTTAACGTTGTTTTTGTTCTGTTGTGGCTGAAGTTCAGTAATAAAGAGTTGCTGGCGCAAATTTTGCAGGCGCTGGCGCTCGTTGGAATCGCTTGGCGCAGACAGGGCTAATTGGCGATCGCAGTGAGAGGACTTCGTCCTGCAGTGGACAATAAATAGGCTGATGATGATGATGATGATGATGATGATGATGATGATGATGATTTTGCAGACCCAGACGTGTACGCAGATGACGGGAAGTACTCTGAGTACTACGCCGACTTTATTGGAAGTGGAAGGTACATCTTGCAGGCATACGTGAGTGGTCACAACGTCAACGCATCCTGCAAGACGGCATGTTCTGCAAGTTCCAATAAGCCCCTCATTAGGAAGCAGAATACCACCGGTGAGCACTATTATTCAGACGTTTTCGTAAAAACTCGTACTGAGTGTAGGAACACGATCCCTGCTTATTATTTTTTTTTTTTGCAGCCTCCTGCATGAGCATGAAAATCTATTGCTTGGCATAAAGCTAAAAATCAAACCCTGTGTCATGTAATGAATGAGATGACGTACTGACGGGAAGAAAACCGACAAGCCACGTGTAAAGCCTCGTCAGATTATGTTATGTTGTATGCAACTGATAGTTTATTGACAAAGGTACTACTGCTTAAGATGCTGCCAATATTGGGTCTGCTTCATTCAAGTGCCTTTCTATTGGTACACTCCCCTATAGCCGGGCCACTTCAAGTATTGAAAACAAACTCCGCCCGCATAATCACAAGGCCCCTGTCATCCGTGGCCAGAGCCCGAAATAACTGACAATGTACATCGCACTGTCGCATGGTTATCTACCGCAAAGACACAAAGCTAGTGTGTAATTTGCGAAGGACCGTAACTTAAGGTAACAAAATAACAGCTAATTACTTAACCTCCACCGCTGCCGACCCAAGCAGGCGGCTATGGTCTAGGCCAGGCACGAACAGCTTCATGCAATTACACACTATGCATGTCACGTTTTTCACACAACATATAATGATTAATTAGTACATGCATGCATGGTACAACAGTGTTATTTTGTGTGTAGAAAACTGTAGGAGAAATATCGCTCATTGCCTTTCAAAGCCACAGGTTTGACGAAGTCAGTATCAGGGACTTCTTTCTTTCTGCAACATTTGCTGATTTTCCACAAATGTGCCTGCGGCATCTGAGGTAATCCTAACCCAATTGTAATGCGATACTTGGCAAGTCTTTTAAATGAATGAGATGTCAACAACGCCACAATATTTTCGAAAGGCATAAAGCTTCCCCAAGAGACTAATGCAGATCGGAAGCGATGGCATCGTAAACTTGGTGACCTATATTTAATGGGGACCCGAGGCGGGATCGGGCCTTGGACCTTCTAGCTAGGGTCGGATAAGCGTGGGCTTCCTATTTAAACTTCCCAGGACGCCTACTTTAAGAATGCCTACCCTTAAGTTTTTTTATGAAGAGGCGCCTCTGGGTCTCTGAGAAAGCAGGGCAGGCAGGCAGTCTGGGCCTTGGTGCGGCTCAAGGCCCAGATTAAGGTCCCAGTGACCACCCGTGCCCACCTGCGCGCCGCACCTGCTTCCATGTTCGCAGCATTGGGAGACTCGTCAACGAAGTTCCGAGGTTGTTCCCATCTGATATGTTTTTCTTTTTCTTTCTTTTCTTATTTTCTTTTCTGGACAGTTTCAGTAAGTGATGAGTAGTGTTGCTTGCTGGAAGGGAACCTAGCTTTGCTACATTTGCCTGCCTTTTCAGTGATCCATTTCGACGCTACACAATTTGCACAATTGAGCTTATTATGGGCTGCCTTACAAAGGTAAATGAAGTGGCTCCTAGGTCCGAAGTAATTAACATATAACAGATAAATAAATTTTTCGGTGATCCTTGCTGCCGTGATCGTCATTGTCACAGTAAAACAGAAATTCATAATTGCTTTCCTTCATCGAAGCACGGGTGGGCCTACCGCGCTGACAAACATTAACGCGGTGCAGAAAAGAAGTGAGAGGGCACCAAGACATGAGTGCTGCCTTTCGTTAACAAAAATCAACCTGCAATCATACCTGCCAACCCCGAATTTTTTGTAATGTTTAAGAATTTGAACCATTCAAGATTCTGCGAAAGTTGCCGATAGTTTTAGGAAAAATCAATTCTGCACGTCGGTCTCCGTACCTGCCATTGCAAGCCTCTGTTGGTGAAAGGAAGCAAAAGGGATACTTGAGTCGACCAAGATTCTGCCTAATAGCTCTGAAGTAGGTGAAATTCGCAATCGCCAAATCACTGAAGAAGTCACCGTGATCTTGTAATTATTTGTCGCTTGTCAATGTTCGTTTTTCTAAGTTTTTGGAACGCTCGGTGTGCTACGTTTGGAGTCAACCCATTACTCGAATGCGTCTATGGTATCCCTAATAAAAAACGAGTGATCAGGTCATTTAAAAAAATATCATGCTATTGTCACCGCTGAACTGTGTGCAAACAGGAAATCATATACTAAACGAAATTTTGGTGGGAATTGAACGTGATCATAGACGAATATTTCTGAACGTGCCTGCACCCGAGCTGAACCGGAACCATAATAAACTAATAATTACCGGTTAGCCGCGCAACGGTTCTGGCATATGGGGCGACGCGATTACTAAACACGTTCACGGTTCTTCGAATTAACTATTTCAGCTGGCGCGTTATGACTATTTGTTATGGCTAACAAGCTGAGAATATAAATATACGAGAATACGTACAGACGATGGGCACTTGCCGTTCACCACGGCCAACTCTATTGGGACTTATGGTCTTGGCTTTGCGAGTTGCAATCCGTGTCCGAAGTTTTTCAGGGACTCTGCGTAATTGTCAGTTTTGTTGAACCTTAGGTGCTTTGCTTGCAACAAGGCGAATTCACGTTTTCACAGCTGTCATATGGCATTTCATTCTTGTCTGTGGGCGTGTCGTGTGTTAGGTCGCGTGCATGTGCACGGGTGTGCATATTTCTTTGATTGGTCTTGACCCCAAGTGTTATTTAAAAAAAAACACACTACCGGTAGAACTGTAGTGGTTGTAGCAACGCGAGTGGTCAATTCACGCGCAACGCCCAACGTTAAAAAACGGAGAGAACAACCGAGCCCGAGATTTCGCGGCCTCTGTTCGTGTTGGCGCCATTCCAACATCCGGATTCAGGCAGAGTCAATGTTCGCTCATATCACGAAACACATTAACTAATCATGGACTGAAAACTGGATGCCATTTGGATTAAGCCAAAGAAAGCAATAAAATTGCTTCTCATTCGACATGAAATGTGGTAGCACATGAGCATTACCCATATGTGTCACCATTTATCTTTTATATAAGTTCCCCACCAAATTACTGCTTCGAGCTTCAGCATTTTACAGTTTAGCGGTTCTTTGAAATACAATATTCATACCAATTAGTCAGTGGTGTGGAAGTGACAAGAAAAATCAAAGCGCTTTTCAATGGCATGATCCACACCTCTCAGGTCCGTGCGCGAGAAGTGACTGAGGCATCCAGCGGAATGTTTTTTCACCCACTCGTTTCCATAGCGGTGTTAAAATGTCCTTATATGCACCTGTTTACTCTTCCCATGAAATCACCTACTGTAAATAAATCGCAGCATAATAATAGTGTTTACAAGGATCTTTCTTGACAGCAAGGACAAAGCCATGTTTTGTTTGTTTGTTATGTCTGAAACCTTCACAACAATATTTTTAATTGCAATATCACCTGCAGGGCCCTGCAATCTGTCCAATGAGTATCCCAAAGAGTGTTGCGAACCGTCCAATGAGTATCTCAAAGAGTGCTTCCCTTCCTACAACGGCACCTTCGAGTACGAACCCCAGCGGCCAGGAGAAGAGATAATCAATGGCACTTGGTATATTGCTGTCGATGGAGGATCATACGATGTTACCGACAATCGCACCAAAAGCATGTATCCGCCATTGAAACCTTGGAAATTTGAAGTCTGTTGTGCGAGACCAGGAAACAATGGCACTCTTCTCGTTGAGATGAGCTGGAATTGGGCGGGTGCACACCTGAACTCTGGAATAGGTTGGTATTAGATTAGCTCTGAAAGCGCAGCGTAGTACTTTACCACATAAGGACGCCGAAGAACGAAGTGAGAGTGTGAAGCATGGTTCTGGAATTATTCCCCGGAGAACTGGTCACCAGGAAGGAATTCGGTGCGCGTTGAGTAGAAGTGCAATACTCTGACTGTTAAATCAAATGTGTAATCCAGGCAAAGTGAAATCAAGCCTATCCGTGACTTTTCATGGCGCCACCTTTGTTGCGGGCAGATTTTAAAATGCATCTACGAATCGAATATAGATCTCATATCTAAGCCTGAATGTAGGTACATTGTATGGGGATACAGATACAACATAACGAGAAAAAAATGATACTGAAATAAGGGCACAAAATATCAGCTGTTTAAATGTATTCTATCTCTAAGATGAGGACAGGCGCAGTGTAGCATCGAATACATGCTGGCGTCTTTTGTTACCAATTCGAGATATACCTCGCATGACAAATATTTCACTCAGGTTTTGCTCTAACATTTGTTTCGTTTCATGTGTTCTCTCTAACAGCGTCATCAATCGATATCCGGGTGAGTAAGTCGGCCGCAAGTCTCCAGGAAAACTTCGAGTCACAAGGGAAGATTGATTCAACCCATTTGGTTAAGGGTACCTTAGAACCTGGTGAAGCACACACGCTTAACGAAGTTACCATATCGCTCTCTCCTGACTGGGTAGAAGTTACAAAAAAAATATACAAGGTGACAAGTTAAGTTTGCTGCTAGAACGACGAACTCCCTTAACGTGACTTCAGAGCTTTCAGATATAGCAGACTTGGACTACTTCAGCGAGAAAAACTACACATCAGAGGCTACACTCAGCGTGCCTACAAGAACAGCAGCAGCTGAAGAAAGTACAACATCGACAGGCCGAAACACGGCCGAAAATGATGATGTGGCGTTTACATCCACGATTGAAGACTCTCACGACGACCAAAAGTACACGTCAAAGGCGCCACGAAAGGAGCCCCCGGGATACACGAAAGCTGACAAAGGCAATGAAGGATCCACAGGCGGACACAGCGTCGAAGACAACAATGATGGCACATCCACATATGCCATGCCTTTGGTTCTGGCTCTTATTGTGGCTGCGGTGGTGATCGCTTCTGCCGGACTATGGGCGCTTAAAAAAATCAAGGATGAACGCGAAGACGTGGTGGAAAAAAAGTGTTCTATTGAATTGACCACCACAACAAGTGTGTCAGCGCAGTAGAGTTGAAAACTTTGGAAGTTAATAAACTTCACTCAAGACGAGACATCAGGTAGTTTTCAGACTCGCATGTTCTTTTTGAGCCTGTTGTTTCACCGAAGATATTCGATTCCTAATATTACCACACTGCACCTGACATTTTTCAAAACCTCGTTGCTTCTCGTACACCTGAGGATCACTGAAAAATATTTGTTTCAGCAACTCCATATTCTAATTATTCAAATAGCAGCAAATGTTACAACTGCTGGATTGAGAATGTTGCTTGAAAATTATGCGTTTAACAGCATCCAATAGACAAGTTTGATAATATGCTTCCCTCAATTCCGCCACGACTTGCAGTGAGGTCAAGTTATTGTCCGCTGAAACCACAGCGCGATCGAAGGACAGTGTAAGAGCATGCAAAATTAACGCGCCTTCTGCGACAATCTAGAAAGGTGAAGAAAAGGGGGTCAACCGAGGGGCCCGATTTTTTTTATTAGTCATAAGAAGCCAACAAACATACAGCATCGCTAGCGAAATGCGAAGGTTGTGGGATCGTTCCTCACCTGCGGCAAGTTGTTTTTTCATCCACTTTCATTTCCATTATTTCATCCTTCCTTTATTCATTTATTAGGCACAAGTAATTTCCCCTATGTTGTCTTTCGTGGGAGTGTTTGTTGGCTTGTTATTATAAATATTGAAAGGTGGCATTGCATAAGCAAGGAGGGTGTTCAATTTTGTATATAGAACAGTCGTCGTAAAATGTCAATCATAAATTCTTAACATGTTTTACCAACATGGATGGATGGATGGAAACAACTTTATTTTGAATCCGGCAAATTTGACGACCCGGGCTCAGGTCTCCCATGAGGGGACTTCGAGGCCTTGCCTCGTCGCCCCCTCTCGGGCTTGCTGGACAGCCCACTCTTGTGTCTAGAGGTTGGAACTGCGCAGAGCGGCGGCCCACTTCGATGCAAGAGCCTCCGGAGCTACTGCCATTGTAGCTGATGTAACCCGACACTCCCACAACATGTGTGACAGCGTCGCTCTATTTTCCTGACATAATTTGCAAAGAGCAGTCGGGTATTGCGCAGGGAAAATGTGCTGCAATCGCACCGAACTGGGGAATGTTTGTGTTTGCAATTGTCGCCAGATGACTGCCTGGCGACGTTTCAGCATAGGGTGAGGTGGGGGCAGCAACCGCCTGCCTAGCTGGTAGTGCTTGGTGATGTCATTGTACCTGACCAGGCGTTCTCGCGTGTTTTGAACCAGGAGTTCCGAACTCGAAGAGGCGGTCTCCGATTCTGCGCGGCGGGTCAGTTCTCGCGCAGAGCGGTGTGCTACCTCGTTCAAGTTAATGAGGCCCTCATCGGTGGGGGTGGCGACGTGCGCTGGAAACCATATGATCGCGGTGTTATCGAAGTGCTGTCGACCAGCTTTCCTTAGAATCTGGAGATCTTCGGAGAAAATGCCACCCCGCGCGTAGTTGCGAACTGCGGATTGTGAGTCGCTAAAGACTACCTCGCAGAGGGGGTCGGTAAGCGCAAGCGCAATCGCTACCTCTTCTGCTGTTTCGGGGTATTCCGTTGCGACACTACACGCGTGCGTAACCAACAAAGACTTTCGGTGAACGAGTTGCCAATTGAATCATTGAATCAGCAAATAAAAAATTTAACGCACGATAGCAAGCGAACAAGAATGGGTAGCGGCTGCAGGATGCATGGTGGTTGCAAGGGGAATGTGGAAAGGCGACTGCATGATTAAAACAAAGGCGGCAATAATGGGCTTTAAGTATTTCTTTTATATGCTTTGGTAGGGTGACGTTTTCGGGGCAAGATTCATTGTAAGCTTTCTCACAAATGCAGATGAAAAGCAATAGTGTATTAAGAGATAACTAGTCCCGGTTGCGTCGACTAACTTCAACCGTACATTTACGGCGCCACGTTTTACCTGAACGGTTGAAGTGGCACAATAATCGTAGAGGCTCTTGGTTACCCTGACAATATCTTCTGCGTCAGGCAGCTATAAGCTAGGTATTGTGCTCCTTGGAAACGTCACACGTGAACGCAAAACAAGAACTCGCTACTCCACCCGACATGCAAAGCATTCATAGCGATAGCAACATCATTCGGGAATTAAGTTTCGTAGTTTTATCTGCCGCGTAAGTTGCAGTAAACCTTCGATTACTAAATATAATACCAATCTTTGTGTCACGTGCGCACATATTGACACGTGTTCTTATTTGTCTTTATCGGGCCACACGTTTTACCGCCTACAAATGTTATCGCACAGCGCAGGACGCGCCTGCATGTATCGGAAGCTTCTGGAATGTTATCGATGCTTCTATCCATTGTCTCTGACCGACGCTTGTGTAATCTGATCGCATGTGTGCGCGACGCGAATAATGTAGAACTTTGTGGAAGGCACGCGGGTCCCAGTGATTACTCTGGAACATTCGACGACTGATGTATAAAAGCCGACGCGCTTCACCCACTGGTCAGATTTTCGACGATCGCCGACCGTGTTCGCCGCTATCGTCGAGCTATAAGTGTAGCCTGTTTTTGTGGGCACAGGTTCGCCCAATAAATGATAGTTTTGTCTTTCACAGTATTGCTACTGTGTTCTTCAACGCCACCACCACGTGACAATATAAACGTGAAAGAAAATATCACTCGGTTGACGAAAAGACTCGCCCTGACCACGCTGGCGCAATAAAAAGCGGGCGGCAGAGAAGAGCTAATGCTTTGTGCTGCCTGTTGCTGAAACAGTATTTCCAAACTTGGGATTACACAATTTCCAGGCACTAGATGCGCGGGAACACAGCGCAGACGAAACGATCCGCCATCTTACAGAAAATACAGAAAAAGGTCATTCGTATCATTGCGAATGCCCCGTTTACTGCTCACACTCAACCTCTTTTCGCATCATTAAAAGTAACACCAATTAATGACCTATATAACTTATTGCTAAGTAAACGATAGGAAACAAAACAGAAAAATCATGACGCATTGTTTGATCACACAGCTAACTTACGGCCCAAAGCTAACTACTACCCCACACGTAACAACCACGTCTGGTATGTGCCATCCTTTCGTACTAACTACGGTGGTCAAATGCCCCAACATATAATTCCAACTCTTCTTAATCGGCGCAATGAGCACCGAGGACCTAATGATACGGTTTTCTTCTTGCTTTCTGTTTTTACTGCAATTTTGCGCCTGCTTTGTCCCTTTTTCTTTTCTTATTGTTATTCTTCCTTTTGCATTCTTTAGTGTTCCTGAGCTTTTTGTGTTAATTCTGCCGCCTTCATTTATTTGTTATCGAAAGAGGATGTTCACTAATTTTTATTGAATATAATGTTTACCTATGCACTGTAGTCATTTTTTTTATTGTTCTGTCCGTGTTCTGTTGCTGCCGGTTTTTATGTACGGGGGAGCGCCCCTCTATCAAGCCAGTCATAGGCTTTTTGGGTGCACCCCTAACATCCCTGATGTTGAAATAAAGGTATTTGTATTTGTATCTTGGTTCTCCCAAATTTTGCACCCATCGTGGGCTGCAGAAGGTAAGTGCTAGCGAAGCTGCCATAGGTGCCCATGTGTTCAGAACATGGCGGTTCGCCAGCATATCATGTTACTTAGTGCCATCTTCCTGACGAGCAGGAAGATGGCTCTAACTCCGGAGGCTGCTGCGTATGGCGCGTCCGCACGATTCCCGTCGTGAATACGTTCTGCAATGCACGCAATGTAGGCGTCCAGGCGCGCCGAGGGTCGATAGCCTCGTGTGCGCTATAGCCCCCATACGGTCGCGCGTCGCTCGCGTTCACAAAATGAAACGTCACTCCAGTTTTTTTTTTTTTTTTTTACATTGGTGACAGTGAGTAGCATATCGCTTTTCGCCGGAATATTTGTGGCCTGTCGAATTCTGGAGCACTAGAACACAGCGAGGTATGCCGTGCGAGGGCTGAGAGTGCACTCTTTTCGCGTTGATGTCGCGAGGTGGCGCTGTTCGCAGCAGGCGTACTCGAAGACTTAGTCTGGATCTACGTTTGGGCGCGCATTGTGCATAAACGAAACGACGACACAAATATAAGTATCGCTGGGCAATGCAGATGACTTCTTCCGACTTCATTCTACTATTCAGTCATTCACTTGGCCCTTCGTAAATAAGGCGTGTTGCAAGATTTTGCGTAACGTGGTGCCCGTGCTTGGTATGCAGAGCAAGATACACAAGCTTCGTGTATCTGTATGTGCGAATATACAGATACGCGAAGCTTCGTGTATAGGTCGATATGCGAATTCTAAGGTGTTCATTCGAAAATGCTTACGAAATGCAAATATCAGGACATCTATAATTGAATATTTTATAGTTTATACTTGAAAAATGAGAAAAAAGATGGTGTCGTACTCTTACATACGTAAAACTTGAGTCAAAGTTTAAGCGACGAATATGGGCAGCAGCAGAATCAATCAGTCAGTCAGTCAAGAACTTTATTGAAGTCCTGAGGAGTCTCAAGCCGTTGGAGATCCCACGCGGGGAACTCCTCCGGCCGAAATCGTAGGCGACGCCCAAGTCGGGACGGGAACGTGGTGACGCTCCGCCAGTTTTTGGGCCCTGTGGACGGCCTTGAGTTGGTATTTGAGATCTAGGCTTTGAGGGCTTCTTGTCATTCGGGCTCACTGGAGAGAGGGCCCTTTGGTAACGCGGTACATTGCCATAGCATGTGCGAGAGTGAGCAATAAAGTTCTGGGCAGTCTGGGCAATTTGCCGGGATTTCTGAGTTCTAGTGGCTTAGTAGGCCTCGTGACGGATACGAGCCCGTTTGTAGCATTCGAAACGCGGCCGGCTGCGCGCGTTCGAGTTTGGTGTGTGGGAGCGGGAATTTGGTTCTGCCTTTCCTATAGTGGGAGGTGATTTCTTGGTAAGTGAGTACCGGGTCATTAAACTGAATGTCCAGCCTCTCGGAGGCCGTGGGACCGTCGCGGCGGGCAAGTTCTCGCGCACGGTCGTGGGCCGCTTCATTGAGGTTGGCTTTTTGCGGGTAAATGTCTTTCCCCACGTGAGCGGGGAACCAGGAGAGGCAGCGTTTGCACTCTTTTGAGCTCGCTAGTAGTATACGTGCTGCTTCTTTAGATACGTTGCCGCATTCGTAGGCCCGAATTGCGGCATGCGAGTCCGTGAAGACATAGGTAAATGTGGAGTCTGACATGGCGATGGCTACGGCTATTTGTTCTGATTTAGCCCTGGTGCTCGTTTTAACCGATGCGGATGATCTTAGCGTTTCGTTGCCGTCCACGACTGCTATTGCGAAAGTGGATGTGCTGCCGTACGGGGCCGCGTCCACAAATGCGGTGGCTTCCCGATCCGCGTCGATGCGGTCGAGAATCGCGCGGGCGTGGGCCCGGCGCCTACCCACGTTGTGTTGTGGGTGGACGTTTCTGGGAAGCGGTGAGACTATGTATTTGTCTCTAATTTCGCTCGGTAGGATAACCGCGTCCTCGAGATAGGGAGAAGGGTAGACATCGGCTTCATTTAGGATTAGCCTACCGGCATAATCACGAGAAAAAATATTTGTGATCTGCATAATTATCGCATCTGTTTATTACTGAATACTTATTCTGACTGAAATAATAAAAATAGGCTGTTTTCACTGGGATTTCAGTTTTTATGTAAGGTTTATAAGATTTTCAAACGATTTTGTCGTTTAGACCCAAACAATGAAACGTTCCTTTCCTTCGAGCGCTTCCTAACCTTACGTGAGGCCTCCTTACAGCGAAGGACCGATGGAGGAAGCAAGCGTACTCTGAAAGCTCCCTTCACCCGTCCTCGCGTAAGGAGTGGTTGCCGCATGCCTGGATTCGAGATTATCTCTTAAAATCTTTACGCGAACACCATTATTCTATAAAAAATGTTGTATCGTCGCACAATATTTAAATTGAAGAGCTAATATAGAGAAGCGTGGACGCTTTCTTCTAGATTTGTTTACTAAAGTTAAAGAAAGTAGCGCATTACAGTGGAAAACTTGATGTGCTCCATCAATGGTGGCACGCCTGCGTCGTGCAACGCCTAGCAACGCTTTCACGCCGCACGCGTGACTGAAACGAACATGCCTGGCAAGACGTACCGTGCTCGCGCTTCTCCGCAGGTGGGCGACAGCGCGCATGCGCAAGCAAAGGTCCCGTGGTTAAGTTAAGCAGTGAGGTGAAGCGCTCGTTCAGGGCCAGGAGTGGCGTAAGGACGCATGAAGGCAGCTTTGGAGCTACCTTATGCTGAGGAAGCACTAAGGAAGCCTTCGCCGAGGGCCCCTCAGTAAGGAAGCTTTCAGAGTGACATAAGGTAGCCTCACCGCAATGAAGGCTTCCTTACTGAGGTAAGGAAGATTTCATTGTTTGGCCCTTAGGCTTGCCGCTTAAGCAGGCCCACGAGATTATCTTTCCTGCCCCGAGCCAATATTGATAGACGTGCAGCAGGTCAATGCTTACTGCCGTACTTTCTGAAATCGAACTCCTTTACCTCTGCAAGTTTCGTCGCTCTCTGATTACCTTTACCTATAACGTGCATCGGAAAAACAAATCAATACCAAAAAAATGATATGAGCACACACTGAAGGCATCGTTGATCAGATAGGTCAGTTCTTCGCTAGATTCATGACCATTCCCACTGCGTAGTTTGGTTCCAGTTGGTTTAGCATCACGGTCATCATCATCAGCAGCATATTAATCATTATCATGATCATCATCATCATTAGCGCTCTCGACGACGAAGTGCGTGTGTACCACTCATCTGTTCTTAAAAGCTTTCAAAATTTTCTGAATACTGCTTCGCAAATCTAGACGATTCTTAAAACGAATCTAAAGAGATTCGTCTACACCTTTTCTTGATTCATCCGTTTCATGGCTAATTCCCACACTATGTATGAACTACACTTAGAGGTAAACAAACAAACAAACTAACTCATCCGATTCTTGGTCATTTCTCTATAGTGGGCATGAGCCACGCTTGCAGGCAAAGCAACCACCCAACAAACTGCTCCTGAGGCTGCTTTTTCCTATAGTATTCTTCTACGGTAAGTTTTAGCTAAATATTCATGGAGTGTATGCTTTTCATACGTAGTTTTGTTTCAGCGCTTCTTTCAGTCTGCACTTCTTGTCATAAAACCATGATGCGTTTTTTGAGCAAGGCAGGCGAGCATGAGGCGCATTTTTCATCCTGTCCTGAAGGCCTTTCTATAGGTGGCGCGCGATGCTATTCTTTAATGACCTGTAGAGAATGCTTTTAGTACATTGGCACCAAGCGCGTTTTTGTGTCTCTGGCGCTGCATAACGCAATTATTGCGGGAATGACGGCCACGAAAGTGATAGAGGCGGAGCCCTTGTATGGCACCGGCCTATCCATCCCAAAGATCACTGAGCGACGTCATTTAAGCCGGAATGGCTTTTCTGCCTGTGTGACCGGCTCACGCCTGTGCTCAGCGAAATCACGAGTGGTCTGTTTTTGATGCCAATGTGGATGGACGCTTATTTCCCTTATACTTCGCGCGAAAGGCCTAGTTCTTAGGGTTGACACATGCCTGAGTCCTGGAGGCATAAGATGCACGTTTTCACCTGCAGACCCATTTTTGACGTGTATGCCAAAATTTATGGCGCTTTCACACCACATTAAAATATGTTGTGACCTGCCTTGCGCGAGATTATAGATGTTTTGTGTAAAACACTATGCGCTCGAACAGCGGTTTTTATTAAGGCGAAAGATTCAGAAGGCTCATGTGTCGCATATTCCATTGGCCGGCGTTTTGGCATCAAAATTCATGCCAACCAACTTGGAGACATGGGTGAACAGGCCATATCTCAAAGTTGCATTCCATTTGATATCGTGAAGGTCAAGAATCCAACCCGCGACCCTTGGTGTTAATTAAGGCGAAGTTAATAAGATAAGCACATGTAATTACGATAAAGGCAGGTAAGGCACTCGAACTCACGACCTTTGTTTGGTGTCGAACCCACGACCTGTGGGATAAACTACAGAGAAGTTAATTAACGCAAAGTTAATTATGTTACAGTTAAGGAATTTGAACCCATGACCTTGGGTGGGAGAAAACAAGGAATAGGAAATACCGCATTGGAATGAAAATGTCAAGCAATTTAATTAATGTCTCCTGAGCGTAGGCTTTCGCCTGTATACACTTTAGCATATTTAACAGGGAAAGGCGGGCTAGTTTGTGGTCGTTATTGGAATGCATCATGTAACCGCGCAAACGACAACGGACGAGGAAAGAAACACACAGGACAGGCGCGGAACTTCAACAGAGCTTTACTCGGGGAAAACCCACATTTATCATGTGTCATAATCATACTTGATAATCATCGTAAAACCATCACTCGTCATTGGCATGCGGGCGTGAGTGGCACAAATTTTCATGAAAATAATTGAACTCTTCATCACTCAGTGACACTGGAGAGCTGCTTACGCAGCTGCCAGATTGCTTGTTTATACAGTAAGCTCCGCAAATGTCCTGTGTGTTTCTTTCCTCGCCCGTTGTCGTTTGCGCGGTTATATGATGCATTCCAATACACTTTAGCGTATGCTAAGGTGACGGTCGACCTTTTTACTTTGCCTCTCTAACCGTACTTATTTTTTTAGATAAGGTGTCTTCATCTGTCGAAATAATATCGACCACTGCCAGGTTTCCTGCATTTGATACATATCTAATACACAATAACTATCAGCATTTAAGACGTCTACGAATCACGATGCCTCTTAACGAGTAACAAGGCTTCCAAGAAATTGACATGAGGTAGAGGGCTCCTTTCAATATAGTAAGACTCCTTCCAAGGAAGTCAAATCGTAAACGTTTGTCAGGGAGGGGCTCTCTAAAACAGACTGTCTGAATAAAAAAAATGGGAGAGGTTTTGTTTTAATAACCCACGTACAGGCAGTCACAGAAGTTCTTGAAAGTCCTTTTTCCTTTCCCTACCGATCAGGGTGTCATACACATGAGCATTGAACAGTTGCGTTCCGATGAAGAGAGAAAATGCCTGCGCATACATGGAGGGGTACGGGCGTAAAAACAAAAAGGCCCAAGCGGGGAAAACATTGGCATTCATACATCGGGTGTCTATAGGTCGCGATTGTGGGAGGTACACATCGTTTCTGTGAACAGGGAGTGATGAGGCCAATAAAACGGCTTTAGTTTTCACAAAGATAACTTAACGCATCCTAAAAGCAGACAGCAAATGTGCTCAGATAGAGCGGCACCCGTGTCATTTTGATACAAACTGAGTGTTTCTGTGATTGCATGAGTGTGCGCCCTTTGTTGTGTTCGATTTAGTGAAGCAGTGGTTCCGCGAATCTGAGTGAGCACGCAAATATGCATGAGCTTGCCTGGCTCTGATCCAAGCAGGTTGGCTAGGTGTGTATGTATGCATGTGAGGCCAAAGCTCAGGTGAGCTGAGCCAGGCCTTGAGTACGAGTTCGCATGAAACCGGCCGGGTGATATCTGATTAGTCACGAGGTTGAGCGAGGTCGCCTGAGGATAACTTGAGGGAGTGAGCCTGAGTGAGCCTTCAGGTAAGAGTATACCCTGTGTACAGATCTGGATGAGTTCCGCTTATTCTTCTCAACTATGCCTTTCGTGCCCACAGTTTAGCTTATTTACGCTCTCTGGCCCTCAGTCTCGGTATTCCCGTATTCGTTCGCTTTTACATGCGCGATGGTTTGCTTACCTCAAACTACACACACTCATCACCTATTCATGCTTACAAGAATTCAAGGGGAGCCATCAGGTCGACCCGTTCACGTTTCCACTGAGTTCCACATATTCATTGTCACACATTCACCGACAATTTTGTAGACAATTCCTATCCTCAAAAATTATTTTTCACAGTGTGTTACATAACCGAACAGCTCGCAGCTGCGGGCATTATTTAACCATGTAATGCCCAGACAGACTTCCACGCCAACAAAAATCGGAACTTGCTCATTTTCATTTCTTTCTACGAAGAGTAAATTCCTACAAAAAAGGGTATGTGAGCAAAATTTAATTAGTATACAAATTATTTCATTCGTCGGACAATCGAGACCAGAAAACTCGCTGCAGCATATCTAAACATTTTAATATGTTTAATGCGCTCATTTCTTTCTGGTTCAAACAGATTTTTTAAAATAAAACTTCGCATTGCACAACTAATGCGTGGGGTATTGCGGGCTCAACTGTCGTAATCAATTCAATCAGAAGTGCTCATACATGATTTTTGGACCAGAGAGCGTAAATAGAATAATTCAAAATTACGAGTACACTTTCATCTGATTTATACAGTTGACGACGTAAATCCCTAGCGCGACGTGAAACGAGAGCGTTTAATAATCTTTCCTGCCGGCACAGATGTAAAGAGGCACTTGCTATAGGAGGAAGTCAGATGTAACCACGAGAACGACCGCTCAAACTGGCTTTCAAGACACAGATTCTACTTTCATGGCGGAGCCATCCTCTATTTCGCTGTCCATCCTGGTACGGAGAACATAAAATCCTATCTGATACATTTTATGAACTCACATATGGCCACAAACTCGGGTTAGATTTCACTCGTACCACTCGTGTCCAGGCGCTTGAACTCGTCGAGGGTCGCTGAATGCAGTTCACACGCATACCCCGAGGCCGATAAGTTTATTGGAAGAAAGACAGCAGACCTGGGCTACATTGTAAAATCATGTGGCCATTTCCCGCGTAATTCCGAGCAGTTGTACTAAGCACAAGATTCCAGGCTGTCTGCGTGAGACTGACCCGTCTGTACACTAGCTAGTATCTAGCACCGTCGACGGTTAACGTCTGTTAAAGGAATGTTTTTACAAAATGTGTAATTAAACAACAGTAATTATTCGTTCAGTAATCGTATGCGAAGCTCCTAATGAAGGGAAGAATGGTAAACTTACGCCACACATAACGCTTAACATGTCTCTCGTCTCCACCAATCGTGAACTCGGTGTCATATACAGACGAATTTCTGTACAACAAAATGAACTGTATAACGAATTAGGAATCCTGTGAGGGTTCTATTTGAGTGGTGCAGTGCGCAACGTTTAGAACGAAGTGACCCGAATAACGAATGATTTCGGAGTCCATGAACACTTCTCTTTAAAGGCGTTCGACTGTGCAGTTCTTCCAGAACTCCGGGATAAACGGCAGCTTGTGCCATTGCGATACTGTATAAATGCGGAATTTTATAAAACTGCCTTTAATTACGTCACCAAAATTTAACAGTTGCCGAACGACACCTATAATATGCTTCCAACTTTGACGAACTATGGGAATGTGACCCGTTTCGTTCAACAAAGTAAATGAGTTCTGGAGTTTCAGCTTCCAAATGAATAATTTAAATATGAGGCACGTTGTAGTAGGGACTACAGATTAATTTTAACCTCCTGGATGTCGTGGACGTCCAAAAAATGAGAAGTACGCCAGCACCTTTGCATTTCACCCCAATCGAAAAGCGGCCACCGAGTTTGGGGTCGAACCCACGATGACATTTTTTTGCCTGTGCCAGCTCACTATGCGGCATAACCAAAGTTTCCATTCATGTGGCTTGTAAAAAAAGGGATGGGGATGAAATCTTCATTAGTGAGCAATGACAGAAGTCACGTTACAGAGGGAAACGACCCCGCTCAATGTCAATGTAAACGCACCAGCCTTTTCAGTGTCAGAGCACGTACAGCCAGAACCATTTATTTGCCATCCACGTGGCAGGACGCACGGTTCCTATTCCTGGCACAGCAAGTCGCTACGAATTGCGCAAACCAACTCTTCTTAATAATCCTCTATATGGTTTTGTGTCGACACGGCATGTAAGATTTACTGCTTCTCATCATTATCATTACAGAAAAGTCATGGCCGTGACCATGGGTGCACCCGCAGCAATATTATTGTTATTCTACATCGCGACTGTCGTCTTTGCAGCCACAGACAAAAGTGACGCTGGTTACACTGACATCTTGGTATCCATCCACCCGGATGTTACACCCAACGAAGACATCGTCCGTAATCTAAAACGATGTGCGACAACTCCAGCTTTCTTCAAAAGTTATTCAAATAAGCAAACACGAATACAGCAAGGCGACGAAAAAAACGGCAGCAGGGGAGACAATACTGCGACCAAAGTGGGCATTGACTGTGGAAGTGGCGAAGACCCGAAAGAAATGTGAAAACCAAGGACATCTTCGTGACTCTGCAAAGCGGGCGTTACAGAACGCAAGCATTCGATGAATCATAAACTAAAAGCTGTACAACGACGCTTGGCGGAAGTCGGCAGTGAGGAATGCCACGAGCAACCCGGCAGGGAAACGGGAGGCGAAGGGGAAACGGGTGTAGATGTTTCGTTTGCAGGTGCCGACAAGTATTTAGGCAAGTGCTGCTTGCGAAACGAGTTTGGGTCGACATGATAGACTGTAGATATTTCGTTTCAATAATTTACTTCACGGGCCGTTCAGGCGTTATAGAAAAGAGTGGATGATAAAAACAAAAAAGAAAGAAACAGCAAGAACAATAACGGTAAATTGTTTATTACAGGCTATGACAAAGTGTGGACATGAACATTGTTGAATGTTGTATTCAGAAGACGGAGGCGGGAAAGTGACTCCAATCCCTGTTTGTACTGGGAGTAAAGTATTAAGAACACACGATAGTTCCTTATACTGGAACATAAACTTTGTGTATTTCGTCAACGCGTGGTGACACCGAGTTAAGAGTGATTTGCAATTATTGTTTCACATGTTTCGTTGGTGTAGTATATATTATGAAATGCACATGGCAGAGAAATTCGACAGTGCAGAGACAGGTCAAGAAGGTTTCGCAATTTTTTTCATTTGTGAGAGGACTGAAGACAGGGAGTAATACACTCCGATAAACCTAGCATAGTGGTTCTGGATGCAAGGGAGTTAGTTTGCGGGTGTCAGACACTTGACACACTCACTAGGGCACACCAAAGGCTCTTAATGTAGTAGTCTTAAGAAGCAGTCAGATAAAACTTATGACAAAGAAAACCACGAGTTCTTTCAGCATAATTTGTAACGCGATCCATACACGTCTGCCAGGAGAGTGTATCGGTAATATGCACACCGAGGTGCTTGTACGTGCTAACAAGGTCCAAAAGGCTGCCATCAAGAGAATAGATATATCGTTCACGTGGTTTAGTCATACGCCTAATTGGAATGGCTTTGCATTTGTTTTGTTTCAAGAATCAAGTATTGCACGAGCTGGAAAGGTTGTCAATTTCAGACTGAAGGGTAGGGAAAATGCATCGGTGATGTTAGAAATTTCTCTGTATATAAGGCAGTCGCTCGCAAGAGGACCTCATACAAGAATTAACTGGGTTTGTAAAGTCGCTAACAGATAAGGAATGTCTATGACCAATACGAATCATTTATTACCGAACCAAACTAGACTCTAGTGTTCCACGCTTCTATGTATCCGGAATGTGGAACTATCTTTCAGGTCTTATGAGCACTAATGCTACCTCTCAACGTGCAGGTCCTGCTTAAGTCAGCTTCACGGTTCTTACACACTGCGACAAGCGGAAGAGTGTACTTCAAGAGGTGCATCATTTAATTCCCGAAGTCCTGGCCGAAAAGGAAAGATGCACGTATTCTTGGGACATCATACTACCCAAAAAGCTATGTGAGAATCAGGAATTCCTCGCTTTGTGGAGACGATGGACCCTACACAGTGACATCAAGGGGCTGTGGGCAAAAAAGGAGATTTCATTCATCTGCCAGCTGATTAGCTTCTAAACTTGAGTCCCTTGACAACGGAAAAGAATGAAAGCTCTGGTAAGCAATTTTTCTGTTGTGGTTACATGGACTTTATGCGAAAAACTTGGGGCAGAATCCATCTCGCGATGAGTGTCGACACTAGTGCGATTAGCATTGAAGCCATGTTGTGAGCACTGTATTGCTTTGCCGAAACTGGTCATGAATCAGCAGCGCATGGAGACAGGTTCCCCTCACCCGCCACTCCTGGACTCGCTACTCCGTGTAGTGGCGTTGCCTTCAAGACAATGCATGACTAGATTCTGAGCACAATAGTCAAACAAGACTGTCTGTACATATGTAACGAGGATTCCATTTTGCCCAGCACAGTAGCATTTTACATCAAATGGTTTCTTAATGTTATTAAAGAGAGGCACATACCCACTGTCACATGACCGGTGACACGACGTCGTCCAAGGGTTTATTTCGAAATGGCCCCCTAAGCAGAGTAGCTCGATGCTCGACCCTTTAAACCAAGAACTACTTTTTGAACCCATGTTGGCGTAAAATAGGTCACGTGTGGACGGACGGACCGACAGAGAAACACCGCAAACTGAGTAAGCTCGCTAAGGCTTGGCATTAGTTATTACAGCAAATATTCAAAAAATTCGTTCCCTTCCGCTCTGTGCAGAAGAATAACCAGCGAAGCTAAATTGGTATGACTATATTGACTACATTGATTTAAATGGTTTTTGCTATATTGACTGAAGAAAGACACCCGTAACTTCGTGGATATCACAGCCTTTATTTTGTCTCATTCTTACCACAGTGACAATAGCTTTGTGGTCGCTGTGATACATCGCGATCGGTTGTACTGCGATGCTAGTCACGTTCTTGCCAAAGTTTAAATCTATACATGACCGGTGACGCTTGGTCAGCACATTGACGTCCGAGTAGCATTCAATTCCAAGCCGTTCCAACAAGAAGAATACAACCCACTCGCCATCGTCGCTGGTAGGGCTGGAAAGGTCTCTTGCCCAAGTGCAAGCACCCCTTCCCAGCCCTTTCGCGACGAGCAAGCGAGCTAGATAACAAAATCGCAGTTGATCGCCTTCCCCTTCTTCTTGTCCCTTCCTCTATACTTGCTAACCGAAGAACGCATACATTCAGAGCGATCGCCGCGACTGATAACATCACGCGGAATCCGGTGGACTGATCGCTCCGGCCCATTTTTGTGAACATCTCGGGCAACATTTTTTTTAAAATCCTAGCCATAGACAGCTTTGCGGTAAAAGTGAAAATCTTCATTTTGGTGACGGTTAAGCGCTACTCGTGCACAGATTTGCAAGAATGTATACCTTACAAAATTTCGCTAAGGATAATAGACAGCGCACAACTGTGAATTTTAGTAGTAGGGATTTAATTCCCAAAACGTACATCTCACCTGTCTGACTGACCACTAATACATGCCACGGGAGATACCCATATCCGTCGCTCTAATGACCACTAATACGCGCTATCGACACTACAGCGTTTCGACAGACCGCATTGTGCCCGTCAGTATGGCAATGTAGCTCATCAGCTCCCCCTGACCGCAATTCATTGGAGAAGGAGCCAGCATTGAGGAAACGGGCTTGGGCATTCGAAACTTACAGAATAGTGTCGAGCGGGGGGGGGGGGGGGGGGGATCAGCGGGAAAGCTAGGCTCCAACGTAAAGGGGCCGACTCGTTAAGAGTCAGCAAAAGTGAGCACGTTAATGTAAGAGATAGGTGGGTGCGTCGTTTTTAAGAGCCGAGCCAATCGCACTGGAATATTCCTGGCTACAGCCACAGCCAATCGCATATTTTCAACGGAGATTAAAGAACAGGAATCCCTAGGTGGGTGCTAAGTTTTGCTTGTTTTTCTTATAACCGGTTCTTTGTGCGTCGGAGTGTGCTGAAAAAAAGTGTACGTTACTGCTTGCGTTGATTGCATTACTTTATCTTCTATTGCAGCGTACACTTTTGTGCATGAATGGGCTCACCTGCGTTATGGCGTGTTTGACGAGTACGGCACACGTGGAGACAACGACTTTCTGGAAACGTACTGCGCGGGTGATAAAGATAGTAGCAGGCGTTCAACTTGTTTGCGGAGTGCGCTAGGCATTTTCCTCGCTTAACTCCATCACCGAAATTGTTAATAGCGACACTGAAGTGATTCACTCTACTGCGTGCTGGCTGGCTTTAATTTGGAATTTCAATATACCTGCACTGAAACTTCGTGTGCCCGCAGTGCAATCATTCCGATTACCGCTCTGGCACGAAGGTAATAGTAGAACAAGATTCCAGGTTGTCGTTACCTTCGTGCGCTTGCAGCTCAAGATTGTAGTCGTTATCTGAGGCGCTCAATCTTTTTTTTTCATTTACCTATGGATAATTTTGTTGACGCTATAAAGCACAAGAAAAGTGGAAAGGAAACGCGTTGTTTTCTAAAACTTGTTACGGGCGTTACAGTTGTCTGTTTCCCATGGTCTTCCGTACAGTTGAATTCATGGCGCCGATGACAATATAACTAAGCCAGTTGAATAAGGCATAATTTTATCACCTTTTTGCCTCAATGAGGTATCTATTAATTTTTTATTTATTTACTAAGCATGTTATCCTTGACGTATGCAAGGGTCTCAAGTTAGTCAGAAGGAAAAAAAGGTACCGTCATAAAAGATTCGTTTCAGAATTAAGGTAAGCGCATCCCTGGGGTTAAATAGCACAAATAGGAAAAGGCGCGGAGGAGGAAATTGCAAGAAACTGTTCGAAGTCGTGCAGCAGAACATAAGACAAGCATGGCTAAAACATCATTGGGGTGGAAAGGGAAAGAGTTATAAAAGAAGAAAACGATAGAAACAGAGACGGCAAATTTCATGCACTGGATGGAAATAAAAAATACCATGAAAGTTCACAGAAACGGCAAGAAAGAAATCAGACGAGAGAACTTTTATAAAAACGGAAAGGGGAGTGCTTTGGTACTTGATGCGCTATTGGGGGCGAGCTCCACCACTGGGAAAGCTGGCGCGACTATCGGCGTGACGTGGCCTGAGGCATCACGTGGACATAGTGGCCGCGTCGGCTGCTTCGGAAGCGCCGAAGCGAGCTGAGAACGAAAGTTTAAAGTGCCACCTGCGCTTCGGTTCTGATTAAGTGGTGAGGCTTTCCATCCTTGGGGGGTGTCTGCTTGACAACATTTGCAATCACTATAATAGGTAGGGGCTGCCTTTGGAGGCGTGCAGCATGGTAGGCTACTGCTCGGTGCCGCAGTGCCGGACGTACGTAACGGAGCCCGGTGTCAGCCTTATTCACACGTAGCCGCAGGACAAGAAGCTGCGTGAAGCTTTGCTCGCGAATCTTGGAACCGGCAAACAGCCATCGGCTACAACTCGGGTATGCAGCAAGCACAGACGCGAGGAATATTTCTGCCATGGCGCCGGGACTGTGATGTTCGGTGAGTAGCAGAAAACACGCACTGAGACGTTCGCTCACACTCCCTGTCCGGCTAATGTCACGATGGTCTGGTCTATGAACTTGCTGATGCTAGACACTGGCAAGTTCACTGGAATGGAAAGGGAGTAGGAAGAAGCACATTAAATAAAGGCGTGGCATATGGTTATGTTTGTGTTATGAATTAACGCATTGGATTACGAAAAAGAAGCAATGCGAAATCACCCGCTGACTGCATACAGTGCTACGCGACTTTAGAAATAATATTCAAACGTCCAAGAATTTAAAAGAAAAAGGAATGTTGAATCACCGCGACGGCACATCACAGTCGCCGTAGGCGTTGAATTCCCTTGTTAAAACCAAATTGTCTTTGAACAGATCTGATAACGTCCACGCAACAATGGTTGCTTGTGGACTGTCAAATGCTCATATGCTACGGCCTAAAGCTCATAGTACGGTGCGAAAATACTATCAGTGAAAGCGAAACATTGTGCGCGGACATCCATGCAGACGCGCAGTCGGTCGTCGCGAACCCGTGTGATCGCTGCATTGCGGCTTCGTTTTGTTATGCTCTATTTGATTATACAGGCCGCCCACTATAAGAACATATTTCACATAGTTTGCTCTCAGCGATTGCCGACCTTTCACGCGAAAAGCCGGTTCGGGAGATTCCATCGCGGCGACCGCGCGCAGGCTTTCACTGTACGTATTCGGTAAAGAGATAGCGTCTGTTAAGGAGCGCCCTGCCGGTGGTTGACTGCTGGAGCCTGTACAGCTGCGAACCCAGTTGTGCCTTGTTGAGCTCTTCAAATGTGTTGAGTACCTAGCTTGAGTAGCTTGTCGTTGGACGTGTTTCTGGGCAGATGCAACGTCGTCTTGTATGCTTTACTGATGAGAGTCTCGGCTTGTTCTCTCTCTTGTTGCGTCATGTTGTGGTATGGGAGTGAGTACGTGCCCTGCTGACCACCAGGCTCCTGACCAGCTTGATCATGTCCCCCTCCTTCAGGCCGCTCCGCCTTTGCGACACTCTCGTGATCATCCTGCCGACTTGCTCCTTCGATTGCTTGAGCAGCCCTAGCGTGTGTCCGCACCATTTGCTGCTCTGGATCCACATGCCGAGGAGCCGTATTATGTCCTTCTCTGGTATGACTTGACCTTCCAGATACACTTGTATCTTTTCATTGGTTGCGTTCCTTCCAATCCTGAGAATTTCCGATTTCTTAGTTGAGCACGCTAGGCCTCTCTCCTTGATGAATTGTTGGACGCATGTTGTCGCCTTCTGAAGCTTTTCTTCTTTTTGGTGCAATGATTCCTGACTTACCCAGACAGTGATGTCATCCGCATACATGGCGTGCTGGATGCCCTCGATCTCGTTCAGTTTCTGGGCTAGCCCGATCATCGCTATGTTAGAGAGATTTGGCGAAATGACCGAGCCCTACGGGGTGCCCTTGTTAGGCGTGTCAAAAATATCACTCTGCAGGTCTCCGAGTCCTACGGTCGCCATGCACTTTGACAAGAATGCCCGCACGTATTCGCGGGCTCTCTTGCCGCAGTTGGTCTTGTTTAGCCCTTCCATGATGGCTCCGTGGCTGACATTGTCAAAAGCCCCTTTGAGGTCTAGGGCCATGATGACGTTTTCGCCTGCTTTGGGGATCTTGTTAAGGATCTCTTGCTTGTAGCAATACATCCTGTGTTGACAAGTTCGCCCGGAAGCCAAACATGCTGTGGGGGTACAGTTCGTTGTCTTCTAGGTGTCGCTATTATTTTGGTAAGCCAACCGAAAACATACACTCGACTGCTCAATGAACATGCATTTTATTACGTTCTCGACAGCGATTGCATGAATGTGCGGCTTTCTGTCGTATCCGTCTTCATCGACGCCGTTGGCCTTTGGTTTCATTGCCTTCGCCATTGGCTCACCTTCTTTAAAACAAAATGAACGTAACATTGGACTAGCCCAGAAGATAGGACTGGAAATATGGGAGAGCATGGTCAATATGCGACATCTTGACCGCTGTGCATGTTTGCGTCAGGGAAAATCCTACTATCATTTCTATACCTAGCATCTCTGCGATGTTGTGCACACTGTTAAACGGTCACGTACGCTCAACACACCTCAAGTTTTCTTTATCTCTTAAAGGGTGGAGACCGCCTATACTGCTATAACAATGCGTTACCAATAGTGGGTCAGAAACCTCCATCTTTCCACACACCATCACGAATAACTAACCGCTAAGTCCCTATCGTACGCATGCTTCTTTTGTGCCAGAGTCATTCTAAAACGTCGGTCACTTGAGTTACGCGCCTCTTTCTTGCATTCTCCCAATGTGAGACCTAGCAGCTTGAGACGCGATGTTTGATTGCTCTGCTTTCGGGAACGACTCAGAATTTTCATGACACGAATACAATACTGTCGGCTTAGAAATCTAGAAACACGTATGAAGAACGGCTACTTCATTGAAGTTTCGATTTTAATGTAGCGTAGCATTTGAATGTAGCGGCACTGCTTCGGCAGGGTAGTGTCAGACAGGTCCCTCACCACGAGAAGATGGATATACGTCTTATCTCAATATGGCGGCTAACTCATTATTTTTTGGCCCAGCACCATTGTGAAAAAAATTACGGTCAGCGTGTCATTCAAGCCTGGCCACAAAATAAATTGACACACACTGTGTCCTCACACAGAGATCCATATGCAGTGCTTGTGCGCACGACCGCTTTGCGGTTTTCCCCAAGGGTATTGGGCGTTCCGAGTGCCTTATGTTCTTCTGCGTGGGAGCGTGCAAAGTGTGCAACTAGTAGGTCACTAAGAACCGTGTCCGCCCACGTTTTAACTCGATTTTCGCACCTTCATGGTGATCCTGCAGCCCCCTTTGAACATTATCCTTGCAGCTGTCATGCGTCCAGCAGCTTCCGCCTATCCCTGTTCGCTTGCTATCGTGTCTCATTTTTTTTTTCATTAATGATAACATTTAATGAATCAATTGGCAAGTCGTTGACTACACGTCTTTGTTGGGGAAACATAGGTTAGGAAGTATTTATTGATATTTTATGACGACTGCTCTATACGCAAAATTTGATGTCGTCTGTGCTCAAAGAAGGCAAACTTTCTAGTTTGCCGCAGAAGACACATATTTTACACGCTTTTACCCTGTCCGCTTATATGTGTGTGAGTGATTTTTAGGAAGGGTGAAGAGATAAATGCAGCGCAGTAACTGACTCTCAGGCGAGGTCACCTCAAGAACACTGCACGAGGAAAGGGAAGTGGGGCGTAAAATAAATGAGAGAAATAGATAGCCAAGCGGGGAGGAAGCAAGGAGGTGGCCAGTAAAAAAAAAAGACTCCCGCTTATCGCGCTGTGGTATCAGCGTACGTTGGCCCGGTGCCAAAGCATTTCGCGGCAGATTTGAGGGATGGATCTTACTAAACTTGTCTAAGGGATGGTGCCAAACACACCAGCTTCCAGGAGCATTGAACGTCTTTAATATATGTTGTAAATAGAATAAAATATATATTTCTTTCATCAATAAACATTTTTCACTGATATTCAGGAGCCCCAGAGGAAGTCGGTTCTTCATAAATGTCAGGTATAGCGCAGTAATTTAAGGAATTGGTTCGGTAAATTCGCTGAAACACGATGCACATTAAGTACGTGCCGAGCTAGTAACATTACCTTAATTAGTGTCCTCAGTGAAGTTTTACCTTCCAACATTTTCAACTCTACTGCACTGACATGCTTGCTGTCGCAGTCAGTTCAGTAGCATTCTTTTTCGCGATCACAGCTTCGCGTTTATCCTTGATTCTTTTAAGGGCCCATAGCCCAGCAGAAACGATCGCTACTGCTGCCACAAGGAGACCCAGAACCAGTGCCGTTGAATACGTGGAAGCCGTGCCATCATCGCTGTCTTTGTCTTCCGCGTTGTGTCCTCCTGTAGATTCTTTACTGCCTTTCGGAGCTTCCGGGTCGCTTGTGGGCTCCCGTCTTGACGCCTTTGACGTGTACATTCGGCCGTCGTCACAGTCTTCTGTCGTAGATTTGTGCATTTCATCGTTGTATTCGGCTGTGTTTCCGCCTGTCGATATTGGGCTACTTTCTTCAGCTGCTTTAATTTTTGTATGCACGCTGACATTAGCCTCTGATGTGTACTTGTGGTCGTTGAAGTAGTCTAAGTCGGCTATGTCTGATAGCTCGGACGTCACGTTAAGGGAGTTCGTCGTTCTAGCAGCAAACTTAAGGTTCCACCTTGTGTGTTTTTCTTTCACTTCTGCCCACTCAGGAGGAAGGGATATCGTCACAACATTATGCGTGCGTGCCTCACCAGGTTCTAAAGTACCCTCAACTAAGTTCGCTGAATCAATCTTCTCCTGGGACTCGAAGTGCTGCTTGAGGCTTTCGGACTCATTGCTCACCCGGATATCGATTGATGACGCTGTTAGAGAGGATACATAATACCAAACAAATGTTAAAGCAAAACTTGATCAATAATTCCTTATGGGATGTTTATCATGAATTTGTAACAAACGTCATCAGAGTGTATATTGATGCTACAGGAATTATACGACTGAACCTTTCCACATTTGACAAATAAAATACGTTTAAGCAGCTGCTATTTCGTGTGTTTCTCTCAGCATCCCTGGTTTTCTCGTCATATTTTATATGGACGATCATACATAGTACGTATCTTCGGGCTTAGACGACAGCTATTTTCTTTTCGCTAGATACACCTTTATATGTGTCCGCTATAACGCTGGGGTCATGAAAAATCACGGCAAGGCTTGATTTCACTTTTCTTGACTGCACATTTGATTTATTAGTCAGAGTATTTCACTTTTACTCAACGTGCACAGAGTTCGTTTCAGGTGACCATTTGTGCAAGATTAATTCACGAATGATGCTTAGCACTCTGACTTCCTTCTCCGGTTGTTTATGTGCTAAAGAACCATGCTGTGCTTCCAAATGTAATTACCAACCTTTCCCGAAGTTCAGGTGAGCGCCGGCCCAATTCCAGCTCATCTCAAGAAGGAGGGTGCCATTTGTTCCAGGTCTCTCACAACAGACTCGAAATTTCCAAGGTTTCAACGGTGGGTCCAGGCTCATGTTATGGGCCTCTAGATAGAATGATCCTCCGTCGACAGCAACATTCCAAGTGCCGTTGGTTGTCTCTTCTCTGGGCCGCTGGCGTTTATACTTGAAGGTGCCGTTGTAGGAAGGGAAGCAACTTTTGGGATACTTATGGGACGGGCTACACCGCCCTGCAAGTGATGTTGACATTGAAGATATTGTGAGGGGTTTACACAACAAATGAGCAATATATGACTGCCCTTGGTCTCAATAACGCTTATTCTGTAGACAATCAGTGTGCCGCGTTTTACTCGCAGTGGACAATATTATGCGATGAGAATGCAGTTGCATGTAAGGACACTTGAACACCGCCATGGAATTGAGTAAGTTGAAGGCACATTCCAGTCTGTGCCTTAATAACTTTTCGAGCACAGACAGGAGCTTTCAATAGATTAAGCGCCAAAAGTGACGGCACACAAGAAGAAATACAGACAGGAAGCGCCTTGTCCTGTCTGTATTTCTTCTTGTGTGCCGTCACTTTTGGCGCTTAAACTATTGAAAGCTATGCACCAACTAGCCCCACAACGTGTTTTACCACAGACAGGAGATGTGTTTAAAAGAACATGCTCTTTGGCATTCATTTACGCAGGTTTCAGTGCTTTACGCTTATTTGTTCTCGCCATTGTATTCATACGCATTGCGTAGGTAATCGCTGTTCCTTCGTAGGAAGCATAATAGTATACAAAGAAGCAGATAGCCTTGTCGCTCACACTAACCGCCGTGGTTGCTCAGTAGCTAAGGTGTTGGGCGGCTGAGTACGAGGTCGCGGGATGGAATCCCGGCCGCGGTGGCCGCATTTCGACGGGGGCGAAATGCGAAAACACCCGTGTACTTAGATTTATGTGCACGTTAAAGAACCCCAGGTGGTCCAAATTTCCGGAGTCCTTCACTACGGCCTGCCTCATGATCACAAAATTGTTTTGGCACGTAAAACCCTATAATTTTTTTTGTAGCTCACACTAGAGCATGCACAGGCCATTTCTTCTTGCCCAAGCCCGGTTCGAGCCTGAAAGTGCCACGCATTGGTACTCCGATGCCCGGCCCTGAGCTTTCAAACCTGGCGCATACATGGGCCACGATCGAAATACTTGGGCACTGCCCGACCCTGGCCAGCCCGGTACGGCTCTTTAGCCGTTGCTAATAAACAAAATATGATTCTCTTGCTGGTTATTTAGAAAGTAACAGTCGCTCGAGGAATACTTTCTAGAGGCAGGCATGACTGTGTCAAGATTTGCGCTGGCGCTGTCACAGCGAAATAAATAGGTGAAGTAGGAAGAAAAAGAAAACAGGTCATAGGTTCACCATGGTCGTTAATATGCGTTACGTAAACGTGGATACAACGCGGCACAGGGGCACGGCAACGTAGAGCGAAGGCAAGAGTGACTGCCCACGCACGAAGCACTAAGCACTTAATCCAAATATTGTACTTCAAAGGGCCATTGCTATGCAAAGGCAGAGAGACGAGCCAGTAAACTTGGCGGGCAATTTACATTTATAAGATACACGACCAACAGCGTGTTTGTAACAATGCAAGAAGCTGTACACGCATGTGGGCAGCCTGCACCAGGTGGAGTTGATGGATCTTGGCAGCTCTTGCTGGCTGGTTTTGGGGCAATCTATTGTCAGTCCATATGGCGCCTTGTTCAGCCTAATTAGGATGCGGCATGTACTGAGTCAAGAAATTCGAAGAAACGTTTATAAGTAGCTCCAGCATTATGATGCCGCCGCTTCCGAGCTGCGGTACTCTGCTTATAAGGCGATTCGAGCTTTTCCGAAATATCATGGCAGTGTTGACGTCCAGTTCATCAGCAGGTATTGTTAAGTATTGCATTACAATTGAATTAGGATTACCTCATCGCTGGCGTAGTTCCATTGGTGGAAATTAAGGAAAGGTTTAGGATTGAAAAAGAAAATCCGTGATGTCATCTTTGTCAAAACCAAAAAGTTGAAAACAAGCTATATATCTTCTACAGTTTGCTGCAAACTACTAATAATTAAAGTTCACATGTCATTATAAGTTTTTGCATCACGGAACGTGACTTCAAAACCATGGCAGGCATAACTTGTTTCCGGCTTCTGCAAATAACAATCGGTGCTTGCTGTACACGAAAGCCTTCTTCTGAAATCACCTTCGTTGAAAAGTGCGGTTTAGTAACTGCCTAAACTTTTGTTACCGCAAATTATGGGCGTTTACAAATTATGTGCCTTGGCTTTGCTCTTTGCAGTAAATAACCAAGCAGCAGTGCGAGGTATATTCTCATAGTTGTAAAATATTGGGGTCTTTCGGGCGCGGAAGCACAAATAAAAAGGGCGTTGTGGTTTTGTGGGCGCAGTTGTTGTCAATTCTAAAGATGGCCCCGTCTCTAATTAAGTCTGCTCATGAAACGCACATGAATTGATTAGACGCAATGCTCGTAACATTCTAAGCATACGTACTTTAAAGGGGCACTTAAGGCTAATACTCAGTCGACGTGGACTCTTCAAGTACCATTCTAGAAATCTCATCAATATTTCTTTTTGGGCGAGTTGGTTTATCTTGAAACATATGGGTAACAGCACAAACAGATAACCCCAAGAAGCGAGACACGTGCACGTTGTTATCGCATTAATTGTTTGCGTTTTGTTTCGCATGCATGGCTGCATTTCGCTTGCGTTGTTGATAAGCTATCACCCTTCACATATTTTTCTACTTCATTTCCCTTCCTTCATTCAGGCATATATAACGTGTGGTATCCTTGCCAATAAAACCAGTTAGTCAGCGCTTCTGTGTACATGTCCTCTTGTTGCGGTCGTCTGTTTACGCGGTTACCCATATGTTTCCAGAAACCTCGCAACGTTTGTTTCGTGCCTACGAAAGATCTGAAGGGTCTGAAAACCTTTTTCGAAATTCAAATCTCCCGCCACCCAGCCGGAGGAGCGGTGACGTTGCATAAGCTCTTACCAGCCTTTGCTGCCGTCGGTGAGTAAAACGGCGCCCGACAGACGGCGACCTCGAGCCAAGGCAGAGCGGTAAATTCGCCGCTGCAGCTGCTGTTTGGTCAACTGGCATACACCGTTCGGGCATCCCGCGACATCACATGGCAATTGAATTCTCTGCTACTTGCTGTTTTTGCGAGTTTTGTGAGCCAACAAAACCAGCGCAGCTCTACACGTCAACGAAACTACTGAAACGCGAAAGCGTGGGTGGCGCGGAGTGGAACGACAATAAGACCTTTCCACCGCCCGCGTTGTTGTCAGGGGTAAGTTCAATGACTTCGTTTTTCTAGAAATGAAAGAAGACTGGACATGTAGCATTTTATTTCAACTTATAATTGAATACAAGGATGTTTTTTGCAACGGGGGGTTGAGTACTAGTGAAATAATTTAGCTGAGGAGTGCTTTCGTCTTCGGGCAAGTGCTTGAATGTCTCGAGAAAGTCTCTAATCATGTCCTGCATTTAACTATAGTTCTCGGTTATAACGCTCCGTTCGCGATAATATTGACACCTTAGAGATTCTCTAGAACTAATCTATCACTTTAGCTTAACTTAATATTTGCCTTTAGTGTCCCTTTAATCATTGAACCACCAGGTACATACAGCAGAAAATAATTTGATGATGCTTTACATGCGCCTCGTTGGTTCGTTTCAGACCGGTACGTGATTTCATTCACTCCGTTATAGCAGTTTTCGCTTTGAGCTCTATGCCACGCATAAGTTCCATGTGCTCATGCAGGATACTGCAGAAGACTTGGGACCATGTCTGTGCGTTCAGAACCAGTTTTTCATGGAAACGTTTGAATTAGGTACTCACCGGTAGTGTTGTTCGGCATAATGAGGGGCATATTGGAGCTCGCAGAACGTGCCATGGGACAGGATGCGTTGACATTGTGACCGCTCACGTAGGCCTTCAAGATGTACCTTCCACTTTTGTTAAAGTTGTTGTAGTAATCAGTGTATTTCCCGTCGTCTGAATAGACGTCTGGGTCTGCAAAATTTGGGCCATCAACTCTTTAATACGCAAGCTGCAGCCACAAGGAAACATGGTTACACAATCTTCGCTGCACGTCATTTTCTGGGGCGCGATGCTAGGGGAGTGGATTGAGTAGTTGATATCAGTGGCAACGATATATCTTTGTTGTTTGTTTGTGCAGCTTTACTAATACGACAAGAAATATGGAAATAGTAACTTAAGAAAAAGTCACTCTCTCCCGAAAGCCAAGCACTGAGTGCGATAGTAAATTAGCGGATACGTGGTACGAAGTAAGGGTAGTAGTTTTAGTGGCCGTATAAACTTGTAAACATTCGCTTAGTAAGCAAATTAACAATGATAGAGTATGTGCGCGTGACTGAACGAGGACGTAAGAAGAAGTAGACACACAGACACAGCGCTGTCTCTCCGGAGCAGCTTATTTCTGCGTCCTTGTCCGTTCTACGTCCTCGTTGTGTTTCTAGGCCCGCACTAGTGCCAGTCTTTGATAAAAAAAAGTATTTAAATTTACACGCTGCTCGGCGGAATTGAACCCGCGCCTTGCGTGTAATTCGCGCCGGCGCCGCTAGATGGCCTAGCGTGTGCAGTGGGAAGCCCAAGAAGCCCGAAAGCATACACGTTTAGGCGTTGGCATCACGGTGTCGCTACATTGCATCAGTGCTAGTTGTACTCGCGTCGACAGTCATTGTGAGATGCGTTCTGGCGGACTTTTTCTCTGGCTCAAAGCCCACCCGGTAACATTAGACAACGAGGCTTTAATGGAATTTCAGGAATTCTAAAAGAAATTGATAAACAATTAGCTTTGCAAAACGAGGACGATGTCTCTCTATTGTATAGTAATTCGAGCGTGTTCATTCAATATGTTGGTATTTTCATTGCAAGAACAACGCACTGCACACTAGCAGGGTATAATTTACCGATTCCGTACCATTCAGGCGTTGAACGAATAAATCTAATTAAGGTGTCATATTCTCCACAGCCGATTCCTGGATTGGTCATATTCCGCATATGGCCTGAAAACTCTCATCCGCATTTGGGGCTTCGTCGCATGTTCAGTACACAGTTCTCACCCTTGTAAACATGTCATACTATTATACGTTATTTCTATCTACCCCCAGTTATTTTCAGTTAGTCTAGGGAACAACGACGCATACTAACAACTAATGTACATTCGCCGAGAAAAGTAGGTACGAGAGCTATCCATGATATTATTTAACAAAAAGTCCTTCTTTGCAGCTGCGCGCCTTCTAAGCATATTACTTTATACAGGCTAAGGCTATTTCTAGCATATTGAAAAAGATATTGCAGGTAGCCACCCAATATCACTGCAAGGTGCATGGCTAGCAGAAAGAACAATAATTAACGCAGCGCAGTAGCCGTAACAATTGTCTGTGCGATGCCCGCCAACAAACAACAACAATCAAAGACTATCCCATAGTCTTGCAGTGGTACTCAGGAAAATGCTGAGCACAAACGCTTGGCAAGGTCACACCACAAGTAAAAACTTCAATGACGCTTTCTCACTTTCATGAAGCGAATCTATTTGAGGACGCTTTTAACTTTGCGAAATGTATAGATTCGACAGCCGTGAGGCTCACAAAGATGTTTTTGATTGCCATCTGCTAATTCGTAATATTGAATCACCCGATCAGGGCAAGACAACGTTTGAAAGAGTACCAAGGTCTGTCACAGTTTCCTGCTTTCTTTAGTAGAGCTTGATTTCACTTTAGCGCAGCCACACTCGGCATTAACTACGAACTTTCTACATACTTACTGAAGCACTCCGTTTAGCAAGCTCCTCGCACACAGCGACTTCCTTATTAATTCACTACAAGCATTTGTTTCCCTTGTTTTTGCACTGAAATCAGCACCATGTTGTAGCTAACAGTACAAATCGAAGCACTATGCATAAACATGCACACAAAAAGGCAATACCCCATTCACTTAGTGCACAAAAACTCTGTAGACGGTGAACAATATGTTTCCACCGTACTGCGGCCTCCAAGTGAGAGTTTATGCTTATCTCAGATGGAAACGTGCTATAGATGCATTTCATACCTTATTACTCGCACCAGTGGTATATGAACATTGAAACAGTACACAATGCTACACAATTCGAGCATTCTAAAGGAAACTTCTTTTGCCAATCATCCCGGACTTTCCTGACAACAGCTGCGCGCTGGTGGTGGTTGTTTGGTGGTGGTACTGCTGCTCGTGCTTTATTGCCGAAAAGCTCACACTCAGATGGATAGATGGGTTGATGCGAAGAGGGTCCCCTTTGAACGCCGCCAGGCTCTTGTCACTGTTCGTAATGCCCTACATATATTTAGGAAATAAAGGAAAGAAAACAAGCAACGAAGAAAAAAGCAGGATTCCCAACATAACGTTTTATTCACCACTATAGGGAATTCCGTTTTTGTACGCCTCCGTTGTTTGTGATCTCCCTACTTTTGTGCCACCAAACTTAGATCCAATCGCCTCTTACTACTGTCTGTAGCGGACACGCCTACTTCCCCCCCCCCCCTCCTTGTTATAGCTGAAACCTGGGGATTCCAGGGAGCCAGAAGAGCCTAAACCAATTGCTGGGTAGATATCTTGACCGAACGGTGAAGTCACCTTCTCGGCTGCGGGACGGAGGTGTTATTTAGGAACGATGGCTACTATTACTTCGCCAGCAGTAGTGAAAGGTAGAGGGGGAAACGGGCCTGAGCGAGTGGGTTGTGGACCGCTTGCGCCGAGGGCGAGGGGGACCGCTAAACCAAAAACGGGATAGGACGGGTGAGAGAAAGCAGGAGAAGATGACGTCACGTTGCGCGTGCCTTGCGCCGCCTGGCAGCCACGTGGATGGTTGCATCTGCGCCTCCAAGGGGAGGTTGGGTGCCCCAAACAAATGACCCAGAAAGCCAGCTTGGCTTTCTTAACCCACATAAAGCTGGTTGCCTTCAAAGGTGCATTGCATTGCAGACCTCCTCGCTCGCGTCATCCTCGAGCCAGATAAGAAGCACGAGAACACTGCCTTGTAAGCTTCGCTGTATATTGGTTCCAACAGGACACTTTGGATCTGCTGCATTTTTTATGTGGCGCATCAAACCGGTACTCTCATTTCCGATTTCACAGAGGCCGGGTGGGGTTACAAGTTTTGTTATACCTTTTTAGGGAGAAAGCCAAAGACCACATGTCTTGCTGAAAAAACCACGTCTGATGAGGCGAAAATTTAAAAAGTAGCGGTCTTTTTTTCAGGAAAATTTAAGGCATATACATTTAAGACTGCTTATCGGGGGGGGGGGGGGGAAGCGAAAGCATTATATTCTCTTTGGTGAAATGTTTTCGATTTATGTTTTCGACATGCATGAAACTATATACGCTTGAAATGTTCGACAACGCAGTAAGGCGCACGCGGTGATGTGTTCTTGCTGGACAGAATGGACATTGTCACCCTGACGATGTGGTCGAAGCAGAAAGCGCATAGCATGTTATCGTCGCCAAGGAGTTAGCTGCGTTCGCACAGCGCCAGTCTCTCCACCGGCCTCAATGCACGCACTAGGCACACGTTTAGTCAGCGAGAGAACTGTGGAGCCGCTGTGGGGTCCGGGACGGGTGCCCGTCTCGCACCCCGCAGGCCAGGGTTCGATTCCCACCCAAACTGATATGTAGCGCATTTTCTTCTTAAAATCATTAGTTCAGTTTCATTGAAGGAACCAGCCTGATAAGTTTGATAAGTTGATAAGCCTGAAGATTTTTTTACGTGTTTTTACTCTTTCACATCGTCGCTGACTAGGACTAATTCTCGCGCAATGAGGTGTCTATTGCTTTCGCATTAAAAGCAAACAGCACTTTGAACTTCGCGTCGTAGCTTCAAGAGGTTAACGGAGCAATCAAGACCATCATATGGTGCACTATTGGTAATGTTTCGCATGTGAAAAATTTCGCGGTATTAAATTTAAAGAACTTTAGTAATGTTAACCTTGAAGTTTAAAAATTATGTGGTTTTACGTGCCAAAACCACTTTTTGATTATGAGGCACGCCGTAGTGGAGGACTCCGGAAATTTCGACCACCTGGGGTTCCTTAACGTGCACCGAAATCTAAGTACACGGTTGTTCTCGCATTTCCCCCCCATCGAAATGCAGCCGCCGTGGCCGGGATTCGATCCCGCGACCTCGTGCTCAACAACCTTGTAGTTTGTTGCCCAAACTTGCATCGATAATGAATAGTACGAGAGCAAATGTGAGCGCTATAAGTCTAATAGTAGTTTGACATTTTAAGCTTGCACGCATCTTCCAATAGCTATTTGGTATGTAAAAATAGTACTCGTAGATAAACACGTTAAAATGACGATTCTTTAAGTGCGTTTGGCTTGCGACTTCTTGGAGGGTTTTGGCTTTTGAGTATCATATGAGCATTAAGCCTAGAAACTATTCTTAGTAAGCCTAGCTAGATCTCATATGAGATCACAAATTGAGCAGGGTGCATGATCAAACAAGCTTCAACCTTGGCCCAGTGACTCCGACCCTTCTGAAGACTTCAAAAGGGCGTCAAAGATTTCTATAGATGCTACTGGGATTCTTGTTATTGAGTCTGAAAAAAAGGTTGTTCCCCAAGGCTGACCCACCCCAGTTAAGTGAACGAAGCAAACACTGACACCAAGGACAAGATAGGAGAAATTACTTGTGAATAATACATGAAATAAAGAAGCGATAAAAAAATGGAAATTAAAGCGGATGAAAAAACAACTTGCCACAGGTGAGAACCGAACCCACGACTACCGCATTTCGGGAAAAACTCGCGAAATGCGAAGGTGTCGCGAACCGAACCCACAACCTTCGCGAAATGCGAAGGTTGTGGTTTCGGTTCCCACGTGCTTCAAGTTTTTTTTTCATCCACTTTATTTTCCATTAATTTATCGTTTATTTCATTTATTAAGCAGAAGTAATTTCCCCTGTGTTGTCCTTAGTTTCAGTGTTTGTTGGCTTCTTAAGGTATGACGAATAAAAATCGGGCCCCTCGGTTAACCCCCTTTGTTCTCGTTTATTAGATAACGAGGGTGTCATTGATGCCTTCAGGTAGCATGTGTGGGTTTATTGACCAGTTGCCTTAATCCAAAAAGTACACGTTCTCGTGACGCCTGCGGCAGAAAGGAGGTTCCACGTCCGCCGCCAAGGTCTGTGAGTGATGGCGCTGGCTAACACTCCCAGGGTTCTGCTAGGACACATATATACCCAAGAAAGTGAATGGGGAAGCGGTGCCGCGGTAGCTCAACTAGTAGAGCTTCGCACGCGACATGCGGAGGTTGAGGGTTCGGTTCCCATCTGCGGCAAGTTGTGTTTTCGTCCATTTTAATTTATATTAATTTGCCGTTTCTTTATTTCATTTATTAAGCACAAGTAATTTCCCCTATGTTGTCCTTGGCGTCAATGTTCTTTAGCTTCTTATGATATGAATAATAAAAATCGGTCCCCTCGGTTACCCCCCTTTCTTCTCGTTATATATATATATATATATATATATATATATATATATATATATATATATATATATATATACTAACACACATATATAGCTCTCGTGGGCATTCGTGCCACGGAGAGCGCTGCAGCCGCATCTACACTTGCCAAACAAATCCCGGAAGGGAAACGTAACCAACGAAAATCGGGGATGCTCGCAACCGGCACTGTTTTACAGCGCACCGCAACCACTACTAACAGGCTACAGTCTGTAATTTATAGCCAACTATATTCAGCTCAGCGATAACCAAATAATGCAACATTATGCGTACCTTGGCCATCGTCGTGGGGTCTTAGCGTAGTGGTTGCGCCGTCCAGGTCGGTTATCTCAGCCGTGACGCTTGCATTCAAAACGATTCTCTTCCCTTTGGTCACATCAACAATGACGACAGAGCAAGAATTGTGTCCAACGAAAGTGTTCATCATTCGCACCCTGGACCTGATGGGTTCCGTAGTGTTGTCAGTAGGCTGTGAAAACACTCTCACACTGGCGCTGACATCATCGGTGCTGCTTCTCTCTAGATGAAGCGTCCAAGTACCCATCTTGAAAAATAAATATAATACAGTATCAATCAATCGCTCAACACCAACACACGGGCGCACAGACACACACATGCGCACATACACACACACACACACACACACACACACAAACATATATAAATATATATATTGTAGTGGGCAACATGCATGTGGCGCTGTGCGGACTGCCACCGCTGCGGCGCGAGACCCGAGCTCGGGCTGCTGATGCGAACGGCTAGGACTCGCGATGAAGAGCTACTTTCGATCCCTCGTACGAGCTGCATTAAACCCCCTTTCAATATATATATATATATATATATATATATATATATATATATATATATATATATATATATATATATATATATATATATATATATATATATATATATATATAAATATATAGTTAGAAATGGCATTGCTGACCGGTGGTGGCACCCTGCTTGTTTGTGCATCAGCGATTCAGCTCATCGTGTTTACATGACAGGTTCAGGACCCACGAATGCCTCCTTTCTCATCAAATCTAATGGAAAAGCGCAAATTCTTCGGAAGCCTGTATGTTATCCTGCATCAACAACGTGGTGAGGCCACTCTCGTGGAACCGAGCTACATAGATCGTTGGGATTGTCGTTCAAGTTCTCAGCAGAAATCCAACGAAAAAAACTACAGCAATTGCCAGGACGGACTTTCCAAAGGAATGACCGGTAAATGATTGGAGAAATTAAGTTCCTGATAAATATTGGCCTTGGTGTTTCACAACTGAGCCGTTCAACGCGATTTTTTGGAAAACACTGCTTTTTCTGAGAAGAATATTACCTCCGTACGTAAAAAACTTTCGCCGTGATAGTTACCCAAATTCTTGTCATTTGTCTAATTTGCCTACTGAACTAACAAAACGTCACCTTAAATAAAGAGATGTTCCTTGCCAAATTCTCTTTGCATGGTATTGTAATTGTTGAGGAAATGTTTCAAGCAAATTGAAATGTGAATGTTATTCTTTCATATCAGCAAAACATTCATTGTGAGACCAAAACTTGGAGTTTGAACGCACACATTCGATTAGCTATTTCTTGAATTTTCCTCGACCAAAGCCCAAATATGGATGGAGAAGAACGCCTACCATTACAGTAATTCTCAATATATCTATACTAATCTTGTATGCATAATGAGGAATGATTTTACTAGACACGTGCGAATAATTCAAAGTTTGCTTAAAAGGATCTTCAGGAAAATCCCAAAAATTTCTGAAGCGCCAATTAGCCTCCCCCGCCCAACCTAAAATGGCCGACAAACGCCCGTAATATGCATTGAGATTTTCGTGGAAGGAATGGGATTCACAATGATAGGAGGAATCATAATTTTATATATGAGATAGTTACAATATAAATGGGCACTGATGCTCACCAAATGAAGACGATATAATGACATCCTCTTTGATACGTGGCAGTGAGAAATAGTCACCTAGCCTGCTCGATTTATTAAGTTACAATATACATTATTTTTATAAGCATCTTTTCATACACCACTTTAATCATTTTTTTTTTCTTTAACACTTGTACCGCTACTTATGTCTAACAGATCCGGTCACATCAATCTCTTCCCTGAGTTTTTTCCGCCAACGCTCTAAACATCCCTCGCTTACCTTGACTACTGACCTGGTGATGCTTCCGTCCACTTCAAATCCCAGTGATTCTGGGAGGTGAACTTTAAATCCGGTTCTCACAGGGTAAATCCTCGCGCATTCGATTAGAATGTGCTGAGGGGCCTCCGCATTTTTGCGGTAGCATGCACATGCTTTAACTAGTTCCGAATATTTGCTCAGGTATGTTTTTGTTCTCAGGCAAACGGCTCAATACTCAAAGAGCAAGGCACTGCCCTTCGTGTTTTCGTACAGATTTTCCGTTATGATTTCTTTGAATCCAGTTCACTGTCTCGGCTTCTCTCACTTTGCTTCTGATGACTTGTGGTTGTCTATTTACACTTTCAATTGCCCTGTACTTGGTTGCCAACTTTCTTTACCTCTTCTTCCTTCCTGTGTCCACACTTCTCAGGTACAGATGCTTGAGCACTTTATTCACCGATTCATCCATGTTCCTGAGTATTTCTTCGAAGATAATATTGTTCTGCGCTTCTCTGAATTCAAAAGAAGCCCAACACATGTCACCCTGGACTGCCTCATTTGTGGTTTTACCGTGGTCTCCCAACGCCAACCGGCTTACCGATCTTTGGTTAACTTCGAACCCAGACAAGATATCCGATTTTAAGCATAGAATGACATTTGCCAATGTTACTGCTGGCGCCATTACTGCTTTCCAGATTAAATGCCCCACCTCATACTTATTCTGACCCCACAGTATGGTATGATGGTATGATGAACTTTATGTAATGTCCTAAAGATGAACCCTCAGGTTGACGCAAGCGGCTTCCACGTCGGGACAGTAAGGTTTAACCTTACCGCCGTATCATGTGCCTTCTGGACGGCCTGTACTTGATCGAAAAGACCTCCACTGTGTAGGACTCGCTGCCACCAGTCTCTCTCCTTGTCACAGTCTGTGAAAGTCACAGGACACTGCCAAAGCATGTGATCCAGAGTAATGATGCCATTACACTTCTCGCAGTTGATTGGTATCTCTCTTTCAAGATATATCTTGTTAATGCAGTTTGGACTTGGATAAGTTCTTGTTTGCAACAATCTCAGAGTCACCGCTTGAGCTCTATTGAGCTTAGCGTGTGGCACTGGGAATTCCCTTCTGTTCATGTAATAATGCCTCGTGATATCATTATATGTTAGTAATTGGTCCCTGTTCTCCTCCTGTATATTATTAAGGTGCTGGTCGCGTAGTGCACGGCTAGTAAGTCCTCGTGCAGCTGCGTTAGCCATCTCGTTTAAATTCTTCCGAGATGGATCGACAAACCCCATGTGCGCAGGAAACCAGCGGATTTTGATCTCTTGGCTGTCCAACTCACCGATCAGCTGGGCAGCCCTTTTGGTTACAAAGACATAGTGCTCCGTTTTATTTTTGCTGCATTCTGCTTTCCCTTTATATCCAGATCATCTTGGCGGGTGCTTGAGTAAGTCTTTCCTACGTTTATGTGTACGCCGAAGTATCTATATTGCTTTGCTATGGGCATGACTTGCTGCTAAATTAACACCACGTAATTACTCGTCTCTTCATTAAAGATCATTATTGTCGATATCTCTGTGCTAAACTTGAGGCCTTGATTTGTCGCTGCATTGCCACAGATATTCGCAAGTGTCTGTGAATCGCGTGTATTGTCCGCTAGCAGCACGTTGTCGTCACCACTGACGTTCAGTTGCATCAGTTGTCCACTACGCATATAGGATAAATTAAATCCTATTTTGCTGTTTTCCAGTCGTCTTCGTACGCTCTTAACAGAAAGCGCGAATAACAATTGAGACAGAGGACGTCCTTGCTTCAGTCCTTGGTGAAGACCCACCCCTTTATTGCCTCTTAGACCACCCCATACAATTCGTATTCGGTTGTCTCTATATACCTCGCTCAGCAGCTCCGCGAAATCGTCATCCATTCTTTCATGCTTGAGGATATCCCATGGCGATCCCTTTCTACGTTTTTATGGGCTCCTTTATTATCTAAAAATGCAAATCGATAAAGGTCTATTCTGAGCTACTGAAACCTCTGTCCACTGAGTTAGTGTAAACATATACTGTAAGCGTCTGCCTGGTCTTAACGCATTCTGTAGTTCCCCCAGTACATCATTTCTCTCCACCCTCTTCGACAGTCTTAATTTTATGGCTTGCATTGCCAACGTATGTATAACCGACGTTGATGTAACTTGCCTGTATGAGCTAGTCTTATTGTTATCACCTTTGCCGTTGTAGATGAGGTTGATCTTGCTTTCACGCCATACAACCGGAATTTTCTTCTTACTGATCGGCTGTTCTATGGCATTATTCAGCTGTGCCTTGCTCTTCGCACCGAGGTTTTTGATTAGCTGTATTGGTATTTCATCGGGTCCTGCTGCCGTGTCATTAGGCACGTAATTTGCTGTCTTCTAGTAAAAGGTTTCTATGCTAAAGTTTGACCTCCGAGGCGGTCGCTGGATATATTTAGACCTAAACTACGCTTTCTTTCGTGCAGAAGTTAACCCCAACAACGTCTGTGATGTACCTGCGGGGATCGTCTCTTTAGTAATGCTAACGTGTTCATCCCTTATAGTCGTTTGAAAATGTTTAGTTGGAGCTCCGAGTGCTTTTATAAGGTTCTAGAATCTTTTGGGGCACCGTTTGTCTCTGTTGCAAATGCTATAAACCCTGAAACGAGGGGGGGGGGGGGGGTGACACTCTGCGACGAAACGTGGCATTAAGCGCTCTAGAACCGCGTCCATTCCTTAATAAATGTGCAGACCTCAGCTTGTTTGAAATGACATACATATGTAAAATCAAAAGGATGTTTATTTTCTGATCTTGCAAATTATCTCTCTCTATATATGTGTTTGTCCTCTGCAAGTAGTTTTATAGAAATGTGGCGCTGCCTACCCGCAAAAAAAGCAGGTCAATTATTTGGAGGGCCGCCGTCTCGCAAAGCTTCCTGCAAATACTAAGCCAGCCACTGTACTGCATCGACTGTACCGCAACGTCCTGGACCCGTACGGGGCTCAGTCGACAGTGAGTTTTGGGAATGATCGTACAAGTGGAGCAACGTCCACATCAGCCGGCCTCGTTTGCCTAGGTCAATTTAATGCCGACGGCGACTGCATATCCAGTTATCACGGACGGCGCATTAAACAACAACCGCTGACGCTCCAAAACGCATGCGTTTGAGATCACCTAACTGTCACCTCTTCATAATTTCACAGAAAATAAAGGAAGATACTCTGATGTCCACAGCATTCCAGGCCCCGCGCCTTCTCGCATTGCGGGTTAAGGCGCTTGTGGTGAACTGACCACGTGTCGTATCGGTAGCCGATGTTCGTGCTAAAAGCATTGAGTGGTCGTTGCTTGTAAAAAGACATACGTTTTACACTTTGCTCGATTCCAACTGCAATTATCTTTTTATAAAAAAAAATAAGTTATGAGTTATAACCGGTGCTTGGTCTATATTCCATGCTTGGCGGGTGGTGATGCACACCGGGTCGACCGGTTGACGAGGGGGGGGGGGGGGTGAGGGGGCTTATTCAGACTCGGTAATGCTGCCGACTATGCTGTCGCGGAGCATGTTTTTAAGTTCCGCATGCCTAACTGCTGATGAAGCGTTCGCCCATCACAGTGCCGCACCGACGCCATCGGTCAACTCCTGCGGTGGGTCGCCAAGCGCGCATATGACCCTACCATCGGTACGCCCGCGATGACATTTCGAAATTGAGGAGGAGGCGGCAACTTCCCTCTTCCTCGTGAGTTACTCTGTCAGCTGGCGGCGCTGGCACTACTACTGTTCCATAGGCCCTCATAGTAGCTGGACACTCACGAACTCCTATTCCCCACCATCACATAGGATGCGCGTGGATCATGCGGGGAAAACGAATGATAAATGATGCAAGAGTCACGCTTCCCAACAAACTACACCACCGCAACTCGAAGCTAGCCGATGCTCAGCTCTCGGTAGTTTACCTCACCTTTGCGGGATCTGGCAGGGTTATCCTGGTCGTGTCACCGTAAGAGGCGCTCTTGCAGGATAAGCATATTTTTCCACTGGGGTCCGTAACTCCTACTTTCAGTGCTCGATTGGTTGAACCAGCAAGCCTAATGGAGATGACTGCGTTCTTAGCCAAACCGGCACCAATGGTGAAATCCTGCTTTATCCCCGTGGTGAAGTTCTTTTCAACTTGCAAAACCTGCATGGTGACACGGACACTGTGGTAAGTTTGTGACTTTACTACCCAGCACACTAAGCAGTCAGAATTATCTGTTTACCTTTTTTAAAAATAAATGGGAAAATATATATTAGGCAGAAGAAAAGAGGCGGAGAACACAACGTAAAATTCAAAACGCCCTCTCCATTACGCAAAGCTTCATACTGTAGTCATGATGCATATCGAAGAATCTTACTTTTTCCGCCATCAAGCTTCATCTTGGGATCTTTTGCAATAAGGTTACTCTACTACTGTAATACTAGCATAAAATAGGGCAGTTATCAAAGTGGTCAACGAGTACCTGTCGGTACATAGCAATGAAGCAAATTTGCAACCACGTTTCCAACGATAGTACAGCGACTTCGTCGTAGGTACAGATAATAACAAGACTGACGACGTTGTCAGTGCAATTGCGCTTTTTATATCACCCGAAAAATAATCATTGATTGAATAAAGGTTACAAATCATTTATTCGATCGATGAATGAATGAAACGCATAGTACCATAACCAAACTCTTCTTAAAGCTGTTGGTTTGGTACTTTCGCTTGACGCTGTTTGTTTAAAGCTCAAAACAGACAGCGTCAAATACTTGTTCACAATATAGTGGTAGTGAAGAAAGAGAGACTGGCACAGCTGAGTCCCTCAAACAAACTTCATTGGGCGAACGTGTGCCAAGAACAAGATGTAGCGCTCAATCATAAGGACAGGCGTGAGCAGACTCGTCAGTCATCGACAATTAATGTCCGAGTCAAGCACGCCGGCTATCTCTCGCCGACTCATGCTTCAGTCCGGTGTAATCGCTGGTGCTCGCGTATGGTATAGAATGTACACCACTATTTGCATTGAGCTTGCAGTCTACCTATATAGAAGGTTCTTTTGCGACAGTACCGGCGGCAAAGTTACGACAATTGAAAGTGCGTCTGGGTGTCGATCAAGCATATTAAAACAGTGGTTTCTCGCGGAAGAGCAGCGAACTCAAAATCTAACCAATGTACACGTATTAATGCACCACTCTTAAGAGGCGTCTTCCCGACGCGGCAAACAGAACATGAAAGTGAAAACGTACTCGTAAAAACGAAAATTAACAAAGCACGTTCTATATGACTATCACAGGACTGCCATGGAATCTGAAAAGAGGGTTGATTAGTAAACAGACATGAAGTCACTGCACAATCAAGTAATAGAGGAAGCATACGTGACGACTGAATACGTCACCGAAGCCACCGAAGCCGGACGCTAGTTTTATTTGCGCATAATTGAGGGCATTGCGCTCTGTATACCTGATAATAACAAGCAAATATTCGTAATGTATTGCCTCTAAACTCTGATAGCACCAGTGGCGTGCCCAGTGGGGCTAAATGTTGGAGACCATGTACATGTGCCCACCTTGACGCAGCTTCTCTTTTTAAAAAGACTTAAGGCGCCAGAAATTAATAACGGATCTCCTTAACATTGCCGAATGATCTGGATGACTTCGCTGACAAAGTGTCATTAGACAAAAGTAAAGTATAAAATTCAGTTGGCAACTAACGGGTAAAGCAGTGCATTACGGAAACTTGATATGTTTGAAGCAGATGGCGCCTACTTCGGTGACTCCGCCATGTCTTATATCGTTCACAAGTAGTCCTCTGCTCGCCTAGTTCGTCTCTGGATGCTCTTCAGAGCCAGACGGACTTTGGAATCACTGTTTACAGAGCAGTTTTTTGGGGGCCATCCATCGTGTGGATACACCACAAGAAAGCTCTATGGGAACTAAAACAATTATTAGTCGGAAAAAAAGAAACGAACGGCAGGAAAGGTAGCGGCAAATGTGTTAAAATGGAAACACTAAAACTAACCGTAACGGGCCATTGGGGTTCCTCTTCGGATGCACTGGCTGTCACAAACGCCGCGCCTATGTTGACGCCATTAAATGGTTGGCTGTCTCGGAAACAGAACGACTGGCCCTTCGTTGCAGCTGCCAGAGCTTCAAGTTCTTTGTCAGCTTCTCTTCCAATCGCAAATGAGCTTACTTCGACGAGGGACTTCACGAGGTATTGCATGACGCTCGCCACATAAGGCGTCCGGTTCTCCTCGCCGTCGGTTACCAGAAGAATGATGGAGCCATGTGGAGGATCATGCGGTGAAGTCAGAACCTGCACGGGAAGGATACCATTTGGTGTAATGAGTAATTGCGTATGGTAGATACAACTTAACTGACACATAATGAGAAGGAACAGTAACGACAGCGTCGGGTGCTCTGTGCAGAAGTGCGACGGTATTCAAATAACGCAAAAGCGAACTCTCGTAAAACAGCCTAGACATATGGCCAAACAAAGCCGCAACATTACAGATCAACAATGGGATTTTCAGGAGCAACGAATGTTTAAGAAATAGTCTTGTGAGTAGCGGTAGCTACGTTTTGAAACATTTTGTTCTACAGAGAACTTTCATACCGTTTAAGGAAAAAAATACTGCGTCTTACCCTGAAACCAGTGCTACAAAGAGGTATAATTGTTTCAAATGAAGCATCACAATCTATTCGCTGTACTCATTAGAAAAACGTAAACTACGGCGCTTGACCTTCTCATTCATGCATATGGATTGCTATAATTTGAAACTGTTCCGATCTGATTGCAATTTTCGTCAGTAGCGCTCAATGCAGCAAAAAAAAATATATATATTTAATAATATCGCTGTTCGCCCGAAAGGCATACCATCGACTGCGATAGCAAATTCGTGGAAGTAAAGAAAGTAGCTACATCGGCGATATAAACTCGTAAATATAGGCATACTAATTAAATTAACAAGCATGGTGTCACGCGCGCACTACCAAACATGAACACATCTCACTCGATGAGCGCAGAAACTCGCTATCAAAACTCTGAAGTGTGAAAGCGCGGCAGCAGCTGCTAGCGAATTTACCTTCGTGGCGCCTCTCGCATCAACCCCAACCGGGAAAACAAAGTGCGCGCCGGACTCGGTCCTCGTCCCAGATGGCTTTGAAAACGCAGTGGCCCCGGCCGCCTGAAGTAGGATGTGGCCCCTAACCCCACCCTCCCGCCGGGACGTGCGCGGAGCGGAATACGGCGCGCTTCGTCCCCGCTTTCCTTCCTTGCGGGCGCATGATTGAGCCGCAATCGCCGGTTCCCCTTCATACGCTTTCACTCGCACATACAGTATATGGGGCGAGGCGACGATCGCCCTTGGATTTTATATGGAACCTCACGGCGACGGCAACGGCATGAATGCGCCAGGAGTGTCCATATAGTTGCTATCGCAATAGAACCGAAATTACGACATATTATCGTTGCCTGTCTTTCACGAGACAGTTCAAACTTCGCGGATCAACCGCAGCCATGGCTTAGCAGCTATGATGATGCGCTGCTAAGCACGAGGTCGCGGTATCAAATTCTCGCCGCGGCGGCCGCATCTCGATTGGGGCAGAAAGAATAACGCCCGTGTCCTGTACATTGAAGACACGTTAAAGATCCCCTGGTGGTCAAAACTAATCCGAAGCACCCATTACCGCGTGCCTCATAATCAAGTAGTGGTTTTGGCATATAAAACGCCACAAATTCATTCATTCATTCATTCATTCATTCATTCATTCATTCATTCATTCATTCATTCATTCATTCATTCATTCATTCATTCTACCCGATAACATCTAAATCCCAAGGTGACGTGCACACTGCCATTATGCGTAAGCACGGTGATCAAAATAAAAGCGTTTCTGTCCGAATCTACGCCTTGGTCGCTTTGAGCCTCCCGCTATTGGACCAAACCTTTCATGCGACCCCCACTTCACTTTTCAATCACGCGACGTAAGAAAAGCGCGAGATCTCCCAACGTCATTGTGACGTATAAGCAAAAGAGTCATTATTATGCCGAAACAAAGCTGTCATTTCTTTCTTTTGTAACATGCGGAGACTCCAGGTTCCAAAGCGACAAGAACACGGCTGTCCACGGATATCTGTCGCACTGGCACGCCGGAGCTAAAGGTGAGAATGGAGCGCATCGTGCCTAATAGAAAGATTGTGTGACAGTATAACCATGTTGGGACTTTTCGGCATGTAGGCCACATTCTGCCAACTTTTCTTCAGTGAGGATCCGTTTTATCGGCATTTTTAAACGCCCCGTTGCACACGTGGACGAACTTAGACGGGACGGTGGCCGCGCCAATAAAGGACACCACTTTCACATTCAAACTCTGTCATTGTTTCGCACTTCTAATATTTAAAGCTTAGAAAATTTGCGATAGAAGGCACGGGCTGTCGGTGTTTTGCATCATGACATTTGTTTGTCGGCGCCTTTTCTGTAAATTCTAAAACATAATGTTGTCACAAATGTAAAACCTAGTGTGAGCAACTTTCAGTGATATAATGGTGGTGCAATATAACCCGTCTATACCGCATGTCTAAATACGTATGCCTATATATATACGGAACCTCGGGCCTACGGCAATACTTCGCTAGGAATGTCATATAATTGCTATTTCGATACATGTACATGCATCTGATTGAAACGTAAATATAACGAGGAAATGCAAAATGAAAATGGACAAAAGGATGAAAACATGCTAAAATCGGCTATAGTGCATGGCGTCATCCGCCCACATGACGTTTTTGTGTATTTAGGTACACGTATGAATGAGACTTGACAGTATAAATTAGCGCCGCTCAAAGCCAAAGCAGGGGATTTAGAACACATTTCGAGCCCCAGAAATCACTTCATAGCGAGGGTCTTGTATGTGACAATATTGGTACCGTAAGACAAACTACGAGTGCTTTTTGGCAATTTGCCTGCTTCTCTACTCGCGTATTTATTGACACCTGGAGACAAAGTGTGTTTCCCATGCACCAAGTTGGCGGTAAGAGGTGCTGGCTAGATTACCAGTACATAACCTTAACCTTGAACACGTACACTTTAGCCCAATCGGTAAAGCACCGTTTGCGTAAAACGGAGTATGCGCGTTCAGCTCCCACCTGCGGCCGGTTAAGCTTGCGTCAACTTTCACCTAACTTTACCTGACGATTTCTAGACTTCAATCAAACAGAAGATTGTTTCCCCTACGCCAGCTCTGGTTTTGTCGTCTTGCTCCATACACTTGACAACTTATACCTAGACACTTCGCCTATTGACTGTTCATCCCATGCACGCAGCCGTATCAATTATTGCCGCTTATTGATGCAAGCTAATAATTTTCCTACCAATAAGCAATGCTCATAGCTTTTTTTTCCCCCTTGCAATGCCCGATAGTGTATCGAAGTACTCCAGTAACGCAACACTAACGCCACTCTCTGGAAACATTACTTACGTTGGCTTCAACAAAGCCGACCTGTATAAGCTGCTTCAGTGCTGCGAATGTAAAATATTGGCTCGTCGTTTTACACCTTACCTAGGCCTCGAGCAGCATCTCTCTCGCTGCGTTCGTTATAAACACGAGATAAACACCACGAAATATTGACCAGACTTAGTCAGTCAGCCCGTTCCTCTATTTTAACTTTGCAGGCACACGCGATGGACGCCTCGGATGGGCGACCGACTCGGCTATCGTTCGTATCGCAACGTGCCGTATGTATCGCGATGTTGGCCCGACAGACTGAAATTAGCGCAGATAAACACTGCCGCGTCAAGCTCAGGACGCTTTACCAGGCAAATGAGAATGAAAAGGCATACCTTCCGTGCCAGCTCAAGTCCACAGCCAATGCATGTCTGGCCCGCAGGTTCGAGAGCATTTACTTTGTCAATAAACCCTTGCCGAGTGGTCGAATTGACGATTAGCATATTGTGGGCCACTGTGGCATTTGTGGAGAATGATACAATAGCCAGCCTCCGCAAACCGTCAGGTATAGCTTGTATGTAGTGTTTGGCAGCTTCTTTCACAACATCCATCCGATCCAGACCCTGCAATACAAAAAACATCATCATAATCATCATCATCATAACCAGTAGCAGAATCTGGCTAATTTTATGTCTACTGCAGCACTAAGGCCTCTCCCAACTATCTCCATTTTACCCTCTCTTTAGAAACCATGCTTTAATACACTTTTTTGGTGTCGGCCAACTCTTGGCACTCAAGAAACCATGCGACATAAAGCAATTTTCAGTTTGGTGGTAACGGGCTATATTTCTTGCCGCAAAAGCTTTTGAGCTAGCACTCGAATCTATCCACTTAGAACAATCCCTATCTGCCAGTCAGTTCGGACTGAGATCGGAGGGTTCCGACGTTAATGTTACGTCTTCGGAGTTACAATGCACCCCGAGGCACCCGTGTGCTCTTCACCTGATTCCTGCATCTCTACTAATAACGGCGGTTAGAATTTTAACTGCTCGGGCAAGAAATCAGCAAAATGTTATTCCTCTATTTCTATACCCCGTCCTCTGCGTATTCGCATAGACCATCTGCAGACAACGAAGGCCAGAGGGACATGTCAGGATGAGTTCAATACAAACGGCTCTGTAGATTGCGTGTGGCTCATGCGCATGGGACAAAGATAATTCTAAGCCTTCCGATATGCAGCGTCTACTCCCTGGAACCTAGCGCAGGAGAAAGCGGAAAGAGAAGCCCCACTGTTCGAAAAACACGGAACCGGAAAATGAGGTCACGATGCCTTCAACTGCAGCTGTTGGTCCGTAACTCAGACACACTTTAGCGCATTGTAAACAGTTATGCCCTGAATGCTGCGGACTGAAGAAGCAAAACAACCAGAAATATAAGAGGCTGTCAGCGTATGCTATTACTTTCAAACACCGAGGAAGCGGCGTGCCTATATTGAAAAATGTGGGAGGCTCCGAAGAAAAGCAGATGTGATTGTGATTGCATGTTTCCATTGCCTGTAATACTTTTCTTGCTTGTTTGTTCCATTTGCAACGCACAACGCTGGGTGTCACTAGGGTTACGTGAGCGGCCACAAGTCTACAGAGAAAAGTGAAATATCCAGACTCTTCTTGTTAAGCGGAAATCGTTCTCTTTGAGCGTGGTTTTGACGGGTCTTTCTCACTGCCCAATATTAGGCTTATTAGCCGTATAAAATAAGCTGTCCGCTGAGTATGTATGCAAATGCACATGTTTTTATCGGGCAGCTAAATATTTCGTTACCCTTGAGCAAACTTTCTCTTAATGCGTTCAAATTGTATGATGCTACTTGATGTGTGTTCTATGAAATTGCGGTCTATTCAAGTTTCACTCCCCACGCAAGCGTTCAACGCGAGGTGTTTAAGACTAGGTGACACGTTAGGAAGGCTTCTTCCAAGAACTCCATCATTCCGTAGCTCTGTCGAACAAAAAGCGGGTGTGCGTGTTCATCTACAGTTTATTCTGCGTAGAAACACAACAGTCACAGGTTTATTCGACCTGAAATATGCCACTGTTCTCCCGTGCGTAAGTGTACGTGTTTTGCAAATTTTTGCTTATTCTCGAAAGGAAAATTTTTCTTGTGTTCACCTTTACGTGCACTTCAATTACCAATGCACGTTCCCTAGAATCAGTATGTGCACGATCTTCTGAAGCAACGATTTGCCTTAGAACAAGGCGAATTATTCGCCAGTAGTCGGATGGTCACGCTACGATTAATAGATCGCAAAATTAAGTGCGTAGCTTGGTCTTGCAGCCTATACCTCCCCAGCCACTGTGCCGTTTGCACTGTTGAAATGAGCAAAGCTCAGTCCTGTTTGTCACGTGATAGCTGGCACGCCGCAAGGGTTTCAGTGGAAGAGTGGGCGCGCAAGTGGCAGAGTTGGTTTGAAAGTCTAGGTCATGTGGTTGTGCACGGGTAGCCAGCCGAATTAGTGGCCGGCAGGCTATGTTTCTCAGCCCGGCGTCCTCGACAGGTCGGCCAACACTCAGCACGAGCCTGCCATTGCTGCGAAAGCGAGGAACCAGCAGCCCGACTTTTCCTGGGAACGACCTTTCGATCCAGACTACGCCCACGTGTTCCAACTGCTCTCAGAACTCGTACCGGAACTTTCTTTAAATTGTTTTCATCAAGAGTTTAAGGCAACTGTTGCGTCTTATCGTTTTCTGTGCATTCTGCCAGTGTAGCGTCTCTCGCGCGTATTGCCGTTTGTATTTTCTTCTATTTGTTCACTCATTGATTACCTTCTACGCGCGAGTAGACCCGCTTCTTGAGTGAAATCAGCGAGATTAAGTCAGAGGCGGCCGGGCGGGAAGAGGAAAGTGAACGCCCGAGGAGAAGGGGCGCGTGGAAGTGGAGAGTAGGAATGCGCTGTGGAGGGGGAAGAGGATGGAGGCGAAGCGTCGCGGTGCTAGTGGGTGGCTGGGTTCACCTCCTCGGCCAGTTGCTACGTGCGCTATGTTCGCCATGGATGTAGCGGGTTCGTATGGCGATCAGGAGGCCGAGCGCGAACAGAGCAGCAACGCAAGAGGCGGCAGGCCGAGCACGAGTCGACGGCTCCGAGCTCGTGTCCGTCGCTTGCCAGATTCTGGCTGTAAAAGACCGGCTAGAGGGGTGGGTTGGGCGCGCCCGGCAAACCCGTGTACTTAGGCTTAGGTATACCTTAAGGAACCCTGGGTGGTCCAAATTATTTCGGAATCTCCCACTACTGCGTGCCACATAATGAGGTCATGGCACTGGCACTTAAAACCCTACAATTCACGTATTCTACTCAAGTGACAATATTGCTACGGAACAGTATTTGCGATAACGAAGAGGCGAGGAGTGTGAGGATGACGATTGGAGGCTAGCGCGGGCTGTTGCCTCTTGGCCAAGTGCGGCGTATTGCCTTGTAAGTATACTTGTATATAGCTTTTCGTCTGCGTCTCCCTACGCAACAATATTGAAGTCCACTCATAAACAAATATAAACGGAAGGCTCATGGGAAATCGGCCCTCAACGCGTGATAGGGAAGCGGTAATTTCTAGCCGCTGATTGCATGGCGTGTGTGGTAGAGCATAGACCGGAGAAGCATACTGGCTCGTGCCGAGCCCGAAGCTCCTCGGCCAGAGCGCAGACCAGGTCAAATCATGCTCACCCAGCGAGGCCCTTGCAAACGGCCTGGTCGGGCCCGGGCTATCGGGTAACCCCGAGCCCGCTCACTGCTCTATTCGGAAATATATATGGGCTCTCTTTTGCTGGTGAGTTTCAGATCAAATACTTTCTAAAACATAGGACCTTAAAGTAAAACTGAAGGAAAATACTACATCAATTTAAACGGAAAGAAGATTGTCTGAAAACTGTTGTCAGAAATTTCGCAATAAAAGATTCTTTAGATTAGAAAGCGAAGGTCAAAGTTTGAGTTTCGAATTTCACAGTGACTCACTCCCCAACGCCGGGGCGCCATTGTGACGTCATGTATTTCAAAGCACAGTTTCGTGCTTAAGCCGTGTTGGCTCAGCAAACGTTCCCGAAAGTCGACATGTGGGATCCACGGCGCCCTAAGAACACAATTTAGTTGCACTTTATATATCGCTAAGGAATTACGTAGGCCCTCAGTGACGCTGTCAAAATGCATGACGTGTACTTATCAAAATGACACGTGTACTTATCTTTATCGGGCGACCACGTTTCGCCGCGTAACAAATGTTATCACACAGCGCGGGACGCGCTTGCATGTATCCGAAGCATCTGGAAAGTTATCGATGCTTCTATCCGCTGTCTGTTGTAGCCGAACCTTATGTTATCTGATTTCATCGCCTGACGCGAATGGTGTAGAGCTTTGTGAAAGGCACGCCGGTCCCAACGGTTAGTCTGGAACATTCGACTATTGTTGTATAAAAGCCGACGCGCTTGACCCGTTGACCAGATTTTCGTCGATAGCCGACTGTGTTCGCCGCTGGCGCCGTTCTTTGAGTGTAGCCCGTTTTTGAGGGCACAAGTTCGCCCAATAAAACGCTAGTTTCGTCTTTCTCAGTTTGGCTCCTTTCTTCACAGTGACTACCACGTGACAATACTAAAGCAGTTTAAACGGAAAGAAGGTTGTCTGAAAACTGTTGTCATTAATTTCGCAATAAAAGATCGTTTAGTTTAGAAAGCGAAGGTCAAAGTTTGAGTTTCGAATTTCACAGTGACTCACTCCCCAACACCGGGCAGCCATTGTGACGTCACGTATTTCAAAGCACAGTTTCGTGCTTACGCCGTGTTGGCTCAGCAAAGGTTCCCGAAAGTCGACATGTGGGATCCACGGCGCCCTAAGAACACAATGTAGTTGCTCTTTATATATCGCTAACGAATTACGTAGGCCCTCAGTGACGCTGTCAAAATGCAGGACGTCACGGCGATCTGGTGCGGAAAATTCAAGGCGGCGTCGCCAACCGTCTCTCGTCAATTCGCTTTTTTCTGGTTCACTAAGCGTCTTATAATGGCAAAAGTGGTGTATTCGACATTGTAAAAAAAAGGTAATTTACTATATTACAGAAAAAATTATTTTTCTTACTAGTGTATCCGGTAACTGACACTTTTCACGGCTACTTCTTCACTGGCTATTCAGTAAGGTAACCTAACTACATTATTCAGTAACATACACGCGTCTGCTATCATGCTTCCACTTCTATTTTAGCATTTCATACACGTCTTGCTCGAATGAGAGCGTCCGCGTGGCTCCTTCGCACGCCCGTCGCTGACGTCGTGGAGGAGCGTACAGAAAATGCAGGAGATGCTGCATCGACAACGACCAAGCTAATAGCCTTTCTAGGAAGCGCAAGACGTCGAGTCTCTCAGCGCCGAACACATTCCTCAACGTGATTGGCGCTGTCGGTGTGCGCAGTATGCATTCAGTGATGCGGGCGTCGTACATCGGCCATTATCGTTTCGCTGCTACTCTTTGCTACGAGCAAGCAAACGGTGCAACAATAGATATGGAAATTATCTTCTTACCGACATACTACCCGACACATCCAACACCAGAACGATTTTTTGAGGTTCGTCTGCCCTTTCTTGCCATTCTTCGAAGGCGACGTCAATATGCTTGAAGGGGTTCGGCTCAGCTAACCTGAAATCAAGGTTTGGAAGAGCACGTATAAGCTTCTGCCAGTCAGAACACAAAGCACGAGACAACACAGCAGTGTCGAAGCGTTACGTTATAAATTACAGTCAAACACCTTGATAACTCGGTGCTCGGGACCTTCAAAATACATCGTTATGTAGGTCATTTCGTTGTAAAAGTCGCGTATCGTGCCGTTCACAGTAGGACAGGATAAGCAAGTTCAAGAAAGAACATTTTTATTTAATATGCATTCACGAGACTAAGTGAAATGGCTCTCTAAATTTTCTGTGCCTGCTTTGTCTGACAGAGTTTATTGGATCCAGGTTCGCGGCATGTTCGTACGCGAGATGCAGGAGCCAGGCAAAGTAAAACTGCAGATCGTAGATTGCCGCTATCGCCTTCCTTGTACTCAAAATTCTTGGTTAACTTGCAGCACAGTAATCCCTGTGGCCTCCGGTGACATTTTTGTCCTCTTAGATGGTTTTTAACACGTCATCGGTCGTCACTTACGCTTACATCCCGACATCCTCTACTGCGACGGATTCGTCAGCCGTCGCACCGATTGACGCATTACAACGAGCAGCGTACGAGTTGAGCGATTTCTCTGGCAGTGCAGCAGGAATACTTCCGATTGTGCGTCGCACCTCAAGTGGGCCGCTATAAGTGCTAACGCAGGGCAAAGGTACTGGCGGCACCGCTATGTGGCCATCCGTTGTGAAGCAACAAAACAGTCATCGGAGACACCTAAACTCCTTCACTGCACAGGCGAATTCGTTGTAGTGGTCTTAATTGTGTAATCGTTCCCAATTCAAACAAAGGATAGCGATTCACCCGGGACATCATCAATGCTTCTTATACGTCATTTCGCGGTAGGGGCCTTCGTTGTGCTGGAGCTCGAATGTATATATTGGTAGCATGGTCGAAATAGTAGCGTATGCATTGGTCTGGAGAAATATTGCTTACATTTACCGATGCTTACGTGCACATTCTGCCCTCAAGCATCGAGCATGGTGCAGCGCTTCTGTATTTGCGTATATTTAAGAAAGAACTTAAACAACGTGTCCCATGCTGATGCGGGCCAAGCTACTTAAAAAAGGGGAGGGAGGGGGTTATGAGATAGGACTATAGATCAACGATTGTTTTGTTAGCACTGTTACGTTTCGCCTACGACGCGCGGTATAGCCGGCGCGGATGCAACGGACGCCGGGGCTTCCTTCAAAGCGGCGGACATTTTGGCCCGTTCGGAGCTCCCGCAGTCTCCCCGCCAAGCGCGTCCAGGCGTGTTTCAGTGCCACGTGTCTTCGTGTGTGCGTGTGTGTGTGTGTGCCCACGCTTGTCAAAGCGCGGCAGCCGGGGAGAGGAGCTCCCCAAGTGTGAAGCGAGGAGGTCTGTCCGGCGCCCGGCCGGTGGTTGAGTCACTACACTCGTCTCAACATGTATCTCAGCTCGTCCGTGCCACGCCGTCACGTGGTCTCCCCCGTGACCTTCCCTCTTGCCCGCGACGCCGAGACTATAAGAGCAGCTGACCCCGGACGCCAAGAGAGAGGCTCCGATTTCATCCGTTGAGTTACGTGCTCTCCCGTCTCTCCACTTCGGTCGACCTGACCGCGCGCTCTTTTGCGATGTTAGAATAAACCAGTTGTTCTGTTACCAGCCGACTCATGCTTTGCCGGGACCTTCGGATGCTTCCAGTGCCCCAGGCCGCCAGGCCAACGCTACCCTTGGGGCTTGCGACCCGTTTGCAATAACGGGCGTCAGCGCTGAGTTTGGAACAACTCGTGCCAGCGGTGGGATTTACAACAGCTGGTTGTCAGCGGTGAGATCGCGACAACGGAGGCCAGCAGCGAAGAGATGCGGTTGACTGTATGCTGAGCAGCACAACGACCATCCGGGAGCAGTGCAACGAGCCCTGTGTGATGACTGGTTGCCTGCAGCGGAACGACTGCGCTGAATTCTTGGCTGCGAGGTTTGGTGAGTGCGGGACTTTCTTCTACTGAGTTTTGCCAGGCTTTTGTTAGTGTCAGAAACGGAGCTGGTAATTGTGGTTGTCGTTGCTGCCGGGTTAGTTTGCGGCAAGACAATAGTAGGCAGTAGAGAAAGCAGCGTTCAGAGCAGCCATGGATTTGAAGTCGTTGCGCAAACCGAAATTGCTGGAGCTTGCAAGAGAGTTGGGTCTGGATGTCTCAGACAAACTCAGAAAACCAGAACTGCTGAGGGCTATTCTTGAGTTAGAAGCTGAGGATGACGAGCTGTCGGAATGCCTTGAGACCATTGAGGAAAGAGAGACGGCAAAAAGACAGGAGCGCGAACTTAAAGAACAGAAACAGGAGCGCGAACGAAAAGAGCAAAAAGAAAAAGAAGAGCGCGACCGTCAACACGCTTTGGAAATGAAGCGTCTCGAGGTAGAGATGGAACGCGCTCGTAATGGAAGTCAGGCACACGGTGCAGGAGAACGAGTATCGTTCAAAATGACTGACCTGATGCGGCCGTTTAAGCTTGGAGAGGACATTGGTTTGTTCCTGGTTAACTTTGAGCGAACGTGCGAGAAGCAGGGGTTCTCTCGGGAAACGTGGCCACAGCGCTTGCTCACTTTGTTACCCGGCGAGGCGGCCGACGTAGTCGCTCGCTTGAAGAGAGAGGAGGCAGAGGATTTCGACAAAGTGAAATCGAGTCTGCTAAAAAAGTACAGGCTGTCAGCGGAGGCGTTCCGTCGGAAGTTCCGGGAAAATGAGAAAGGCAGAAGTGAGTCGTATACAGAGTTTGCCTACAGGCTAATGTCAAACATGCAGGAGTGGCTCAAAGAAGAGAAAGCGTTTGGTGACCACGAGAAAGTTCTGCAGTGTTTCGGGCTGGAACAGTTTTATAGTCGGTTACCTGAGAACGTGCGGTACTGGGTCTTGGATAGGCCAGACGTTAGTACGGTGGCTAGAGCCGCTGAGCTAGCCGAGGAGTTTGTGACGCGTCGGGCTCGCGGAGCTAAGGACGGTCAAAAGGGTGAATATGGCTCCAAGTTTGAGAGGCCAAAGTTATCGCCCATGAGAGCAAAGGGGGACACACGTAGTGCGGATGCGAGTGAAAGCAGTCCGACCGAACGTAAGGAGACGGCGGCCGCCGAAGCCGAACGCAGAAAGCGGTTCGAGACGAGGCAAGCGCGCGTTTGTTATACGTGCCAGAAGCCGGGTCACTTTTCGGCGCAGTGTCCAGAAACAAAAACAAAAGTCGTGTTTTTGTCCTTATGCAGCACTGACGAGAACATGAAGCTTCTCGAGCCTTACATGCGAGACCTCCTCGTGAACGGGAAAGAGTGCCGAGTGCTTCGCGATTCCGCAGCTACGATGGATGTAGTTCACCCCTCCTACGTAGAAGCCGATATGTTCACGGGCGAGTGCGCATGGATCAAGCAAGCCGTGGAAGCTCACAGCGTGTGTCTGCCCGTAGCAAAAGTGCTTATTGAAGGACCTTTCGGAGCGCTTGAGACGGAGGCCGCAGTGTCATCTATGCTGCCCCCCCAGTACCCGTACCTATTTTCGAACAGGTCCGATCACCTCCTGCGCGAGAAGGGGCTTTTGTTTGGTGAGGCTAGCGTTCAGGCCTTAACCAGATCGAAGGTTCGGGAGCTCGCTGCAAAGGCGGTAGTTGCGGGACCGACGTTGTCGAACAATGAAAAAGGGTCAGAGGCGCAGCAAGCCGATATTCAGAGCACGCCCGAACTGAATAAAATTGAGCCTGTAGCGTTAAAGGCGCCAGATACTGGAGAGGAAATTCCCGATGCGGGAAAGTTAGAAGAGCTATCTGCAGATTTGCTCATCGCGCCTACGTCAGATGGACTTAATAGGTTGCTAAAAGTCAGCCGGTCGGCTTTGATAGCCGAGCAAAAGAAGGATGGCAGCCTAGAAAACATACGCTGCATTGTCAAGGAAGGTGTCGCCAAGAAAAATGCTCGCTTTGTGGAAAGAGGTGGGGTCCTGTACCGAAAGTATCTAGACCGCAGAGGAGTGGAGTTCGATCAGCTGATCGTGCCTCAGTGCTACCGTCAGGATCTGTTGCGCTTGTCGCATGGGGGTTCGTGGTCCGGACACCTAGGAGTTAAGAAAACTAAGGACCGTCTCTTGCAGGAGTACTATTGGCCAGGGTGTTTTCGGGACGCAGACCACTTTGTGAAGACATGCGACACCTGTCAGCGGGTGGGCAAACCAGGGGACAAATCGAGTTGGTACCTATCATTACGGAGCCTTTCAGACGGCTCGTTATTGATACAGTGGGACCTCTGCCGGTAACAGCCACGGGGTACAGACACATTTTGACTGTGATCTGCCCAGCGACAAAGTTCCCTGAAGCAGTGCCGCTTAAAGAACTAAGCTCAGTTGAGATAGTCAATGCACTACTGTCCATATTTGCGCGAGTTGGTTTTCCTGCAGAAATCCAGTCAGATCAGGGCACAGTGTTTACTAGCGCTTTGACGACAGCCTTTCTCGAAAGGTGCGGGGTAAAGCTGTTACACAGCTCAGTGCACCACCCCCAGTCGAATTCCGTTGAGAAGCTCCACTCCGTCATGAAGCGCGTGTTGAGAGCATTGTGGTTTCAACAACAAACTGACTGGGAGCTGTGTCTGCCTGGGGTGAAGTTTGCATTAAGGACCGCGCCGCATGCGGCTACGGGGTTTTCGCCAGCTGAGCTAGTGTACGGTCGCTCGCTGCGTTCTCCGCTTCGCATGCTTCGAGACGGATCACTGCCCTCTCCAATGGCTGCAGACCATCTCTTCCACAAATGGCCGCCTCCTGCACTGGAGCCTCGCTTTGCAACAACATTCCTTTGAGGTGCGTTACAAAAGGGGAGTCTCAACGGTAACGCCGATGGCTTAAGTCGAAGCCCCTAACGTAGGAATCAGCCTCAAAATTGTTTGTTACTGATGTTTTTCTTCCTGAGGCAGGATTTTTAACATATTGCTTTTGTGTAGTGTTTCAAAGTGATGATGTGCTTTCTCGTGCAATTTTCCAATTTGTGGACGTGTTCTGAGTGCTGCTAAACTACTGTAAGGAACTAGGCAGTAGTATAAAAGGGGAAAGAGCCTGGCAGGGCTTAGTGAGGGTTGTGCCGTGCTTGCTGACTGAGCGGTTGAGTTTCGGCGTAGTTCTAACGCTTGCCGGGAACGAGAACAAAAATGTCAACTCTCCCGAAGTCACTTTGCAGTGTCCTGGGTGAACCTGAACGAGAGAACGAGGCCTTCTCTGTGCGCTGCGCTCAAGAAACGCCGAAGGATGCCCGACTTCGGTTATGAGCATCATCGAGCGACATCCCTCCGGACAGCGGATGCAGTCCCCTGACCATCGGGATCTCCTTCCCCCAGCGGGGCGGTCTGTTACGTTTCGCCTACGACGCGCGGTATAGCCGGCGCGGATGCAACGGACGCCGGGGCTTCCTTCAAAGCGGCGGACATTTTGGCCCGTTCGGAGCTCCCGCAGTCTCCCCGCCAAGCGCGTCCAGGCGTGTTTCAGTGCCACGTGTCTTCGTGTGTGCGTGTGTGTGTGTGTGCCCACGCTTGTCAAAGCGCGGCAGCCGGGGAGAGGAGCTCCCCAAGTGTGAAGCGAGGAGGTCTGTCCGGCGCCCGGCCGGCGGTTGAGTCACTACACTCGTCTCAACGTGTATCTCAGCTCGTCCGTGCCACGCCGTCACGTGGTCTCCCCCGTGACCTTCCTTCTTGCCCGCGACGCCGAGACTATAAGAGCAGCTGCCCCCGGACGCCAAGAGAGAGGCTCCGATTTCATCCGTTGAGTTACGTGCTCTCCCGTCTCTCCACTTCGGTCGACCTGACCGCGCGCTCTTTTGCGATGTTAGAATAAACCAGTTGTTCTGTTACCAGCCGACTCATGCTTTGCCGGGACCTTCGGATGCTTCCAGTGCCCCAGGCCGCCAGGCCAACGCTACCCTTGGGGCTTGCGACCCGTTTGCAATAACGGGCGTCAGCGCTGAGTTTGGAACAACTCGTGCCAGCGGTGCGATACCAACAGCTGGTGGCATCGCACCGCTGGCACGAGTTGTTCCAAACTCAGCGCTGACGCCCGTTATTGCAAACGGGTCGCAAGCCCCAAGGGTAGCGTTGGCCTGGCGGCCTGGGGCACTGGAAGCATCCGAAGGTCCCGGCAAAGCATGAGTCGGCTGGTAACAGAACAACTGGTTTATTCTAACATCGCAAAAGAGCGCGCGGTCAGGTCGACCGAAGTAAAGAGACGGGAGAGCACGTAACTCAACGGATGAAATCGGAGCCTCTCTCTTGGCGTCCGGGGGCAGCTGCTCTTATCTCGGCGTCGCGGGCAAGAAGGAAGGTCACGGGGGAGACCACGTGACGGCGTGGCACGGACGAGCTGAGATACATGTTGAGACGAGTGTAGTGACTCAACCGCCGGCCGGGCGCCGGACAGACCTCCTCGCTTCACACTTGGGGAGCTCCTCTCCCCGGCTGCCGCGCTTTGACAAGCGTGGGCACACACACACACACGCACACACGAAGACACGTGGCACTGAAACACGCCTGGAAGCGCTTGGCGGGGAGACTGCGGGAGCTCCGAACGGGCCAAAATGTCCGCCGCTTTGAAGGAAGCCCCGGCGTCCGTTGCATCCGCGCCGGCTATACCGCGCGTCGTAGGCGAAACGTAACAGCACTGACTTCGCGCACACTGGTGAGCTTTCCTGGTATTATTAGCTAATTAGTCTGAAATGATTGTTATTTTAGTGCATACTTACACAAGCTCGAATGTTAAATTTTTTTGTCGCATTCGAAAACCTCATATTTGGTGCTCGGTATGTCCATCCCCGTTATTTTATTGCGCCGTTCAAAGTTGTGCTGCAGAACTAAGTCAGGCAACCAAGTCAGCCACAGAGAAATGTTGATTCATAAAAATGCTTTTTAGAAAGCGCTCCAGTCACGTGCGTGAAACGCGATTTACGTCAGAACTTTGAAACAAAAAAATACACCAAAAATGCTACGGAAACTGTAGCGAGTTGGGAGAACTGCTGAACGTGACCTTTTCGATTGGGTGCCAAAATGTTTAGGCTTCAAGAAATATGCTTCAGAATGGTGAAATGTCACAGAAGCACACGTGTTCTTGTTGTGTTTTGTGCAACATGGCTCGACAATTTCCTGTGCTGGGTGATCTGCGTGTTTAGAAAGAATCCTGGTTTAGACCAACCTTGCGCAGCAGCCACACTCGACAACTTGTAGACAAATTGGGAGTTGGCATAGGTTTCAGTGGATTAACAGTTTCAAGCTTACGGCGCAGGCATCGGACATGCGCCAATAATAAAGCTTTGTTCGCATCTTCCTTCGGAGCTTCGTGCCACCGATCACATGTCGTAGTTCAAAAAAAAAAAAAAAAAACAGACCGAGACACTTATGCAGAACACATCCCTGATGTCGGTCAAATTAAGTGAACTGTTCGAGAACTGTACTTTGAGGCACTTGCACATAGTATGTAAAATGTGCAGGCCTCTCTAGTGACAAAAAAAATTGACGGGAGATTAATTGGTCCTTTGTGATAAGATAGCAGTTAACAATACCATATTCTAGTTGTGTAGTAAACTCAACATTTCTTACTACAGCCATCGAACTCTATGCTGATGATAACGTGCGCGCGTATAAATCAACTGCTACTATGCGAATGCGCCCTAAATCACGTGAGTGATCTAAGAGCAGGCGTAATTCCAAACGCTACCGTCAAGCGGGGCCGATTGGATATTCGTGAGAGTTTAAGGGTGCGGAAAAGGTGCTGGATGTGTGATTCACGAAGCGCTCGCAGAAAGGCGATAACGGTTAGACACGGGAACCGAAGCGGTGGGAAGAGACCAAGAAAGTAATGCTTTAGTACTTTGCACGTTGTACGTCTGTGTCAGAACCGTGAGAGCGTCAAGCTTTCGGTGCGTTTGCGGGAACATTGTGGCCCGTCGCTTATGCCTGACGCTTTCGACATACCGCGGAGATTCCCGTTCGGCTTGTCGCTTTTAAGCTTCTTCGGAGGTCTACCTAGAAATATCTGGCGGCTTTGACAACAGTCTAATTCATGCCACAAGTTTGATCGTAAGTACTTCAATGAAAGCGCACTGCTTGGCATGTTTGAAGCATTGATGCTTTAAGCTGTTCCCCTTGTCTTGGCGTTTGGCATGATGCATGGTTTGTGCGTGCCGTGATCGAGACACGTCAGACTTCTATTTCGGCGGGTCGCTTTGGGTGACTGATGCGGCCATAAATTAGTGTTTGTGTCTTGAACGCATGCGTTCTGTGCCCGTTATGGGCCTGGCATGAGTGACGCCAGGTGGAAGACTTCCATGTGATCGCGCCTTGCTGTTTGCGTAGCGTTCGAAATGCGCCCCAAAGCCACCAAGCAAACCCGGTAGAGTTGCAGTTGGAGTCATGGTGTTCAGATTCTGCAGGTACCCTTCCTTTACCTCTCGCTCTGTCGGCCAGCACTTTATTTTTAACGTAGGTGAATACCAACTAGATCAGTATTCATTACGTTTTAGCAGCGTTGTTCCCATCATTAACCACATATTTCACGAAACATATCGTTTTTGCGCAATGGTGAAAGAAGTCTAGTAATACCGAGCCCTGAATGTCAAAAATGACCAAAAGGCACGCACTCTTTGAAGTCGTCGCTCCAGTGGATGACATCAAGGACAGCAACACCGTTACACATCTTGCTGTGCTTTGTCGGAGCAGCACTGTTGTGCATGCGTAGACTTTGATTTGATTCGCAAAAATGGGAAACCTGTAAGGTGAAAAAAGAACTTGTCAGTGGGAAAACAGGATCAGTGACTATTGTACACTGACTAACACTTCCCTAGATTCGAGTCCACATCCCGTTTTTGCTTGATTAACTGCATACAGCCCATTATTTCAGTACGCATGAAAAGCAAGGACGTTTTTCCTATAATCTTTACAGAAAGCGCGCTCAGCATAGTCCTGAACAGTTTCCGTAGGAAGAAGCTCCGGTTAGTGACCGGTAACGTAAATCAGCTTGCAGCAGAACGGCTAGAAAAGACGTTCAACCATCTTGCTCATAGTTGATCTTAGAGTTACTAACACACTGTGTATAGCACTATGATTGTGGCGCAGTGCTCTCAGTAAATGCAGCTGCAGAAATCCCTATTCTGCCAAGAGGAAAACTATGTGGCTCTCGCATCTTGCGTCCTGCTCCGAATTCAATATTACCATTATGCAGGATTTGAAGCATCGCTAAATTACCAGTTATTTTTGTGATTGGGGCATCCAAGGAATGCTATACGTATGTACTTGTGTTAGGGCCACACCCCCGCTTCGGAGGGCAAACTTTTGTAAGAAATTCAATATCTCCCGCCGGAAGGCGAAGTTAATTGCGTTGCCGCTAAATGACGTTGGCTGCTTTCCGCTGACATCGCTCATGCCGGTGCCACCGCGCCAGTATTTCTTTGTGTGGCGCGTCGTCTCGGCAGTGTTGGCTATGTTCCCAGTCAGATTGGTGGAATTTCGCGTCTAGAGAAGTGAGCCTTGTTTTGGTCAGCGCTGGACAGGCACGATGGGCAGGCATCTGAGGTCGTTTACTGCAGCGTGATGTCATTTGCGCTTCTCTTAATTAAACTCTGCTACAGTTGCATAGACAGTACGGCCCTTTAGCTGGGCTTCATCGACATGATTCGTGTAAAAGCCGCACCCAGTTTAAATTCTGGAAAAGCAGCGGCCTCCGTACTAGCATGTACGCTATATCACGATTGGGTCGACCATATAAGTGCCACTGTAGTGAGAGAAAACGTTTACTTATTATTGTTTATTTTTTCAGATATTTGTAGTAAATCATGGTATATTAATCAAAATGCGTATAGCGAAAATACGTTTCTTGCACCTTTCTTTTATAAACTTAAAACAGGGAAATTGGTACGTTTTACATGAGCGAATGAATTTCCCAGGGGGACCTAATGCATTCCACATTACTCACGACCACAGTGAGCGACGCCTATTATGGCTTCATCAGCTTGCTACACAGCGTTTTTTTTTTTTTTTCAAGTAACTAGATGCGACGTTGAGAATGAGGATTGCGCTTTAGTTGGCACCGCATGGCATTTAATGTTTTCAGCGTGGGGTGTTCACAATTGCCAGAAAAGCACGAAACACCGTGTAGGGCACCTCTTCACCTTGCCGTGCCTTTGTTTTTTGTTTTTTAATACATACTTTCAATTTGGATACTAAGTTTCACCATAACGGGCAACATCTTCTCCGGCGTTTTGTCGTGTTTATTGTGTGCTACTAACATAAAAAGTTGCCTACGAAACATGCCCGCAAATCAACCATCGTCAATGGCACCAAAGGTTGAATGCATGAATCTGTGGTGTTCATTGGTGCAAGGGCCAGGTAGGGCCAAAGAGCGCCATGTCTATGGTATTGAGGTCGCAGTGCAGTTATGAGGTCTATGAAGTTGATGTGACGTGGCTGTAAGCACCGAAGGTTGGAGATCAAGGTTAGAAGCTCTTGCTCAAAGTCAGTGAATGCCTTTCAAGTTGGATGCAGCTCTATCAAAGCCCCCCGAGAGTGACAGCACAGCGCTTCCGTCATAGTCTTTGTTTTCGTAGACGCGCTGCCGTCTTTCCTAAAAATCCAGAGCAGAGAAGAAGGATGAAATGGCATAACTCCAAGAGCGAGCATGTGCGCCAAAGCAATTGCCGATTGGTTGCGTGCCGTCACGTGGTCTCGACCGAAATCTGCAAAACATACTACGAGCCTCCTACCTGATCGCAAAGTCTTGGAGGGAAGTTTACGCTAAGTTTGTGATTTTTGTTGCTGAGCAATCTTTTGGAGTGCATCCCTACCAATTCCAGCCACACTCGACAGCCCCACGGTATAACACTGATATTCATTCACTAAAGTTAAAGGATAGCTAGGGGCCTCTGAAATTCAAGCATTCCGCAAGACGCTCTCATTTCCACAATTGATGTTTTATATAAAAATAATAATATTCAAAGAAGGAAATCTTACGCTTTGTACGTAGGGCATGAACATGATTGAGCTTTCTGCTGGGCTTTCAGAGTCAATAAAAGACGAGACGATGCAATTTTCCTCAAAGTGACACTCGTCATCGATACTACACTCCGAACCATCGCTTAGTTGAGCCGTGAAAGATATGTTTTCTGAACAAGCATTCAGCTTCACCTGCAAAAAAAAAACGAACAGAAAGCCAGAACACTCGCAGATTAGCTCAAAAAGGCTTACAAAAATATTTTGTCATGTAAAAAGCGGATCTTCACTTCCTGATGAAAAACAGGGCGCGATCTTCGGTTAGCTCGTACACAACAGTTGGTAGGTGGCACAAGGAGGAGGTTGGAGAATTTCGCTCCATACAACTTTTTCGCCACAAACATTGAGTTTTTGATGGTTACGCTGCTTCTGACGTGAGGCGCGGCAAAGCAACACGGGCACTGAACGGTTCCCGAGAGCGAAAAACAAGATGGCTTGGGACTGATAGAATTTAAATTCAGACTGCGTGTTCGCGGTACGTGCTCCAATAAATAATTATCAATATTAGGCTGCACGTCGATTGAGGCAATTTATAATGCTGCCGAGGATTTCGCCGGCTGATTCGTGCGCTAGAGGCTGTGTTGAGACATGAGCTGGTTGTGCTTTTGTTGCAGCGTTTTAAATTGCTCGCTTCTTTTGAATCGTTCCTCAGTTTCGCGCCTTCGTCATCGTTTCTAATGGACTCGCTGTCCATGTAACAGACCTAGGCCGCGTGCCAAGAAGCAGCGCACCGATGAAGGAGTTTTCGCTTGCCCGGTATTCCGGTATACCTGGCCGACTGGGCAGACGGCTCGCGTAAGCGCAGACGTGAACATGAGATGTTATCGTAAAGATCTATTTTCCATCAATCTTGAATCCGAGTAGGGACGAATAATCCTCTAGCCTTCTTGACCTAAACCGGCTATATTACTACTATCATTGTTTAACCTTTTGCCGATCTGATCTGGATATTTACTTTCGTATTTGAACCGTCTGTCGCTATACAGAACCATTACCTACACTTACAATGACTCGGGTTATATCAAAATCGTTCCTGCTTTTCCTACACTAACACTCTAGCCGTCTATTACTTATCTCGAATGCTGACGAGTTAATCCTTTAGTCTGCATCCAGTCGCATAGTTTCTGGAAGCTAGACACTTCTTGCGGATAGAGCCGGGTCATATTATCTTGGTATTTTTTTTACGATGTGCAAAGCCGTTTCCGGGCTTCTGCTTTTTTTTTTTTGTAGCACACACATCCCTCATGCAGTGGTGCATATTTGCTCCTGTATGTTTTTGTCCACAGGCAGCAAGCTATAGAGCCTCAAGTTACAAGGCACTCCCCTTTGCCTTTTCATAGAAGTTGTCCCGTCTGATTTCTTTGTTGCCGTTTCTGAACACTTTCATGTTTTTTTTTTGTTTCCATCCAGTGCAAGAAATTCGCCGTGTCTCTTGCTAACGCTTTCCTCTTTAATGGCTGTTTCCCTTTCCACTCCCACGATGTTTTAGCCGAGCTTGTCTTACGTCCTGCTGCACGACGTCGTCGGGTTTCTTGTAATTTCAGGCTGCAGTTGGAGAGGCCTACGTTTCCCGCTCTGCACCTTTCGCCATTTGTGCTATTTAACGCCACGGATGCGATTACCTTAATTCTGAAACGAATCTTTACGACGCTACCTTTCTTTCTGTGTAACTGTAACTAACTTCAGTCACTTGCATACGTCAAGGATACCTTGCTAGTAAGTAAAAAAATTAAAATAAATATGTAATTGAGGCAGAAAGGGGATAAAATTATGCCTTATTCAACTGCCCTAATTATATTGTCATCGGCGTCGTGGATTCGACTGTTCGGAAGGCCATGGGAAACAGATTACGTTCACACGCGTAACGAGTTTTAGAAAACAACGTGTTTCCTTTCCACTTTTATTGTCCTTTATAGACTCTTCATCAAAATTATGCAGAGGTAAATAAAAGGAAAGATTGAATGCCTAGATAAGCCACTATAATCCGGCGCTGCACCCGCGCGAAGGTAACGACATCCTGGAACCTTCTTCTACTATGACCTTCTTGCCAGAAGGGTAAACGGAATGCTTGCACTGCGGGCACACGAAGTTTCTGTGCGAATGTTTTTAAAATTCCAAATGAAAGCCAGCCAGCACGCAGTAGAGTGAATCACTTCAGTGTCACTACTAACAATTTCGGTGATTGAGTTGCGCGAGGAAAATGCCTAGCGCACTCCGCAACAAGTTGAACCCCCGCTACTCACCTTATCACCCGCGCAGTACGTTTCCGGAAGTTCGTTGTCTCCACGTGTGCCGTACTCGTCAAACACGCCATAACGCAGGTGAGCCCATTCATGCACGAAAGTGTACGCTGCAATAAAAGACAAAGTAATGCAATCAACACACGCAGTAACGCACACTTTTTTTTTTTCAACACACTCTGACGCAGAAAGAACCGATTATAAGAAAAGCAAGCAAAACTTAGGACACTCCGAAGTATTTGCGTTCTCTAATTCCTGATGAAGATATGCGGTTAGCTGTAGCTGTGGCCAGGAATATTCAAACGACGCACCCACCTCTCTCTTTACATTCACGCGCTCACTTTTGCTTATTCTTAACGAGTCGTCCCTTCACGTTGGAGCTTAACTCGCCTACTGATCACCCGCCTCGACACTCTTCTGCAAGCTTCGACAGCACAAGCTCGTTTACTCAATCCTAACCCCTCTCCATATGACTTGCGGTCAGGGGCAGCTGATGAGCAACATTCCCGTACTGGCGAGCACAATACGGTCTGTTCGCAACGCTGTCGTTGCAATAGCGCGTATTAGAGGTAAGTAGAATGACGTATATGGGTATCTCACGTGGCATGTATTTGGGGCCAATCCGGCAGGTGAGCTGTACGTTTTGAGAATATATTCACTAATAGTATAGTTCACAGTTGTGCACTTTGTATCATCCTGGGAAAAATTCTTGCTCTTGCAAATCTGTACACTCTTGCAAATCTGGACACTAGTAACGTTTTACCGTCAGCAAAATGAAGATTTTTCACCTTTACCGCGTAGCTGTCTATGGCTAGGATTTGAAAAACAAATTTGTCCCGAGATGTTCACAAAAATGCGCCGGAGCGATCAGTCCAACTGATTCCGCGTGATGTTATTAGTCGCGGCGATCGCTCTGAATGTATTCCTTCTTCGGATAGGCCAGCAGAAAGGGAGTACAAGGCGGAGGGGAAGGGGACTAACTGCGACTTGTTATCTCGCTCGTTTGTTCCTCGCGGAATTGCTGGGAAGGGGTCCTTGCACTTGGGCAAGAGCCCTTTCGAGCCGTGCCTGCAACGATGGCGAGTGTTTGTATCCTTCCTGTTGGAACGGTTTCGAATCGAGAGCTGCACGGACGTCAATGTGCCGACCACGCGTCACCGGTCGTGCATAGATTTAACCTTGGCAAGAACGTGCCTAGCATCGCAGTAAGACCGATCGCGGTGTATCACAGTGATTACAAAGCTATGGTGACTGTGGTAAGAATGAGGCAAAATAAAGATAAAATAAAGGGTGGAAGGACATCATTTCTTTTATATTTGCTGTAAAAACTAGTACCATTCTTCAGCAACCCTACACAATTTGCGTCTGTCTGTACGTCCGTCCGCCCGCCCATCCGCACCTATTTTACGCCAACTTCGGTTCAACAGATAGTTTTCGGTTAAAAGGGTCGAGCATCAAGCTACTCTGCTAAGGGGGCCATTTGGAAATCAACCCTTGGACTACGTCGTGTAACCGATTATGTGACAGTGGGTATGTGCCTCTCTTGAATAACACAAACAAACCATTCTATGTAAAATTCTACGCTGCTGGGCAAAATAGAACCCGCGTTACATATGTACAGACAATTTTGTTTGACTATTTATTATACCCAGGCGCACGTCATGCATGAACTTGAAGGCGACACCACTAAACGGAGTAGCGAGTACAGGGGTAGCGGGTGAGGGGAACCTGTCTCCATGCACAGCTGATTTAGTCTAGTTTCGGCAAAGCGATACGGTGCATCACAACATGGCTTCGATGCTAATCGCACTCATCACGAGATTGATTCTGCCCTAAATTTTTCGCATAAAGTCCATGTAACTGCAACAGAAAAATTGCTTACCAGAGCTTTCATTCTTTTCCATTGTCGGATGACTCAAGCTCAAAAGGTACTCAGCTGGAATATGAATGAAATCTCCTTTTTCCCCACAGCCCCTTGATGTCACCGTGTAGGGTCCATCGCCTCCGAGAAGCAAGGAATTTCTGATTCTCACATCGCTTTTTGGGTAGTATGACGTCCCAAGAATAAGTGCATCTTTTCTTTTCGGCCAAGATTTCGGGAATTCAATAATAAACTTCTTGAAGTATACTCTTCCACTTGTCGCAGTGTGTAAGAACCGTGAAGCTGACTTAAGAACGACCTGCACGTTGAGAGGTAGCAGTAAGTACCCACAAGACCTGATAGAGAGTTCAACGTTCCGAACTACATAGAAGCGTGGAACAGTAGAGTCTAGTTTGGTTCGGTAAGAAATGATCTGTATTCGTCATAGACGTTCCTTATCTGGTAACAACTTTAAACACTCAGTTAATTCTTGTATGAGGTCCTTTTAAGGGCGACTGCGTTATATTGACACGTGTCCTTGTCTTTATCAGGCGACACGTTTCACCGCCTAACAAATGTTATCGCACACCGTAGGACGCGCTTGCATGTGTCGGAAGCTTCTGGAATGTTATCGATGGTTCCATCAGCAGCCTGTTGTCGCCGAACCTTGTGTAATCTGATCGCATGTATGCACGACGGGAATGGCGTAGAACTTTGTGGAAGGCATGTGGGTCCCAGCGATTACTCTAGAGCAATCGACGACTGTTCTATAAAAGCCGACGCGCTTGACCCACTGTTCAGATTTTCGATGATCGCCGAGTGTTTTCGCCACTACCGTTGTTCTTTGAGTGTAGCCTGTTTTTAAGGGCACATGTTCGCCCAATAAAACGCTCGTTTCGTTAATCACAGTTTCGCTGGCTTCTTAACCGTCACTACCACGCGACAATATACAGAGTAATTTCTACCACCACCGATGCATCTACCCGACCATTCAGTCTGACAGTGCCAAACTTTCCAGATCGTGCAATACTTGATTCTTGAAACAAAACGTTAACAAAGCCATTCGAATTACTCGAGTGACTAAACCACCTGAACCGTATATCTATTCTCTTGATGGCAGCCTTTTGGACCTTGTTTGCACGTACAAGCATCTCGGTGTGCATATTACCGATACACTCTCCTGGCAAGACGTATATTGATCGCGTTACAAATTATTCTGAAAGAACACGTGGATATTTCTTCGTCGTAAGTTTTATCTGGCTGCTTTGTCACAAAAACTGCTACTTTACGAGGTTTTGATGTGCCCTAGCGGGTACGCGTCAAGTGTGTGGAACCCGCACACTAACTACCTTGCGTCCAAAACTAGAATCACTATCGCACTGCAAATTTTTCACAAATGAAAAAAAAATTGTGCAACTTTTTTGACTTGTCTATGCGTCGTCAAATTTCTCACCAACGTGCACTTGACATTATATACTACACCAATAAAGAATCTGAAACAATCATTCCAAATAACTCTTAACAGCGTGTCACCGCGCATTGACGGAAGACACAAAACTGGTGTTCCAGTATCAGAAACTATCCTGTATTCTGACTAGTTTGTTCCCAGTACTAAACAGGGATTGAAGTCCCTTTTCTCCCTCCGTCTTTTGTATACAACATTCAACAAGGTTCATGATTGTGCTTTGTCATAACCTGTACTAAACAGAAGAACTTCAGTATGGCCTGGTTGCTGTTCACAGCATGTCATATTGACCGCAAATAAAGACGGGGACAGCGGAAGACAACACAAAAACAGCACGGGCGGTACGTGTTGTTTTTGTGTTCTCTCTCTGTCCCCGTCTTTATTTGCGGTAAATATGATATGCTGTACCAAACAATTTAGTGTTATTGTTCTTGCTGTATGTTTCTTTTTTCTTGTTATCATCTACACTTTTCTATAACCCCTGAACGGCCCGTGAAGTAAATTATTCAAATGAAATACCTAAAGTCTATCATATCGACCCAAACTTGTTTCTCAAGCAGCATTTGCCGAAATACTTGTTCGCACCTGCATACGAAACCTTGACACCCGTTCCCACTTCGCCTCACGTTTTCGTGCCGGGTTGCTCGTCGCATTCCTCGTTGCACACTTGCGCCAAGCGTCGTTGTACCGCTTTTAGTTTGATTCATCAAATGCTTCCGTTCTGTAACGCGCCTTTTGCAGAGTCACGAAGGTGTCCTTGCTTTTGACGCTTCCTTCGGGTCTTCGCCATTTTCACAATCAGTGCGCACTTTGGTCGCAGTCTCGTCTCCCCTGTTGCCGAATTTTATTGCCACCTTGGTATATTCGTGTTCGCTTATTGAATAACTTTTGAAGAAAGCTCCAGTTGTCGCACATACTTTCAGGTTCCGGACGATGTCTTCGTTGGGTGTAACATCCGGGTGGATGGATACCAAGATGTCAATGTAACCGCCGTCGCTTTTGTCTATGGTTCCAGAGACGACAGTCGCGAAATAGAATAACAACATTGCTGCAGGTGCACCCTTGGACACGGCCATGACTTCTCTGTAATAGTAATGATGAGAAGGAGTAAATCTTACATGTCATGCTTACACAAAGCCATGTAGAGGATTATTATAAAGAGATGGTTTGCGCAATTCGTAGCGACCTCCTGTGCCAGGAATAGAAACCGTGCGCCCAGCAACGTGGGTGGCAAACAAATGGCCCTTGCTGTACGTGCTCTTACACCGAAAATGCTGGTGCATTTACACTGACGTTAAATGGGGTAGTTTCTTTCGGTGACGTGACCTATGTCATTGCTCACTAATGAAGATTTTAACCCCATCCCTTTTTCTACAAGCCACATGCGTGGAGACTTTGGTTGAGCCGCATAGTGAGCTGGCACAGCGAAATGTCTGGCATCACGGGTTCGACCCCGAACTCGGCAGCGACTTTTCGATTAGGGCGAAGTGCAAAGGCGTTGGTGTACTTCAAATTTTTTGAGACGTCAACGACATCCAGGAGGTTCAAATGAATCCCTAGTCCCCATTACAACGTGGCTCATGTTCAAATCATTCATTTGGAAGATGAAACTCCAGAACTCATTTAGTTTATTGAACGGAACGGATCACGTTCTCATAGTTCGTCGAAGTTGGAAGTGATTATGGGTGTCGTACGGCAAATGTTAAATTTGGGTGACGTAATTAGGGCAGTTCTATAAAATTACGCATTTGTACAGTATCGCAACGGCACAAGCTGCCGTTTATTCCGGAGTTGTGAAACAACTGTACAGTCGAACGCCGTTAAAACGAACTGTTCCGGGACTCCGAAATCATTCGCTATTCGGGTCACTTCGCTCTAAACGTTGCGCACTGCACCACTCGCAATAGAACCCTCACGGGATTCCTAATTCGTTACACAGTTCATTTCGTCGATGGGGAATTCGACTGTATATGACACCGAGTTCACTATTGATGGAGACGAGAGACATGTCAAGCGTAATGTGTGGCGAAAGTTTTACATTATTGCCTTCATTAGGAGATTCGCAGATGATTACTGAACGAATAATTATTGTTGTTTCATTACACCTTTTGTAAAAACATTCCTTTAACAAATGTTAAGCGTCGATGGTGTTAGATTCAAGCAAGTGCGAAGACGGGCGAGTCTGACGCAGACAGCCTGCTAAAGCTTGTGGTTTCATTACAGGAATCTTGTTCTTTGTACAACTGCTCGGATAGACGCGGGAAATGGTCGTGTCATTTTCCAATGTGGCCCAGGTCTGCTGTCTTTTTTCCAATATATCGGCCTCGGAGGTACGTGACCCTCAACCCTCAATTCAGTGACACTCAACGAGTTCAGCGCCTGGGCACGAGTGATACGAGTCAAACTGAACCCGAGTTTGTGGCCATATGCGAGTTCATCAAATGTATCAGACTGGACTTCATGTAATCTCCTTGCCAGGATGGACAGTGAAACAGAGGATAGCTCCGCCATGATAGTTGAATCTGCGTCTCGAAAGCCAGTGTGAATGGTCGTTCTCGTGGTTACATCTGACTTCCCCCCATAGCGAGTGCCTTTTGACATCTGTGCCGGGATGAAAGATTAATAACCGCTCTCGTTTCACGTCGCGCGAGGTATTTACCTTGTCCGCTGTATAAATGAGATGAAAGTGTGCTGGTAATGTTGAATTATTCCGCTTACGCTCTCCGGTCCGAGAATCCTGTATGAGCACTTCTGATTGAATTGCTTACAACAGTTGACCCCGTAATGCCCCGCGCATTACTTGTGCAATGCGGAGTTTTATAAAAAAATCTGGTTGAACCAGAAAGAAATAAGCGCATTACATATATTATAATATTTTAGATATGCTGCAGCAAGTTTTGTGGTCTCGATTGTCCAACAAATGAAATAATTTGTATAATAATTGAATTTTGCTCACGTACCCTTTTTTTCTAGGAACTTACTCTTCGTGGCAAAAAATGAAAATGAGCAAGTTCCGATTTTCTTTGACGTGGAAGTCTGTCTGGGCATTACATGGTTAAATAATGCCCGCAGCTGCAAGCGGCGCAGTTACGTAACAAACTGTGAAAAGTAATTTTCGAGCCTAGGAAATGTCTACGTATTCGCAGGTGAATGTGTTACAGTGAATATGTGGAAGTCAGTGGAAACGTGAAGGAGGGGACCTGATGGCTCCCCTTGAATTCTTGTAAGCATGAATAGGTGATGAGTGTGTGTAGTTTGAGGTAAGCAAACCATCGCGCATGTAAAAGCGAACGAATACGGGAATACCGAGAGTGAGGGCCAGAGAGCGTAAACAAGCTAAACTGTGGGCACGAAAGGCATAGTTGAGAAGAATAAGCGGAACTCATCCAGATGTGCACACAGGGTATACTCTTACCTGAAGGCTCGCTCAGGCTCACTTCCTCAAGTTATCCTCAGGCGACCTCACTCAACCTCTTGACTAATCAGATATCACCCGGCCGGTTTCATGCGAAGTCGTACTCATCAAGGCCTGGCTCAGCTCACCTGAGCTTTGGCCTCACATGAATACATACATACCTAGCCAACCTGCTAGGATCAGGGCCAGGCAAGCTCATGCATATTTGCGTGCTCGCTCAGATTCGCGGAACCACTGGTTCACTAAATCGAACACAACAAAGGGCGCACACTCATGCAGTCACACAAACAGACTCAGTTTGTATCAAAATGACACGGGTGCCGCTCCTTCTGAGCAGATTTGCTGTCTCCTTTTAGGATGCGTTAAGTTATCTTTGTCAAAACTAAAGCCGTTTTATTGGCCTCATCACTCCCTGTTTACAGAAACGATGTCTACATCCCACACTCGCGACCTATAGACACCCGATGTATGAATGCCAATGTTTTCCCCGCTTGGGCCTTTTTGTTTTTACGCCCGTACCCCTCCATGTATGCGCAGGCATTTTCTCTCTTCATCGGAGCGCAACTGTTCAATGCTCATGTGTATGACACCCTGATCGGTAGGGAAAGGAAAAAGGAATTTCAAGAACTTCTGTGACTGCCTGTACGTGGGTTATTAAAACAAAACCTCTCCCATTTTTTTTATTCAGACAGTCTGTTTTAGCGAGCCCCTCCCTGACAAACGTTTAAGATTTGACTTCCTTGGAAGGCGTCTTACTATATTGAAAGGAGCCCTCTACCTCATGTCAATTTCTTGAAAGCCTTGTTAATCGTTAAGAGGCATCCTGATTCATAGACGTCTTAAATGCTGATGGCTATTATGTATCAGATATGTATCAAATGCGGGAAACCTGGCAGTGGTCGGTATTTCATCGAGAGAGCAAGACACCCAATCTAAAAACATTTGTGTGGTAGGAGAAGGAAATTAAAAAGGTCAACCGTCACTTTAGCATACGCTAAAGAGTATAAAGGCGAAAGCCTAGGCTCACGAGACATTAGTTAAATTGCATGACATTTTCATTCGAATGTGTTATTTCCTATTCCTTGTTTTCTCCCACCCTAGGTCATGGGTTCGAATAGCTTAACTGTACCATAATAAACTGTGTGGTAATTAACTTCATTGCAATTAACCCCACAGGTCGTGGGTTCGACTCCCAACAAAGGCCGTGGGTTCGAGCCCCTTAACTGCCTTTATCTTAAATACATGTGCTTACCTTAATAACTTCGCCTTAATTAACACCAAGGGTCCCGGGCTGGATTCCTGACCTTCACGATATCAAATGGAATCCAACTTTGAGATATGGCCTGTTCAACCATGTCTCCAAGTTGGTTGGCTTGAATTTTGGCGCCAAAACGCCGGCCAATGGAATATGCGACACAGGAGCCTTCTGAAGCTTCCACCTTAATAAAAAGCGCTGTCCCAGCGCATAGTGTTTTAGAGAAACCATCTATAATCTCGCGCAAGGCCGCTCACAACATTTTTAAATGTGGTGAGAAAGCGCCATAAATGTTGGCATGCACGTCGAAAATGGGTCTGCAGGTGAAAACGTACATCTTATATCTCCAGGACTCAGGCTTGTGTCAACGCTAGGATCTAGGCCTTTCGCGCGAAGTATAAGAAAAATAAGCGTCTATCCACATTGGCATCAAAAACAGAGCACTCGTGATTGCGCTGAGCACAGGCGTGAGCCGGTCACACAGGCAGAAAGCCATTCCGGCTTAAATGACGTCGCTCAGTGATCTTTGGGATGGATAGGCCGGTGCCATACACGGGCTCCGCCTCTATCACTTTCGTGGCCGTCATTCCCGCAATAATTGCGTTATGCGGCGCCAGAGGGACAGAAACGCGCTTGGCGCCAATGTACTAAAAGCATTCTCCACAGGTCATTAAGGAATGGCATCGCGAGACACCTATGAAAAAGCCTTCATGACAGGATGAAAAATGCTCCTCATGCTCTCCTGCCTTGCTCAAAAAACGCATCATGGTTTTATGACAAGAAGTGCAGACTGAAAGAAGCGCTGAAACAAAACTACATATGAAAAGCATACACTTCATGAATATTTAGCTAAAGCTTACCGTAAAAGAATACCGAACGATAAAGCGGCCTCAGGAGCAGTTTGTTGGGTGGTTGCTTTGCCTGCAAGCGTGGTTCATGCCCACTATAGGGGAATGACCAAGATTCGGATGAGTTTGTTTCTTTGATTGCAGTTCATAACTACTAAGTGTGGTTCATACCTACTGTCGGAATTGGCCATGAAACTGGTGACATAAGAAAAGGTTTAGACGAATCTTTTTAGATTCATGTAAAGAATCGTCAAGATTCGCGAAGCAGTATTGAAAAAAATTTGATAGCTTTTAAGAACAGATGCGTGGTACACATGCACTTCATCGTCGAGAACGCTATTGATTACGATGATAATGATGATGGTTATTATGCTGCTGCTGATGATGACCGTGACGCTAAACCATCTGGAACCTTACCACACAGTGGGAATGGTCATGAATCTAGCGAAGAATGGGACCTATCTGGTCGGCGATGCCTTCAGTGTATGTTCACATTCTTTTTCGTATTGATTCGTTCTTCCGATAAACGTTATATGTACAGATAACCACAGAATGACGAAACTTGCCGAGTCACAGCAGGCCGATTTGAGAAAGTACGGCAGTAAGCACTCCCCTACTGCGCGGCTATAAAAATTGGCTCGGGGCAGGAAAAAACTTATCTCACGGGCCTGCTTAAGCGGCCAGCCTAAAAGACATCGTTCGGAAATCTTATAAACCTTTCATAAAAAAACTGAAACACCAGTGAAAACAGCTTTTCATTATTCCAGCCATAATAAGTATTCTATAATAGACAGGTGCGATAATTGTGCAGATCACAAATATTTTTTCTTGTGATTCTGCGGCTGCCCATATTCGTAGCTTAAACTTTGACCCAGGTTTTACGTATGTATGCGTACGACATCGTCTTTTTTCTCATTTTTCAAGTATAATATATAAAATTTTCAATTATGGATGCCCTGATATTTGCTTTTCCATAAGAGTTTTCTAATGAGCACCTTACAGTCCGCATATCCACCCCTTGCTTGTGTATCTTGCTCCGCGTACCAAGCACGGGCACCACGTTGCGCAAAATCTTGCAACGCGCCTTATTTACGAAGTACGAAGTGAATGACTGTATAGTGGAATGAACTCGGAAGAACTCATCTATATTTCGCAGCCATACTTCGCGCAGATCCAGACTAGGCGTTCCGAGTACGCCTGCTGTGAACAGCGGCACCTCGTGACATCAACGCGAAAAGAGTGTGCTCTCTGCCCTCGCACGGCACACTTCGCAGTGTTCTAGTGCACAAGGATTCTGATAGGCTGCGAATATTTCGGTGAAAAGCGGTCGATTACTCACTGTAAGCAATGCAGAAAAATTGCAGACACGTTTCACTTAGTGAGCCTACGACCTAGGACACGGAAGTCTATGGGTGCTACAGCGCGCACGAAGCTATCAGCAATCGGCGCGCCTTGACACCTACATTGTGTGCATCTCAGAAGGTATTCATGACAGGAATCGCGCGGACGCGCCATACGCAGCAGCTGCAGGAGTAAAGCGCCCCCACTACCACCCCTAGTGGGAAGACGGCGCGTTTCCTTCCTTCTGCACGCGAGACTGAACCGCCATCTCCGGCTCCCCGTCGCACGCTTTCACACGCACGCACAGCGCAAAGCGCGCGAGAGCGACGTTATCACGAGAGGAACCGGCATGTTCATATCGCGAACAAAACCTCTAGCAACTGCCAGAGGATGTCAACCACCCCAGCGCGCCTCCGCCTACCTTCATCCTTCGCGACTCTTCGTCCGCTTCGCCTCGTTGTTCCTGCCGCCCTTCGCTCAACGTTACCTAGACTTTCCTCTAGGTTTCTCCGCTTCGCCTCGTTGGTCCTTCCCCAACTTCCCACAGCGTCACCTGGGCTTTCCTCTAGGTTTCTGCGCTTCGCCTCGTTGTTCCTTCGTCCACTTTGCTCAACGTCACCTAGTCTTTCCTCTAGGTTTCTCGGCTTCACCTCGTTGTTCTTTCCCTCACTTCGCTCAACGCCACCTAGACATTACTCTAGGTTTTTACGCTTCACCCAGTGTTGCCAGGTCGGACAGCGTGGCGTAGCCCAAAACTAGAGAAACTGTAGCCCAAATGTAGCCAAACACAAAAAAGAGCAAAACAAATCTGTAGCCAAATATAGCCATTGTTATTGTCAGTTTTATATGTATATACATTTTCACATTCGACTACGGTAATCGCTTTTTGTACAACCCGTCGTAAAAAGATGCCCGTGATGCCGTGACGGTCGAGCCTTGACATCTACAACAGCTAAACATCTTGAAGGGGCAGCACAGTATGACGAAGACAGAAGGCAGGAACACACCGGACAGCGCTGATCTCACAACTAACTTCATTCCAAGGCATGCACAAACTTATGTACACGACCCATAGCCACGTGCTCTCCCATCGATGGCGTCATTAACAGTGCGCAGGCAAAAAACGCAAAACCCTGTAATCTAATGCTACATTGTGAGGCGGCTTAAAAATTCAAATCCACTGTCATGCAAATTTAACGATGGCGTGCTTACACAACGCGACCCTTTTTTCCTGATATAGTAGGCCTCCATAATGTCCCTCGTGGTTTGATTTCTATGCGCGGAAAGTAGTGTGGTGTTTGCTAAGAGCAATGCCGCGTGACATGTGAGTAGGCATTACCCGTTAGCGAGCGCCTATGCTCAGACACTCTAACGTTCAGGCAACAAGCTGTTTGGCCGATATAGATGTGATCGCAGGAAAATGGAAGCTCAGAAACAACTCCCATTCTACAGTGGACAAACAGGGAAGTATGCTTAACAGTACAGCCTTTCCCAAAATGAGTGAAGGCAGCCTGGGCCTAGAAATCCGCGCATTGAGATCGGACCACCAGGGAGATTATTGAGGCCTACTATATCAGGAAAAAAGGGTCGCGTTGTGTAAGCATGCCATCGTCAAATTTGCATGGCAGTGAATTTGAATTTTTAAGCCGTCTCATAGCGTAGCATTAGATTACAGGTTTTCGCGTTTTTTCGCCTGCGCACTGATAATGACACCATCGATGGGAGAGCACGTGGCCATAGGTTGTGTACATAAGTTTGTGAATGCCTTCGAATGAAGTTAGTTGTGAGATCAGCGCTGTCTTGTGTGTTCCTGCCTTCTGTCTTCGTCATATTGCGCTGCCCCTTCAAAATGTTCAGCCAGTACCAACTCGCCCAAATATCGATCCTTCCACAACAGCTACATGATGCTTGCACACAGAACATTTTTTGTTGGCCCCGGAAACTCAAGTTCCAGCGAATCGCTGCTGAGGGAGAACCTATCGAAATGAATGTCGAATGGAAGCACGCACAAAAAACTTGGAGGACGCTTGGAGGACAACTGGTCAGAAAGTGTTGTGGGACGTTGATGGAAATGAAATGATCATGATTTATGGTGATAGAAACAGGCACGCTGTTCGGGATTGAAGTAGGGATTATAGATTTAAATTGGCAAAGAATATCTAAAAGGCCAGTAAGTGGCGAGGCCTGGCAATGAAATCTTGGTACTTCGAATGTAGTCTACGCAATTACTGTAAGTAAGTCGGCTGTTATTTAGTACAACATAATTATTGCTTAACATTGGAGTTGCTATGGTATTAGACACTTGCGCTTTATTCTATGCTTCGGAAATCAAAAGCGCACGCATGGCTACGGCAACACGCGGAACTGCGTATCACGCGTAAAATCGTCGTTTCGTTTTCAATCCGATTGGTTTCGCTTTGACTGTTTAAATACCAAAGCAGTTGGGTAGGAAACAATGGAAACACGTAGCTATTACCGCAAAAGTACTTGACATTTCGGAAAACATGAATCGCAGGAACGTCGAATTGTTAGACAAACTACTTTGTCACACTTACGGCCGCACTTGTCGTCTGCCTCCCACTAATGCCGGCGTATAATCACTATCGCGCTGACCTACCACCGCTGCCAACAACCTGCCAGTGAAGCACTACATCCTCACTGCAGATCAACAAATTCTGATAAAAAAAATGTTCCACGGCATTTTCCGCGTTACCACTTCATGATTACACACTCTGACTAGCAAACTTTCTATTGTATTAAAAATAGGTACCATGAAAATTGCCTCTCAGCTCTTTAATATTCACAATTAAGAGTGGAATGTGATAGCATTCAAATATCCCTGACTGCTTCTCAGGCTTCCCGGCAACTGCAGCGTATGCAACCATGTTTATCTGCAAACGCTGGAGGCGCACAATATGCATGAAGGCGAGCTTTCTGGTTGTTTTTTTTTCATTCCAGTCGCATGGCAGGCGCCGGCGCAGCTGCGGAGACGAGTGCCATCTGGATGGTCTTGCATGGAACCTAGCGGGGCGCACCGCTCCTACTTGACAGCAACCGCTTGTCCTCGTTTTTTTTCCTGTGTCCCCTGTCCTGCTTCCCGCTGCACCACTCAGTCTCATGGAAAACCAACTAGCCCAAACCATTGCCCCCCCTACTAAGATGTCGAACAGCTGCTGGAAAAGGGGTTTGTGTTCGAGGTTCCGCGTAACAAACGTATGTTTTCTCGTATAATCAAATTACAATTCGACGCTACCATGTCTATAGAGTGAGTGTAAGTCGTATTTTACGAATTTTCTGACGCGTTTTACTCTGAGAAAATCAATTCAGTAATGCATATGCGCCAGCCGAAGGGCCTTACGTGGTTCGGGATCATTTTTTCACACGGCAACGGCGTCGACGCCGGATTTTCTGCGACACGGGGCCCTTAACGCCTGTCGCATTAAAGTTCATTTCACACGCAAAGGAAAATGGCAATAAAAAGCTTACCGTGGAAAACGCGGATTATGTCGAAAACTGTGCCCAGCGCGATACTTTAACCAGACACCTTCGCCTTGGACACACTGGAGCGTGTCATTTACGCAGCCTTCCCTTCTTTCATGTCGGCGCCACGATGGCACAACCATATTTCTGTCTGTTTCTCAGCATAGACATGTTAGTACAGTGCACTGTGAAACACCCTCCACTCCCAGGCTCATCCCGATGCCCGGTGATTGGGTGTGGGGATAAGACAAAGATGAGACAACATTGCTAGAGCAAATGATAGCACGGTGAAGCGCGGTATAAATTTAAGTTCGTCAAGAATAAAATCATCGGCTCAAAGAATGATGCACTGAGGGGGAGTGGGAGGGGGGGGGGGGGCATTTCGCGCACACACGCACAGCCGAGCTGCTGGCTCAGCCAGCTAAAACGTAGCCTTCATGTTTTGTTTCTACTCTATGAGAGTCACCTCTGGAGCGTGGATTAAAGTGCCACTCATAGCCCAAACAAAGCCAAGTCCCAGATTTTCAGTAGCCCTAATATAGCCACGTAGCCAACTCACCCAAGCCGACGCCAAAAATTTTTTTCTCTAGCCCACTTTGGCTATATATAGCCAAACCTGGCAACACTGGCTTCACCTAGTTGTTCCTTCCCCTACTTCGGTGAACGCCACCTCGACTTTCTTCTAGGTTTTTCCGCTTCGCCTGGTTGTTCCTTCTCCAACTTCGCTCAACGTCACCTAGTCTTTCCTCTGATTTCACCGCTTCGCTTCATTGTTCCTTCCCCCACTTGGCTCAACGTCACCTAGCCTTTCCTCTAGGTATCACCACTTCGCGTCGTTGTTCGTTTCCCCACTTGGCTCAACGTCACCTAAACTGTCCTCTAGGTTTCTCCGCTTCGCCTCGTTGTTCCTCCCCCCCCCCCCCCTTCGCTCAACGCCACCTAGACTTTCCTCTTGGTGTTTCCGCTTCGGCTTGTTGTTCCTTCGCTCACTTCGCTCAATGCCACCTAGACTTTCCTCTAGGTATCTACGCTTCGCCTCCTTGTTCCTTCCCCCACTTCGCTCAACGCCACCTAGACTTTCCTCTAAGTTTCTCCGCTTCGCCTCGTTGTTCCTTCCCCCACTTCACTCAACGTCACCTGGGCTTTCCTCTAGGTTTCTCCGCTTCACCTCGTTGTTCCTTCCCCCACTTCGCTCAACGCCACCTGGACTTTCCTCTAGCTTTTGCTGCTTTGCCGTTCACTCAGCGCGCTCCTTCGTACAATGCGCCTTCCTCACGCCTTCGAATAGACATTCGCCAATTGCGCTAACTGCCCAGTTATGCTTTCGCGTAAAGGGCTGTTATTTCAGCTTCGATTGAGAGAAGGTTAGCGAAGAAGGAAACAACCATCGCTGCTGAAAGAAGAACAGTTCCGAAGTAAACACAAGCAAATAACATTATTTTATTCAAGGAAATGAATATTCGTAATAGCTTTTCAAGCGCTACTAGGAACGAAAAAGACAACTCTCTTTCGCTCTTTCAGTAAACATAGTGCATTCCCATTTTTCAGCACTTTCTAGAAAAAAGAGGCGTTCATGCCGCTTACTACTGCCATGCACTGGTGCTCTTGTAAGCTCCAGAAAAGCCTGCTCGTAGAGGTTGTCCGCTACTATACGCCCCCGCCCCTCACCCGCACGGTTCTGCTAGTCACCGTTTCTCTGAATTATAGTGGCTCTGAGCTACACAGCTGCGATGAATCATGAGTCAGCGGGGTCAGTGAAAAAGTGTAATTTACGGCAATCAGACAGAAACGATGAAAATGCCAACTAAAATAAGCCGGGACGTGATAAGGGGGTGTCAATGTGGCAAGCCTAAAAAAATTAATCTCACTCCTTTATCAACAAAAATAGCGTCCCTCCTTTTTTTTTTTTATCGGATATGGCACCACAGTATCTTGTTCTTTCGGAAGTGACGAGCGCCATCTGGTTGTCAGGAAGATGGCGCTGAGTAACATGAAACGCTGCCGAACCGCCATGTTCTGAACATAGGGGCTTCTAAGGAAACTTCCCTACCCTTGATCGTACTATGTGCAGCCCGCTCTAGAAAAGAAAATCCTGGCGGTCCGGCTAGACCTGCCGGTCCCGACGTGGGACTAGCCGGATGCGCGACGAGTTCGCGTCCTCGCCGGACCTGCAATAAAGTTTATTCACTCACTCAGTCCACGACAGGCGCAAAATTTGGGAGAACCAAGATGGCGGATCGTTCCGTGTGCTCTGTGTCGCCGCGCATCTAGCGCCTGAAAATTGTGTAAACCCAAGTTTGGAAATTGTGTTTCAGCAACGGGCAGCACAAAGCATTCGCTCTCCTCTGCCCCCCCCCCCCCTCTTTATTGCGCCAGCGTGGTCAGGGCGAGTCTTCTCGTCACCAGAGAGATATTTTCTTTCACGTTTATATGTGAGCACGTGACATAACGATTTTTATTATCATTAGTAATCGAAGGTTTACTGCAGCTTACGCGACAGATAAAACTACGAAACTTAATTCCCGGATGATGCTGCTATCGCTATCAATTCTTTTCTTGTCTGGTGGAGTTGCGAGCTCGTTTTGCGTTCAGGTGTGACGTTTCTGAGGAGCACAATTCCTGGCTCATTCCTGACGCAGAAGATATGGTCAAGGTAATCGAGAACCTCCACGATTACTGTGCAACTTCAACCGTTCAGGCAAAATGGGGCGCCGTAATTATACGGCTGAAGTTAGTCGATGCGACCGGACTAGTTAACTCTTAATAGACGTTATTCGTTTTCATCTGCATCAGTGAGGAAGCTTGCAAGGAATTCTGCCCCTAAAGCGCCACCTTACACATGCATATAAAAGAAATACCTAAAGCCTGTTATTCTCACCTTTGTTGTAATCCTGCAGCTCCCTTTCCACGCCTCCCTTGCAACCACCATACATACTGCAACCGCTGCCCATTCTTGTTCGCTTGCTATCGCGCGTTAACTTTATTTATTGATTCAATGATTCAATTGGCAACTCGTTCACTGCAAGTCTTTGTTGGTAAAACATGTTAAGAATTTATGATTGACATTTTACGACGACTGTTCTATGTACAAACTTGAACACCCTCCTTGCCTAAGCAATGCCACCTTTCTAGATTTATTATAACAAGCCAACACTCCCACCGAAGACAACATAGGGGAAATTTTTTGTGCCTAATAAATGAATAAAGAAAGGATGAAATAATGGAAATGAAAGTGGATGAAAAAACTTGCCGCAGGTGAGGAATGATCCCACAACCTTCGCATTTCGCTAGCGATGCTCTATGTTTGTTGGCTCCTTACGACTAATAAAAAAAAATCGGGCCCCTCGGTTGACCCCCTTTTCTTCACCTTTCTAGATTGTCTCAGAAGGCGCGTTCATTTTGCATGCTCTTACACTGTCCTTCGATCGCGCTGTGGTTTCAGCGGACAGTAACTCGACCTCACTGCAAGTCGTGGCGGAATTGAGGGATGCATATTATCAAACTTGCATAAGGGATGCTGCCAAACGCATAATTTTCAAGCAACATTCTCAATCCAGCAGTTGTAACATTTGCTGCTATTTGAATAAGTATATTATGGAGTTGCTGAAATGAATATTTGTCACTGATTCTCCGGTGCACGAGAAGCAGCGAGCTTTTGAAAAATGTCACGTGCAGAGTGGTAATATTAGGAATTTAATATCTTCGGTGAAACAGCAGGCTCAATAAGAACATGCGAGTCTGAAAACACTACCTGATGTCTCGTCTTGAGTGAAGTTTATTAACTTCCAAAGTTGTCAACTCTACTGCACTGACACACTTGTTGTGGTGGTCAATTCAATAGCAGCCTCTTGTTGCACCACGTCTTCGCGTTCATCCTTGATAATTTTAAGCGCCCATAGTCCGGCAGAAACGATCACCACCGCAGCTACAATAAGAGCCAGAACCAAAGGCATTGCAGATGTGGATGTGCCCTCATTGCTGTCTTCTGCGCGGTGCCCGCCTGTAGATTGATTGCCTTTGCCAGCTTCCGTGTAGCTCGGGGGCTCCTTTCTTGGCGCCTTTGACGTGTACTTTTGGTCGTCGTCAGAGTCTTCAATCGTGGATGTAAACGCCACATCATCATTTTCGGCTGTGTTTCCGCCTGTCAATGTTGTGGTACCTTCTTCTGCTGCTGTATGTCTTGTGGGCACACTGGCTAGGGGCTCTGATGTGTACTTTTCCTCGTCGAAGTAGTCCAAGTCTGCCACATCTGACAGCTCGGAAGTCACGTTAAGGGAGTTTGTCGTTCTAGCAGCAAACTTAACTTGCCATCTTGTATATCTTTCAGTAACTTCTGCCCAGTCAGGAGAAAGCGATATGGTAACTTCGTTAAGCTCGAATGCTTCACCAGGTTCTAAGGTTCCCGTAACCAAATCGGTTGAATCAATCTTCCCTTGTGACTCGAAGTTCTCCTCAAGACTTGCGGACGTCTTACTCACACGGATATCGATTGATGACGCTGTTAGAGAGAACACATGAAACGAAACGAATGTTATAGCAAAACCTGAGCGAATGATTTCTCATGCGAGGTATATCTCGAATTGGTAACAAAACACGCCAACATGTATTCGATACTACATTGCGCCTGTCCTCATCCTTCAGAAAGAATACTTTTAAACAGCTTATATTTTGTGCCCTTATTTCAGTATCCATTTTTTCTCGTTATGTTGTATCTGTGTCACCATACAAAGTACATACATTCGGGCTTAGATATCACAGCTATATTCGATTCTTAGATACATTTTTAATTCTGCCCGCAACAAAGGTGGCGTCACGGATAGGCTTGATTTAAATTTGCCTGGATTACACATTTGATTTAACAGTCAGAGTATTGCACTTCTACTCAACGCGCGCCGAATTCGTTCCAGGTGACCAGTTCTCCGGGGAATATATCCAGAACCATGCTTCACACTCTCATTCCGTTCTTCGGCGTCCTTATATGGTAAAGTACTCGCTGCGCTTTCAGAGCTAGTCTAATACCAACCTTTTCCAGAGTTCAGGTGTGCACCCGCCCAATTCCAGCTCATCTCAACGAGAAGAGTGCCATTGTTTCCTGGTCTCGCACAACAGACTTGAAATTTCCAAGGTTTCAATGGCGGGTACATGCTTTCGGTGATATTGTGGTCGACATAGAATGATCCTCCATCGACAACGCTGTACCAAGTGCCGTTGATTATCTCTTCTCCTGGCCGCTGGGGTTCGTACTCGAAGGTGCCATTGTAGGAAGGGAAGCACTCTTTGGGATACGAATTGGACAGCTCGCAACACTCTTTGGGATACTCATGGGGCAGGTTGCAGGGCCCTGCAGGTGATGTTGCAATTAAAAATATTGTCGTGGGGGTTTCAGACATAGCAAACAAACAAAACACGGCTTTGTACTTGCTGTCAAGAAAGCTCCTTGTGAACACTATCATTGTGCTGTGTGTTATTTACAGTAGCTGATTTCATGGGAAGAGTAAACGTAAACAGGTGCATATAAGGAGATTTTTACACCGCTAAGGAAACGAGTCGGTCAAAAGACATTTTAATGGATGGCTCAGTCACTTCTCGCGCACGTACTTGAGAGGTGTTTAAGGAACATGGCATTCAAAAGCGATTTATTATTTTCTGTCACTTCCATACCACTGATTAATTGGTATGAATATTGTTATTCAAAGAACGCTAAAATATAAAATTCTGAAGCTCGAGCTAGTAAATTTGGTGGGGAACTAATAAAAATGATAAGTGGTGACACATATGGGTAACGCTCATGTGTAACCACATTTCATGTCGAATAAGGAGCAATCTTATTCCTTTCTTTGGCTTAATCCAAACGGCATCCAGTTTTCAGTCTAGGATTAGTTAATGTGTTTCGTGATATGAGCGAACTTTGACTCTGCCTGAATCCGGATGTTGGAATGGCGCCAACACGAACCGAGGCCGCGCACTCTCGGGCTCGGTGCTTCTCTGCGTTTTTTTAAACGTTGGGCGCTGCGCGTGAATTGACCACTCGCGTTGCTACAACCACTAAAGTTCTAGCGGTGGTGTTTTTTTTTAAATAACACTTCGGGATCATGATCAACCAAATAAATATGCACCCCCGTGCACATGCACGCCACCTAACACACAACACGCACACACACAAGCATAAAATGCCACATGACAGCTATGAAAACGTGAATTCGCCTTGTTGCAAAGAAAGCACCTAATTTTCAGGTTCAACAAAACTGGCTATTACGCAGTGTCCCTGAAAAATTTCGGACACGGAGGACAACTCGCAAAGCCAAGAATATGTCTCAGTACGGTTGGCCGTAGTCAACGGCAAGTGCCCATTGTCTGTACGTTTTCTGGTATATTTATATTCTCAGCTGGTGAGTCACAACAAATAGTCATAACGGGCCAGTTGAAAGAGTTGATTCGAAGAATCGTTAACGTGTTTGGTTGTCGTGTCGCGCCATATGCCAAAACCGTTGCGCGGCCAACCGGTAAGTAGCGTTGTTTTATTGTGGCTCCGGTTCAGCTCGGATGCAGGCACCTTCAGAAATATTGCTTTAGGATCACGTTCAGTTCCCACGAAAATTCCGTTTATGATATGATTTCCTGTTGCGCCCAGTTCAGTGGTGACAATAGCATGATTTTTTTTTTAATATAACCTGATCACTCGTTTTTTAGAGATACCACAAACGCATTCGAGCAATGGCTTAACTCCAAACGTAGCACACCGAGCGTGCCAAAAACTTGGCAAAACGAACATTGACAAGCGACAAATAGTTGCTAGATCACGGTGAGATCTGCAGTGACTTGGCGATTGCGAACTTCACCTACGGCAGGGCTAGTCGGTATTATCTTGGTCGACGCAAGCATCCCTCTTGTTTCCTTTCACCAACAGAGCCTTGCAACGGCATGTATGGAGACCGACGTGCAGAAATAAGTTTTTTTGTAAAACTATCGTCAACATTCGTAAAATCGTGAATGGTTCAAATTCCTAAACATTACAAAAAATTCGCTGTTGGCAGGTATGATTACAGCTTAATCTTTGTTAACGAAAGGCGGCACTCATGTCTCGCTGCCCTCTCACTTCTTTTCTGCACCGCGTTAATGTTTGTCAGCGCGGCAGGCCCGCCCGTGCTTCGATGAAGGAAAACAATTATGAATTTTTGTTGTATTGTGACAACGACGATCACGGCATCAAGGATCACGGAAAATGTACTTAACAGTTATATGTTAATTACATTATACCTATGGGCCACTTCGGTTACCTTTGTAAGGCAGTCCATAATAATAACATTTATGCGATTTGGGAAGCGTCGGAATGCGTTACTGAAAAGGCTGGCAAATGTAGCAAAGCTAGGTTCACCTCCAGCAAGCAACACTACTCATCCCTTGCTGAAAGTGTGCAGAAAATAAAGAAGAAAAGAAAGCAAAAGAAAAAGAACATATCAGATGCGTATAACCTCGGAACTTCGTTGACGAGTCTCCCAATGCCGCGAACATGGAAACAGGTGCGGCGCGCAGGTGGGCACGGGTAGTCACTGGGACCTGAATCTGGAATGCCGCTGCTTGCCTGCCCTGCTTTCTCAGAGATCCAGAGGCGCCTCTTAATAAAACAACGTAAGGGTAGGAATTTGTAGAGTAGGCGTCCTCGGAAGTTACAAAAAGCATGCCCACGCTTATCCGACCCTAGCCAGAAGGTACTAGGCCCGATCCCGACCCGGGTCCTCATTAATAATAGATCAAGCTTACGATGCCATCGCTTCCGATCTGCATTACTCTGTTGGGGGAAGCTTCATGCTTTTCAGAAATATCGTGGCGGTGTTGACGTCTAATTCATTTAAAAGATTTGCCAAGTGTCGCATTACGATTGCGTTAGGATTACCTCACAGATGCCGCAGACACATTGGCGGGAAATTAGGAATTGTTTAAGATTGAAAGAAGTTCCTGAGACTGACTTCGTCAAAAGTGTGGCTTTGAAAGCCAATGAGCAATATTTCTCCTACAGTTTGCTGCACACAAAATAAAACTGTTGTACCGTACATACCTATAATTATAAATCATTCTGTGTCTTTATAGCACGACAAGCTGTGTGAAAAACCTGTCATGCATAATGTGCAATTGCATGTCGCTATTCGTGCCTGGCCTAGACAATAGCCGTCTTCTTGGGTCGCCACCATTGGAGGTTATGTAATTAGCTGTTATTTTTTTACCCTAAATTACGGTCCTTCACAAAGTACACGCTATATAGCTTTGCGTCTTTGCGGTTGATAACCATGCAACAGTGTGATGTACACTCTCATGGTTCTTTCGGGCTCTGGGCACGGATGACGGGGCCCTTGTGATTATGCGGGCGGAGTTTGTTATCAATATTTGAAGTGGCCCGGCTATAGGGCAGTGTACCCATTCAAAGGCACTCGAATCAAGCAGACCCGATACTCGCAGCATTTTAAACAGTAGTACCTTTGTCAATGAACTATCCCCCCCTCCCCCCAGTTGTATACAACATAAAATATTCTCACGAGTCTTTACACGTGCCTTGTCGGTTTGCTTCCCGTCAGTACGTCATCCTATTCACTACGTGACACAGGGTTTGTTTTTTAGCTTTATGCCAAGCAAAAGATTTGCGGGCTCATGCTGGAGGCTGCCAAAAAAAAAGTAAGGATCGTGTTCCTACATTCAGCGCGAGTGTTTCACGAAGACGTCTGAATGATTGTACTCACCGGTGGTATTCTGCTTGATAATGAGGGGCATATTGGAGCTGGCAGAACATGTCATCCTGCAGGACACGCTGGCGTTTCGACCGCTCACGTATGCCTGCAAGATGTACCTTCCACTTCCAATAAAGTCGGTGTAGTACTCAGAGTACTTCCCGTCATCTACGTACACGTCTGGGTCTGCAGAAACATCATCATCATCACCATCAGCCTATTTATTGTCCACTGCAGGACGAAGGCCTCTCACTGCGATCTGCAATTAGCCCTGCCTTGCGCCAACCGATTCCAACAAGCGTCCGCGTCTGCAAAATTTGCTCCAGCAACTCTTTAATACTGAAGTTTCAGCCACAACGGAACAATAACATCGTTAAACAATCTCTGCTCCACGTCATTTTCTGTAGCGCCACGCTACGGGAGTGTGCAGAATAATCAATGCTCACGGTATTGATAAATGTTAAAGCGTAAGCTTTCTTTCCAGAGCTCGATCCCCAGCCCCATCATGTGAAATGTGTAATGCCTTGTATCTGCACGAAAATGCGTCGTAATTTAAAACATTTATTCGTTATGAAAGTGTAAATGTAAATGACTGGTAGCTTTTTAAGGCGACATGGAAAAATTTAAAGCAATAAAAAAAAAACTATATATTTATAGAGATACATAGGGCTCCCTAGAAAATGCATGAGACAACCTATAGCAGGGACGGGCCAACTGAACTTCGAGGGTGGGTCAACTTGAACTTTTCATTTGGGTCAACTTGCACACCCGAGACTTTGAGGTGGGCCTACTGAAATTTTGGTGTGGCCAACTTCCAACTAGGTGGGGAGGAAACAAATTTGGGGGTGGGCCAATGTGAAATTTCAACGTGGGCCACCTTAAACTTGGGGTGGACTAACTTGAATTTTTTTTTTTTCGTTAGGAGCAGGGGGGTTCAACTTGAAATTTGGGGACGGGCCAACTTTAAACTTGTGGGTGGGCCTACTTACGACTTTGGGATTGCCCTATGCCCAAGTGAACGCTGCTGAACGTCCTTCGAGTACTGAACACCTCGCAGGCAAACGGGTGCGTTGACAAGCTTGGCGAGTTTTCATTGGGCCTTGCCAAGGCGCAGTCAAAACGCCGGCGAGAGGTTGTGCGGACAAGGAATGCGAACATAACACAAGCTTGCGAAAGCTGCCATCGTGGCGATGCACTGTCCCTTCACGCGACGCCTAGCGCGCTGCTGCGACAGCTGGTGTTCGACCCCGAGATTCTGGAGCACCTTCTCCGTGCCTGCCCATCCTTGGCGCAGGAACGCACCATAGTGATCAACACTTACAGATGCCACGGTCTTCTAGCGGCCACAGAGACTGACCTGCTGTTCCCGGTGTGTCTCCAGCTCCCTGCGCTGCGAAGCCTGCTGGGGTTTAATAATTCCACTGGAATAGGCACCCCGTAAGCGCCCGCTACAACGCTGGCAACTTTACTGAGGACTGTCCCCTTTCGAGCATAGTGGAGTCTCTTAGGCCACATTCTCCCTTTTTCTCTGTCATCTTTCACTTCGCACTCCCTCTCCCCTGACAACGCTTCGCCGTGCTCCCTCCGGGGTTGCAGAATCAAGCGTCTTTCTTTTCTTTATAAGGTCGCTATCAATCTGGTGTTCGCTTTCGAACGCTCTGCAGCTCCATCGAGGCGCGCTTTTGGTCGGCATTACGGCTCATTTGATACAATTGCACTGAAGGGGTCGGATGCGGCGAGAAAATGTGACATTTGTCTACTAAAGCGTAAGTACTCTTTGCCACTGGAAGGACGATGGGTAGACGCGCGCAAATTAGGAAAGGGATTTAAGCAGCACTTAGCAAAAAACGAAGCCGCAGCCGAGCCAAACAACGCTTCGCATTATTCGGCAATTTTCAGAATTTCTGTGTTTTTTTTCTTGTTCCTTTGAGCACCATCAAGGATTCCACACAAATAGTGGTAGTGCGAAAGCAAAACCAACGAAAGGGACCGTGTAAAACAATTGAAGCGCTGCTCATTAGGTTTGAGAATTGAAAACCGACTAGCGCGTCGAGTAGATCACGCGGTGCGAAGCGCGCGGTGCAACATTAATACTATCTGCGCGGCTGTAATTTGAAAACCGCTGAATGTTTTAAAGTCCGTGCGCCGTTTCTTTCGAGGGAGAATTCCCTTCAAGCAAGAAATTCAAGGTCACACGTCCAAAGTCGCCTGCGTGTGACCCATATTCGGCAAAGTCCATATTAAAGCACGCCACCTCGTAAACAGCTTAATATAGAACGCGCAATACCACTACTGACCGTGCGCAACGCCTCAAAAAGAGGGAAAAGGAAAAATTGGAAGACGCTTAAGCTTCGCCTTCAAGAGTCGAACGCGAATGCATTCAGAGATCCCCGACAGCTTCTCACACTTCCCGGCAAATGCAGCTTATGTAACCGTACTGTTTACCGGGAAACGCTGGCGGCAAACTCTATGCATGAAGTCGAGCTTTCTGGTTCTGTTATTGATGGTATTTTGAAGGAACCGAGTGGGCCACGCCACTCCTACTTTCGGACAGACGTCAAATAGGTGGACTATCGTGTTCAAAGGAGTTTGAGCTTCTGCGTAAAAAGATTAGCTTTTCTCTTATATTGAAATTACAGTCTGACGCTATCATGTCTGTAGGGACTGTATAAGTCGTACTTTACATTTTTTTCTGGTGCACTTTAGTTTGGGAAATTCAATTAGTTTTGTAGCTCCTTTGTGCTGTACGGGGGTCCTGCTTGGTTGGGTGTGCGTGATTCGGAATGATTTTTCCAGAAACGACAGCCACGCTGGACGCCGGACGCGAGACGCCAAGGACCGGGCTTTCCGCGACGCGGGGCCCTTAACGCTGTGGCGTTAAAAAGATATCGCAGTTTCACCATCAGGGCAAAACAACCATTGCAATAGCAACATTCTTGAATATCGGAAGAAGTGTTTGTAGCCGTAGTGGCAGTATAAATTGGAATAAACAGATATTGAGCAAGTAAAAACGAGCTGTCGTGCAAGGTGTCCTCGGTTTTAGCCTTGCTAAAGGAAAATTTCGTTTATGTTTAATTACTGAAGCCAACGTCTTTCTTAGTGACATTACTAACACTTTTGCTTATAGAGCATGTTTTAAACCTCTTTTCTTGGCCGATCCCAAAGGTAGTCTACGGCCACGCCAATCAAACTACATAATTTTTATATTTGAGCTTTGCTATTCATTCGCGCTTGTATTATTTAAGTCTGAGATTATTTAGGATTTATAACAAACTAAATCGAGCTCTCCGATAACAAGATCGGGCAACGTTCTACGCACCTTGGCCATTGTCACGAGGTCTTATGGTAGTGGTTGCTCCAAGCCAGTCAGTTATCTTGGCAGTAACACTTGCATTCAAGACGATCTTCTTCCCTTTAGTGACGTCAACAATGACGACAGACCGGGAGGGTTGTCTAACCAACACGTCTATCAATCGGGCACTGGTTCTGATGGGTTCCGTATTGTTGTCAGTAGGTTGTGACAACACCCTCACGCTGGCCTTGATATCATCGGTACTGTTTCTCGTTAGGTGAAGCATCCAAGTACCCGTCTTGAAGAATAGACATGTACAATACATCAATCAATCAGTAGAAAACGAAAAAACACACACGCACACGCACAGAGAGTAAGAGAAATTACTAGAGCTGAAAATGGGCATTGATGACCGATGGAGGCAGCCTGCTTCTTGTGCATGAGCCATTCCGTTCATCATAGTTCAGATTCTCGAATTCCTTTCGTGCAACTAGAATCGTGTTCACATGCAACGCTTAGGATGCAGGACTGCCTCCCTTTTTATCAAATCTTCTAAAAACGCGCAGATCCTCAGGAAACTTGTATGCTGCCTTGTGTCAACGAAGTGGTTAGGCCGCCCTCACGAAAGCCGTACCTTACAAAGATCATCGGTGTCTCGCTCGTGTTTTCAACCGAAATCCAAAATATAAAGCTACATTATTGCTAGGAAGCTCTTTTCAAAGCAATGCCCGGTAAATCATGTGAGAAATCATGTTCCTGATGAATTTGGGGCTTGATGATTCATAACATCACAGTTAAATGCGAGTTCTCGAAAACAGTGCTTTATATGACAAAAGCATTCTCTCCGTACGTAACAATATGTTCAGCCTGAAATTTAGCTCAATTCTTCTAATGTGTTTGTTATCTAGTGAAGCAAAAAAAAATCATACCATAAATAGAACTGTTCCTCGCAAAACTCTCATACTGGAATGTGAATGTTGAAAAATATTTTGGAAGCGAATTCCAATATGAAACTTATTTTAAAGATCATTTTCTAAACAAACTTTGAGCTCTGAACGTAATAATTGCACTAGCTATTTCCCGAAAGTCTCCCGACCAAAGAACAAATATCGATAGATAAAGACTCCTACAATTAAAGACTTCTCAGTATTTTGGGGCAAACCTAGTATGCAAGTACGCATAATGAGGAGGCACCTACTAATTGTTAAAGTTATTGCTTACGAGGAACTCGAACAAATTGCGAAAATCTGTTAGGCCCCGCATGGCTATTGTGCCCTAACCCGCCGTGGTTGCTCAGTGGCTAAGGTGTTGGGCTGCTGAGCACGAGGTCGCAGGATCGAATCCCGGCCACGGCGGCCGCATTTCGATGGGGGCGAAATGCGAAAACACCCGCGTGCTTAGATTTAGGTGCACGTTAAAGAACCCTAGGTGGTCGAAATTTCCGGAGTCCTCCACTACGGCGTGCCTCATAATCAGACAGTGGTTTTGACACGTAAAACCCCACAATTTAATTTTAATTGTGCCCTAGTGACTGGCCACCACCCGTAATAGGTATTGAGATTATCGTGCGATGTAGAGATCGTGACTCACAATGATAGGAGGAAACATAACTTTATACGCGATTAAAGAGTTATATATTAAAATCGGCCTTTAAGCTCTCCTGAAAACGAAAGGGGCGATACTCTGCGGGGAAATGTGGCATTAGGCACTTAAGAGCCGCGTCCATTTCTGAATGAATGTACGGGCCTAAGCTCGTTTGAAATGCTATACGTATATAAAATCACAAGTTTATTTTCTAATATTTCGAGTTATCTCTACTCGCTACTACTGTGCGTGCGTGCGTGCGTGCGTTCTCAGCAATTCGTTTTATGAAAATGTGGCGCTCCCTGCCCGCAAGGAAGGCAGAGAAATTATTTGGATGGTGCCGTCTCGCGAAACTTCCTGCAAATACTAATCCTGCCACTGTACCGCACCGACTCTGCCACAAAGACCTGGAGGCATATGTGGGCCAGTCGACAAAGTTTAGGGAATGACCCTACCAGCGGCGCACATCGACTGACCTCGTTGGTCTCGTGAAATCAATGCCGACGGCGACTGCCTATCCCGTTTTCACGGACTGCGCACCAAAGGACGACTGACGGTCCGAAACGAGTACGTTTGAGATCGCCTAACCTTTTTCCTTTTCGCAATTTCACACCAAAAAAGGAAGATATGCTTTTGGCCACGGCATACAGCTGTCGAGCCGTCTCGCGGTGCGGGGCCAAATGCTTGTTGGGAATTGAACACGTGTCGTACCGGCAGCTCAAGCTTTTGGTGAAAGCATTGAGTAATCGTTGCTCGTGACAGAATATCTGTTGTATACTTTGCACAATTTCAACTCCAATTACCTTATTTATGAAGAAGAGTTACAATTTATAACTGAAGCTTGGTGTCTGCGTTGGTGGAATTGCACATCAGGGCAGGCCAGTTGACGAGGGGCTTATTCAGACTCGTTAATGCCACTGACAATGCAGCTGCGGAGAATGTTTTCAAGTTCCACATGCCTAAGTATCGAGTAAGTGTTCGCCCACAACAATGCCACACCGACGCCTTCACTGAACTTCTGCTGTGGGTCGCCAAACGCACACATGAGCCTGCAATCAGTCCGCCCGTGACGCCGTTCCCAAACGGAGGTGGAGGCAACTTTCTTTTTCTCGTAAGTGCTTCCGCCACGAGGTGGTGCTCGCACTGCTACATTTTTTTCTCTCTGGTAGTAGCTGGACACTACCAACCCCTATTCCCCACCATCGTGTATAATGCGGAGAAGTCAAACGCTTCATGCGAGGGTCATGCGGCGAAGGAGATCATCGAGGGGTGCGTGAATCATACGGGGAAAACTGATGATAAGGAATGCTCTCGGAAGTTCACTTTACCTTTGCGGGCTCCGGTAGCGCTATCCTCGTTGTGTCACCGTAGGGGACACCCTTGCAAACAGCGCATTTCTGTCCACTAGGGTCCGTAAGCTCTACTTTCAGTGACCGTATGGTTGAACCAGCAAGTCTAATGTAGATGATTGTGTTCATTCCCAAACCAACGTCAATGGTGAAATTCTTCTTCATCCCCGTGCTGAAGTTGCCTTCAATTTGCAAAACCTGCATGGAGACAAGGACGTTGCGGTAATACTGAGACTTTACCTCCCAACGCACTTAGCATGTTGGGCATATTTATAGAAAAGGGAAACATGTATACCAGCCAGCGAAAAGAGGTAGAGAACGCAAAACGCACCACCCGTCATTGTGGAAGGCGTCGTACTACGCCCAAGGTACATATTCAAGAAACCAGACGTTTTCCGCCAACGTTACCAAAGGTCAGTCCATCAAGCTTCTTCGGAGGATCTTCTAATAATAATAAGGCTGCTTCACTTTTCATACTCATAGCATAGCATAATGCACGTATCAACGCGTTGATGAATAGTTATTGGTAAACAGCAATGAAGTAAGATTGCGACCGTGTTTTGAAGAGCAATAGAGCCGCTTCGTCCTAGACACTGAAAAACTCATGTGTGCTGGCGTTTTTAGTGAATACGCGATTTTTATATAGCTCAGAAAAAAATATTCAATGATAGAATAAAGTTAAGCAAACACTTATTCTATCAGTGACTAAATGAACCGTGTAGTGGCATAATCAAACTTTTCTTCAAGTTCTTAGTTTGAAACTTCTACTTGACCTTGTTGGTCTTAAGCTGAAAACTGACAGCGTTAAATACATTCTCATTGTGTAGTTGCAGTGAAGAACGAGAGACTGGCACAGGATGAGTCACGCAAGCTAACACTTCATTGGGCGAACATGTGCCCAGAACAACATGTACCGCCCAATTGCATTGATTGCAGGGAGCACATTCGTCGGTTATCGAGAATTCATATTCGAGTCAAGCACGTCAGCTACATATAGCTGACTCATCATACATTCCAGTGTAAGCACTGCTGCTCGCGATGGCTATATAATGTACACCTCTATTTCCATTGCGCTTGCTATCTAATTGTAAACAAGGTTCTCGTGCTATAGAATCAGCGACAAAATAACAATTGAAAGGGTGTTTGTTGTCCGTCGAGAACACTCAAACAGTGGTTAGTCGGGGAAAATCGGCATCCCCAAATATAACCAATGTACACGTATTAATGCACCACTTCTAAAAGCATCATCCTGATGCCGCAAACCGAGCATGAAACAGAAAACGTACGCGTAATGAAGTTAACTACTTAAGTTGGAACAATTACGAGTCAGCATCAAAGTCGAATAGTTTAGTAACCGACGTTTACAGATGGCATTGTCTTGTTAAGCAGCGACGAAGATGAATTCTAAAGATTGACTGAATACCTTAGCCCAGAAAGTGCTAGTGTTTAATATGGCGTCTTTGTCACGTACCAATATGCAGCAGACACTGGCAATGTCCAATAATATTGCAAGAAAACAAGAATTCATGACTGGTCGTCAGCCTCTAGAATTTTTGAAAGGGTGCACTTATATCCGGAAATCACAGCGGACCCTGATCTTCGGAAGAAAATTTCGAGGACGATAAAGATGGTTTGGAGTCCATAAGGCAGGCATTACCCAATCATTACTGGTAGCTTACTTGTATACTGGAAAAGAAAACTGTAAAATAATTTATATGTAGAGGTTTTAGCATGTGGATCGGAAGCTTCAAGGTTAACAGAGAAGCTCGAAAACAAGTTAAGCACCGTGCAGAGAGCGATTGTACGAAAAATGTTAGGCAAAACGTTAAGAGACAGACAGATGGCGTTTGCGATAAAAGACTAAGCAGAGGTGGTCGATATTCTGGGTGACATTAAGAGGAAAAAATGAAGCAGCGCAGGCCTTGTAGTGCGTAAGGCAGATAACCGGTGGTCTATTAGAGCCACTGAATGTGTGCTCTGACGAAGTGAGAAAATTTGCAGGCACAACTTGAATCAACTAGTGCAAGACGGGCAATCGGAGATCGCTGGGAGAGGTCTTCGTCCAGCATTGGACATAATATAGGCTGATGGCGATTGTAATTATGACTACTTCCTACAATATGAGTGAAATTCGCCTATATTTTGGGGGAGAAACGTGTTATTGATGGTTAGATCAAACCTACGACTTCCAGGACAGAAGCACATTGCTCTATTAGACTAAAATCCCACGTGTGCTTCTCTCGTGCCAAAGCAGCATTTTGAAACTTCTGGCGTGTGTGTCCTGTATCAATTCATTACGACACGTAGCGTTCAGAAAACTCGTTTAGACGCTTTGTTCACTGCAGCACGTTTGGGATCAACTCCTATTCTTTAGATTCCACTGGCTTCGAGATAAACCCACATTTGTTGGTCAGAATGTTACATAGTTTCATACGAAAATAACGAGAGGGAAATCTGGCGCTGCGATTGTTCAACTATCATGGGGATGATGGGAATTACAGGCTGCGGATTGGTATTCTGTTGATTGGCGAACTAGTCAACATGTATTTTTTTGGCAGTTTTGGTTTCGCTGTAAGCGCAGTTGCTATAACCCGCAGTGGGACAGTGCATTGCAAAGCTCTCTGCCTTTCTTCTGTTGCTCGAAGTGATGATAGCACGTGCTGGGCTGGCGGTTGGGCCTTTGTTTGTGTCGCGACGCGGTGCCGAAGCCCTGACAGGAAAGCGATGTCATCGTAAATGGTGAAGGAACGTGTTTTCATTGTTCTGCCCTTGGTTTGACAAGTGTGTCAGTTAGGCACCGTAGCGTTACCTGCTTTATGAAACTTCAGAAGAGCAAAAAGAAGGTATCAGTGATACAAGCACGATACTACGTATGTGTTCTATGCTTAGAACCTTTAAAACACTTAGAAAACATAGCGTGCCAACTAATAAGCTTATGTGAGGCTTTCGTTAAATTGCGTCGCTATTCTACATCTAGTGATTCTTTGTTATGGGAAGACTGATCGGGCTAGCGTACGTTTACGGTCCACCAGTTATATACCTTACGCGTTACAGGGTCTGCCCAGCTCGATTATTTTATCTTGATATCAAATAGAATATCAGCTTTCCCCGTTTGCTCACTGATTGACACTGCTTTCTTCCGGTCTCTTGCCGTTGCGCGCAACCTATTTCGTTCAGTCGCTCTTGACGTGGTCAGTACGTAGATGCAACTTACTGCTTTGCTGCAGCCGTTTGGCTTGTCGTACACGCTCATATTTGCACCGCGAGCCTTAAAGCTATAAAGTTGAGCTGCGCACATGTTCTTGGTTTTTAATAAACTGCAAGTGATTTTTTCCTACTGGTTATGCAGAGTGAAATGGCAGGACCGCTCACTGCTTTCAGCGCATTTTGTTTTCTGCATAGACAACGTGCTTCTTGTCGTTTGACAATCAAACTGAGGGATTCATTACGTATTGCTTGTTTATGTGCTCATTGAAATGTGTGTTGCAGGACATTTGAGAACACAGCTTACTTGTGGTAACAAAGGTTGCTGCTTCCAGGCTGTTGTCTGCTGTCGCAAAGCGGGTAAGCGCAAAGCCACGCCATAAAAGCTGCTGGCGCGCGCTTCATATGAAGCGGTACGTCAACATAAAATGTAACTAGGCGTACTTGTAGGACGCCACAAGCATCCCAACTAGCACTGCAGCAGATGTGCTTTTCGAAAGTGTGCCTTTCAAAAGAGCGAGAGAGTTCGAAAATCGCCTATCTTCTGCGAGAAAAGTATCGCGTTGGCAGCGAGCAGGCGTCGTAGCAGACGACACTTGTAACATTTTTCTCAAAGGCGCAACACTTTCTCACTACAATATGTTTATTACCATAAAAATCCGACGATTGTTTCTATATAAGCACATGCAGGGTTGTTACTGCTATTGTATCAAGTATTATTCATTGGCGCGAAATCGGGAATAGAATTGCAGAACAATGCACACCCTGATGTGCCCTGATAGTAAATCGTGCTTCGATCTCTAAGTCATACAAACTTTATGCAATGTATTGTGCTCTATATGGAATACTGCAGAAAGGAAATTAGATTTTACGCGAAAATATTTTAACACAGCTTCGTTTACTGCACCGCATCCAAACCACACTAGCCTAAAAATCGCAGTCATTCCGAAGCCAGTACCTCCCATCATTCCCCTGTATGTTGAGGCAACGCTCAGGAGAGCCACAACACTGGTGCCACATTTCCCTCTAGGATATATATTTATATATTCCATGGATGGTGATGCCATCATAGTGAGTGAAGTCTGCCTTTGATACTATCACAAGAAAATCCCCACAATGAACGTTGTCGCCTGCGAGGAGTAACGGTGGTGCAAGCGGAACCACAGGGTATCTTAATTAATGAAATTCCTTTAGCTCCCGTTGTCGGCGACATTCAAGTGACTTTGAGCCAAAAGGTAGAGGCGTTATCCTGGCACTCAGACGAGAACAGCCGAGCACCGTTTCGAGAACAGAACGAGATCATTCGGGCAACTAGTCAAAACTTCAGAAATTGCCGTCTCTGGCCCCCAAACCTTTGTACCAGGACCGCATTACATATCTTAGTCACTGCTCAAACTGGTGAAATTAAATATTACTTGCGAGTTCTTCCTAATGTTTGTTCACAATATCACTCAAGATGTAACTTCTAAGAGGCTGAAATTCAATTTGTCCTTTCCAATAACGACGTTCAAAAGGCAGATACAGAGCACCACACAATTGATTTTCATCTTCTGGCGCTGAGACCGGATTGTCTTTCCTCTTTTGAAAGCGAGTGCTCCGCGTCTTTCGCGGCGCGGCTTTTGCGCCCGCTCGAAAGATGGCGCGTTTCGAGAACAGAACGAGATCATTCGGGCAACTAGTCAAAACTTCAGAAATTGCCGTCTCTGGCCCCCAAACCTTTGTACCAGGACCGCATTACATATCTTAGTCACTGCTCAAACTGGTGAAATTAAATATTACTTGCGAGTTCTTCCTAATGTTTGTTCACAATATCACTCAAGATGTAACTTCTAAGAGGCTGAAATTCAATTTGTCCTTTCCAATAACGACGTTCAAAAGGCAGATACAGAGCACCACACAATTGATTTTCATCTTCTGGCGCTGAGACCGGATTGTCTTTCCTCTTTTGAAAGCGAGTGCTCCGCGTCTTTCGCGGCGCGGCTTTTGCGCCCGCTCGAAAGATGGCGCCACTCTGCTTGATCAAGCAAGCAGCGTCCGACTCGCCGCAGATGGCTGTTCGGCCGCGGCTACGCTTGCAATGAGGTTCAATTCAAAACAGCTTCGTGTGCTTTGGTGTGGTGGGTTGGGGTGTTTTGTTGCAAATGTGCGCACAGCACGTGCACTGTACGCGCACTGTACCGATGTTAAGGTTGTGGCTAGTATCATATCCTACCAATTTGATTTGCCAGTAGCTATTTCATGCTTGCATCCGCTCGCAATTAAGGGAGAGCCATAATTTTTTTTCGAGGGGGGGGGGGGGGGGGGCGGAGGACCGTGAATGCTGGGCTCAGCGTCCCCTATAGCTGACCAATAGTCGCAAGCTTTAGAATTGGCAGCGCGCCCACGGCAACTGGTTTTCCCCGCCTGTGGATCTATCAGTTGACACACAAGTTAGGAGGCCTTTCTCAAGTTCCTAAGGCTCAAGCCGCTTAGGAGCCAAGGCAGCCCACTACCCTTTGCGGGCATGGTTGAAGTTAAACAGTAAGTCTGCAAATATAATCACACCTAGGGGATCTGGGAACACCTGGAAGCACACCTAGGGAACCTGGGAATAGAGTTCTTATTACGGCTAAGAGGTCCACCCTCTCCCTAACCTTTCTCTTCCGATTCTCGACGTTTGCTCGACCTTCTAGGCTTCTCTTTTTTTACCTAGTATCCGTCAGGACACGAGTCCTGCACTCTCGGAGGGCGCGCTCTTAGTCTCGATTTGGCTACGGTACAAAAACTCAGTGGCCATGCCACTGCCGTCGCTACGTCCCTGTCGCAAAACAAAGCATCACCTCGTACGCGCGTTTCCTCGTCTCTCGCAAAATGATCGTGCATGCGGCAACTTTTGGCGTGGAAGTGTTAAGGCGTTTCAATTGTGTTTACTGCTTCGCTGATAGTGGACCCAGACGACGGAAAAAATACGTGTTTTTCATGCCAAACGAAACCTTATCTGATTAAGCGTAACAAATTTCTACTGCCAGTATTTTGTCTGTGGCACCCGGGCGAAAAATGCTGAGCTTTTTCTCACATCCGAATTCTGGCGTTCGACCAACGTGAATTTAGAATAAATTGCTTCCTACGTCTTGTCACAAGCAGTGCACCTTGACCGATCAGACAGTTTCCGAATTAAAAAGTCTACCTATTTTCACCCAACAAAATAAAACAAAAACGAAGACATTGAATTCGACCGCCGTATTCGGCTGCTGAGAAGTGAGAGCATGGTGTTCTCTATAACTAATAATAACGAGGAAACATTCGTAATCTATCGCCTCTAAAACCCTGACTGTGCGACTGGCGAGTACTGGGGCTGAATTTTGGAGACCATATACAAGTGGCCAGCATGACAGAGCCTCTCTCGAAACACCTAAAGCGCCAAAAATTGAGAAGGGATCTACGGAATAGCATCGAATGGTCTGGAAGACTTTGCTGACGAAGTGTCATTATACACAAATAAAGTGTAAGCGTCAGTCGCGAATTAATGGTGCAAACAGTGAATGACAGCAACTTGACAGATTTGAAACATATGGCGCCTACTTCGGTGACTCCGCCAAGTCTAATATCGTTCATGACTAGTCATCTGCTCGCCTAGTTCATCTGGATGCTCTTCAGAGCCCGGCGAGGTTCGGAATTATTGTCTGCAGAACAGTTTTTGTGGAGCCATCGGTCGTGTGGATACACAATAAGAAAGTTCTATGGGTCGTAAGACAATGATTAGTCACAAAAAGAAAAAAAAAAAACACGAACGGCAGGAAAGGTGGCTGCAAATTTGTTGAAATGGCAACACTTAAACTTACCGTAACGGGCCATTGGGGTTCCACTTCGGATGCACTGGCTGTCACAAACGCCGCGCCCATGTTGACGCCATTAAATGGTTGGCCGTCTGGGAAACAGAACGATTGGCCCTTCGTTGCAGCTGCCAAAACTTCAAGTTTTTCGTCAGCTTCTCTTCCAATCGCACATGAGCTCACTTCGATGAGGGACTTCACGAGGTTTTGCATGACGCTCGCCACATAAGGCGTCCGGTTCTCCTCGCCGTCGGTTACCAGGAGAATGATGGAGCCATGTGGAGGATCATGCGGTGAAGTCAGCAGCTGCATGTGAAGGATTTCATTCGCTGTACTGAGTATCTGCATGTAACAGATACAGCCTCACTAACTCATAATGAGATGCAACAGTAATGCCAGTGTCGAGCCCTCTGTGCAGAGGAAGTGTAAAGGTGTTCAAATAATGTAAAAGGGAAGCCTCCTAAAACAGTGTACACATATGCTAAACAAATACGTAATTGTAAGAGATGAACAATCGGGTCAAGAAGAAAAGTCTCATGCCGGCAACCAAAGTTTAAGCAAATCTCTTGGTTAAAATGATAAGCTTGTGAATTTTTTTTTTTCTCCAGAGAGCTTTCATTCCCTGTAAAGGAAAAAAATGCTGGGTCCTATGATGAAACCCTTCCTACAAGCGGGTAGTTATTCAAATGATGTTTCGCAGTCTACTTGCTCTACTCAACAACGTAAACTGCGGCGCTAAACCTTCTCATTCGTGCATATATTGGTCGCTATGATTTGAAGCAGTTGCGATCTGGTTGCATTTTTCGTCTTTAGTGCTCAACGATTGGTAAAAAGGAGATATTTGTAAAGTTGCAGCTTTAGCCGAAAGGCGGAGCATCGATTACGATAGCAAATTAATGGAAAGCTATACGAAGTGATGAAAGTAGTTTTATCGGACGTATATACTTGTGAACATAGGCATACTAACTAAATTAACGAGCATGGTGTCACGCACCAATCAAGCAAGCGTGAATAACCGCGGCAGCGGCTTCAAGCTTCAAGCCACCACCACCGTGGTGCCTCTAGCGTCAACGCCAACTAAGACGAGAAAAGACAGCGAGTGGCGGATTAGTGTCCTCGTCGCAGATGGCTTTCAAGATACAGCATCCTGGGCCGCCAGGAGTGCAATACGCCCCGCCCTCCGCCACCTCCGTACCCTCCGCATGGGGCGGTGCGCATACCGGAATACGGCGCGCTTCCTGCCCGCTTTCTTCCCTTGCGTCCGCACGTTTCAGCCGTGATCGCCGGCTCACCATCGCATGGTTTCACTCGCACATACAGCGTATGGCGCGCGGCGACGATTTTATCGCCCTTGGATTTGATACGGAACCTCACGGCGACGGCGACGGCAAAATGCGCTTGGAGTGTCCATATAACTGCTATCGCAAAGAAACAAAGAAATTGGGCCACGTTAACTTTGCCTGTCTTTAACGAGAGATCGCAAATTTCGCGAATCACTCGCCGCGGTGCCTTATTGGCTCTGGTGTTGCGCTGCTAAGCACGAGATCGTAGGGCCACATCTCGGCCGCGGCGGCTGCATCTGGATTGGGGGCGAAATGAAAAGAGCCTGTATCCCGTGCATTGGGGGCACGTGAATGATCCCCTGGTGGTCAAAAATGAACCGGAGCCCCCCCCCCCCCCCCCCCCCCCCCCACTACGGCGTGTCTCATAAACATGTCGCGGTTCTGGCCCATAAAACTACAAGATGTATTGATTCAAACTCCGCGAAAACATTCAAATCTCAAGGTGACGTCTACACAGCGATTATGCATGAGCAGGGTGAACAAAAAACAAGCGTTTGTTTCCCTATCTGCGCCTTGGTGGCTTTGAGCCTCCCGCTATTGGACCAAATTTTTCAAGCGGCCCACACTTCATCATTCTATCCCGCGAAGTAACAAACGCACAAGAATTCCCGCCGTCATTGTGACGTATAAGTACGAAAGATGCATTATTATGACGAAGAAAATATACATTTTTTGTAACAGGTGGAGGCTCCAGGTTCCAAATGAAAACGTCTGGCCGTGCATTTCTAAGGCACTGGCACATCGGAGCTAAAGGTGAGAATGGACCACATCGCGCCTAATAGAAAGATTGTGCGACAGTATAACCTTGTTGGGACCTTTCCGCACGTATAGAACATCATTCTGCCAAATCTTCTTCGTTGAGGTAGCCGTTTCATTGGCGTTTTTGAACGACCCGTTGCACACCGTCGTGATCATCAACTTGAGGGCGGCCGCGGTAATAAAGCTGTACCACTTTCAGATTCGAGCTTTGTAATTTTTTCGCCCGTCTAATATTTTAATCTGAAATATTGGTTAAAAGACGTGCGCTGTTGGTGTTTCGCATCATGACGTCTGTTGTGAGCGTCCATTCCAAAAATCCAAAGGAATATTTTTTCACGACTGTAAGACCTAGAATGGGCAACTTTTAGTGACCGTGGTGAGGCAATGTTACTCGCATATAGCGCTTGTAGTAACGCATGGCGTGGCAATTAGCATACATATGTGTAAATAGTTACGGAACCTAGCCATAGATTTGCTATAACAATAAAACTAATCATGTCTGATTTAAACGTAAATAAAACAACGAAAAGCTAAATGAAAGTGGACAAACCGATAAAACCGTGCTAGTCCTTTACCAACTGGTGCGATAAAACCACGCTTTGCCAATGGGCTACAGTGCATGGCGTCATCCGCCCGCACTACTTTTTCGGGCATTTGGGTACACATACGAGATTGCACTTAGGAGTATTGGCTATATAGCGTTGCTCAAAGCCAAAGCAACGTATGTAGAACACTCTTCGAGCACCAGAAGTCATTGCACAGCGAAAGTCTTGAATGTGAGAATATTGACATCGTAAGACAAACTACGAGTGTTTATTGGCAATTTTACTGCTTCTGTACTCGCGTGCTTATTGACACCTGCAGACAACGAAAAATATGTTTGACGTCCGCCAACTTGGCGGCGAGAGACGCTGTATAAAATATCAGCACATAAGCTTAACCTTGAACACCTACACTTTAGTCCAATTGGCAAAGCACCATTTGCATGAAACGGAGGACGCCCACCTGCGGCCTTGTAACCTTGCGTCAACCTTCATTTCACTTTACCTGATGGTTTCCATATTGCAATTAAACAGAAGTAAGTTTCCCTACGTTACCTCTGGTTTTGTCGTCTTGCTCCCTCAGACTTATAGATTTACTCTTAAACACTTTGTCTGTTAACTATTCCTGTCATGTATGCAGCCGTATCAATTATTTGCGCTTACTCAGACAAGCTAACAGTCTTCACACCAAGAAGAAATGCTCATATCGTCAGTAACACAACACTTACCCCACTCCAAGAGATGATTATTTACGTTGGCTCCAAAAAAGCTGATTTGTATAAGCTGGTTCCGTGCCGTAGATGTACAATGCTAGTTGCTGTTACACCTTACCGTTAGAATAGGTCTCGACCAGGAGCTCCCTCGTTCTGTCCAAAATAAACGCGAAGCGAGCATCCCGAAATATTGACCAGACTTAGTCAGGAAGCCCGCTCCTCTGTTCGAACTTTCCAAGCCGGCAGGACCAACGCGAAGGATAGGTGACCGGCTCAGCTATTGTTCGTATCGCAACCTGCCGTGTGTATCTCGGTCTTGGCCAGAGTGACGGAAGCGAGCGCAGATAACACTGCCGCCACAAGCTCAGAACGCTATACCAAGCAAATGAGGAGGAAAAGACATACCTTCTGTGCCAGTTCAAGTCCGCAGCCAATACATGTCCCACCGTCAGGTTTTAGAGCATTCACTTTGTTAATAAACCCTTGCCGAGTGGTCGAATTGACGATGTCCATACTGTGGGCAACTGTGGCGTTTGTGGAGAATGTTACAATAGCCAGTCTCCTCAAGCCATCAGGTATAGCTTGTATGTAGTACCTGGCAGCTTCTTTCAAGAAAACAAGGCGATCCGAATCCTGCGACATGAAAGCATCATCATTACCATGATCACCAGTAGCAGAAGCCGGCTAATTTAATGTCGACTACAGAACGAAGGCCTCTTCTAACGATCTCCAATTTACCCTCTGTAGAAACTATGCTTTATACACTTTTTTAGTCTCGGCCAACTCTTAGCACTGAAGAAATCATGCAACATAAAGTAATTTTCACTTTGGTGACAACCGGCTATATTTTCTGCCGCAAAAGTTTTGAGCTACCACTGGAATCCATCCACCTAGAATAATCACTGTCTGCAAGTCGGATCGGATTGGGTTGGGAAGACGCCGACGTCAATGTTACGTCTTTGGAATTACAGTGCACCCTAAGGTATTTAATCCCGTGTGCTCTTCAACGGTACCTTGCATCTTTCCTAATAACGGCTGTTAACATTTCATCTCCTCGGGCAAGAAACCAGCAATACGCTATTCCTCTGTTTCTATACCCCGGCCACTGCGTATTCTTTGCATATACCCTCTATAAACAACGACGGCCGAACAGACTAGTCAGGATGAGTTCAGTACAACCGGCTCTGCACAATGTATGCGGCTCATACGCATGGGAGAAAATGCATTCTAAGCCGTCCGATTTGCGGCGTCAACTTTCCAAAAGCTAGCAGAGCAGCAAGCAGAAATGGAGAGGAACCGCTGTTCGAAAAAACAGAGAACCGGAAAATGAGGACACAATGCCTTCAACTGCGGCTATTGGTTCGTAACGCACGCACACTTTAGCGCAATGTAAACACTTGCGCCGTGAATGCTGCATAGCGAAGGAGCAAAATAAACAGAAATATAAGAGGTCGTGCTATTAGGTTAAAAACACCCAGGAAGCGGCACGCTTGTTTTGAAAGTGTGCGAAGAAGTGAAGAAAAGCAGGCGTCCTTATGATTGTCGGATTTTCCTTGCTTGTTAATTGTATTTGTAACGGACAATGATGGTTATCGCCAGGGTTAAGTGAGCGGCAACAATTTCTACATTAAGCACGGCGTTGACGGGTCTTTCTGTCGGCCCAATATGAGCCTTATCGAATACCAAAGGCATAAAGTTACCCGTCCACTGAGTAAGAAAGAAAGTGCATATATGTAATTTTTATTGGGCAGCTAAATATTTCCGTATAAGCCTTGAAAAACCTTTCTCTGAATGCGTTCGAGTTGTATGATGCTGCGTTTACAAAGTGCGTACCATGAAATTTTCCTATTCAAGTTTTACTGGCATACAAGCGTTCTATGCGAGATGTTTAATACTGGACGGCACGTCATCAGATTTTTTTTACAAGAAATCGATAATTTCTTAGGCCCATCGAAACAACGCAGATGTGGTTCTTCCATTAGACAGTTTATTCTGCATGGGGACACAAAAGAGATAGGTATATAGGACCTGAAGTATGCGACTGTTTTCCCGTGGATAGGTACGTCCTTTATGAATGTTTTCTTATATTTGACCGGAAACATTTTTCGGTTTTTAGATTATATTCGTATGTGTCCATTGATTACCAGCGCTCATTCTTTACAATTACCATCTACGCGATCAACTGAAGCAGCGACTTGTTTAAGAACAAGGCGAGTGATTCGCCAGTAGACGGATATTTACGCCAAAACGAATAGATCACAAAATACGTGAGGCAATCGGTGTTGCCACCTATGCCTCCACCAACCGCTGTGCCGTCCGTACTGTTGAAAGGAGCAAACCTCAGTCCTGTTTCTTACATGAAAGCCGGCGTGCCGCTAAGGGACTGAGTTTGGAAGTCTTGGTCCTGTGTGTGTGCACGGGTAGTCAGCCGGCGTTCTCGCTTGGGCGCGTGTCCGCCGTCGCCTGCGGACACTAAGCCTGCGGACTCACACTACGGACACTGCGGACTCACACTAAGCCCACGTAGTTCCAGCTGCTCCCAAACTCCTACCGGAACTTTTAAGCATGAGAAACGTTCAGCTTCCCTTGTTGCCGACCTTCAAGTGGCCTTCAGCCAAAAGCCACAGCCATTATCCGGGCACTCGAACGAAAACTTCCAGGCATCTTTGCGAGAACAAAACGGGGTCATCAAGGCAAACAATCAAAACTTGAGAAAATGCTGTCTCTGGCCCCCGAACCTTTGTACAGGGCCTATCACATAGGCTAGTTACTGCCCAAGCAAGTTACGATAAAACATTGCCTTCGAGCTCTTCCTAATGCTTGTTCACAATATCACTCAACCAAAAACTTCAAGTACGGTGAAGCTTTAGTTGGTATTTCCAATAGCAACGTGCAAAAGGAGGTACAGGACACTTGATTGCCATGTTTTGGCGCGGAGACACGGTTGCTTGTGCTCTTTTGAACGCCAGCGGTCCGCGAGTTCCGCGGCGCCATGCTGTGTGGCGCCTCCTTCAGTTGCTTTTGTTGTTCTAGCTGGGCAGATTTCTCTGTCTCCATGGCGTCTTTAGCTGCTTGTCGTGCCACCTTCAGCCACTTTTCTTGTACCTGGGCAGCGCCCAAATGGACAAGTGCACAATGTGGCGTGGTGCGGTATGATGCGGTGTGGTGTTGTGGCGTGTGCCATTGCGAACATGCACTACAGCCATTTTAAGTTTGTCTCTAGTATCATCTCCAACCAATCTGATTTGCCTGTAGCCATTTCATGCTTACATAACATCAACTCTCGATTACGGGAGAGCCAGCCGTTCTTAAAGTCGTCTAATCGCGAGTTTAAGGCGTATTATTTTTTGTGCATTCTGCAAGCGTAGTGTTTCACGCCCGTATGGCCATTTGTATTTTCTTTGCACACTCGTTTATTTCACTTTTACGAGCAAGCGTAGATGCTTCCGCAGTGAAATCGGGGAGATTTGAGTCGGAGGTGGCGGTGCTGGCAGAGAAAAGTGAGCGCCGGAAGAGGATCGCGCATCGAGGTGGAGAGGAGGAGCACGTCGGAAAGGTATGGAAGAATGCGCGGTAGAGGGGAGAGGAGGACGGAGGTGGAGCGTCGCGGTACTAGTGTGCGACTGGGTTCACCTCCTCTGGCAGCTGCTACAAGCTCTGCGTGCGCTACGGGCGTAGCGTGTTCGAATCATGATCAAGAGGCCGAGCACCGAGTGCAAACAGAGCAGCAACGCAAGTGGCTGTAAGCCGAGCGCGAATCGGCCGACCTTGGAGTCGTCGGCAAGCGCGGAGCACGAGCTGAAAAAGACCGGCAAGGGGCGCGGGCTTGGCGTGACCAGTAAAAAACCCGAACAACGTCCTAGGTGACTTGTGACAATGCGGTTGTGTCGGTCAAGAGGGCATAGCTTAGAAACTCGGGAACGGCATCGATTTACGCTAGTACATCACTCGCTTTCCCGATGTGACACGTCACAATTTTTTTTTTTTTTTGTAGTGGTGGTCGAGCATGAGCTTTTTCAACCCGAAGAGGTGTAATAAGTGTGGAATCAAATACGCGCAGTGAAGCGCAGATGGCTATATCTACAGTAGGAAAATTAATTTCGCTGTAACAAGGCGCCATGCTGCACTGTATAGTGAAAAAAAAAAAGTTCATTATCATACACAAAGGATCAGTTTTAACCATAACATAGGTACTTTCACTAGAAAAACTATGCCAAATATCTAATACCACGTCTAGTGTCTGGTTGCAAGAAGCATTTCAAGAATAAATGGCTGATTTATACCTATAGTCTTCCAAACCCGGTAAATGACAGATTGCTGAAAAAACACTGGAGTTTGGGCAAGAGAAAGGAAAAGTTGCCGAAGTACTTTTTTGTGTCGCAAGGTCGTATACATCGGACGCTGCTGTAACAACATCACTGGTTGTAGTGTAAAAAAACTATTACATAAGTACACATACATAAAGACTAAATAACAGACTACAAGCAAAATTCATGGTTGTCACGTACACTTCTGCAGCAGAGTTGAAAATAGTTGTCGTGCCCATTTTGAACCTGCATTGCTTCGTGGATTTTTGTGGCTGTTTCACTTCTGACAACTTGCGATACTTTGTTTTGTAGACAAAGAACAGTAGTGAGCGTTACCAGTAAGTTCTGTCGAAATATATGGTTAGATTGAAGTATTCTAGCCGGGGGGTGAAATGCGAAATCAACCGCGTACTTAGATTTAGCCGCACGTTGAGGAACCCGGGGTGGTCAAAGTTATTCCGCAGTCGCCCACTACGGCGGGCCTCATAATCAGATCATGGTTTTGGCACGCAAAACCCTACAGTTTACGTATTCTACTCGCGTGACAATATTGACGTCCACCCATAAGAGATATAAACGAAAGGCTCATGGGAAATCGGTCCTCACCGCGTCATACGGAAGCCGCTGAGTGCATGGCGTGTATGGGAGAGCGTAGAGTGGACAAGTATACTGACAGGCACCAGCCGAATGCCGAGCCCCGAGCTGCTCGGCCCTAGCGCAGACCTGGTCAAACCATACCCATCCAGCTAGAGCCCTGCGCATGAGCCTGGTTGGGCCTGGGCTTTCGGGTAAGCCCGAGCCCGTTCATTGCTCTAGCCGGAAATGTATACTGACTCTCTTTAGCTATTGAGATGCAGCTCAAACACATTCTGAAAAGTAAAACCTTAAAGGCACACTGAAGGAAAATACTACATATGTTCAATCGGAAAGAACTTGGTTTGAAAACTGTTTTCATTAATGTCGTAATAAAAGGTCGATTAGATCAGAAGGTGAAGGAAGAAAGGACGCCATAGTGACGCCACGTATTACAAAGTGCATTTCCAGGCTTACGCCGTGTTGGTTCTGCAAATGTACCCGAAAGTAAACATGTCCGATCATTGGCGCCCTTAGAGCACAATGTAATTGATCTTTATCGCTAAGGAATTACGTAGGCCTTTGAAAACATTGCCAAAATCGACGACATCACAGCGAGCTGGTGTGGGAAATACAAGGAGGCGTCGCCGCCCACTTTTCCCGGTTCCTACTTGTCTGGTTTACTAAGCGTGTTATCGTGGTAAGGTTGACGTTATCGATATTCTAAAATGGTAATTTACTGATGCAGAAAAAATCATTTTTTCTCTTTAGTGTTCACGTTAACTAACACTCTCCACAGTTACATTTTCACTGGCGATGCTGTAACCTAACATAATTACTTTATTCAGCAACATGCACACGTCTGTTTTCATGTTTTCACTTCTTTCTTTAGCAGTTCGTACATGTCTTGCCGTAAGCAGTGCGTCCACGTGCCTTCTCGCACACCCGGCGCTGACGTCACGGTTGAGCGCACGGAAAATGCAGGAGATGCTGCGCCGACAACGATACGGCCTCGCAAACGGACGCACAGCACCTTTCTCGGAAGCGCAAGACGTCGAGTCTGTGTGCGTCTAGCACGTTTCTGAACGGGATATGCGGTGTCAGCATGCGGCAGTATGCGCTCAGTCGTGCGCGCTTCGTACGTCGGCCATTGTCCTCTCACTGCCACTCTTGGCTACAAGCAAGCAAACGGCGCAAACAATGCATATCGAAAGTCTCTGCGTCTCTGCTTACCATCATGCTACTCGACACATCCAAAACCAGAACAATTTTTTGAGGTACGTCTGCCCTTTCTTGCCATTCTGTAAAGGTGACGTCGAGGCGCTTGAGCGGGTTTGGCTTTGCCAACCTTGAAGCAAGGTTTGAAAGAGCACGTATCAGATTCTGCCAGCGAGAACGCAAAACTCGAGATAACACAGCAGCGTGGAAGCGTTAGAACAGCAGTTAACGAAGCGCTCGGGAGCTCCAAAATGAATCGTTATGCAGAACATTGCGTTGTAGAGGTCGCGTGTCGGGCCGCTCGCTGCAGTGCAGGCGAAGCACAGCCAAGAATATCTTTATTTAATGCGCATTCAAGGGCCCCTTAGCAAAACGGCTCTCTAATTTATTGTGGCTACCTTGTCTGGCAGAATTTGTTGCACTAAAATTCACGGCATGCTCCCTGGCGAAACGAAGTGCTACGGGATGTGATCTTGCACATCGTCAACCGCTACTATCGCCTTCCTTGTAGTCAAAATTTCTTGGTTCGCTTACAGCATCTTAATCACTGTCGCCTTCGCCGACATTTTCGCCCTTTTCGTCTTAGATGGTTTTCAAGACATCGTCGGTCATCACTTAAGGTTTACATCATCACGACATCATCTATTGCCACACATTTGTCAGCCGTCACACTGTTGATTCGCTACACAAACAGCGCATGAGTTGAGTGATTTTTGGAGTAGTGCAGCAGGACTACTTCGGATATTGCCACGGTCGTCAAGTGCGCTGCCGTTAGCGCTAACTCAGAGCGCACCTTGGGGACCTCTTCGGAGGGTAGTGGCGGTACCGCTGTGTGGCAGCCATTGCAAAGTAACAAATAGTTTCGGTGGGAATGCCTAAATTTTTTCCTCTCAATGGCAAGTTTGTTAAAGCAGCGTAAGTTGCTTAGGCGTTGGCAATTCATACAAGGGATAAGAATTCACCTGGGATACAGTGAATAGTTTCTCTTATACTGTATACAGGTACTTTGTATTTTTCTGCAGAGGCATTTGTTCTTGAGGTGTTCAACTGTATACCGGCAGCATCATCTAAGTACTTGGGTATGCATTGGTCTGGAGAACTGGTGCTTACATTTGCAGACACTTAGGTGCACATTCTGCCCTCGGGAAACGAGCGCGATGGAGCGCTTCTGTATTTGCGTAAATTGTCTCAGATGAAGCGGGCCAAGCTGCTTGAAACAGAGAAAGGGGGGAGGGGGAGGCTGTAGTTTGAGATAGGACAATGGACCAGCGATTGTTTTGTTAGCAGTTGCCTCGTGCACATTGGTAAACTTTCCAGTGTCGTTTAGCTAACTATTCCAAAATTCTATTTTTCTGGCATAATTTCATGAGCTCGACAGTTAATTTTTGCGTAGCACTCGAAAACGTCATATTTACGGTTCGATACATTCTTGTCAGTTTACTTTTGCGACTTTCAAAGTTGTGGTGCGGAACCAAGTGAGCCATTGAGCAGTGTTGATTAATTCAAAAGCCTTTTGGAGAGCGCTCCAGTCGCGGGTGTGAAACGCGCGGGCACGCCTTCACTTCCCTTTATTTTTCGCGTTTTGTGTAAGCACATTTTAACACCAAAAAAAAAAAGATGACGAGAAACTATAGCGATTTGGAAAACCATTGAACATGCATGACATTTTCGATTGGGAGGACAAATGTCTAGGACTCAACAACATTCACTGCCCAACGGTGCAAAGCCACAGAAAGCTACCCCGCAGACGTGTCCCTGTTGTCTTTCGTGCAATATACCTCGACTGTTTTCCGCGCTTATTGATCTGCGTGTCTAGAAAAAATGCTGGTTTCGTCCAACCTTGGGCGAGCAGCCACACTATCGACAACGCCGAAGCAAACTGGAAGTTTGCGTACCTTACAGTGAAATCGGCATTTAATACTTACCGCTCAGGCGTCGGACATGCGCCAATAATGTAGCAAAGCATTATTTATCTCTTCCTTTTGAGCTTCGTGCCAACATAAATAGGTCGTAGGTTATAAATTACAAAAAAAAATATCCAGAGACTGAAGGTGTAAAGCAGAACACATCGCTGATGTCGGTCACATTAAGCGAAGTGCTAAGAACGGTACATTGAAATGCAGCCCATGGTATGTACCACGTGTCAACGGTTCGGAGTAATATTTTTTTCTTGTTCCGCAGCCGTCGGAATCTTGCGAGGGGGGCACCATTCATAAATGGCAGTGTCTTATTTAGCCACTTTTATGTAGACGCACAATGAAGTTATTTGACGTGGTGTTAATTGTCCTGTATGATTGGTTAGTAGTTCACAATATCTTGTTTTAGCAGTTTGGTAAATGTAACTTTTTTTACTACAGCCGGGAAACTCAATGCTGATGATATCCGCGCGAATGAATTGCCTATTACTATGCGAATGCGTCCTAAGTCAGGTGAGTGACGTGCCAGCAAATCCAGCATCTAACAGCATCAAACGCTACCTTCGATCGGGGCCCATTAGATACTTGCGATAGTTAAACGGTGCCGGATCTATGGTCCGCGATGCGCTCGAAAGCAACACCATAGTGGTTAGAACTGGGCACTGAAGCACACGAAAATGGCCCAGAAAGCATTGCCTTATTTTAAGCCGAAAGCCTTGTACGTCTCATTGGAAGGTGTCCTTGAAGGACCTTGTGGCCTGGAACTGTTCATCCACGACATTACAAGAAATTTGGAGGACGCTTAAGCTTCGCCTTTAGCGCGATTGCATTCAAAGATCCCCGACTGCTTCTCACGCTTCCCGGCAACTGCAACTGATGCAAGCGTAATGTCCACCGGGAAACGCTGGTGGCGTATCCCGTTGAACATTACTACATTGGTATTCAACGGCGTCTTTTTCCACAGCTGCCTTCGCGTCTCCTACATGGTACCTAAGGGCACCCAGGAATGTTTTCTGCGAGATCTACGCCTGTGTCAGAACTAAGAGAGTATGAAGCTTTCGAAGCGTTTGCGTGGACGTTGCTGACTGACGCTGATGATTGGCGTTGTTTGCTGCAAAGCGCTGATGCTCCAGTTCGGCTTTTCGCTTCTACGCTTCTTCGCAAGTCTAAATATCTCTGGTGGTCTCGACAACAGTCCCATTCATGCGGCAAATTTGATCGTAAGTACTTCAATGAATGCGCGCTGCTTGGCATGTTTGACGTATTAATGCATTAAGCTGTTTTGTTTGACCAGGCATATTGCACGATTCGTGCGCGCCACGCTCGAGAGACGTCAGACTTCCATTGCAGCGCGTAGCTTGTGGTGACTGGTGCGTTCATGCGTTTCTGTCTTCTATGCATGCGTTGTGGGCGCTGTGTGCGTGCAACATTTGAGCGCTTCGCGCTGAGCTGGGGATGCACCACACAGCCGCCAAGAAACCCGGTAGAGATGTAGCGGTACTCGTGGAGCTCAAAATCTGAAGCTGCGCTTAAGTTACATTTTTCATTTGCTAGTCAGCGCTTTATCTTTAACGAAAGGCCAATACCAGCCTACAGCAATATTTTTTACGTGTTTGCAGTGTTGCCGTGACTTGAGCAGATTTCACGAAACCTATCAAGATTCCTCATTGTGAAAGAAGCGTGCCAATACCAAGCGCTAAGTCTGTCAAAAGGTCCAAAAGGCACGCACTCTTTAAAGTCGTCGCTCTTTAAGATGACGTCAAGGACAGACGCACCACCGCACATATTGTTTTGCTTTGTCGGAGCAGCACTGTTGTGCAGACGTCGATTTTGATTTGTTGATTCACAAAAATAGGAAAGCTGTAAGGGAAAAAAACAGGACAGGATCAGGGATTGTCACCAAAATTGTCATCGATATTTCTGCCTCCAGTGACAGCTATCGCAACAAGAGTGGCTGAAACAACACCCTTTCTGAGCAGAAATGAGCGAAGAGTAATTTTAATGAATGTTTCTCAAATCGCCGCGCCTAACGAAGTCCTCTGAAGGCTCCGGAAAAAACGCATGTAACGACGCACTTACCTGCCTCATTGCTTCCAGCCAATTGCGAGCGATCGCAAAGCCTCGTGGTGTCATTGAAAAGGCAGCCTCAAGCCTCACGCTGTTTTCTCGAGGAAGCGCAAGCAACAAGACCTCAGATGTGTGTTTGAAAAGAGAAGGCGAATATGCGTGCCTCTGCTAGCACAAACACCAGAGACCAGCGGACTTGCGCGAAGGCCAGTAAACTATTGCCAAACCGAACACAATACACACGAAGGCAGGCAACGCGTCCCTGCGGCGTCCGCTAAAGGCGTCTAACTACGGCGCCCGCAATTCGCGTGGCCAACGCCGTAGTAGACGCCGCGGTTGTCTCCACTTTGTACGGAGCGGCAGGCAAGGGGGACATTGAGGTAGCGTTGCAACCGACTATTTATTCAGTATGTGAGAAAAACAAGGTAATTTTTTCTATGATCTTTACAGAAAGAATGCTGAGCAGACTTGTGAGCAGTTTCTGCCAGAAGGTGCTCCACTAAGAGCCCGCTCACGTAAATCAGCTTGCAGCAGAGCGGCTGGGGAAGACGAACTATATTGATACGAAAGCGTCAGATGACCCATTCAGCAAGAAAGTCTGCGTCTGCCGTCCGTAGCAGCGAACCGGCTGGTAAATTTCCATTGGTTGTGACGCCTTGTCTCGAGCGCGTCTCAACGGAGCAGTGCGATCGAAAGGTGTGTGTGAAGTGATTTTAAACAGAATAGAAGAGATATGTGCAGTGCCGTAACTGTCCCTCACAGGAACGCAACTCAACAGCACTGCACGGGTAAAGGGCTTAGGGGAGAAAACGATGAAGAGGAAAAGAGAAGGCGGGTGGGGCCAACCCTCCTGTGCTTGAGTACGTGGTGTCGCAACACACCCAAAGCCTGCTGACGCAGACGCTCCTGCGGGGGCGGTCGAAAGGGAACACCTGCTGTGCCGATAACGCGCCAGGTGTTATCGCCAGGTGTCGCTCTCGGGAGCCTGCGTTATCCGGGATTTCCTCGTCCGCTCAAGCTCTCGCTTGTTCTAACTGATCCTCACTAATGCCAAATGAAAACGCGCCAAGCGTCTCAACGCGCTCGCTTGCCCGCGTGGAGTTCAGGAGAACCGCACAGCGGCGTTCAAATAGAAATGAATGCTTCCGTATTCAGGACCGGTATAACGTAAAACTATTTCAATCTGTTTTTATTCCAAATTGGCCGTTATTCCTCATTGATAGGTTGAAATGTCTCGTGCTCTAAGAAAATTAAAATGTGGGGTTTTACGTGCCAAAACCACTTTCTGGTTATGAGGCACGCCGTAGTGGAGGACTCCGGAAATTTTGACCACCTGTGGTCATTTAACGCGCACCTAAATCTAAGCAGCGGGTGTTTTCGCATTTCGCCGCCATCTAAATGCGGCCGCCGTGGCCGGGATTCGATCCCGCGACCTCGTGCTCAGCAGCCCCATACCGTAGCCACAGAGCAACCATGGCGGGTGTCTCCGGCTCTCTCCCAATGGCTGTAACGCCCGCTCACTTGAGCTGGACCCGAACCATTCTGACCTATGAAGGAGGGCTAATGGCCGATTTGGAAGAAAAACATGTTGGAATAGGTTTACCTTATAGGGTTATACTCTTAATGCAGTGCTTAGGTGTACTCAGGTGTTTAAAGCGTATACATCTTTTGGCGCATATTCCAGCTTCGTCAGGCGAAAATACGCGCGAGAACTGATACCTTCTATCTGCGCAAAAATACGTAATCTGGGAATACATTTAAGCATGAAAGTGTCAATATGGATGATTGGTATTTTACAAGCGATAAGGCGATAATATAAACAAAGTGATGAGCAATAATTCAGACTAACAAAAATAATATTGTTCAGGGAGAATACCCATCGGATACATAGGGCTCCATAGAAAATGCATGAGGAAGGTTATGGTAGGGCTGGGCCTCTGAATTGTGGGGATGGGCAAACTAAAGTGAGGGTGGGCCAACTTTAGCTTTTGGGGTGGGTCAACTTAATTTTATGTCTTGGCCCGTTTGAAATTTGAGGGTGGGTGACCCGACATTTGGGCATGGGCAAACTTGAAATTGAGACGTTGGACAACTTGAAATTGGGACATTGGCCCACTTAAGTTTATGGGTGGGCCAACTTGAAATTTGGGGGTGGGTGGTGTGTCAACAGAGATTTGGGGGTATGCCAAGCTAAATTTAGGGGTGAGCCAACTAAAGACGTGTGAGGTTAGGCTAACTTGAAATCTGGGTGTGGCCCAGGTTACATTTGCGGAAGGGCCAAACTGAATTTTGGGGGTGGGCCGAACTGAAATTTCGAGTGGGCCAACCTAAATTTGGTGTTAGGCCAAATTGAAGCTTGGAGGGGGCCAAATGAATTTTCCAGTCGGCCAATTAGAAATATGGGTATGGGCCAACTTGAAATTTTGGGTGGGCTAATTTGACATTTCGGGTTTGCTCACTTCAAATTTAGAGGTGCGCCCCCTTGAACATGGGACATAGACTGACTTGACATTTGGGGATGGGCCTACTTCAACTTTGGGGGTAGGCCAACTGAATGTGCGGACATGGGTCAACCTAATTTAGTGGTCGGCTAACTTGAAATTAGGTCGGCAATTTGAAGTTTGGGGTTGGCAAAGAAATGTGAGGGTGGGCCAACTTAAATTGTTCAAGTTAAATTTGGGCCTGGGCCTGCTTAACTTTGGGGATAGGCCAACTTGAGCTTTGGCAGTGGGTTCAAGTTGGCTTTCCCTGGGTGGGTTCAAGTTGATTTCACTTGGCCCAACTTGAGTTGGGCCAAGTGAAATTGAAATTTGTGCTAAATTGAAATTTGGGAGTGGCCAAACTAACATTCGGGAATCAATCAGCATGAATTTTTGGGATGGCCAACTTATGGGGAAAGGTGTCTCGCTTTGAGAAGCGTGAGGTGGTCGTCTTGTGAGTTCGCTAAAAGCTGTGAAAATTTACACGACAATGAGCGTTCGGGGTGGCCGCGTGCGTCCCTGGTTGACCACAGGGGCATCTCAAGTTTGGCGCTGCGACAGGACAAATGTCTGAGTCTGTGGGGGGTCTATGCAGAAAAATAGTGTAAGGTACATAGAATAGTACGTATACTTTTAATTACTTGTATGTACTTTATTTTGGCTAATAAATAATTAGGGCAAAAGCTTTCCGATTCTCCCTCGTACAATGTATACGTGCAACTATATTATTAAATTGCGTACATCTCCATAATTCAATTAAAATTTGACACGTCCGCTACGATGCGATCTGTCATGTGAGGCAATGATAGTGCTCAATCCTCTCCGACATTATTACCAAGATGCACAACAGCGCGTCAAGCAAACGCATCTCCAAGTGTGTTTTGTGTACTGCGCAGACAAACAGCAGTGATGCACGCAAAGTAACATGTAACATCTACTCACGACTCTCGTGTTGGATTAAACGCTGAAGAAATTACACACTCAAGAAATACCCATAGTGTGTTGAATCCGCCGATATTTTTTATCCCGTTATTCACATTTGAGGGTGTAGTTTATGTTACAGTGCAGAATCCTGAAATGGCACGAATTCCAGATGAGCACGTGCGCAAAAGCGATCTTAGATTGGTTAGCTGCCGTAACGTGATTTCGACTGGCATCTCCAGAAAAGGCAAGAAGCATCTTCCCTGATGGGAATGTCGTAGAGCCAAGGTCACTCTACCGTTTGTGATTCTTATTCGCGAGACAACTGTTGGTAAGCAGGACTACAAACTTGCCTGACGTGATCACAACTCCACAGAATACACTCGTAGTTCTTCGCTAAATTTAAAGGGTGGTTCAAGGCTCCTTCGCTGCAGCCATTCCGAAAGGCGCTTTCGTTTCTTTATGATATTGGAGAGCAGCTCTTAGGCGCCAATTCCTTAGGCGAGTGTCGGCGTCGGCGTAACCGAGTGAATGAGCACAGCGAAAGATGAACGTGGAGCGCAGCGCGGCATGAAATCCGCGAAGAGAAAAGCGGAGAGGAGGCTACAGCAGAACAAATCAGGCGGGAAGCGGAGGACGGTATTACGAAAGCGTGAGGAGAAAAGCGGAGTGGAAGCTGCAGCAGAACAAATCAGGCGGGAAGCGGAGGACGGTATTACGAAAGCGTGAGGAGAAAAGCGGAGAAGATGCTGCAGCAGAACAAATCAGGTGGAAATCGGAGGACGGTATGGCGAAAGCGTGAGGAGAAAAGTGGAGAGGAGGCTGCAGCAGATTAAATCAGGCGGAAAGGGAAGGACGGTATGGCCGAAGCGTGAGAAGAAAAACTCAGTGCGGCGCCGATGACTAGGACGCGGCGCCAGAGTAATGCACGCCGTCTGGGAGGTCTGTCGGCGGGGTTTGTGTAAATCACGCCCACGCGTCACCCACGAGGTGGTTCTCGTGATCTCCAGATAAGCGACAGAGTCGGGCCAAACATCGTTCTGTTTGCAACGTGCCGTGCTAGAAAGATCGTCCGCGCCAGCCAATATATCGCGAAATGAAAACACGTACAAAGCTGCGCTCCAATTTTCATTAGGGAGTATCTTAATCGTCGGTGATATCCTTTTTTGTTTTAGGTCAGCACATCGCATCCAAATTGAGGCAGTAAATACAGAAATTCTTACGTTTTTCACGTATGGCATGAACATAATAGAGCTTTCTGTAGGGTTCTCAGTGCCAATATGGGGCGTGACTATGCAGTCTTCTCTGAAGTGGCATTTTTCATCAAGTGGACAAAGTGAGCCGTCGTTTAGTTTGGCGGTAAAAAATATATTTTTTGAACATGCACTCAGCTGCACCTGTAAAAGAAAGGGACAGAAAATGGAAATGGCAATTAGTTGGAGAAGAACGTGTACAAAGTAATCTTGTACGAGAAAAAATAGTACTGGGAGGATATTCTGTAAGATATTCCGTAAGAGTCCACCTAGTGGACTGTCCTTTTTGGCCGCTGGTGATTGGCTAGAGCCGCTCGTCTCTTCCTCGCTGATACAGCTGCATCCAATCAACAGCGGCCGAAATGGTAAGTCCACTAGGTGGACACTTACAGAATACCTCCCCATCCCCCCTGTATTTTTCTGTTGATTATACAAATATGATGTAGAGCTAGCTGGTGCAAAGGCGTCAATGTTCGTGACGCAGAAAAAGAGTAAAAATAATATTACCCACTTCCTTTTGAGTGACTCGGAAGTGACAGCATTTGGTTCAGCGACTTCATGCTACGTGCTGTATTTGGCATCTAGCTAAAATAAATTATATTGTCACGTCGAGGTGACGTTGAAGAACACAGTAGCAATGCTGTGAAAGACAAAACTAACTTTTATTGGGCGAACCTGTGCCCACAAAAACAGGCTACACTTATAGCACAACGATAGCGGCGAACACGGTCGGCGATTGTCGAAAATCTGATGAGCGGGTCAAGCGCGTCGGCTTTTATGCAGTTGTCGTCGAATGTTCCAGAATAATCGTTGGGACCCCCTTGCCTTCCACAAAGTTCTACACCATTCGCGTCAGGCGATGAAATCAGATAACACAAGGTTCGGCGACAACAGACAGCGGGTAGAAGCATTCGTAACTTTCTAGAAACTTCGAATACACGCAGTTGCATCCCGCGCTATGCGGTAACATTTGTTAGGCGGCGAAACGTGGTCGCCCGATAAAGATAAGTACACGTGTCAATATCTAGTTGAAGGGCGACGCCTACCTCTTGATAGTGCTCTGCTTCACGCCGCTAGATGCATTTTAGAAGGCTGCTGAGCATTTCTTCTGATTATTTCTTTTTGTACGCTGACATGAAGAGTAATATATTCGTCGTGCACTTGCTGATTTTTTAATGTCCCTTCCCGAAAGGCATTAATACAATGCCATCAGGTATAATGGAGTTATACTTGGATACCAGTAGTTGGCCCTGTGTGTGGAAGTTTAATTGCTACAGCTTTTTATCTATTGCTAAAGGCAGAGGGGTTTTTTTTAGAGTAATGTGTGAAATAACTTTTATACCGCTACTGGCAGATGATGTTCTGAGGTTGTTTATTTCTTTTATTTTATTCTTATGTTGCGTGATTCTAAGTCATATTTTTGCTAGGAAAAAGCCTTCTGATATTGCTTTTTGGATTTGTTTTATAATGTTTTTATTTAGCTTAGGTGGTTATAGTTATAGTTATAGTTATGATTATGTTATTAATCGTATCTATCTGGAAAATACTTTTTCATATGATGCTTTTATTTCTGGAGCTGCTTTTATAACAGTTTGTGGACTGTTATTTTCAAGAAGAAGGTATATTGATTTTGCTGATAGCTTTGTAAGTAAAAATACAGCTATTTTATTTCCAACTTTTCTTGTTGTTGCTTTCATTTATATTTTAACGATAAGATATAATTTAGGTTGTGTTGAAGAGCCTAATCAGTTTTATATAGGTGCATTACAGATAGTTATTTATCCTTTGTTATTTTTGTTTGCTATCTCAGCTTTTTTATATAGATTTGCCATATGTTTATCTGCGTTCGCTGTAAGTATGGCTTTATTTATAATAGAAAATATTTTGTTTATAGTTCATGCTGTAGTAGCTCAGGATCAATATGATATAGTATTTGAAGAGTTATTGTTTGCGATTATATCTATAGTCTTAAGTACCATATTGGTGTATATGCTCACTAGAGCAAAAAGGATATATAAGGAAAATAAATATGTTTGATAAGGTAATTAATAGTAGTTCATTTTTTGTTAACCTTTTGGTTGCTGTTGTTATTTTAGTTGTCGGTCTCTGGGTATCAAAATTTTGATAGCGATCGCGTTGATATACGAATGTTTACAGTATATTCGTAAAAGTTAAACGAAACAATTAAACCAAACTGAGTAAATTCTAAATGGTAAAATAACAATTTAATATCAGTTAATTGAGCACTTTAGAACTTAAAACTGATGTAGGTTACAAGCGATGTAGGTTTGAAGTTCCCTAATTGGACAGAATACAAATATGCGAGCAGAATGACTGTCGAATATGTAATACAATGCATAGCATATGAATACAATGATGATGTATAGTGTTTCGAGGCGCAAGGGGCACGTATGGTCAAAGAGCCCCAAGAAGTGGCGTTGAGTGATCGATGGTTGAACACCGTTGAGCAGATATAATGTGGCTGTATACAGGCCTAAAATTGATTGCTGTATAATGGCATGAAATATATAGTTGCAATAAAAATATGACAGTGACTACAGTGAGGTGTACCATTTAATAGATGTCATAAACATTTAAAACATTAGATTAATAATATTTTTCAAAGCAGCAATGCTGCTCCCCCAGGGTCCTTGAACTCGAGGACCTGGAGGCATGTGCTATAGATACTACTCCCACAACATAGGCGTCTATTGAGTGGCCGCGGTACGGATTTCTGGGGTGTAAAAACTCATTTCATGACAAATAGCGGGTCTTTGCCAAGAAGCAATACGGATTGTAATAGAATACGTTGTCTGCATGCTAAGGTAAAGTGTTTTTTTCGCTGCTCTTGAGCTTCGCGAAATGCAAGCAAGATGTGGAGGACAGTTAGCGTCTCGCCACATTTTCGACATGCAGGATGGTCAGTACCCGTCAACAGAAAAGGGGATGTGCTATAACGTGGGGTCTACTCGAAGTCAACAGAAAGTGACCTCTGTTAGTAGTTTTTGTCACAGGTGGCCAACGTCCTAAATGTGGCCTTACTAAATCAAGTCTCTTTAAGTGTTGTGTCCCCCAAGCGGTGCCAATAGACCTCAGTTTTTTTGCGCAGGAAGGGTATCAGATCTATGGCGGGGACAGCGATGGAAGTGTTCTTAGTGTTTGTTCCTATAGCTGTAGCCAGTTTGTCGGCAAGCATGTAGCCTTCACTGCTTGTATGCCCTGGAAGTGAGCATAATATGACATCTTGAAAAGCGTAAGCTTTGCATGTAGCCTAGTTAAGCTCAGTATTTGCACAATTTTTTTGTTTTTGTGGCGATGATATAGCTCTAACGACACCTAAACATTCAGTACAAATTATTGCCTTTCGAATCTGAATATGGTAGGTGTGCTTTAGAGCGGAGAGTAGTGCATAAGCGTCAGCCGTGAAAATACTTGTTTACGGGTGCAAAGAAATGTCTTGCGTGAACGATGGACCCAGTGCGACATAAGACACACCGGTATACTACTTAGACGCGCCCGTGTAGAATTATGGAGAGTAGTATTTTTCCCAAACTGCTAGGAAGTGTACCCAGATGTGTGTGTCGAGGCATGTATTCTACCGTCTACAAAACACGTCACAATTTATGAGTGGCCACTGTTGCAGCAGCAATAGCGTAGCTGGAGCCATTAGTTGATTTTCAAGACGTGGGACACTCATTTTGTCACTAAGGGTACTCATCCGCCGAGAGAAGGGTTCTCCCACTGCAGGACGGTTGTGGAAGAGAATGGCACTGGTCATATCGTTTATGAGTGAATCAGTGGGTTTGCGTGCGTTTTGAGAAAGCACATAAAACTGGGGTACGACCTTTGAAAACGAAGTGACCATTCGTCTGATTCGACATTGAGACCCTCAAAAAAACTTGTCCTGGAGAAACGAGTCGCTAAGCGGATGCCTAGATTATAAACAGGGTGACACACCTTTAAGGCACTAGGACTGACAGTTTGATGCACTATGGCCCCACAGTTGAAAGGTGTACACGCATGATACTTTTGTATAGGTGCTTGAGGCACTTCCTATCATTACCCCCCGTCGTTTGCGATAAAAATTTCAGGTCATTCATTGTTCTTAGGGATTTGTTCTTAATATATTTGCGTGGGGAGAAAACGTTAGGATTTCATCTAATATGATGCCTAAAAATTTCTTTCCCGTGCTCACATGTAGGTGGGCTTTCTGTACAGCTCAAAATCAAGATTTGCCAGCAGTCCTGTATTTCTTCAAGAAAGAACGCAGGAGCTTTTATGAGTATTCCCAGTCGCCAACTTTGATACTTTATTGAGGCCAGGTTGAACCTGTCCAGCGCAGACAGCGAGATTGCAAGGGTTCAATCCTATCTGCACGTAATCAACATAAGTGAAGAAAAAAAATACTTGGTGGAATGGCAGTAGAGAATTCATTTTTCAATAACAGAGTGCAACTAAGCACTCCACCTTGTGGTGTTCCACTTTCTTAGATAAATGGCGTAGATATAGCATTGTCAAATCTGACAAGTAACTTGGTGTGACAAGTAACTATGTATTACATTTATATTACGAAGATTTATTTCAGAGAGGTCTCGAAAAATTCCAAAATGTCACGTAGTGTCATAAGCGTTCTACATATCAAGCAAGGCGTGAAGAAAAACTGTTTGTGAATGAAAGCCTCACGAATGTATACTGTATCAAGTGTTAAAGATCAGCGATTGTAGAATGGCTTTTTCTAAAGCCACATTCACACGGATTCAGCACTTTGTTTGACTCGAGGCCGTGCAATAACCGGCAGTTGACCATCGTTTGAAATCTCTTACATTACAGCTTGTTAGTGATAAAAGCAGGCAACTTGCTACAGAGTATGTATCTTTCCCCTGTTTTAGAACAAGGACAACAACAGCCTCTGTCCATGCCAATAGAATGTATCCTGTAGGCTAGATTGTGTTGAAAAGTAATAGCAGTATTATATACATGTAAGAGTCAAGATGGTTTCGCATCTCGTAGATAATTCTATCAGATCCCTGTGCACAAGTCTCACAGATATACAAGGACGCTCCGAACTTGGCTACATCAAAAGGAGTGTTGCGCAAATCATGTCTGCTACACTTAAGGCTTAGAGCCTTACAGTCTATCTTTTAAGCTTCAGCTGGGAAAGCTTCAGAGCAATGTATTGAAGTAGATATAAGCTCATCACGTTGGCAGCCTCCCTTTCAAAGCAATTACCTCGATTGTCCACCAAAGGAAGGAAGATGAGAACGAAGCTGTGGCAGTGGAGCCCGTATTGTTTTGGCGGGCCCCAAATATGTGTTACCTTTCTTTCTTGTGCTGTTTTCGCCATCAGCAAGATGCATGTCTAAACTCAAACTGCCGCAAGCAAACTGGTGGCAATAGCCTTAATGGTGTTGACGACGGAGCCATGACGGTAAAATGACAATGAACGAACGTCACGATGCCATGAAGGCGACAACTAACAACGACGGAATGACAACGACGCCACGGTAACGACGCTATGTATGTGTTGCGGTCTACTTCTGCCCTCGCGTACCATTACCTGCCACCGCGGGCCGCCTAATAATTTTCGGTATGTGCGGCGTTTCTTTGCAATGTATCTGGTGCCAGGCAAGAAGCCTGGTTAAATTCGGACAATGTCCGGTGTCTTTTAATGAATTTCTAGTTCCGGCCGAAGGGCCGCCTCAATTTGCATGATATCCGGCCTTCGTTTGCACTATGACCGGTTCTAGCGTGAGCTCACTTTGACCTTAGTTGGGTTTTGCAAACCAAAAAAAAAAAATTTTCACATTTCAATTTTCTTCTGCAATTTCTAGAACAATATTGCTTCAAACCTAACAGACATCTGGCGGCTTGCAACTCCACAAAGGTTGGAAGAACTGCCATGGTTGTCTTTGTCCCCGTCTTTTGCAATGGACGTGTTTTCATAATAAGTTACCAACATGCTCATGCGTCTAGCCTTGTTTACAAAGACGCTGAAATCCTGCTGCTCACCTTTCTATCGGCCCAGTACGTCTCCGGAAAGGAATCGTCTCCCCTTGTACCATATTCGTCGAAAACACCGTAACGTAAATGCGCCCACTCGTGCACGAAAGTATAGGCTGCAAGAGAAAAAAAGTAGTCATAAAATAATCACCCGTAATAAAACCCACTTTTTCTCAGCTCTCCAACGCGACTTCAGTGCGTACATCACGCATGTAACGAAAGCCATGCACGAGCAACCATTCTGACACCGCCTTTGACACTTCCGAAAGAACCAACAGCATTTTGTTTTCTTTCCGAATGCAGATATCACACCTCGACATCTCGAAGATTGAGGAAATTCCGCGTACTGAATGCCTCCTCTTTTACATGAAGAGGACAGACAACCGCCTAGCAAATGCCTTGAGATGCTGGTGGAAGTGAAAAGAGAGATTTATAGTGATAGAATGGAGCATGTGGTCCGCGATTGACGTAGGCATTGTAAATTACAATTTGCACTAAAAGTCGCAAAACAATGACTCGCCATCCCGCTGGACGTGGATGTCCAGCGAAGTTGTCGAAAACCACCACTACATCTGCTGCGGGGGGTGGGAGGGGGGTATGTAATGCTTTATTGCGTTAGAGTAGCAGCAGTAATGGTAATTTAGAGTAATGGTGGTAATGCGAGAAACGGTGATTTTTTCAGCATGCCGCGGCTGGTCGTATTATCGTATTCACGCTGCTCCTCAGGAGCCCTAGCCATGGGTTGTGTGCCCATGGCGGTTCTGCAACAGTATTGAAATCCGTTGCTAGGCTGGCTATTTCATATATGAAAGGCTTGATGATGCGACTCTCCCCGACGCAAGCTGCCGTCGCCGCGGCAGCCTGCACAACAGTAATCTTTACCTTGAAATGCATGCGGGTAGCGCTACGTGCATCGCATTGTTATCACAAGCGTCTTATCATCAATGATGTGGTTTGAATGCTTGTTTTGTGCTTGTTCTTTATTTACATGGATGCGGTAGTGTACGTGGTATTTTGATACCAAGGTATGCACTTTTCGCTTCTATTACTGAAGGCTTGTTTTTCAACTACTGAAGTTTTTTATTTTTATTTCGTGAGGACGACGCATCGAAAAATCTCCACCAAATAAAGCCTAGCAGCTACGCAGTAAAATCATAGGCGGCGTGAACTGTCAGTGAAGCCTTGATGCTTGAAGTGTAGTACATGAAATTACTGCTCGCAGGTCGGCCGTAATTGCATGCCACCTACTCATCGTTTAAAATCGCAGTCCTTTATACTGCATAAGCGCTTGCACGTTATTGTGTGCGTAGTACGACGTAAAAAGGTTCACGCTAACGAGCGGCGCTGCATTCATGGCAGCGAGTGCCGTCCTTCATTGTATGGCGCCGTACATTAGTGTTCTTGTATGCGCGCGAGTTTGTGGGTGCATACCGAGGGTTTTCTGGTCTCCCTGTGAGAAGCAGCATGTTATCGACTATAATTGCGCCGTAGATGGGTACCAGCAATTCCATAGGTTTCGTTTTTTTTTTCGAATTAGTAAAGCTGCGCGGCGCCATAAACGAAAACGTGCAGGTGTTATTGGTTGTGTTGCACATGGCTGCACCCACTCACTGCCACGATGAATGGAGCACCGCACCCCGGTGTAACCTTGCCTTGCACCCCTTCCACTCGATGACCCGTATAGACAGTTCATTGCTGTAGCTCCTGCAATTGAGGGACTAGGAACAGCGTACCACAAATAGGTGCAGGAGGTGTAACAAAACTTCGTTGAATCGAATAGACCTTATTGAAAGGACTACTGGTTGAATAGAATTGATAAGATTACCGATATATTCTACCAGTCAGCTTGGTTTAGCTAAAAAGAAAGCCTTGCCTTGTGTATGGTTGAATCAGTTGGACTCAGCCCTTTAGAGAACATAAGACGTGGGAGCACCGGCTTGAAAAATAATTACTCTGTTCAAGATGTGCCCCGGATTTGTCTTCCTTCCAGGAACGCCAGTGGATAATTGCTATCGCACTAACGTATCGTTTTTACAGCGTGCTTCCAGCGTACGACTACACCTTCACTTCAAGTTAAAAAAAAAACGTCCGATAAGTATGTCTCACGGCGTTTTCCGCATTACTATGCACCATTAGTAAGCGTTATGTGGCATTAAAAAAGCCTGAGCTTAGGAAGACCAATCAACAAATATTCACTTTATTAAGGCGAAAGCCTTGCATCACTGGTGGATCAAGAATTTGTCCGTCCCTAAGATTCCATGGCACGAAAATTCAATGGCATGAAAATGGAGGGTCCAACCTTTGACGTTTGGTGTGAGTCGAACTCTCGACCTTTGGTGTTAATTAAGCCGGGATTAATTATGGCATAGTTAATGGACGTAGAATTAAACCACCTAAAACCACGACCTTTGGTGGGAGCAGAGCCCACGACATCTGGTGTTATTTAAGGCAATCTAATTAAGGCACATTTAATTAACATATAATTAGTCAAAGCAGTTGAAACGACGACCTTTTTGGGAGGGGGTAGAACCCTCAACTTTCGGGACGAGTTGAAGCCAGGACATTTGGAGTTAAGGCATTGTAATTAATACACATCTTTTACCACAGATATAAATGCGTCACTCGAATGCACGACCCTCGACATTTGTTGCGAGTTGGACCCACGACCTTAGGTTTTACCTAAAGCGAAGTTAATTAGGGCACTGTTAATTAAGGTAGAGTTAAAGCACTGTAACCCATGAGCTTAGGTGGGATAAAACAAGTCATAGGAAGTAACGACGCATTCGAATGAGAACGTCCAAGTAATTTAATGAATGTCTCGTGAGCGCGCGCAGGCTTTCAGTCTTCATCCTCTTCAGCGTATGCTAATGTAGCTCAATTTTTTATGGGTGCGCAAGGTGCAGTTGGTGAAAGATCAAATTTGGAAACAGTAACATTTTATTGCTCACTTCTTTAAATACTGAAAGCCGTAGCTAATTCAAATTAATGATTACGTATATACAACGGCAAATCAAGGCAATACCGGAACAGGGCACGCGGTCCCGCTATAGTCGGACATTGTTTCGCTATTCGATTAATAATACCATAATTTGTAATACACTATCATAGAAATAGCTTGGCGTCCGCCTGTCACCTGATCTTTCCTGGGCTACGCATGTCGCAGCCATCTCATTTAAAGCTTCGAAGTCTGTCAGTTATCCAAGTGGAAACGTACGGGGCACTGTTTTTGATGTACAGAAATTAACATATCTAACCTATGTTCATCCGCAACTGAAATTCACTCCATCAACATGTTCCCCATATCAGGAATACCTTATCAGTAGTTGGAAGCTGTTCAGAATAGAGCAGCCAGATTTATTTAGTGTAAGTATAACCATCTTTCTTGCAACACTGGGATAAAACAAATATTTGACTTTGGTCGTTGGAAACTCCCCATGTGATGGCTCTTCTCTGTCTTTCTGCAGATACACTGCTATCAATAAATGTCACCATCTGCCGATTCGTGTATTCCTACGCATGTGACGACGGCTTCAGAACTGGCTGTTTCATGCGCATACATGGTGAAATGCTGGCATTTAACTCATCATTGCTGCCTCGAGCTATTGCACATTGGCACAAATTCCAAAACGCTTATCTATCTATCTATCTATCTATCTATCTATCTATCTATCTATATCTATCTATCTCTATCTATCTATCTCTATCTATCTATCTCTATCTATCTATCTCTATCTATCTATCTATCTATCTCTATCTATCTATCTATCTCTATCTATCTATCTATCTATCTATCTATCTATCTATCTCTATCTATCTCTATCTATCTCTATCTATCTATCTATCTATCTATCTATCTATCTATCTATCTATCTATCTATCTATCTATCTATCTATCTATCTATCTATCTATCTATCTATCTATCTATCTATCTATCTATCTATCTATCTATCTATCTATCTATCTATCTATCTATCTATCTATCTATCTATCTATCTATCTATCTATCTATCTATCTATCTATCTATCTATCTATCTATCTATCTATCTATCTATCTATCTATCTATCTATCTATCTATCTATCTATCTATCTATCTATCTATCTATCTATCTATCTATCTATCTATCTATCTATCTATCTATCTATCTATCTATCTATCTATCTATCTATCTATCTATCTATCTATCTATCTATCTATCTATCTATCTATCTATCTATCTATCTATCTATCTATCTATCTATCTATCTATCTATCTATCTATCTATCTATCTATCTGCCATAGGGCTTTACATTACATTACATATCACGGTGAACAAATAATCTACGTGCACCCAAGACGCCGATACTAATGTTACCAAACCGGTTTTCTGGAATTCAGAAACACAGAAGGGTCGCTTTAGATAACCAGACTTCATGCAAGAACTCTCGGAACACATAGGAATCCATAACTGCTGCAGCACCGCTTTTACGTCCTACCATTTGAGGTGATGCGATGATGCGATGCCGGACTACCACGTGTCGCGAACTGTTGACACTAACCGCCGCATCCAGAAATGCATCATAACTTGAAGCCCATGCCTCATTTTATACAGATGACACTTCCGGTGATTGCGCCGAAGTGTACGCAATGAGCGTTCTTGGCACATTCACGCCTGGCGTCATTTAGATGAAGTCAAGCGTGGGCTCCAAGTTAAGATGCAGTTCTGAATACGGGGGTAAATACCACTGCCGTGGGTTTGTACTTTTCAAATCTTTGTCTTTTTTTTCACATTAAGGCCCTTGTAAATGCAACAAAAGATCCTTACCAGCACTTTCATTTGTTTCCGCCGTTAAGGGCTCCAGGCGTTGGAGATATTCCGATGGAATGAAAATGTAGTCTGCCTTTTCCTGGCAGCCTGTTGACGTCACCGTGCAAGGTTCTTGGAACCCGCAACTCTTGGAATTCACGATTCGCACATCGCTTTTTAGGAACTGCGTTGCCCCTAGGGCAAGTGCACCTTCTCTTTTTGGCCAATATTTTGGAACCTCAATGATGAATGACTTGAAGTAGAGTCTTCCGTCTGTTGCTCTGTGTAGGAACCGTGATGCTGATTCGAGGAGGGCCTGCACGTCGATAGTCACCAGTTACAACTTTGTAGGCCTTGGGATACAGCAGCAATGTTATAAGCATGAAATAGAATTGCACGCGCCCTTTCATTTTTCTGACGGGGCAAAAAAAAAGGTGAATACCTCGCCTACTTGTGAATCGATGTTTTCAATCCCCAGCTACCGCTATCTTGCAAGCTTCATTGTCACTGTTGGCGGAATTTATGTGACCGTTCATTGAGGAAACATACAGTAGAGCAAAATATTCAGTCAAACCGAATCAACAGATTCTTCTCCTAGAAGTCTGTCTTTCCTTGCTGTGCTGCTACTGCTCTGTTACTTTTCAATTCTAAGCGCCCACATCGAAATGTACCAGTTGACATAATATCCGCGTGACCTCCACTTCATGGTGAGTTCTCGGCGAGCCAGCAGTTGTTGACGTCACAAGATAGACGCCACAATATAGAGGAGGTGCAAACAGTCCTATGTTATTTTCGTCAATTTGTGGTCTTCAAAAGCCCTGTTCTCCCTATGAATGACAAATAAATTATTGCAAATGAGTTTCAGTGTAACTCCACTTATTTTATTCATGTACCCTAAAAGCCCTTTTTCAGGCATTACATAAGGCTTTACATTACGTTACATAGCATATCACGGTGAATAAATAATGAAGGTATAGAAGCAAAACGGCCGCCATTTGCTGAGAAGATAACTTGATAAAACATATTGAAAAATACAGTGCAAACACTGAGAATATACTGGAAAAAGTAGAACTACAACGCTAGTCACAACAGTAGCGAATAGTATATTTTTAACCAGTCGACACAATACAATTCTAACAGTCGGCACGCAATAAGCGCTTCAGCTTGCGAACCAAGGTGCTGTTTGTATTGTCTGTATGTAGTATTTGCTAGCACTACATAACATTCTTATGCAGTGTCCCTTTGACTACGGAAACTTGTAACTTCATCTATGCTCTGATAATCATAGGCAATTTCGGGTGACCAAGCTTTTATGTGTTCTGTGCTGTATCCTTCACTAAAACCATGAACACAGTAAAATTTCAATAGCCCGAAAGCCCCTATAGCTTCATTATTGATGACCTACGCCACACAGGCGCTTAGATTACGTTTCTCAATATATGGGGTGTTAAATGTAGCATTTTGCAGTGATTATTTTTCGGTAAAGTATGGTCAGCCGAGAAACCAAATTTGAGCGGGCTCTCCGCTGTCGGCCTGAGTTCATCAGGAGACTAGCGACAGAATTACTGAGAGTTTAATCAAGTTTTATGCTACGACGCTCGCTGAACATAGGTTCTGTTAGCTTACTAAATAAGATTTAAAGAAAGGTTGAACTCTTGGAGCACGTACCTTTAGGTTGCGGATAATGTCTTCGTTTGGCGCAACATCCGGCTCGATTGATACCCTAATATTGGTGTAGCCACCATCGCTCTTGTCGATGCCCCCAGAGTCGGCGCTCACCAAACAGAAAAACCACAGGGTCACTGCGAGTGTCCCTTGGGAGGCGCCCATAACTGTTCTGTAACGGGACCGATGAGGCAAACGTTATGTAATACGGTTTACATCCACACAAAGGAGTGTATACTTAATACAAATGGGCTGTTTGAAAAACTGGTAGCAAGCTTTAACGCCTGGGGGCCGCCTCCGTCCAAAGCTCACATTGGGAGGTGGAGGCCGCGGCCTTCCCAGGGCCCCGCCTCTTTCGCGTTGGTGACCTTCATTCCCGCAACAACTGCGCTACTCGGCAACAAAGACGGTGAATCAGTTGACGCCACTGCACACAAAGCAAGCTCCACAGGCAACTGAAGAAAAGCAACGCAAGCCACCCAGCGCGAAGACTTCATGACAAAGTAAAAAATGTGCCCCATGCTGACCTGACTTGCTCAGAAACACTCCGCCGAATAAAGGTTCGAGAAATGGCAAAAAAACGACGCACAAAAGTATGAAGTCAAGTAATACTTAGCCAGGCCATACCTTTGACGGGTACTGGTTGAACCCAAGGCGTCGGGGACTGGACTGTTCGAAACAAGGCGTCAGCGATTGGCGCGTGGCGCAGCCGTGCTTCGTCGTCGAGAGCGCTGCTGCTGATGATGATGATGGTGGTGGTGGTGATGGTGATGATGATAATAATAATAATCCCCTTGAACGCAATTGGGAGAAATGACGGCTCGGGACGCAACACGCTCAGAAAAGGTGGCTTTGTCCTTGCTCTCAGTACCCCTTCTTGTGTTGGAAATAGCTGCACCGCGTTTTGTTCGCACTGAACGACTGGAACTGGCGAATGCGCGCTTTCGCCTAATGACCTCCGGGCATTGTTAAGCAAACTGGACAGCTTGTAGAAAGCGCCAACCACATATATGTTTAAAAAGGACACGCCTGTGCATTCACTTAGGAAGATTTCAATTCTCTGCGCAACTACCTTCTACTCTCGCCAATTCATTTGTATTGTATATAGGATTCGTTGACTTAAATAGGAAACGGAATATTAATAAAACAATACTACCCCGCTCTAACATGGTACGTGATGACGGTGGTTAGCCAACGCCAAGGAAACACCGAGCAGACGCTGTGGATCAGGGGAACATTCGTAACAGCATTCGCTCGTACTACTTGCTAAGGAGGCTGCAAGGTAAATGCAGGGAAAGCTTGCTGGTAAAGCGAAGCCCTGCAGTAGCGGTCATGTAAATGCAGCTTATGGTTATGGCATCAAAAAATTTTTGCCTCAATCCACCAACCATGCAGCACGTAATAGAATGGCAAGCAGACGCTCAGCAGACATCGCGGTGCGGACAACGCGGCGGGGATGAACACATCTCGAGGGCCATTCGGCCATCCTGTTGGCTCAGAATTCGTGTGGTTCCATAGGGCTGCAACCAGCCAGCTATCTTGCTCCTTGGCGTCGGCGTCACATCCGATACAGGAAGTCGAGCATGGTTCCGGCATAAAACACTTTCGTGTTAAAAATTCAGTGCCCTTCCACTCTCTGAAGAAAGATGACCGGCGAAGCCGTTTATGTGGGCCCCTCAATAGCAAACTGCACCTCTGCCGCGGATCGGCGCGGTATCGCACAATCTCTGGGATGGGCCCACGTATGGGGAGTGCTTAACGCCTGCTTTACCCCCGCCACGGGTCGCCCCGGCATTGCACTTTCTTCGTGATCGGCCCACGTAAGGGGAGAAATTCTCAATTACACGGCTCAATACACGCACGTATTTTTTTTCCAGAACCTTCACTCTTAAAGAAGTTTACACCCTTTGGGCTGTATTTTGTCGCCAAATACTAATCGTCATCTGTCTTGTCCGCATATCCTTTCTTTAACGCTGCGAGTCCGGTACTTCCTACTCACGAACGGCTTGCACTTTATCAGCTTGACACAGCATTCTCGACAGGAAAGTAGCGAGCGCCAAGTTTTCAAGAGAGGTTATTGTTGCAGGCAAGATAAGCCCCAAATATTGTAAACTTTTTTAAGGTGTAGCCATTGAGTTTCCTGAGGCACTGGGACACCAACTCGAGTGCCTCCAACATTCGAGGCAAATGCTGTACTATTTCACAACCGCTCCGTTGCAGAAGGTGTCTGGCGGTGCCATGCCACCTACTTCCCAATAGGTATGTGTCCTTCCAAACATCTGGATTTCCTGTAGCTGCCGAACGTCAAGCTGGGAGAGTGCGTCTGCTCATTTTACAGGTGAGTGCCTCGCAGTAGCACTCGTCTGCCTCTCACAGCAGCAGCGGGTGCTCGACTATTTAACCAAAGTTGTGATGGGCACAGGGGGCTGCCCAGAGACCTTTGTAAATTATTATAGGGCCCCTTTTCGAGCTGAGAAACCAAATAAACAACTTAGCACCAAGTCCTAGTAACCTCTTTGCCCGTGTAAACAAACGAGGGTTTCCAGTGGCACCCGGGTTCGAAACGAGCGTCTCAGCATTGGAACCGGACGCTCTACCATTTCACGAACCCTGATAATGCACATGCTGATGCCAATTTAGGTGCTGAATAAACATATATAGAAAGTTTGGCTTTCCCGCAAAGAGAGGAGAGCCTATAGCCCGTTACAATGCCGGCGGGACAGTTTCCACCAATTCTCGGACAAGTGTTAGCTGGTTCGGCGAAGGCATGAGTCCCGGGAATTATGCAGCTGCTGTCGCTTATTTGCAAGATGGATAGACAGACACGCGCAGATCGGCTTTCCCGCAAGAAAATATAAGCCTAGACGCCGTTACAATGTCGATGAGGGAAATTCATTGTAAGTCGTCGCGATGGCTTAGCGGCTATGGTGTTGCGCAGCTAAGCACGAGGTCAAGGGATCAAATGCCTGCCATGGCGGCGTCTTTAGGATGCGGGCAAACAACAAAAACCCCGTGTCCTGTGCATCGGGGATATGTTAAACATACCCTGATGGTCAAAATTAACCAGGAGTCCCCCACTGCTGCGTTATATCAAAATCAAATTATGGTTTTGGCACGCAAAACCCCATGCTCCCGGTGAAACATGTTCTAAGGAAAGGCCTGGTTCAGCGTTTATATATCTCCCCTTGGTAATACATCTGTCAACACCATCTGCGAAATTATTAAACAGACATACGCAGATTGGCTTTCCCTCAAACATACGTTAGCCTTGAGCCAGTTACAATATCGACCCGTCAAGAACAGCATTCCTCTGGAAAGCACTAGTTCAACGCATGCATCACGCCCACTGCTAATGCATGAGCTGACGCCGATTTACCAGTTGAATAAACGGACAAGGCTTTGAAGGAAAGAACAGTAAGTCTACGGCCAGTTACATTATCGGCCTCTCAGCAACACCCGTCGAAACAAGGAAACGTCGGTAAGTTAAACTTGTTGATTGCGCAGATCAGAGCACGGTCACAGGCAAGTGCTGATTTCCCCCACCGTCGGAGTGACAAGCATTCAGATATCCTGGCACGAGGACTTCATGCCCGCCATCACTGGCAATCAAAATCACCTGGGAGACCTGCTGAGGTCTCCCAGCGTTTGCTGAGGTCTCCCAGCGTTACCACTTCACTGGGTTGTACCGTGGCGCGTACAGCACTGCAACAAGGCTCCACCCGGCCCCATGCTTCACTTGGCCGCAGGAGCCATGGCAACGAGGAAACTCCGGTAAGCCAAACTCGTTGATTGCGCAGAGTAGAGCACGCTCATCGCCAAGCGCTGATTACCACCACCGTTAGGGTGACAAGGATTCAGATATCCAGGCACGAGGACTTCATGCCCGTCATCACTGCCAATCAACATCCCCGAGTACACCTGCACCGGTCTCACCACGCTACCACTTCACTGGGTTGTTCCGTGGCGCGAACAGCACTGCAACAAGGCTCCACCCGGCCCCATGCTTCACTTGGACGCAGGAGCCGTGGCAACGAGGAAACACCGGTAAGCCAAACTCGTTGATTGCGCAGATTGGAGGACGGTCATCGGAAAGCACTGATTTCCACCACCGTTCTGGTGACAAGCATTCAAATATCCTGGCACGAGGACTTCATGCCCGCCATTACTGCCAATCAACATCACCGGGGACACCTGCTGAGGTCTCGCAGCGCTACCACTTCACTGGGTCATTCCGTGGTGTTACCAGAACTGCAAAAAATTATCCGCCCGGCCCCACGCTTCTCTTGGTTGCAGGAGCCGTGGCAACGCGGAAACGCCGGTAAGCCAAACTCGTTGATTGCGCAGATAGGGGCACGGTCATCGGCCAGCGCTGATTTCCACCACCGTTATGGTGAAAACAATTCAGATATCCTGCCACGAGGACTTCATGCCCGCCATCAGTGTCAATCATCACCGGCGACACCTGCTGAGGTCTCGCAGCGCTTCCACTTCACTGGGTCATCCGTGGCGTTACCAGAACTGCAAAAAATTATCCGCCCGGCCCCACACTTCTCTTGGTCGCAGGAGCCGTGGTAACGAGGAAACGCCGGTAAGCCAAACTCGTTGATTGCGCAGATTGGAGCACGGTCATCGGCAAGCGCTGATTTCCACCACCGTTGGGGTGACAAGCATTTAGAGATCCTGGCACGAGGACTTCATGCCTGCCATCACTGCCAATCATCACCGACAACACCTGCTGATGTCTCACAGCACTACCACTTCACTGGGTCATTCCGTGGCGTTACCAGAACTGCAAAAAATGATCCGCCCGGCCCCACGCTTTTCACTTGGCCGCAGGAGCCGTGGCAACGAGGAAACTCCAGTAAGCCAAACTCGTTGATTGCGCAGATCGGAGCATGGTCATCGGCAAATGCTGATTTCCACCACCATTGTGGTGACAAGCGTTCAGATATCCTGGCACGAGGACTTCATGCCCGCCATCACTGCGAATCAACATCACTGAGGACACCTGCTGCGGTGTCACAGCGCTATCACTGAATTGGGTCGCTCCGAGGCGCTACCAGCACTGCAATAGAAGGATCCGCCTGGGCGCGTGCTTCACTGGGCACCTTTGACTGTGGCAACAAGGAAACGCCGCTAAGCCAAACTTTTTCGCCGCGCAGGTTAGTCTTCGCTTTTATACGGCATTTGCTGCTTTTGTTTTGTCACGCCTGCTGCTGCCAAGGTTACTGGCGCGGTTTTTTTAGCGATGCCTAGTAATGCAGAACTTCCTCGTGATGTTGATGCCCTTCGGCAAGTAACCGCAGAAATGCGTCGAAGTTTGCGCATGATCAACCAGTTGTATGAAGAACCTATAGAAGAGGTGGCGCTTTGAGTGCAAAGAACAAGAGGCGTATAAAAGAAAACGAAATGCTGGCTAGACGGGTTCGTAAGACGGGGCAGTATTCTCACTCAAGCAATGTCGAGATCGAAGGTGTGCCGTGCACGCAGGTTGAGAACTGTTTCTCTGTTCTGCAAAAACATTAATGACGAGATTGGCTGCCCTGTGGCGCCATCTAACGTGGACACTGTTCACCGCGTCCCCGCGAAGAATGATAAACATATAATAGCATGCTTCTGTTCCCGCTCTAAAAAGGCTGAATTCGTAAGTAAAGCCCGGAAACACGACTAAACACTACCACTTCAAGCTCCCCCCCCCCCCCCCCCCCCCACTCGCAGAGACCAAGGTCTTTATTGACGGCTACTCAGCGCAAAACAACAAACTTCTGTTTGCTCATTCCCTCAAACTAAAAACACTGCACAAGTGGAAACTCCTATGGAGGGAGAACTGCCGCATTAAAGCCCGAAAGACAAAAGGGAGCCGCGTGAACGTCATATCTAGCGCATGCGACCTTTCGCTAATCGCTTCGTAGCCGTCCAAACCTTTTTTTTCATGTCAAATCGAATAAATATTCCAGACAATGTATAGTTGTTCAGAAGAACTAAAACATTGATTAATAACATCAAGCTCACGCATAACTATCTGATTCACCTTAACATACATAGTTCATAGTTAACAGTTCTAATAGACAACTATGATAACATGATAGATTTCTTTTGTAATCTACAAAACCCTTTAAGTATCATTTGCCTCCAGAAGCACGGCTGACAAATGCTGATGGTAATATGTTTGGTATTCCCGGATACACAATGGAAGTATGTGTTGGAAAGCATGTTCGGTATGGTGGTTTAGAAATTCTCGTCTAAGGTAACCAGCCATATCCTAGTCGCCATGATCTCTCTTTCTCTTGAGCTAACGTGGAACCTGTATTTTTAAATTCGATAAATATTTTCTTTAAGCTAACAGTAGAAGCACAATAATTCGATTAGTATATCGCTTCCGATCATCTTGTTCCGCTAGTTTTTGTTTCCAACTAGATGCTATCTTTAATATCATTGCAAACGAAAACAAAAATGGCGTTGTCCTCGGTGACATAAACATACATGTTACTAACCCCTTTGATAGTCATTGCTTCAATTACAACAAGTGCTATGCAGGATATGGCCTAGACTTATGAATAACCATACCCACAAGATGTCCTCCGTCCGGATCACATTCAATAATAGACCATGTATTATCAAACTTTCGCCTAGAGCAATATGCCGGCGTAGTCACTGTTCCCATAAGGAACCACTTTTCCGTATTCGTTCTATTAAAATCTATTAACCAGCCATACCCCCGAAACATAAAAAGCGCTAGCTTTCACACCACTCAGTTCATTAATCAATTTGCAGAAATCAACTGGAACCCGATTCTTTCTATGGCAGACAACTGCTGGGTCGCTCCGGGGGGCTACCAGCACTGCAAAAAAAGTATCCACCTGGGCGCGCTCACCAGGAGCCATCACAACAAAGAAACGCCGGTAAGCCAAACTCGTTGACTGCGCAAATCCTGGCTTTCCAACAATTTAATAACAAATCTACAAGCGTGTCCTCACAATGTACGAACATAACACAGGATACTCACTATTTCTGAACCCCTAGGAACCCATGTACAACCAGATCCTCCTTTCACAGTACTAATAAATGTGATAACCTTCATTAAAATTAAAATGCCAACCCTTTAATGTAACTTTGAAGTCGCGGTAAATAACTTATTATAATAGACTTAGCGGACTCTTGAAAGAAGCCAAGTGCTCCTACTTTGAGAAATCGATCGTTAAGCACAAAAGTAATACCCGCAAGGCCTACAATACCATTAGGTCCTTTCTTCACCTGTCTTTACCAAACTAGACACTGAACAAGCCCACTGCAGGAAAAGGGGTAGTAATGGAAGTCATTGATATTGCAAATGAAATGATGCTTTTTTTCTGTCCTGTACATGATTATTCACAAAACAGTATACAACAGCCAGTACTCGGCCAAACCCCTAATTCCTTTACTTTTGCCCTACGTTACCCAAAGAAGTGTCCGATTCAGTCGCTAATTTAGGAACTAGTGGTGCCGGCCTTGATAATTTGCAGCTCTCCAAACTCAAATTGTTATCTTCTGATATCGGCGACGTACTCGCGCACATTATTAACTGCATATTTCAAACAGCCGTTTACTCCTATGAATTAAAAAACAGTAAAATAACTCCTATGTCCAAAAAAAGGTGGCAAAGGACAAATTTCAAACTACAGCCGATTCTGCATGTTATGCTTTTTTTAGTAAAGTTATTGAGAAAGTATTTGTAAACAACTTAACAAACTACCTTCACAAATTTAATCTTCTCTCGCCTGATCAATACGGGTTTCGTAAAGGTTATTCGACCTAAATAGCCATAACATCATTCATTTACAAAATAAAACACGCCCTTGACAACTGCTATTTTGTTGACTGAGTTTTCGTTGGCTTCAGTAAAGCATTTGACACCATCTGTCATAACATTCTTTCTTACAAGTTAGAAGCTCTGGGCATTCGTGGCCTAGCTCTTTCGCTGATCGGCAGTTGACTGACAGAGCGCAAGCTGTACATTTTGGTAGTTGACTCTCACCTAATAAATTAGTCACTAGGGGTGGGCCACTAAGCTCGCTCTTAGGCGCTTTTCCTCCTGTACATTAATGATCTTCCTCACTGTTTAACCAGTACTTCATCTATACTATATGCTGATGACACCACTATATTTACTTATAGCTGATGCATAAATATTGTAATGAACCGACTGAATTTTCACCTAAACACTTTATTCGCGTGGTGCACAAGTAATATACTTCAGAATAACATTTACAAAACTCAATTTATGCTTTTTCACACACATAAACGTGCCATCGCGTCCGCACCACCGCTCATCTAACAAACTCGTTATTTCACCTGCACATGAAGTTGTGTTTCTTTGCGTCAGACTTGACCCACACCTTAAGTTCAACTTGCATGTTGACAGGACCTAAAAATGCTTTTGGAATAAGAGCACTAACTTTATTGCGCTCGAATTTCCCACAATCGTAAGATCATCACTTTATTACACATTTATACATTGCGAGTTAGGATACTGTATCTCAGTTAGGCGAAGCACATATGCCGCGTCCATAACACGTCTACAATAGTTACAAAATCAAGCCTTGAGAATAATCAATTGCTCGAGTTACATGTCACATGCAGCACAAATTTTCACTTAAAAATACTACCAGTACGCTATATGCTCCAGCTCAAATTGGTTCTACTGACATACTGCACACTAAACCATAAAATAATTTTAGAGACATTTAATAGATCTGCTCTTACCAACACTAACAAAACGATATTTTCCTCATACAACATTTTTTTTCTCCCTCGAATAAACTGTGCTTGTGGAATGTTTACTTCCCTTTCTACGGCCATTAGCTACTGGAATTGCCTACCACCCACTATTAAAGCGTGACGCGCAACAAAGTAGGCGTAGCTACAGGCGCATGTGCACCATGTTGATCCGCTGTCTGTTCATTACTCAGTTCGCCGGCTGCCTTGCTGCCTCCGTGTTCCCAGAATGCTACTTCGCATGTCCCTGACGTCGCGCTTCACCTGACGTCATCATCGTTCCCTCGCCGTGTCGTGGATGTGGCGGGCGGTCAACACCTGGACGACCCTACTTTCCTTGCGGATAACAGCGGCAGCTTGCTCTTCGCTTCATCGGCCCGTGTCCCGCATACTCCGCCAGACAGGATTCACGTCACCATCCACCAGCCAATCAACGACAGATCAAGTTCCACGACGACATGGCTTACGGCTACAAAAGCATGCCCGGCAGTTCCCTTCTTCAGCGGGCGAGGCAGCAGCCACTTCCACTCTGTCTTTATGACTGATAATTTCTTAGTCCCTGTTTTTGATTCTTAACCGTGCCTTCCAATTGAAGATTTATCAATGCCTCCTGATGGTGTACTTAATCCTAAACCTAGATGCCAAGGTTTCGTGTGTTCCTGACGGTGTCCCGACTGTTTTCCTCATTCGATACTCTCTTTGGTGCACCAGACATCTAAAAATTATTTTTAGTAAATCTCTCTCAGCCTCCCTCGTGGAAACTGGCTAAAGTTTTCCCCTTATTTAGGTCTGGTAACGTCCAATTGTTATCTAGCTACACACCCATCTCCTTAACGGCACATTTATGTTAATTACTCGAAAACATTATCTTTAAACATATTGTGGAATTTCTTGAAACTAGTAAAATTTTATGCACCTATAGCATTGTTTTAGACGTGGCCTCAGCACTCTAACACAACTTACAGAATTCGTTCTCCACATCAGTAGCTCTTTAGACACAGGGGATCAGATTTATGCTAATTTTGCTGACTTTTCAAAGGTCTTCGACACTGTCTCACTTTCTTTCCCAGCGCTACACAATATGTGCGTTTCAACTCTACTAACGCACCCTTGACGGCTGTTTTCTCATGTGTTTCGCAAGGCTCAGTACTGGGTCCTCTTTTATTACTGCTTTACAATGATCTCCCCCTACGAACCTAAGCTAAAAAACACCTTTTTGCTGGTGATTGCGTTTTATATCATTCAATTCAATCTCCAACTGATCATGTCGTCCTTAATAATTATTTTGCTGACTTGTGTAACTGGTCAAAAGCATGGCAAATGAATATCTACTTTTCCAAAACTGTCTCCATGTCCTTTACACTACGCTCAGGCCCTTCCTTCTTTGCCTATGCCTTTAATAATATTACTTTAAATAGAGTGTTCAAATTCAAAATATTTAGGTATCTTACAACACAGTAATGTCACTTGTAACAAGGCCCTAAAAGACTAGGTTGCTTACATTGTACGCTGCGTCTTGCTCCTCGAGAAACTAAACTTCTAACATATAAAACCCTTGTTCTCCCCATTCTCGAATATGGCTGCGTTTTATAGAACCCATACAGGCATTGTGACGTTCTAAATCAAGAATCGGTCCTACCAGCCGTGGTTGCTCAGTGGCTATGGTGTTAAGCTGCTGAGCACGAGGTCGCGGGATTGAATCCCGGCCACGGCGGCCGCATTTCGGTGGGGGCGAAATGCGAAAACACCCGTGTACTTAGATTTAGGTGCACGTTAAAGAACCCCAGCTGGTCGAAATTTCCGGAGTCCTCTACTACGGCGTGCCTCATAATCAGAAAGTGGTTTTGGCACGTAAAACCCCATAATTATGACAAGGCCTTTTCGCCGTCTAACTCTCTTCACCCACTTGTTGAGCTCCGCAAACTTGAATGCCTAAAATTCATTCACACGTTAATCCATTCTCCTCGGCTCTCTTCACTAGATAGCTATCTGACTTTTTCCAAACTCTCACCTACAAGGAGTCACCATGCTCTAAATATTTCTTTTTTTTTTGCCCACACTGATTTCTTAAATTTACCTTTTTTTCTATCTACAATTGAACTCCGGAATTTATTACCGGGCAATCTCCGTTCGCTACCACTAAAAAAATTCCCGTTTGTTTATAAATGCTTGTATGTTGCTTGTTCATCCAACTTCTGCAATACCCTCATTGAGGCTGCAGTATATATAATTAAATAAAGAAAAACATTCAAAAGAGATATGAAGAAATATTTGCTAACGCCACTATGGCTACAGACTGATTACAATGAACATACATTGCCTAGAAATTTATTTTAACGTTTTCAATGCTTCTGTATTTGCTTAATGTATCGTGTTATTCTCTATCTCCCATAGTCATCTTTATTTTTTAATAGAAATTTGCCTTTTGCATAGCATCTGTACTTGCCTAATGTAATGCATTTAATCTCTATATTTCAGTGTCTTCCTTATTCTTTTTCTTAAAAATTGTTTGTTGTCGATCCATAGCACATATTGATCATTGCATAATTTCTGCTTCTATTTATCTGCAACATATACTTGGTCTGCTTCGCTACCTCGCCTTTATATATATATATATATATATATATATATATATATATATATATATATATATATATATATATATATATCTTGTGAGACGAGGTGTAGGCAGCCAGTCTCTTCTTTATTCTCTCGAGTGAGAGCCCCACCACCAGGCCCCAAAACGGTGATGATGAGTATGTACAGGTGAGCATATGAAGCGTATGAATATTGCTCACACTAATTTCCCCGCACGCGCAAGCGGCCAACCAGGCCGCGACTTAGCCAGGAGGGGAACGCCGAACGAATCGTTTGAGGCGCGAAACGTGAACGATCTCCGAACCACGACAACGATGGTCGGCAGAAACGTCTACGGGAGTAACGCGATAGTTCACGGGGGATGTATGTTGATTAATAATATAGGGTTCAAGGAAGCGGGATTCAAACTTCTCGCACAAACCGGGTGTACGAATGGGCGTCCGAAGGAGAACTTCCTCTCCAGGACGAAAGGAGACGTCGCGACGAGAGATGTCGTAACGTTGCTTGCGATCTAGCTGACTGACTTCTGTGTTGAAGCGAGCACGTTGACGGCATTCTTCAAGTCTCGAGACGAACTGTTCGGGTATACTGGCCGAGGTGTTAGTTGGGGCATTGAAGAAAGCGGCGTCGATGGTGAATGTCGGTGAACGGCCGTAAACTAGGTAGAAAGGTGAGTATCCCGTAGTTCGTTGGATAGCGGTGTTGTGAGCAAAAGTCACGAAAGGTAAAGTTTGTCCCAATTGTCGTGGTTTGGCCCGATATACATTGATATCATATCCATTAATGTGCGATGAAATCGCTCGGTTAAGCCATTTGTTTGTGAGTGATATGCGGATGTCGTCTTATGAACCGTGCCACAAGCTCCGAGTACTTCTGCGAGCATTGTTGACATGAAAGTCTTGCCGCGGTCGCTTAACAGTACACGAGGTGCACCATGGCGCAGCACAATGGCATCTAGAAAGAAGGTGGCAACGTCGGAGGCCGAACTAGAGCGTAGAGGAGCGGTATCTGCGTAACGTGTGAGCTGGTCAACAGCTGTCGCGACCCATCGATGACCCGCTGGCGTTATGGGCAGAGGGCGTTATGGGCGAAGAATAGGTACCCAGCGGCGTCCGTCGGAGTTGTATATGTAGCGGTACAGCACATCGTTGTCAAGCTTAAATAGTCGCAGTTGTCGACGTAATCGGGCATTTGGTGCAGATGTAGTTCCGCACAGGCGTTGGATAATGCTGTTGCAGTACGGGTCAGAACGTTGACACGAGGCGAGGTGAGTGACGCGATTGGAAGATAACGTGTCGGTAACCGATAGAGGTAATAACGGTAATAACGGGAGTGACGACTTAGTCTCATCATCAAGTGACGAGCAATGGAGAGATGTACTCGAAGCTAATAGTGGCAGCGGGCAGCGAGAGAGAGCGTCGGCATCTTGATGCTTTTTCCCAGACTTGTAGACAACGTCAAAATCGTACTCTTCTAAGCGTACCACCCAGCGACCAAGTCGTCCGGACAAATTTTTGATTGACGACAACCAGCATAAGGCGTGGTGGTCGGTTATGACTGTGAAATGGCGTCCGTAAAGATATGGTCGAAATTTTTGGATCGCCCAAACTACTGTCAGACATTCCTGTTCTGTGATCGAGTAATTCTTTTCGGCAGCTGTTAGTGCGCGACTGGCATAGGCAACAACTCTCTCTCGTGAGGTGGTATCACGCCGTAAAAGTACAGCACCGATGCCATGGCCACTAGCGTCGGTGTGCAAGCAAGTTGGTGCGTTCTCATCGAAGTGACAGAGGACAGGGTCGGTGGTTAATGCCTGCTTGAGGGCTTGGAACGAAAGTTCGCAGTCATCTGTCCAAGGGAAAGCAGTGCCCGACGTGAGCAACTTGTGTAGCGGCGACGCCACGGCCGCAAAATGACTGATGAAGCGGCGGAACTAGGATGCCAGGCCCAAGAAACTTCTTAATTGCTTTTGATTTTCAGGGCGAGGAAAGCGAAGCACGGCAGCAACCTTTTCGGGATCTGGTCGAATGCCATCTTTGCTGATAAGATGGCCCAACACTTTGATGTTCTTTCTGGCAAAATGGCATTTCTTTGTGTTGAGTTGGAGTCCAGCGTTGGAAATGCATGTGAAAACTTCGTCCAAGCGCTCAAGGTGCTGACGAAAAGTTGTAGAAAAAATAACGATGTCATCTAAATAGCACAGACAGGTCTTCCACTTAAGGCCACGTAAAACTGTGTCGATCATGCGTTCAAATGTTGCAGGGGCATTACATAAACCGAATGGCATGACGTTGAACTCGTAAAGTCCGTCTGGTGTTGCAAAGGCTGTCTTGTCCTTGTCCGCTTCGTGCATGGGAATTTGCCAGTATCCGGATCGGAGGTCTAGACTAGAGAAATATTCTGCACCCTGGAGGGAGTCAATGGCATCGTCAATTCTTGGCATCGGATATACGTCTTTGCGCGTGATCTTATTCAGAGCCCGATAATCGACGCAGAATCGTACAGAGCCGTCTTTCTTGCGAACCAGCACGACAGGAGACGACCAAGAACTGGACAATGGCAGAATGATGTCTCTTTTGAACATGTCATCAACGTTATCCGCAATGATTTTCCGTTCTGCGGAAGACACGCGATACGGGCGGCGGCGAACAACCGAACTGCCTTCGGTTTCGATGCGATGTACTGCGACGGAAGTGCGCCCCAGAAGGTTGGAGTGGACGTCAAATAGGGCTCTGTGTTTCTGCAGGAGTGCCAGAAGGTCTTCTTTCTGCGCAGTGGTCAAATCGGGATCTATCGCGGCCGTTAAAGCAGCGGCAGCAGTGTGATAATCAGTTGTGGTAGACAAAGGTGGTGATTCGGTGTGAAGCGGTACGAGCGAAAGAGGTTCGGTGTCAGTAAAGCATGTCACAGTAGAGTCCTGGGAGAGCACAACTGGCGAAGAAGTAGGGTTGTGAACAGCGACTAACGCTCTACCGTCCTGAAACCGTACTAGGCTAGGAGTAATGCTAAGCCCACCAGAAATGCAGTAACCGCTCGGTACAAGGAACACATCACCATTAATAATAGTGTCGGAAGTCAGTGTCAGAATATGCTCATTGCCCGCGGGAATGAAACAGTCGGTAGACGTGAAAAAACGCAGGCTATGAGCATCGACAGCGGACGAAGATTCAGTGTCCGTCATATGAATAGTTCGCTGACGGCAAGAGATGAAAGCTGAGGCGGAGGACAGGAAGTCCCATCCCAAAATCATCGCGTAAGTGCACGAAGACAGCACGACGAACTGAATGTGGTGGAGGATGCCATCAATGAAAACGCGCGCAGTGCAAACACCGGAGGGCTGAACAAGAACTGCATTAGCACAACGAAGGGGAGGGCCATTATACGGTGTCTTCACTTTTCGCAATCGAGAACACAAGTCAGCACTAATAACGGAAAGCGATGCACCTGTGTCAACCAAGCGTTCGATTCGGACGCCTTCAACACACACCAAAAGTACATTTGATGGGCGCTCCGGAGGAGTTTCACGTTGTCCAAAAGATGCAGCTTTCCCTCCTGAAGCTGCACCATCTAGTTTTCCAGGTGGTGATCGGAGGACGAAGTAGCCGGTCGTAGAGGCGAAGAAGAGCGCCGCATCGGTGATGGAGAGCGACGACGCGGGAAACGCAATGAACCGGCAGTGTTGAAGTCCTGTGGAGATGGGGAACGTCGTGGATAATAATCGTAGTCAGAACACCGACGTCGTGGTACAGGGCCAGAAAACTGATCCCTTTGAAAGCCGTCATAGCCACGTCTTTCATCTTGCTGGCGGCGTCGGCAAAACCTGGAAATGTGGCCACGGATGGCGCAGTAGTAACAAACCGGTCGAGGTGGGCTCCATGCGTTATAAGACGGAACAGGCGATGGTCTTGCAGTGATAGGATTCAGGGACATGTGCGGTGCAGGTGCCTGTTGTGGTGGCTGCTGGGAGGGTGGCACTATAGAGACAACCTGAGCGTACGTTGGCGTATGGATAGGGTGCGGGCTCGTGATTTGCGGGCAGGTCGCGGCAGCTAACTCTTCCCTTACGATATGGCGTAGGCCGCCACCAGGAGGCGTCAGATGGGCCTCAGGAGGGTTTGACGAAGCTTGGGCGTGCAGTTCCTCACGGATGACGGAGCGAATCAAGGCACGTAGGTCGCTGTCGTTGGACGCCTTGAAATCAGATGTGTCAGGGTGTAAGCGGAGCGTATGAAGCTCATCGAGACGCTGACACGTACTGATGATGGCGACGGTAGTGGGATTCAGCACTACAAGAGCATTGACTGCCGCAGTCCCAATACCCTTGAGCAGGTGGCGTACACGGTCACTTTCTGCCACCGAGGTGTTCACGCGGCGGCAGAGGGCGAGAACGTCCTCTATGTACGAAGTGTAGGACTCGCCGGAGTGCTGAACACGCTCAGCAAGCTTCTTCTTAGCGATATCGGAGCGGACAGACGAGTTCGCGAAAATCTGGCGTAGATGGTGTTTAAAGATGCTGCAGTTGACCAAATCAAGCTCATGATTGTAAAACTAAGTTTTCGGAACTCCGGTTAGGTAGAAGGCGACGTGAGCAAGTTTTGCTGATTCACTCTAGTGGTTAAAGTCACTCACGCGCTCGTATAGCTCCAACCAGTCGTCAACGTCGTCACCTGGAAGCCCAGCAAATACCGGTGGATCCTTCTGAGGGGTGGTGACTGTCCAAGAAGGGGTTCCCGCAGGAGTAGGCAAGGTGGATGTCGTGGTACTGGTCTGCTGGTCTTGCGACATGGGTGAGTGCAGTTGGTAGAGGCGGCGACCCGAGCGGAGCTCCAGGGATGTAGCGTAGGTGAAGCTGGAGAGAGACCGGGAGCGAGAGGGCGAAGGAACCGGACAGCACACTCCACCACTTGTGAGACGAGGTTTAGGCAGCCAGTCTCTTCTTTATTCTCTCGAGTGAGAGCCCCACCACCAGGCCCCAAAACGCTGATGATGAGTATGTACAGGTGAGAATATGAAGCGTATGAATATTGCTCACACTAAATATATATATATGTGTATGTATGTATATATGTCATTCCTATGATTGCTTTTATCTATTTCCCTGTAGTATCCCATCTGCTTGTGTTTGACTTGCACTTCAATTATTGTAAGCAACTTTCTTGTATTTGATTATCTACTTCATAAACTCACTGTAGTCTTATGATTGTGACTGCTATGTTGCCATAATGTACAATTACTATATTGTGAAATTACTAATATGAGGTCCCCGTACAGTTATGGTAACCGGGGGCCTACACATGTACAAATGATGAATGATGAAGGCAAATAAATAAATTCTTTGCAAAGCTTCGGTTCGGAGAATACATCACCCCAACGGCTAATACATGAGCTGATGTGAATTTACCAGCGGAACAAACGCACAACGCTTTCCTGCAAACAATGGTAAGTCTAGAGCCAGTTATATTATCGTCTCTTCAGGATTCCAACCAATTGGGAACGATTAAAGCGACAAAAAAGCGCTTTTCGGGGATAAGCCAAATCTTCGCAATAAAGAAGTGGTATAAAAAAACAGCCTTAGCATTTTTCCCGAAAACGTTCATTCTCAAATCAGTGTTTATTCTTCGCGTAAACCCCTTATAAGCAGGCGTATTATCAGGGGCAACGATTTATGCGGGGAAAAGCGCTTTTCGAGAGAAGTGAGAAAGCTTCGCAGAATCGTAATTTTCCTGTGTTTATAGCCTTAGCATCTTTCCCAAAAAAGCTAATTTTCAAATTGATGCTTATTCTTCGCGTAAACCCCTCAAAAGCATGCGTATTATCACGGGGAACAATTTAGGCTAGAAAAAAGTGATTTTTGAGAAGTGAAAAATCTTCGCAGAATCAAAATTTTTGAAATTTGCATTTTTCAAAAAAATTGCATTTTTCATTTTCCATTTTGCAATTCGCATTTTTCCCAAAAAAGGTCATTTTCAAATCGATGTTTATTCTTCGCGTAAACCCTTTATAATTACTCGTATTATCACAGGGAACAATTTAGGCGACAGAAAATTGCCTTTTGGGAAGTGAAAACTCTTCGCAGAATCAAAATTTTCCTGGCTTATAGCCTTGGCATTTTTCACAAAAACGCTCATTTTCAAATCGATGTTTACTCTTCGCGTAAACCCCTTATAAGCATACGTATTATCACGGGCAAAGATTTAGGCGAGAGGAAAGTGCTTTTTAAGAGAACTGAAAAAGCTTCGAAGAATCGAAATTTTCCTGGGCTATATAGGCCTACCATTTTTCAATTTTATGGGGAAAAATTATTCTTTGCCTAATCGTTCATTTGTCGAGTTAAACGGCTTCTGCGCATGCACTGCGACTGATATGCGGAGAACCAGCGCATTAGAGACACTTTATTTTTTGTCGGAAAAATGATATTTTCATGGGCTACAGGCTTACCGTTTTTTCAAATTTAGAGGAAAAATTATTCTTTGCCTAATCGTTCATTTGTCGAGTTAAACGGCCTCTGCGCATACCCTGGGACTGATATATGCGGAGAACCAGCGCATTCATCATCATCATCATCATCATCATCAGCCTAGTTACGCCCACTGCAGGGCAAAGGCCTCTCCCATACTTCTCCAACTACCCCGGTCATGTACTAATTGTGGCCATGTTGTCCCTGCAAACGTCTTAATGTCATCTGCCCACCTAACTTTCTGCCGCCCCCTGCTACGCTTCCCTTCCCTTGGAATCCAGTCCGTAGCTCTTAGTGACCATCGGTTATCTTCCCTCCTCATTACATGTCTGGCCCATGCCCATTTCTTTTTCTTGATTTCAACTAAGATGTCGTTTACCCGCGTTTGTTGCCTCACCCAATCTGCTCTTTTCTTATCCCTTAGCGTTACACCCATCATTCTTCTTTCCATAGCTCGTTGCGTCGTCCTCAATTTCAGCAGAACCCTTTTCGTAAGCCTCCAGGTTTCTGCCCCATATGTGAGTACTGGTAACACACAGCTGTTGTACACTTTCCTTTTGAGGGATAGTGGCAAGCTACTGTTCATGATTTGAGAATGCCTGCCAAACGCACCCCAACCCATTCTTATTCTTCTGGTTATTTCAGTCTCATGATCCGGATCCGTGGTCACTACCTGCCCTAAGTAGATGTATTCCCTTACCACTTCCAGTGTTTCGCTACCTATCGTAAACTGCTGTTCCCTTCCGAGACTGTTAAACAGTACTTTAGTTTTCTGCAGATTAATTTTCAGACCCACCCTTCTGCTTTGCCTCTCCAGGTCAGTGAGCATGCATTGCAATTGGTCTCCTGAGTTACTAAGCAAGGCAATATCATCAGCGAATCGCAAGTTGCTAAGGTATTCTCCATCAACTTTTATCCCCAATTCTTCCCACTGCAGGCCTCTGAATACCTCCTGTAAACATGCTGTGAATAGTATTGGAGATATCGTATCTCCCTGTCTGACGCCTTTTTTTTAAAGGGATTTTGTTGCTTTCTTTGTGGAGGACTACGGTGGCTGTGGAGCCGCTATAGATATCTTCCAGTATTTTTACATATGGCTCATCTACACCCTGATTCCGTAATGCCTCCATGACTGCTGAGGTTTCGACTGAATCAAACGCTTTCTTGTAATCAATGAAAGCTATATATAAGGGTTGGTTATATTCTGCACATTTCTCTATCACTTGATTGATAGTGTGAATATGGTCTATTGTTGAGTAGCCTTTACGGAATCCTGTCTGGTCCTTTGGTTGACAGAAGTCTAAGGTGTTCCTAATTCTATTTGCGATTACCTTAGTAAATACTTTGTAGGCAACGGACAGTAAGCTGATCGGTCTATAATTTTTCAAGTCTTTGGCGTCCCCTTTCTTATGGATTAGGATTATGTTAGCGTTCTGCCAAGATTCCGGTACGCTCGAGGTTATAAGGCATTGTGTATACAGGGTGGCCAGTTTCTCTAGAACAATCGGACCACCATCCTTCAACAAATCTGCTGTTACCTGATCCTCCCCAGCTGCCTTCCCCCTTTGCATAGCTCCTAAGGCTTTCGTTACTTCTTCTGGCGTTACCTGTGGGATTTCGAATTCCTCTAGGCTATTCATACTTCCACTATCGTCGTGGGTGCCACTGGTACTGTATAAATCTCTATAGAACTCCTCAGCCACTTGAACTATCTCATCCATATCAGTAACGATATTGCCGGCTTTGTCTCTTAACGCACACATCTGATTCTTGCCTATTCCTAGTTTCTTCTTCACTGTTTTTAGGCTTCCTCCGTTCCTGAGAGCATGTTCAATTCTATCCATATTATAGTTCCTGATGTCCGCTGTCTTACGCTTGTTGATTAACTTAGAAAGTTCTGCCAGTTCTATTCTAGCTGTAGGATTAGAGGCTTTCATACATTGGCGTTTCTTGATCAGATCTTTCGTCTCCTGCGATAGCTTACTGGTTTCCTGTCTAACGGCGTTACCACCGACTTCTATTGCGCACTCCTTAATGATGCCCATGAGGTTGTCGTTCATTGCTTCAACACTAAGGTCCTCTTCCTGAGTTAAAGCCGAATACCTGTTCTGTAGTTTGATCCGGAATTCCTCTAATTTCCCTCTTACCGCTAACTCATTGATTGGCTTCTTGTGTACCAGTTTCTTTCGTTCCCTCCTCAAGTCTAGGCTAATTCGAGTTCTTACCATCCTGTGGTCACTGCAGCATACCTTGCCGAGCACGTCTACATCTTGAATGATGCCAGGGTTCGCGCAGAGTATGAAGTCGATTTCATTTCTAGTCTCACCATTCGGGCTCCTCTACGTCCACTTTCGGCTAACCCGCTTGCGGAAAAAGGTATTCATTATCCGCATATTATTCTGTTCTGCAAACCCTACTAATAATTCTCCTCTGCTATTCCTAGAGCCTATGCCATATTCCCCCACTGACTTGTCTCCAGCCTGCTTCTTGCCTACCCTGGCATTGAAGTCGCCCATCAGTATAGTGTATTTTGTTTTGACTTTACTCATCGCCGATTCTACGTCTTCATAAAAGCTTTCGACTTCCTGGTCATCATGACTAGATGTAGGAGCGTAGACCTGTGCAACCTTCATTTTGTACCTTTTATTAAGTTTCACAACAAGACATGCCACCCTCTCGTTAATGCTATAGAATTCCTGTATGTTACCAGCTATTTCCTTATTAATCAGGAATCCGACTCCTAGTTCTCGTCTCTCCGCTAAGCCCCGGTAACACAGTACATGCCCGCTTTTTAGCACTGTATATGCTTCTTTTGTCCTCCTAACCTCACTGAGCCCTATTATATCCCATTTACTACCCTCTAATTCCTCCAATAACACTGCTAGACTCGCCTCACTAGATAGCGTTCTAACGTTAAACGTTGCCAGGTTCAGATTCCAATGGCGGCCGGTCCGGAGCCAGGTATTCTTAGCACCCTCTGCAGCGTCACAGATCTGACCACCGCCGTAGACAGTTGCTTTGCGGCTGCTGGGGACTGAGGGCCGGGGTTCGATTGTTGTATTCATATAGGAGGTTGTGGCCAAGTACTGCACCAGGGTGGCCAATCCTGCTCTGGTGAGAGAGTGCGTTACCGGTTCTGGTCACCGGGATCAGGCCGCACTCCAGGCCTGTTTGTGCAATTTTCTCAACACACGGTTTTTTTTTGTATTTTCCGGTGGAGAATAGCGCGGCACCGGGATTTGAATCACGGTCATCTTGCACTGGAGACGGACACTCTACCGTCCCCGTAGTAGTTAAATTAAAAATTAATTTATGGGGTTGTACGTGACAAAACCACTTTCTGATTATGCACGCCGTAGTGGAGGACTCCGAAAATTTCGACCAGCTGGGGTTCTTTAACGTGCACCTAATTCTAAGTACACGGGTGTTTTCGCATTTCGCCCCCATCGAAATGCGGCCGCCGTGGTAGGGGTCCGATCCCGCGACCTCGTGCTCAGCAGTCTAACACCATAACCACTGAGCAACCACGGCGGGTCCCGCAGGAGTTGTACGCCTCATTTAACCTACAGTGGTGCCCTATTTGGTCAGTCAAGGTGTACCAATCTGAGCTCGGTTATACCGCATGGATGGCACTCGGCTAGAGAACCTGGTATTTATGACCTGCATATGTGAGTGTGAGGCCATACATATTTGAAGATATATATCTTTTTTTTTTATTTTTTTAGGAGGGTTCCCGTACAGTGATAAAATAAAGGAAAAGACATTAAAAGAAAGAAAAAAAAAGAAAGAAAAAAGGGCGGAAAAAAAAAGGAACATAACAGGTGATTTGAACTCGTGACCCTTCGATGTTGCCCGGAAAGATAGCTCAGTCGGTTGGTTCGTCAGGCCCCAGGCTACTTTCAAGCGCCACAGCTCCTGCTCCGAGCCTCACACTTTCTAGGAAAAATGGCCGCTCGAGGAGAAGAGCGAACTCGAGCGGCTTTAGAGGCTAGGAAAACTGCCTTAAAATATTTAGACTTGAGGGAAAGCTTCGTTAACAAACTATAACACGGCAATCAGCACTCGAATACGACGAGAGAAATTACTGAGACGTGGAAAATCCCCTTGAAAAAAAAATCTGGTTTGCGAGACAAATGCTTGTATGTATTGAACCTCTTAAAAGATGAGGGGGGGAAATATGCGCTCACCGAGAGGGCATCGTCAGCACGAGACATCCACAAGGCACCTTACAGAGATGTGGAGAGCTTCGCGGCCGGAACGAAGCCTCCCCTCTCCGCCGGCCAAGAGGGGGAAACGCGCTTTCCGATCGCTCAAGGTTGCGCGGACAAAGCATAACTCTAGCGTCTAGGAAAAGCTTAACCAGGTGCGTTGGCGGCACGCATAGCGTGGAAAGCTAGCCGCCAGAATAACTATACCAAGGACTGCTGCTGATGAGGGCGAAATAACTTTGTGTAATTATAATAACCGTAATAGGACTACTTTCGAAAAAAAAAGGAAACGGCCCAGAGGGCTATACTACGAGTGCTATGACTGATAGTTTTCTATATATATATATATATATTCATCTCATCTATGGGATCGCATGCGCGCGCTGTTGCTTTGTCTCTGCGTGTAGTATAGTTAAGCGCGCTAGTTTAAGGGCGGAGAAGAAGAAAGAAAAGAAAAGCAAAAACTGCAGCGCCGTGGTTTTAAAGCGCACCCGTGGTAGAGAAACGGAATGCGATATAAGCGTGCGTAGCCATGATACGCACACGACAAACTGCCTCAAAATATTTAGACTTGAGGGAAAGCTTCGGTAAGAAATGATAGCACAGCAATTAGCACTCGAATATAATAATAACCCTAATAGTAATTGTAAATATTCATCTCATCAATGGGATCTAATGCGCGCGCTGTTGCTTTGTTCTGTGTGTAGTAGTTAAGAGAGCCAGTTTAAGGGCGGAGAAGAAGGGAGGGAAGGAAAGTCTCTGAAGCAAAATTACAGCGCCGTGGTTTCAAAGCGCATCCCGTGGTAGAGAAACGGAAGGCGATATAAGCGTGCGTGGCCATGATACGCACACGACAAACTGCCTTAAAATATTTAGACTTGAGGGAAAGCTTCGTTAGCAAACGATAGCACGGCAATCAGCACTCGAATATAATTATAACCCTAATATTAATTGTAAATATTCATCTCATCTATGGGATCTAATGCGCGCGCTGTTGCTTTGTCTCTGCGTGTAGTAGTTGAGAGAGCCAGTTTAAGGGCGGAGAAGTGGGAAGGAAAGGATAGTCTCTGAAGCAAACTTGCAGCGTCGTGGTTTTAAAGCGCAACCGTGGTAGAGAAACGGAAGGCGATATAAGCGTGCGTGGCCATGATACGCACACGACAAACTGCCTTAAAATATTTAGACTTGAGGGAAAGCTTCGTTAACAAACTATAACACGGCAATCAGCACTCGAATATAATAATAACCCTAATACTAATCGTAAATATTCATCTCATCTATGGGATCTCATGCGCGCGCTGTTGCTTTGTTCTGTGTGTAGTAGTTAAGAGAGCCAGTTTAAGGGCGGAGAAGAAGGGAGGGAAGGAAAGTCTCTGAAGCAAAATTACAGCGCCGGGGTTTTAAAGCGCATCCCGTGGTAGAGAAACGGAAGGCGATATAAGCGTGCGTGGCCATGATACGCGCACGACAAACTGCCTTAAAATATTTAGACTTGAGGGAAAGCTTCGTTAGCAAACGATAGCACGGCAATCAGCACTCGAATATAATTATAACCCTAATAATAATTGTAAATATTCATCTCATCTATGGGATCTAATGCGCGCGCTGTTGCTTTGTCTCTGCGTGTAGTATAGTTAAGCGAGCTAGTTTAAGGGCGGAGAAGAAGAAAGAAAAGAAAAGCAAAAACTGCAGCGCCGTGGTTTTAAGGCGCACCCGTGGTAGAGAAACGGAATGCGATATAAGCGTGCGTAGCCATGATACGCACACGACAAACTGCCTTGAAATATTTAGACTTGAGGGAAAGCTTCGGTAACAAATGATAGCACAGCAATCAGCACTCGAATATAATAATAACCCTAATACTAATTGTAAATATTCATCTCATCTATGGGATCTAATGCGCGCGCTGTTGCTTTGTTCTGTGTGTAGTAGTTAAGAGAGCCAGTTTAAGGGCGGAGAAGAAGGGAGGGAAGGAAAGTCTCTGAAGCAAAATTACAGCGCCGTGGTTTTAAAGCGCATCCCGTGGTAGAGAAACGGAAGGCGATATAAGCGTGCGTGGCCATGATAGGCACACGACAAACTGCCTTAAAATATTTAGACTTGAGTGAAAGCTTCGTTAGCAAACGATAGCACGGCAATCAGCACTCGAATATAATTATAACCCTAATAATCACTGTAAATATTCATCTCATCTATGGGATCTAACGCGCGCGCTGTTGCTTTGTCTCTGCGTGTAGTAGTTGAGAGAGCCAGTTTAAGGGCGGAGAAGTGGGAAGGAAAGGATAGTCTCTGAAGCAAACTTGCAGCGTCGTGGTTTTAAAGCGCAACCGTGGTAGAGAAACGGAACGCGATATAAGCGTGCGTGGCATTAGAGACACTTTATTTTTCGTCGGAAAAATGATATTTTCATGAGCTTAGGCTTAGTTTTTTCAATTTTAGGGGTAATATTATTCTTTGCCTAATCGTTCATTTGTCCAGTTAAACGGCCTCTGCGCATGCCCTGGGACTGATATATGCGGAGAACCAGCGCATTAGAGACACTTTATTTTTTGTCGAAAAAATGATATTTTCATGGGCTTACCATATTTTTTTTTTTTTTGAATTCTCGGGAAAAAATTATTCTTTTTTATTATTTTAGCATTTTTCCCAAAAAGGCTCATTTTCAAACCGATGTTTATTCTTCACGTAAGCCCCTTATAAGCACGCGTATTACCACGGGGAACCATTTAGGCGGGAAAAAAGTGTTTTTTGGGAGAAGTGAAAAGTCTTCGCCAAATCGAAATTTTCCTGGGCTATAGGCTTACCTTTCTTCCCGGAAAAGCGTGTCTGTGCATATCAGCTTATTCTTCGCATGAAGCGTACTCAGAAGGTGTATTGCCGTGGAGAAAGAACCATGTAGGTGGAGAACGAGGGCTTTTAAGAGAAACGAGTAGACCCGCCTGAGCCGAGATCTCGATGGTCTCTATGCTTAACTTTATTCCCTGAAAAGCATACTTGTACATTTTAATTCAGTTGTGCAAATCGGTCGCAGCCCGTGCATTTCTATCGAGAATGGTGTACGCGCAGAACTAACGGTCTCTTTAGAGAACAGAGCGGACCTGGCTGGCCCGATATCCTAACGGGCTCTAGGCTTATTTTTTTTATCCAAACAAAGGCAATTTCGGCACACGCATTTATTCATCGCCCTAACCCCCTATGTCCCGTGCGCCATCTAATGAGATTGATGTATCTTCCAAAACTGCACTTTACGTTTTATACACTGAGCGGGCTTGGCTTGTCCGCCATTTTAAAGGGTTGTAGGCTTACCTGTTCTCGGGGATAGCCAATTTACGCGTCTGTCGCTAGATCGCGTAAATCCGCCTCCGTACGTACACCGCCACGGGCAACGATGTATGCCGGAAACTATCGCTTTTGAAGAGAATTAATCGGACCAGGCTAGGCTGGCATTTTGCGGGACCATAGACCGTTTATTTGAGGGTACCGCCATTCGGCGATGACAGCGCCGTCGCTCCTCCGGTGCCATGCTAATATGTGGGATCGCACTTGAGGCTCCGCGGTGCACGTGTCGATGACGAGATGTGGCAAATATTCCCGTTTTACCGAGAGGTGTCGAAACGTAATTGGGAAGCTTATGAGCGTGTCGTTACTAAGATGCGAGCTCCGATATAGCCACAATATCGAAAACCTACGGGACTAAAGGCGCTACCCCAGCTATGCTTGCGATCGAAATTGGAGGCGAGGCAAGTCTGAACATTATCGATGCTTAACATAGGTGCAGCGCGTTTTTATTGTTCATCCAGCCTTGGAAATCTGTTAAGGTAGCAATCAGGGTGACATCAATCAGGTGCGTCTCCATGAGCCACGCGGTTCCGTGGCAGCGAACTAGTGAAGCTCCGGTAAGAAAACACGCTTTGTTAGCTTTCGTGGTGCTGAAGTTTTCACCGTACAATTTTCGAAAGATTGTTTACCTGGTACCCTGGTTTAAACCTTTACAAAATGAAGAACTGCAATGTAACTCTACAGTGAGGGCCTTTAACACAGACAAAATGACCCGATGACAGTGGCTGGGAATATGCCCCGATCAACCAGGCGCACCTGAGGCGTTGAATGTATATGTGCTCTCCTAAGTCTTGAGTAGTGCCTTTGCATGGGCTACTCGCCGACTCGAGAGAGCTGAAAATTGACGACCACTTTTGGCAACAACAACTTTATTTTCTGAAGCAGCAGCGTGCTCAATGCGTGGTATCGGCCACACAGCTTGCCGGCGAGGTTCGGAAGCGCGGGAGAAGCCATGTGAACGAGGTGTGGCTGGCACAGGGTAGGCACTGCTCTAGTCGGAGAAAGAAAAAAAGAAAGAACACGCTTTCATTTTATTCGTAGGCAGGTACTGTTTTCATAATACGTCATCAGTCAACTTCCACGAGAACCTTTCTTGTTTGATAAAATTTTAACGCATTTGAACTGAATAGCTTTGATCTACCTGCAACTAAAAAAAAATAGCTATTCCATTCGCACTACTTGACCGTGTCGAATATACACCTGTCGTTCGTATCCCAGTTTGATCATGGGTACCGTGTTCCTCACCTTGCGCACTCTGAAAACAAAATCTTCTGAATCTGACGAAGCTGATTGCGTAAAAGCTGAAACCGCAGCGGCTGAGTCTATGTAGTTGCCACGGTTGAAGACTCACTCACTTTAGCTTCCGAAAGCTATTTTTTGCCACCGAATAGAGTACAGTGGTAGCCCGTTGACCTTGAGCTCTGTGACATCGCAGCAATCTTAGGCGTAACAGGCTAGAATCGCAGCAGCAGCAGCAGCAGCAAACGACTTTATTAGGGTCCTGAAGAGCTAAGCGGGGGCCTGCAGGTCCCTACCTAGCCGTTGGCTAGCCCCATGTCAGAACAGAGAGGCCATGCCTCTCCGCTCGTTCACGGGCCCTCTGGACAGCCAGGAGCTGGATGTCTTGCCTCGGGTCTGTGATGGCCTTCGTCCAGTCTTCTTCTATATTAAAATCCTGTAACACAGGGCACTGCCAGAGCATGTGATTTAATGAGCTAAATTCAGTGCCACAATCTGGGCAGAGTGGATCGATGTCGGGGTGGAGGATGTTCAAAAAGCCCCTAGAGGGGTAGGACCCTGTCTGGAGCATGCGAAGCGTGCTAGCTTGTGGCCTGTTGAGTTTATGATGGGGGAAAGGAAAACTCTGCCTATTCCCTCTGTAATGAGAGGTGATTTCATGAAAAGTAACCAGTGGATCACTGTGGACGAGCTCTCCCGAACTCTCCCGAGACACCATCCCGTCGCGGTGGCTAGAATCGCACTATTTCGCAATGACACCGCTACCGTACCAAGCTGCCGCCCCTGAAAACAGTGGTTCGCACATACCAGTGGGAGATGGAATGGTGCGGCTCGTTTGTTCTAGGCTTGGTTCCTCCTCGCCAATAAAGCAGTCTATAGGCTTGCCTTGTTTTTTATAAGAAAAGTTCATTTTTGCATATCCGTTCATTCATCACGTACATCTAGCTCAGCAGGTGCATTACCATGCGAACCAATATAAGAACGGGAAGAAGATCAACCGAGGGGCCTGGTTTTAGGTTAGGTCACATATTCCAACGAAATTAGGAGTATTGTATTCTTGGTCATTCAATATCGACAACAACAGAAGTTAAAGTTCGGGGTGGCAATGGTAGGATCTTACTTTTCAATCATTCCAAATATTTTCGAACATTTCGTCAATAAACCAAATATGACGAATTGCGCTGATGTATACCCTTTGTATAGCAAATGTATTGTTATTAGCCAGTAAAAAATTCAAGAACCCATACTGAATCACTTCCTTTTTGCATTTGGTCAGTGGTCTGAGCGGCACTGCCCCAACGTTATCCACAGGACTGGCCGGTCGTGGAGACTGTGAATGACGTGAGAGTGATAAGAAAGGATTAGAAGTGAGTGAACGAAACATTTACGTTATATTGGCCCAGGATTGAGACCTTCTCCTTGGGGCGCGCGTCCACATGCCTAAAGGCAACACGCTCAACTGGCTAACTGCACTTCAGTAACAATTACAGTCCTAGCTATTTTGCCAAGACTTTTATCAATGATATCACTAAGCAAAATTATGTCACTGCCAAGTAATGGAATTTGTAGTGATACACCGAAATAAAGTACGTATCTAGTCTGCGCAAGCGAAGACGAGCCGGGCCTGACGTGCATCATCGCAAATTACACCGACAGTTTGTTCTCGCCAGGCACACAGGACCAACGACTCCGAGTACAAGTGCTTGACACCAGTAGGGGGCAACCAGTCCGAATGGGGCTTGTGGAGCACTGACCTAGGTTCCAATACTCGACAACCGACTCCGCTCTTCCAGCGAGTACTTGGTCGTGGTTCGAATGCCGCTGGATTCGAGCTTCCGGACCTGCGTGCGCAACATGGGCCCAGCTCAAGCCGTTATTGGTCAAGCACGTGAGACCACACTACCACGTGACGCTTTAGTTAATGAATTTTTGTCGCGCAGGCTTCTTACAACATAAAAACAATACACTGAAGTACTTCATCATCGACGCCTCTTCAAACCTGACAACACTGTGTGAACTGTGCGCTTACATTCTTTTGCAGCAGTGAATTTTTCGTGTGACGGTTTCTAATGGACCTTAATGCCCTTTCAGAAAAAACGTAAAAACCCGACGCGGGACTGTTTCTCTGTCGAATGTGATTTAAATTGATTCGGCGGGATTTGAGACACTTGATCTTTTTCTCACTAGAGGATTTTAATTTTCTTGAGGAGCCGCGTGAAGCAGTGCCATCATGTGGAGGACGTTGTGTTAAAAGGTGATGAATTGCGTTACATTGCGTAATGCTAGCAGCAGGGCAACATACTATACAAAGAAACATGAAAGAGCACGCTCTTTACTGAAATTCTAAGAATTTTGCCGGCGTGTCTGTAAGCGCCTGCATGTTCCTTTGCATAAGGAATGAGATTGGGGACAAAAAGGCCCTTGGAAAGGGGCGTAAAAAAAAAGTTGAACGAATTGCCCACGCTAAAGAAGACAAGGCTGACGTACGTGGTGGTTCAAATAATTCGATGAATAAATGTTGGCTATATCTCTTTTATTTATTTTTTCTTTGTCTTCTCCATACTCATTTTCACCCATTTCGATCTTAATCGTATATTTCATGCGCAATTACGTCGACCTTATCTTATTTAGAGTCGGCACTTGGTTAACCCTGTTTTTTTTTCGTTTTCTTGTTTTCGTTTTACCAGGAAGCCAGTTGAGCCGATCCTGAAGATGGGGAAGCTTATGCTGCAGTGTGGTTAATTTTGGACTATATCAAGGATATTTCCCTCGTACTGTTAATTTTTGCTAACTGCGTGACTATGTCTCGCTCCTTGTTATCACTGCCGAAGCCGCTTTACAGACACCACTGCCTCGCGCTAACCCTGCTTAGTCCGAGCGAACTCCTTCTATTTCACAAAAAGAATGCCATAGGGCGGCTTTGCCTCACCATGTCTATAACTATGGCAGTGCAGCTTTTACAAGGCTATAGTGCAATGTGGTTCATTTTCGACTATAATAATGAGTTTTAGCGGAATATTAGGGCACACCGCGAGCGCTACCGTATACAAGTTTGCAAGACTGCGTGGCGATTAGAGCACTACGGTATAAGTTCACTGTAACGCTCTGCCATGTAGCTTGTTTGCTCAACAATATGGCAGCATCCAGACTGCCTGCTTCGATCCTAATTCAACCGTGACACTTGCTCTTCTTCGTGACAGCAAGCAATACGTCGTAAAAGCGGCCATCGCTTAATCTAATCTCACGCCGACTACAAAGTAAAAGCGCTATTTTTCATTATTACTGAGATCCGTTGTTAGTTTTTCACGCTGGTAGGCCTAGAGGTACGCCATCGACGCGGAAAAGTGTGTCGATTTCCACCTAACAGATGGCGCCACAGCATTTAGCGTTCATTTAAGCTGCACAGTCAGTTAGACGGAAGTCGACATGCTTTTTGCGTCCATGACCTCCGAGATCGAATGGCGACAGTGCGCCAAGGCTTAGGAGCGTCAAAACAAGAAGGCACGCATACAAGTGTGTGTGCGGTGGCTTTGCCTCATGGTGAGTTTAACTACGGCGGTGCACCCTTTACAGGGATATGGCGCAACGTTAATTTTTGATTATATTGGCGCTAATTACAGCCGTACCGTTAACTTTACCTACTCTGCGACTGATTCTTACCTTTTGTGGGCACAGCTTAAGCCGCTTTTAGTTATTTACTCGTGCAAGTCCTTCTTGGTCCAATCGAAATCGCTCTATTCACCCAAAAATATGCCGTATGACGGCTTTGGCTAAACATACAACACGACGGTCCACTCTGTTCAGGGGCACTGTACAATAAATAATTTTTGACTATGTTGGCGCGAATAACGCCTGTATTGTTAATTTCACGTGCTCTGCGACTAATTCTTGCTTTGTGTCTCGTTAAAGCGTGACCTACGTTTTGGTACCTTTTGCGACTCGCGACGACATCTTAGAGGCGTGAAAGTTTTACAAGTTACCCAGAACCCAGGTATACCAAACCCATGTGAAGTCAGCTAAGACTTTGCTTTCAAAACAAGAAAATATATCAAGGTATGTACAGGTAGCACAAAGGTGGTGGTGTTGATGTAGAGAAGTTACAGTTTGGGAATGAAGCCAATGTGTTAAAGGAATATCAAGCTAAATTTTAAATCTCGACGTTGCTCCCAACGCACAGGACCTAGTATTCCTCCAAGATGCCGTAGTTCTTAAGAAGCATAAGCCATCGTACTGGAATGAGTTCCCTCGTCTTCAGTAACCTGGGCACTCGGACAAACTTTCTTCGTGGTTTCTAACGCACCACTGCTATCACAGTACAGGTTGGATGTCAATCCAAGGTGGCACAGGCATATTAACCCAAGCTCCAATACTCTTAAGAGGAAGCTTTAGCTCGGGCTGAACTCCGACGCAGCCTATTCAAATACATTTAAAACGCGAAAACGCTTTTCCAAGGGAACCCCTGGACCGATTTTAATGAAATTTGTTGCATTTGATAAAGAAAGTTAAATTCTAGGGAATGTTGGAAGCGGAATTCCAATTTATGGCCTGAATTTTGGTAAAAAGATTTTCAAAGATTTGAAAGCTCGAGAAAATTAAGAGCACAAAGTTTATAAATCAATAGCCCTGCATCAAGAACAGATGTCACGGTTCTGTAAACGGCATGCTTTAGACCATTCAAAGCGGACCAATTTGATGTCATTTTATATCTCACATAAATTTGTTACGTTGTGTACAAAGGTTCTGCAAAAGCTGTATTTAGATATTACCAAGATTTAGTGACATATCAATTTTGTCCGCTTTAATTGTACTATTATAAGCAATTCACAGAACTGTGCTATCATTTTTCATTACTGTGTTACAGAGATGTAAACTTGATAGTCTCGTTTTCGGAAAATTTTCGTTTTTGCCAATTTTTAATAGAGAATTGACGGCATAAACCAAAATTTGAAACCAACATTCACTACATCTTAGGTTTTTCTTTTTAAATGCAAAAAACTTTACCGAATTTGGTGCAGTGGTTGCTGAGAAAAACGACTTCTGCTTTTACACGTACTTATATAGGTGCACCCGAGCTAAAGCTTCCTTTAAAGACATTACGCTAAGGTATAGCTAACATGAAGCCTTCTGGACGACTCCCTCTGAGCCATGATCCTCGCACTAACCTGACGTACTTACGTCATATTTATGTCATATTTGTGTTCATAGACTATCCTATCTCAACTATCTCAATGTGAGTTCCTCAGATAACTGAGGAACTCAACGAAATAGTGTTTGTGTCGAATTTTGAATGCGTAATTCAACTCGCCCGCTGATATCAAGAGGAACACTCATAGTGGACGCTGGGCACTTGCCCTGAGCGTCATCGTGCTGGCGTGCAGCCTCTCTGTCATTCTGATGGCACTGGCCAGCGTCTACTACACGTAAGCCTACACGAGCCAGAGAAACAAGCGACGGAAGACGCCGTACAAGAATTGTAAGAGCGACACCAGTTTCAATGCGCGTGTATAGGTTGACTCTTTGCACATTCGAGACCACAAGGCCTACCTCGCCACGACGGATATCTGCCGACAGCTAAGCAATCACGTGACGTATGCAGTATGTCGAACTTAGACCGTCATCTGCGACGGCTATTTAGGTTCTTAGGTTTTATGAGTAGACTTGCGCTTGCTATGGGCGGAAGTATTGAAGTTCGCGCCTGTGTTACCCTTACATATGCGCCTTTTTGGACTACAGCGCTCGTCCTTGCAGCGGCGGGAATCGCAAGCTTGGAGATCTTACGAACAGCTTTAGCTTTCTGAATGGGCTTTTTTCATAAAGTCTTTGCTTATACCAAAATTTGTTCGTAAGTTGGCTTAGTGGATTCAGCCCCTGCTATTCGCCGCTGGCCAGTGTTGTCCGCGCGCACGCTATAATCGGTGTCAACCTAAGAAATACAAACAAGCTCCACCCACAAGACCCCAATGCACCTGCTCTTCACTTCCTTTTTAGAATTCTTCGATTTTACGGGCGAGCGCCACAGTATGATTTTGAGACACTGCTTTTTATCTCTGGAAGAGAGCTGAGCCAGATGGAGTCCGCTCACAGCTTAATGATGTGGCTCTGTCAGCGTAAATGGTAAAGTAATTGGGAAACAAAAGCTTGTTGTTTGAAGCTAATATTCGTTTTCACTGAGTACTGGTACCAGGACCACCCAAAAACTTGCAAGGGCGCCCAGATCTCATTCTCAAATTAGTGACACAAAAATAGATGTTTGCGAAGACAGAAGACAGCAGCCGCTTCAGTTAAACAAGCCAAACACTTGAAGTCATGGAAATGTGCGAACCCGATTGGCTCCGCATATATGCACATTGTGTTTAGTTGGACACACACACACATATATATATATATATATATATATATATATATATATATATATATATATATATATATATATATATATATATATATATATATATATATATATATATATAGTGAGCATATTGCTAACGTTGCTAATACCGGCGTCACATGGTCCCTTTCGATAGCGAACAGATCCGATTCGGATTGAGCTCGATCAAGATCAAACGTTGCCACATGATCACTTTCGATCACGATCTACGTCGACTGGATACAGAAAATCATGGTCCGGGCATCGCGATCGAGCCTCTTGATCGCGATCGTAGGGTCGTTGATTGCAGGTAATGACCGCGGAGTTCTGGGAGTTGCAGACCGTAATAGCCTTACATGTTCGTCCCTTGCAAAAAAAGTAGTTTTATAATATTTTTTTCAGGCTATTAAATAAATTCGATAAGTGTCTGGGACAGGCTATACACAACTCGTGTGCTTCACTACACTCAAACTAGATGCGGATCGTTGGAACCGTGTAGCAGCGATCATTTTTTATTGCCATCAAGAAGTCCGATACGGTTCGGGCCCGATCGCCGTCAAAGCGACCATGTGACACTAGTAAAACGTTTCATTCAGTCAATCAGCTTTATTAGTGGAACATAGGAAAGGGGTACACCATAATTGAACCGATAGCCATGAGGCTAGTCTCCAATCCAAAGCAGACCGCATCTACAGGTAGGTTACAGGGACGAATTTAAAAAAATAAACGAGAAAGCAATTTAGGTGCTGAGTAATATCGACGGTTTTCAGTGGGTCTCATCAGTTTCTACTGCCCAGCAGCAGTTGCCTTGCATGCTGCATTGTGCCAGCATGTCACCCTCGCGTATAGTTTGAACACCGTCCGAGGAGTTTGAACGCAACGCTAAACCTTACTAGCAGTGTCACTGCTTGGCCCTTTGGGCGAGACTGCCACAGATTTTCTTCATTACTAATGACAGTGATATTATTTTTGCGTAATACACGAAATTATAAAGGGCTCAATCAGCCAAAGCCAACACATCCACAGTGGTTTTCTGTTGTGGCCTTATTTCATTTGGTACAATTTCGTAACGGAAAGGCAGCATATCCCAGACACGCTGGCCGACGTTTTGCTAGCAGAACATGTGTTTTTTTTTTAAAGCTGAGTTTGGCATTCTTGGCGCGTTAGCATCATATAATAATTTGATGGCAAGGCACACTGTTGCTGGTTGTGGAGCTAATCTGCAGAATGATTTAATGGAAACGGGATGCTAGTGTATCTTGTTTGCGATACGAGCACCTGCAAGCATAGAGAACCAATAAAACGTTACGCAGTTTGGTTCTGTTAAGTTAAACTAAAACTAGCCTCCTGGAAATGTAATACTGCTGCTCTAATTCTTTTTTGGAGTTGGTAAAAGTTGCTTTCTCACTAACTTTCGATTTATTTTTACGTCGATCACGTGTCGACGCTTCATTTCACTTCAAAATATTACGTTCCAATATTGTTGCGTCCCCTATCTTAGACAGCGTCAAGAAAGATGGGGGGTCAACCTAGATCAAAAAGTAGTTTTCGCGTGACGTCAGAAAGGCAGCTTCTCGCCGTGTTGTATGCTTATGCTGGTACACAAACATGGCCGCCACGATGAAGTGAGTGCATCAGATCATGCGTACACAGTTTTCCTGGCTGGAAGTAACCAATTTTCACCGGATTATCACAGTTATTTGCTGGTCCCTCAGCATAAGACGCGCTTGTGCTATGCTGTCACGCTCTAGTTTTTTCCTTTTTTCGCGAATCTTCTTATCGTGCCAGTATCCCAAGATGGCGGCCACGATAACATCGATGAAAAGCACGTTTGCTTTATTTCCTTGTGGGCCAATGTTCGAACTTGCTTTAAAATTTTAAAGGAAACCAAGATTTAGCCGAGTTCATTCAGCAGCAATTTCTTTATACAAAATATCATGTTTTTTTTACGCTTACCCTATTCTTCCTTCCTCAAACAGCTGCGCCTCCCGGAAGTATTGCCTCTGCGGTTTGCCAGACGAATCTTCCTCTTCAAGACCACCCGACACGCTGAGCTGATTACTCCCGCTGCAAGCCCTTGGCCGGTCGGAGGTCTTCATGAACAAACGCCCTGGAAGGAAAGCAACAAAACATCAAGCATTTTCATTCACGTTGAGAGGCGTTCTTCGCTTCCGGGCTAGACGCACTACATTCACTGTAATATACCGAGGCTTGATGGCTTGAGCATCCGTCATTTCTCCCAACCAACTGCAGCCATTTGCTTTTGATAGCCTTAAATATGTATCACGCAGAAGTCTCGACCAACACACGCCTCGCCGAGGATAAATGCAGATCGCGCTAGCGTGGGAAACGCGTCCTAAGGGAAGCAAGGGACGTCTTTCTCGCGTTCACGCGCTTGCGTGTTGGCGTACTAGCGGGCTCGCAACATAGCTAACGTGCAGCAGCCTTTATAAGGCTTCATTTCGGAACGAAAAAAATTGAAGTGCTCTACTTTGTGCATTTGCGTGTCATTGCCTGCTGCGTGCCGCTGTTTCAATCCTCGATGAAGCGAAATAAGTGTTGCGGAAAGCGTGAAATGATAAATTGGGCAAATATTTACTCGCTCATTAGTATATTATAGCTTCCACCCAAGCAGGCAATATCATGCTTATGAACACAAAAATCTACCGTGTCTTTCATCTGCGTGTCTCACTTCATCCGCGTATCTGCTTCCAACATGCTTATGTTAATTAATTAAGGAAACCTATTTATTTATGGATACCTTATGAGAACCAGGAAGGCAACGTGTAAGAGGAGAACTAGAGTTGCATCAACGTGAAGCAAGCGCTGTGCAACAAGGCAAAAAAGAAATCGTCAGCCTAACAAAAGCACCATTCGTGCAACGTAATAGCGTGTAATATAATAGCGTGCAACATCGAATGGTCATCATTTCTGGATGGGGGCACTACACTAACCTGGGCGCCCGTGTCGATCAGGAAACGTGTGTCAGCAATCTTGTCTGCAACTGTGATCAGGTGACCAACTCGAGGGGAAGGCGTAACGTGCGTCCGTCAGTGGTCCCTCCTTGCGTTTCCCGGCCAGGTACAATGTGACGTGCACATCCTAGCGTGATGTGCAAAACGTACGTAGCCGATACCAGCAGCTTCACTTGAATTGAGGGGTCTTTGCCCGCGTGTAGCGAGATGACGACGAAGCACGCTGACTTGAAGAGAACCTGCATCGTCTTGGCTCGTGAAGTGATGATGTCAGCCGTGAGGTCGTCAATGCGCGCTTCGAGCTGTGCGATCGCCGAGAGCTCAGGCGAAGTAGCGACGACAGAAAGTGAGGGAGCGTAAGCGTCGTGGACCTTATCGGCAAGCTCACCCACACTGGCTAGCGTCATGTCATCAGCCACGGCAAGGACGAGGCGAACAGGTTGGGGAAAACGCTGCAGGAGAAGTTCCTTGAGCAGAGCGCTGGAGTTGCTGACGTTACCTTCGCCCAAGAGCTGCCGCATCTGATGCAGTGTTTGGGAGCGGCGTCTATCACCAAGTTCTCGGTCGCTCGAGCGCTGATGCAGGCCAGTGCATTCAAAATGTACGGAATGCGTCGGGATATTTTCCTTCAGGCGCTCATACGTGATTGAACGAAAAGCCTGGGCGAGGACATCCGTGAGGTTGTTGACTACTTCGGATGATAGTGACAAGATCACCTCTTAGTACTGCGTCCTCTGCGAAGTGATACGGAGTAGGTGGAATTGCGACTCGGCCTGTCGAAACCACAGCTGGGGATTCTGCATCCAAAAGGATGACAGGTGAAACCCCACATCTGCGACACCGGGGAAGCGAGGGCTTGATGTGCAGCATTGTTTCCAGGTTTGGTGTAGTTTCAGTCCTAGGCCACCTCTGCTCAGCGTGTAAGGAACGTGATCACACCCTTTCCCTAGTCCAGAGGGAGCGGAGACCTGTGATTGGCTCGCGCCTTGCGCTGCGTCTACTACTTCATGCAGATAATGCTTCGCTTTAAAGGGCTATCGGTTAGTGTAATGGTTCCGCAACTCGCACGTCGGTGGTTCGAATCCGCAGCCCAACAAGCATTTTTTATTTTCGCGCGGCTTCGGTTTTTTTTCCGTACAGCAACAACAACACCGACACGAATTTGGCATACAAGCTTCGCTTGAAAAAAAAAAAAAACACCTCAAGCTAGCCTGCTCTTCTGAAAAATACGCCGCTGATGTCGGACTCAAGAAACCTGGAAAAAACGGCATGCAAGAAGTATAAAATCAAATAACACTCACTGCGCACACCGTTACAGGTTACCGGACGAAAATATGGCGTCAGGAACCGAACCCTCATAATGATTATCCTTATGATGATGATAACTTTCTTAATATGCGCATACCCACGAAGATAGGATAGGTAGCCGACATGCCTGCTCGCTTGTCCCTCACTTGCGCCTGACACGCGCGTACTTAGCCGTCGAAAGAGCTGATAATGATAATAGAGAGAGATATAGAAATGGGGAGGGAAAGCCAGGGAGGCAGGAAGGAAGAGTAGCATGCAGTAGTAATAATTGCAACGTAGTTCTCGATTCCACTGCACTATAGTGGCTGTCATGATATGTACAGAAGTGCGGAAACCAAAAAAATTCGCAGTTCCACCCGCAAGGCGAAGTACCGATTGCGATAGAAAATTAGTAGATACTTGTACGAAGTAAGAATAGTAGTTTCATCGGCCGCATAAACTTGGAGACATTCGCTTACGAACTAAATTAACAATGATAGAATATGTAGGCGTGATTCAATGAGGACGTAAAAAGAAACAGACACATGGAGAAAAATTATGATTAAAAAACAAAGGTCAAGATACGATTTTTAGACCTACGGTGTTTGATGGTCAGGCTTCTGAAGACGGCATGCCGTTGGTCCCGAAATCGTACCTCGCACAGAGTCTTCTGTTTCTTATTTATTTCAGCACCTTGGCTGATCCTAGCTCGGAGCGCGTAAATATATGTACTACAAAAATTAAACCTCATCAACACGACAAATTTATTTTCAATGTTTCGGCTAGGGACCAAGTTGATCAAGATTATTTTACAGACATAACGTCACATTTCTTGTAGACTTTGGGTAGCATGGTAGTGCAGCACTGCCGAATTAGATTTCCACAAGTCAGTTGTGAACAGAAGTAAAAAAAAAACAGGGGGGATGGGGATTAACGGCAAAATGCAGAGGTTGCATCTGTTTTTGTTACAGCTGCGGAAGTGGAGATCAGAGGTAGCACCAATAAAGAGAACCTTGAAAGGGACTTCGACAGCCAGGAGCATCTGTCCACTGTGGTGAAAGGCAACCTTGACCCCCTCCCCGGCGGTTCGAAGCAGGACGTAGTGATCGCACTTCCTCGCGAGTGGGGAATGACAAGACCAGGCGACAGGGGCTACAAGCTAGAAGCTTACCTGGCGCGCGTGTTATTAACGCGGATGGACTAAAGGGGAAGCTGTCCAGGAGCATTACATTATTGTTCATAATCTCAAATTTTACCGCTGATCGCTCACAACAGGAGCGTCCATCCCCACACGGGCAGTGCCGAACACGAAGCCTGGACCAGCAAGAACCACGAGAACGCCGGTTAAGCCGTACACGAAAACAGCCCAAGCAACGACCTCAACACCCCCGACCAAAACGGAGCCAGCTCGCAATCCAGCGATAACAACCACACCAGAGGCGGAGAATGCGAGAAAAAAATTACCATTCATCCGTCATAATTTGGATTCTCCTGGCGCTAGTTGCCGGAGTCGTCATGACAGCCATTACAATTATACTGCTACACAGGGCGAAGTCAAACCCCATTGCCGAAGATCAGGGCCCCGCTACGACCACGGCAACACTGACAACTATGTGAAGCCACGTGGTATCCTTGGATAAAATAAAACGTTAGGAGCACCGACAATGCGTGGCATTATTTTAACCTCTGCCTAGCATGAGCACGATTCTCTACTTTTACAGTTTGCCTAACGGTTTCTTTATTTATATCGGCTGTGTGATTATTTCCTTTGAGAAAAAATATCAAATCTAAAGCAGTGGAAATTCTTGTGATGCTTTTCTCTGCAAACCATCGGAAAAAGGTATTGTGTTTAATTTCGACGTACAAAGAAGGCGATGTCCATTGCCGCTTCCACTACAATGGCTTCGCTCAAGATGGTCACGTGACTAACTCCAACGCATCCCTCGAACCGTACATTTTCCATGTACATATTTAGCTCCTTCAGGCATGAATACCTACTCTGCAGGAAGAACTTTAAAACATACAGGTATTGATATATTAGGTGTCCAAACTGCGAAGAAAACAATTGACTTCTCTCGGACCGTTTTTATGCAAATTTGGTCACGTCCTCAATGGAGGCATCGTGGCGGAACCCTAACTTTCCTTTTTTTTTTAAAGCACGCTTTGGCAGTTCACATAAAATTTGGAAATTATTTATTCGCAATTGTGGAAGTGGAGCATTAACGCGTTCGCGGGTTGTGGTATAGGAAGAAGTCCTCAGCTGCGATTCAAACAAAAACCCGGCAGTGACCCTGATTTTCGCCACACAATTCTCGTCCTTTGCCGCACTACGGAAATGGCGACAGGAAATACTGATACCAGTGGTCCTTCCCATTGTACCTCGCAGACTTGCATCAGGTTTACACGTGTACTTGTTTATCGCGCGGCCGCGCTTCACCGCCTAACAAATGTTATCGCACAGCTCACGACGCACCTGCATGTGTCGGAAGTTTCAGGAATATTGTCGACGGCTTCACCCGCTATCAGTGACCGACACTTGTGCAAACTCATTCTATCTATGCGCTACGCGAATAGTGTAGAACTTTGTGGAAGACACGCGGGTCTCAGCGATTACTTTTGAACATTCGATGACTGAAAGCCGGTGCGTTTGACCCACCTATCAGGTTTTCGACGATGGGCGACGCTGGCCTTCGCCGCTGTTGTTGTGCTTTAGGCGTAACTAGCTTTCGAGGGCACATGTTCGCCCAATAAAGGTTTAGCTTCGCAGTTTACAGTTTTTCTACTGTGTTTGTCCCAGTCGCTAACACGGATGGTGACATAAAATCGTCTATTGAGAAATGACGTTAAAAGAAACTGTGCTAAATTTATGCTGAGACAAAGTTGTCAAATACGGAAAACAACATTCGGTTCGTTCTGCTTTTCAGCTTCTCTCGAACGATATTCTATTGATCTGGCCTTGAACTACCAGTCAGTGATATGCGGACAACCACTCGACGACGCGACATAATTGCCAGACCACCGTCGTTCATTTGATGGTCCAGAGACGTGATCGTCTACCATCTTTACGAATAAAAAGTGTCAACTGCGATCTTTCTTCCACGTTAAAAAATTGCCGCAACTTGAAATTAAAAGGAATAGTAGAAAAGTAAGTTTTATTCTTCGGCAGTGAACTAGACCGGCGTAACATGTCCAGAGAGTGTCAGTAGTTTTATTTCTTCAAGCGGTGCATATCGTTCGCCGGTGTGGTAAAGAAAGTCAGTCAGTGTCTCCGTACGCCGACGTGGTTAAAAACAGGGTCAAAACTAGTTAGTAACAAAACGCTTAGCATGGAGTAACTCTTTTTCATAAAATTGTAAACGAGTAATTGCAGTAGCGTCCAACCATAACTTCAGTAGTACGTAGACTCATTCGTATTTAGCTATCTTTTTTTTTCACCTGTGTGTCACCGCTTCATATGAAATGGCGTTCATTACGTTTATATCTCAAATATTAGCACCACCTGTGTGCAGTGACTTCTTCGCTTTTGAATGAAGAAAGACAACGAAGAAGTTCGCGTCTCCTTACGGAGGCACCGTCACTGAAAGGGTTAGAAGGGGCCGTCTCCGTTGTGATGCAAGTTTGAAGTCTTTACAGTAATAAGAGTCCAGCGGAGCGTATAAAAGGCGCTGGATGGGAAAAAACAGAACCGGACTTCGGGTCATATGCCCTTTTGTGTCTGCTGCACAAGCGTTCATTTTTACGTCAGTGACTGCGCGAGTCCCGTGTCAGACTCCGAAGGTGACCATGTGGCTGCCGATAGTGTGGAATGCGTAATGTCGTGCAACTCTGAAATCATTCAAACGTAATAATAATACTGTTACGGAAGGATAAAAAAGGACAGAGGATGAAGATCGCAAGACGCTGGCTGCGGCGTATTGTTGGTGGTCAGCAATCTTATCTACTCTGACTAATGTGATATATATTGTTACGAAGCGTTGCGAAGAAATGGTTTTATTTACAGGAGATGGACGATGATTGTAGCGTGATCGTAGCGCAGTCCGGCCTCTCAAGCTCCTCGTTCTCTTCGTCTTCTTTCTTCTTGCACTTGCGATTCGTATCCGTCACATTTCCCCGCAAACAGACGAAGCCCGTGGCGCGATACAGGATGGGCAAGCAGGATAGAAAGTCTTCAGGCGAGCAATATGAGTCAGCTGAGTTCTGTTTGATCGCCGACCATTGCACAGGAGCCGAGCTATGACGTAAGTGAGTTCGCTCGGGCGGTCCACAACTAATAGGCCTGAATATTGTGACAAGAACTTTTGGCACAATCCGCGCTTGCGTTACGGTGTCCAGAGAAGAACCAAGTCGCCTTTTTTGAACGATACTTGTACGTGACGGTCGTCGTATCGCTCTTTCGAGCAACTTTGCGAGGCCTGAGTACGAAGACGAACTATTCGACGGGCTTCTTCGGCGAGACAAATTCTTCGATACAGAATAACCATTGTGCAAAATGAAGCGTAAGAAAGTGTCCAGAGGGCTTCGCGGTAGCCTCATACACGACGTAAAATGGGCTATAGTTCGTCGTTTCTTGTTTTGCCGTGTTGTATGCGTAAGTGATGAGGGGCCGCACGTCGACCCAGCTCTTATGATTGGAGGAGCCGTTCATCGCAAGCATGTTGGTCAGCGTTCTGTTTGTGCTTTCAACGAGGCAATTGGTCTGCGGAGGATACAGCGTGGAATGACGGAACCGTAACGTGCACAAACGAGGTAACTCTTCAATGGCACCAGCAGTGAACTGGCGACCACGCTCACTGATGATGACATGTGGTGGGCCATGATGAAAGACCATGGAAGGCAGCAGGGAGACCGCTAAGCAAGCAGCGGTTGAACAGGGTATGGCTGTAGTTTCCGCATACCGTGTAAGATGGTCTAGGCAGACAGGTATCCAACAGTTCTAGTTGTTCGATAACGGGAATGGACCCAAAAGGTCAATGCCTACTTGCTTGAACAGCGTACTAAGCGGTGTCAATGGCCGAAGGAGACGCAGGGCTGCGCTGGTCAGTCGCTTGTGACGTTTGCACGTTTCACAACAAGCGGCATAGCGCTTGTTTTTTTCGTACATCTTGGGGCAGTAAATGGGCTCCTGCGTGCGGAGTAGCGTTCGTACGAAGCCGAAATTGCCGCATGTCACATCGTCATGCATGGCGCGTGGAACGTCGGAGCGGAGACCATTGTGGACAAGAAGCAGAAAACGCGTTCCATGCCCGGAGCAATTAGTTTTGTAGCGCAACTTATCACGGAGAGTAAAGCGACTGCTCCCTTGAGAAGTACGGGCGGCGACAAAAAGCGCATCGAGGCTAAGGTCATTCCGTTGTTCTCCCTGAAAGTCTGTCGCACCAAGGGAAATGGAAATTCCCTTGGTCCACTGGAAGTTCATCGTAGGGTCCTAGTTGCCCTAGGTGCGACAACATAGCTACGTTGTGCGTGTCATCCAGGTTAGTATTTACTGGTAAGCTTCCTTTGGTTGTCTACCAAGGTCCCGTCTTCGTCTAAGAGAATTATATTGTGTCTGAGGCTTCCGTATATCAATGGACAGACGGTAATGGAGCAGGGTTTATTACATGCTAGTAACTCCACTGCGCATACTACATATTAACAGGCAGAAAGGATACAAAAGGAATTTTTACCCCAAAGTCACGTTAGGCTTTTATACCACTTATCCTGGCCGAGCGTGAGTGGTTCTTGTTGTTGTCACCTTCAATTTATGGGCACGTCCGTAGTGACAAGGGCCACACGACAGAAAGGAAAAGCGTTATAATGAGCGCACGTGTACTATTATGCCACAAGCTATGGTCTTCTCAAAATTTTGCAAAGCTTCGCGAAAGGCGCTTGCAGAATAGCGTTCTCCTTATCTTTCCTTCATTGTGCCTCATCTTCAAGGGCCCTGGTAGACTTTTGAAACTAGTCAGATAATGGCCTCATTATTTTAGGACGTCGTATTATGAATCTCATGACTTTAAAAGTTTCCAAGGGTGTGTGGTCGCACACTGTGGCACCCGCGGTAGACTACGCTACGCAGCACTCCACTGGTATCTCGGAGTCCATGAGCCACAACGCAAAGCATGAAATGATTTTATCTGTTTTGAGTGCATCACATATACTGCACATATATATGCATAGTCCAGGCACTTATTTGTCGGTATCAGGCCTTCAACACCGAGAACGTTCAACCGTAGGATGGTGTCATCAGTGCAGCCAAGGAGAAATTTACGAGTTTGCCGTTTCAAGCAAATCAGTTTCACAAAATAATTACTACAGAGAACTGCCGCGCTTTTGTCTACGGGAGAGGCCTGAACTTAGTCTTTTTCACATCCGACGGTTCTTTGAGTTTGCCTACTCGTCATTTTAAACAAAGCACTGCGTTAGAAGTAATTATGTAGGCATTAATAAAATTGTTCGAAAGCCGGGTTTTATACCAGCCTGTTATTGAAACCATTGCACGACAGCTGCACGCTTGTGAAGTGGCAACATACAGATCTGCGGTTGCACTAAAAGAAACACGTGCATCAGAAAACTACGAGTGCAACATGACAGTATAGATCACCACTAAAAATATGAACAAATATATATGATTCACTGCGTTTAAATACTTGTATGCAATATCCAGCCTGCCCATACTTCAGTGTTAAGAAATAATTTTTTAAAGAAACGCGCTTGTCTTTAACAGTAACATACACAATTGTAAAACCACAATTCACGTACACACACATGGTGGATGAGCGACACACGCCAAAAATCCTTCGCTTTACGAAGATGCCAGCTTGAGTTGAGCCTGCCTATTTCTACTTCATCCATGTACAGGAGCACGTGAAGTATCTTAGTATCTGAGCTGGGGAGCACAATGTTCAGCTACAGTTTATAACCTCAAACATCCCGAAAAGTGGGAGGTGCAGCACTGTCATCAGCTTCAGTCCTCATGGGATGTTAAATAAACACGTTCACATTGAAAAACCTGACATATGACACTGCCAACTGGAATGTACTGATATGAAGCTCGGTCATCACCTGGATGGGCAGGCTGCTGTGCCTCCATGTGTGGAATGTTGGCTTTGGCATAGCGGAATCATTGGCAATGAGGTCAAATCTCATCAACCAAGCCAACAGGAAAGTTGCAGTCCAGGACGTGTGTCAAACATTCTGGTAAAGCACAGCCATATGCAATGAACACCTGTTTTATGTACCCGGCGAATTGTTGTAAGAGTGAGTGCACCAGAGATTGCATTTACTGAAACAAGCTATCACTGACTGAATATGGTATTTTTCCGCTCTCGGAAATGTTAAAGATGTTTGCAAGGCTTCACAGTATAGCCGTCACGAAGCACTGCAATGTTGGCGGATCCAACGGTTCTTCATCAGAAGTCCAGGTTGCAAAGGTGGCTCACTTTGCAGACGAGGGGAAGAGGGGCCGTCAACATTTCCATCATCGGGACAAGCTGTAGCAGCTAAATCTGAGGCATCAATCAGATCACGCAATTATTCTGAAGCTTCCTTTGCTGAATCTCTGCAACATGTTGAAAGCCATCGCTGGTGTTGGCGGTAGGCGCGCTTCCGAAAGAATCCAACGATTTCGTAAGTGTTTTGGCAGCCTTAAATGGCACAAGTTATCCTGAAGTCTGGGTCTGACGAGTGTACTTCTCGTAGCTGCCAACTCACACGTGTGAACTTCTGTGTGAAAAATCGGCGTCGCGGGCACCTAAAGTTACAGGCGGAACTCATGATTCTCTGAAGCGTTTGAAGCGTACCCGAGCAGAGGTGCACAGCCCATTTTTGTCGTGTGATGGTACACAGCTACTTTGCGCCGTGGTTTCAACTATCCTCAATAATACCAGCATGGTTAGGACTGAGCACTGCAAGCAAAAATGATAATAGGTAACTTGTGAAGCTTGTTTCTTTAAGTATTGTTCAAGCAAATGTTTATTTATTTTTGCCAAACGTTGTAAGTAAAAAATGACTATAAACAGCCACATATTGAGCGGTATTGATGGCCCGCCCTAGCCTGCGAAAGCATAGCCTTTGAGATTTATTTTGAAGACAGGGCAAATGAAATAATGAAAGGGGCTTGCAGTACACAAAAATAACGTAACCTTCCAGATTTGCAATTGCTCGTAGTGTCCTTTTTGGTTTTTAGTCCTGTCGCTCATAGTACAGGGTTCTGAATATTGCGCTGTGCGTGTTCGAAATAACATGTTACGCTAACCGCTGCACTGTTCTTACTCACATTTTGCAGAACGATCCCATTTTGGCGTCAACTTTGTTTAGTTTAACACTTGCCATAGTTGATTGCCCTGTTTATAAAAAACAATCCAAATTTGCCTGCGCTTATGGGAGTGCAAGCTGCTGCCGCGGCACAACCGTAAACTTATGTCGCCGCCTGCCGTCAGCAGCAGAAAGCAGCGTCTCAGGGAGTGCAGTCGCCTGTTCCAGTAGCGGGCAACTCGCGGCAGCCCTCCCTCAAACGCTGCTTTCTGCAGCTGGCTGCAGGTGGTGACACAAGTTTAAGCTTTCTTACTCCATGGTGGTTAAATTATGCCTTTCGTATTTTTTTCGACTTTGGATTCGCAACTGTGAAGATGGCTGCAACGGCTCCTTGGAATCAGAAACCACGGCGACAAACGACTATTGCAATGTGAGTGACATTTTTCTCTTGCTTGTATTGTGCCTGCGGAACCAGGCAGCGGAGACAGCATGTCGTAGGATCCACCTTCAATTCAACGCTCCTCGATTGAAGCGGAAGAAGCAGTTTCGTCGTTTCGCACAGGCCATCAAAGAAAATAATGAAGCTCACAGGCACCCGCAAACTCGCCGACGTTCACTTAAGCCTGCGGGTGGGTGGGTTCGCGCACCTAATGACAAGCAACGTTCTTCTAATGCAGGTGAGCGTAAATATTTTGCGCGTCATCAAGCACAAAGAGGATTTGGTCTCTGTCTGGTTCATATGGACAAAATAGCGACAGCATGCGTAGCGGAAATGTCGAGCGCAGTTAGTAACGGTTGGGTTGCCGCGCGTTGAATATACAGATGCAGCGTTACGAAAGTGCCCTGTGTCACTTCACTGTGCTGCCAAATACAAATGTTTTTGTCACGTCACGGCCAATGCACTTGACCCTAAATTGAGAAGTGTAGCGCATACTTGCCCGTACGAACACAACGTTGCTCAGCTCTAACTCTGGCGGTGTGGAGAAGTCGCAAGGAAGCCAACATTTTCCAGGACTTCTGTCCTCTGAAAACTAGCGTGGTTGGTTTACTGCTGATATTGATATTGCTACCGTTCATCGAAAATTTGCTTTCACCACATCTCTTGCCTCTTCAGAATCATAGAAGGTGTATAGCTGCAGAAAAGATGAAGAATTTTCAATTGTTTAGTGAGTTTTGTAAAGTCTGCCAAATTTCGACTCCATGCGAAAACTCACTACAGGAACACAAAATTTGCGAACATATACTATTTAGTATTTGGAAAAGTGTGAAAAGCACTTATCCAACCACATGAAAATTATGCCTGGTGCATGACATTGTGAAAAACAATGAAAGAATTGAACCCGCTACATACAACATACTGACACAGAGTAAGACACCCCGCCGTCTACCTTCCCACTCATTTTGCTAGAACATTCTGCACGGTATTCAAAATTGCAGCACAGTTTCAATAATGAGAGTTTCAAGCGATACTTAACACATTTTAAATACCATTACTTCCCTCAATACTTTTGCTCTCCTATCGCTACCATAATTAGTGGAAGGAGGTGAAGTACTAACAGCTTCTACCAATGTAATGGTACTTTAGTTAGCGTAACCCGTCATAGTATGCCATAGTCTGCAAATTTCTTCAGCGTTAAACCTATTAACAGACAAGACGAGGAAAACAGACTTGTCTTCCTAATCAATCTGTGTCCGTTGTGATTCGTGTGCTGCAGCAATCACGCAGCAACAAAATTAACTGTAACGCACAGACAAAGCATAATCAAAGGCAAACACTTAGTAAAGTCATACACCGGCACAAACAGGAGGGAGGCACTGAAGAGTCACTTTTGAATGTGATCGCGGATAGATACCTTCCTATAGGGCCGACGCAGGAAGAGGATTATCCGCAGATCGAGTGCGCGACGGTAGAGGAACTGGACGCGCCTTTCACAGAATCGGAGATCAGGGCGGTGATCTACAATTTAAACAGCAGGTCGGCTCCGGGCCGGATAAAATTTCTAACTGGCTATTACGAAACCTGGACGATAAAGCAGTGGAACTACTAACTAAGGAGGTAAACAGGGTATGGGAGACAGGACAGGTGCCTGAAGGATGGCGGTCCGCTATAGTGACAATCATCCCTAAACCAGGAAAACCCCTTCATTTGGACAACATGAGGCCAATATCACTAACCTCGTGCATAGGCAAGGTAGCGGAGCACGCGATCTTGAACAGGGTTTCCGGGTACATAGAGCGCAGAAACCTCTTCCCTCATAATATGGTTGGTTTCCGGCCCGGCCTCTCAACGCAGGAGGTTATGCTAATAATAAGGAAGCAAATCTTTGATAGCGGCACCCGGGACGTAAGAGGGATCCTCGCCCTGGATCTCACTAAGGCGTTCGACACAGTGTTTCATAGATACATTCTGCAAGCCACGGCCGGGATAGGCCTAGGAGTCAAATTCCAGGCCTTTCTAAGGTCATTTCTCATGAATAGAACTGCTACTATTCAGGTGGGGCCGATTCGGTCGAGCGTATACGGATTGGGAGCTCGGGGTACGCCTCAGGCATCAGTCATCTCGCCACTGCTCTTCAATATAGTCATGAAGGGCCTATCAGATAGGCTGGGCGGCCTCCAGGGCATAGGTCACGCACTTTACGCAGATGACATCACGATCTGGTGCCCAGGGGCCTCCCTAGCTGAAATGCAGCAAGCTCTACAAGCGACCTTGGACGAGACGGAGGCTTACCTCGCGGACACGGGTCTCAAGCTGTCTACGAGTAAATCGGAGCTGTTGCTTCGGGGTCTGACACCCCTCAACCAGCTACCCGCGGAATTATACGCGAATAATGGGCAGAAAATTCCTAGAGTCGACTCAGTTAAGATACTAGGCCTGCTCATAGACGCGAGGGGCTGTAATGCCAGAAATACTACCCACGTTACAGCCAAAACGGAGAATATGTTGCGGCTAATTGCTAGGATGTCCAACCGAAAGAAGGGGTTAGGTGAAGACAACCTCCTTCGATGTACAACGCGTTCCTCATGAGCCATATTAACTATGTGGCGTTAGCTCTAGTATGGACAAAAACGGAAAATACCAAATTGAATACACTCATGCGCAAGAGCATCAAGAAAGTGCTAGGCTTGCCTATTGCCACGAGCTCCGACAGGCTAGATCAACTCGGTATGCACAATAGCATAGACGAGATTATAGAGGCACAGGTCACTACCCAGGTGGTTAGGCTATCGTCGACCCAAACTGGCAGGCGAATTCTCGACGAGGTTGGCATGGCTCCTAGGATAATGGAGGACCGGCGTATAACATTGACACGAGAAACGAGGGCGACCTACCTAGTGAGGCCCTTCCCGCGGAACGTACATCCGCAGCATAACGAGGGTAGACGTAAAGCCCGTGCTCGAGCCATATTGAAGAAAGTTAGAGATGACAGAGACTCCGCAGTCTTTGTCGATGCGGCGCAGTACGGGAACAATAGAGTGTTCGCGTTGTCGGTTATAGACGGGTGGGAGGGGGGGGGGGGGGGCTGCGCTCCTTGGCCTCGGTCAGAGCGGCCACCGCGAGTATAGCAGAGCAAATAGCGGTTGCGCTGGCCTTGTGTGACCCAGAGCGTTCCTACATTTACACTGACTTGAGAGACGCAGTCAGAGCTTTTGGGTCGGGTATCCTCGCACGAGAAGAGGCCTCTATTTTAGAGAAAAGGACTTGCCCCGGTTTTCATTATATCACGTGATTCCCCGCACACATGGGGACGAACGTTCTAGAGGGCTTCCCAAACCTCAACGAGCTTGCCCACGACCGTGCGCGAGAACTCACGCGCCGCGACGGTCTGGAGGCTCCGGAGGAGCAGGAAGGGACTCAGCAGAACGATCCACTCCTCACATTTAATGAAATTACCAAACATTACCAACTTGGTCGGAGAATTTATCCTCTGCCTCACCCGAAGCTCAGTAGAGGTCAGTCAGCTACACTTAGAATGCTGCAGACGGGATCTTTCCCTTCGCGGGGATTCCTCAGTAGGATGTACTCGGATGTGGACCCTAGTTGTCCCGACTGCACTGAAACCTTTTGCTCAATGGCTCACATGCTCTGGTAATGTCCCGCGTTGCCTGACGACTTCCTCTCCAGCAAAGCCGAATGGGAGGAGGCCATGAGGATCACGGTACTCCGAAAGCAAGCCCAGGCTATCCAGAGGGCCCAGGAAAGAGCGGAGCGTCACGGCGTTCTGTCCTTTACGTGGGCGCGGCCAGCGGCTACAATGGCCTCCCGTTAGGAGGTCCTGACAGTAGCTCCTCAGGATTAAATAAAGTTCGTTGTCTGTCTGCCTGTCTGTCTGTATGTCTGTCTGTAACGAACTGAGGGAAAAAATGTGTTGAGATTTTCAGCAATATGACTACGAAACGTTTTTCAATCAGCAATATGTTTCTATCTTTGTGAAATCATCCGTTCTTATACGCTGATGGTTGCTGACATTGCTAAGTAAGAGCAGACTTGTTTGCTTAATGCGTCCTCTAGTTAGCTCACATATGGGCAGCAAGATTAGTGTCGTGCTGTGCTGGGATTGCTTTAAATAAGCAACCTTATTGCGACAGTCCAGCCACCATAGAAAAAATCTGTTTAATTAATCAATGCCTATTTATTGTCCGCTGCTTAGCACCTATTGTGCAAAAGTATTGATAAAGAACCTGTGTGTGCTTTCTGATCTTCAACGAGCGGTTCCAGTGCTACGTTGACATGGATGAAAGCACGACAGTGCATGATGGAGCACTGATTAAGTTGGTGGTTTCCCGAAGCCACTCCGAAGCATCAGCGCCACCAAAAAAGCCGTATGCATCCTGTCCTATGCAATCTGTACTAGTGAATTATTTCTGCATAACATTAAGATCTGTCTTCTGCAGGGAGGCTTAAATATCGATATTTGAGCAACGATTTAAAGGGCCCCTTACTCACGAGGCAACGCAGCTAATTTGGTAACACGCTGGGAAAGGGTACGTGCCCTTTTTGGAATGCCCTGCCACATGAATACTTCAAATTGGTTGATTATTAGCCGAGTTAGAAATATTGCGCTGTCGCAAACCTATGATTTCAGCAGGCAAGCGTAACCGCCAGAAAGAACACTTGGATGTGACTTGCCAATCCGGTAGGGAAAAATGGCCGCAGGTTTTTCCATACATGCATAAAGCGGGCCACAATTTAAAGAAAGTGTTCAGCAGGTACAAAATACACAGTAGTTTTTTGCCTTCACATAAGCTGACCCTTGGTGGTAAAAATCTTGCAAGGCCGTATAGGACTTGCCCAGTTGGTGTGAGAAATTCCACCTAATCGCTTCAGGGTGCATATCTGGCAGACAGGCCATTTCATCAACAATTTGGCACGAGAACACGAGCTGTCTGTCAAGAATAACATTAATGCACATTTCCTATGCACTTGATTCCCTCATGTGTGAGCCAGATCTTGTGCATATCCGCATTCTTGGTAAAAGCAAAGATTTCCGGGCATGGTGACATAAAGAAGGCCTGTTTCATCAACATGAAGCGTCACGTCTGTGTCAACGATACCTGTGTGGCTTGACATAACGCTGAACGACAATTTCTGCCCTCTATGTTTGGATAGTGATGCAAACTTGTTTGAGTATTGTGTACAAGCGTATGTGTGCACATGGCCACCTTCGCCTATAGATATAATCCCGTCTGCTTTCAATACAGTAGGAAGTAACGCTTTTCCCTGTCCTCTAAAACTGAGGGAGTAGTCTTGCAGTACATGAGCTTTTAAAAATTCTTTTTTCCCCGCACCGCTCCTGAATGTAATGCTCTTTTTTCTGATAAACTAAACTGCACTACTGTTGAGTCGTTCATGGCAAAGCTGCGGCAACAATCCACTTGACCTCACATCGTCGTACGTGCCCCCCTTCCCCTATCTGGCCTCGCTCAAGGCCCGCGCAATAGGCTTCAATTCTGTAATTATTTTTATTATTTATTTCACAATAACCCTAAAGGGCCTCTAGGGAGGGTATTACAGAGGGTAAATGGTAAATTGGTGAGGCAAAGAACAGTGCCTAAATGTAAATACAATACAAAAATAAAGCTGGGAGAAAATTATTAGTGCATCAACGTATAAAACAGAAAAAAATAATAAGAGTTGTGAATACAGCAACTTTAAATGATCTGCACAAACTATTGTAACGTCTCGGAGGCTTTGGTTATCGGCGCATGAAAAAAAAAATAGTTTACAAATCAGAGAGTGAAACGTTATATATTAGGTATGCATGGTACTGCGTAGAACGTCTGTAAATTTCAGGCATTTGTTTCCGTGACATTGTGCGATGGGAGATTATTCCACTCTATCGTGGTGTGAGGTACAAAAGCCTGACCAAATGCGAATGAACGACACATGATGCATTTGACTTTGCAACAATGATGCCGACGCGGAAAAAAAGCTAACGAAAACAGAGAGGGATGCGATTAATTCGTGCTTAAGGAAAGCCTACAAGATCGCCCTACAAATTCCGCAGTGCGCCCCAACCGAAAAACTCATGTCTCTAGGGATTCATAATACATTCGAGGAACTGGCAGAAGCTCAACTGATAACTCAAAGAAACAGACTCGCACAAACGACCACGGGTAGGAAACTCCTTGGTAGACTCGGGTATCACGAGCTCCTTGAAAAACACAACCAAACTAAGCCCATCCCCACAATAATCAGAAACTGCATCAAAGTGGCGCCAATATCCAGAAATATGGACCCAACTCTACATGCAGGCAGAAGAGAAGCGACGGCTGCATACATTGAAAAAACGCACGGCGACAAACCAAACTCCCGCTTTGTGGACACGGCAAGACACCCAGGCAGGCAGAAAAGAACGGTAGCTGCTGTCACTGACTACATGGGCAGAGAAATCATTAGCGCCTCCACTCACAACACCACTATCGTGGAAGCAGAAGAAATCGCAATAGCCCTTGCTATCAAAGCGACGGAACCAAACCAACAACAAATAACCATCCTTGCAGTCTCTCAAGCGGCATGCAGAAGCTACCTCAGGGGACGAGTATGCACCGCAGCCTATAGGATTATGCGAGATATAATATCCCGAGCCAGATTTCACCTTATATGGGTACCCAGTCATGAGGGAATCAAGGGAAACGAAGAGGCTGACAGAGTAGCTCGTGCGCATGCTACACACCACGGGTGCTCACAGGACGCCTCTGAAGAGCTGATCCCGATTGACCAGAACTACTCTGCAAGTTTAAACTACCACAGAGGAAATAGAATGAAACTACCACCCCCAGATAAGAACCTCAGGAAGGAAGAACAGGTAATATGGAGAAAACTACAAACGTATACATATAACAACCTGCACATTCTCCATAAAATTCACCCTGAAAGATATGCGGACACATACCCATGGTGCGGAGCTACGCCAACCTTGAACCACATCTTATGGGCATGCACGGCATATACAAAAAAGACAAACACAGAAATTACGGATCATACACAATGGGAGGCGGCGCTGTCCAGCTGACAGGAAGAGGTCCAAAGGGCCGTCATCCGACAAGCAAGACGGCGTGCGGAAGCCAGTGGGGCCCTTGTCTAGGGTCTCCAGCCATTGAGCGTTTTATTCTTCAATAAAGTTGTTCTATCTATCTAACGCCTGTTGACAGCGATTGTCAAAATAAGGCGGACAGTATTGGGAAGATGCTTGGGGCTATATATTTTAGAACTGTTTTATTTAAGCCAGTATTGTAAGCGGAAGATGAAATCTTAAGAATGGTAAGGAGAGAATAAATTCCAGAATCGGTAATTATTATTTCTGGCATAAACGAATCAGTGCGAGTCATGCTGGCTAACGGCTCTAAACATTCACGCATGAATACTGAAGAAAATGTTTCGTACAGTATTTGGGAACAACCAGTCTCAGATAAGACTGCCCCGTCATGATCAGTAAGGACAATGTCAGGATTATGCTTGGAATTAATGACACGCCAGAAGCGCCGAGGGTTAGTTGATAACATCGATGACAGGCCCCTTTTATAGAGTTGTCTATGCGTGGTTTTGAGTAAACTTCTGTATTCTTTGTCACATGCTTTGTACCGATGTCAGGATTCAGATGGGGTAGGGTGAGTTAAAGTGGAACCGATGGAATATATACAAGCTATGCGGAGGCCTAGGACAAAACAATTGAGGTCGTTCTCGTGGCTTGCATGGTTTCATAGAGAAATTATCCTACAGTATGCGGAGATAGCTGGACCAATGATAGAGTTGACAAGAAAAAGAGCAAGTATTGAAGTGGGGTGAATGTCATGAAAGAGCGTTTGAAATGCTACAGAAAAGCTTAGCACATCCGCAGGTGCTTTTACCGTCAGAGCTGCGAAATGAGTTTGTCTTACACACCGGTACCTCGGAAAAGGCATTAGAAGCAATACTCCAGCAAGAGAGACAAAACACTCCCTCCGGTATTCTATACTAGTAGGAGACTAAGGCCCGTATTCTGAAACACTCCTTTCCTTACTAAGGCCGTCTCACACGCTGTATGGAGACCTGGCGTCAATTCTGAAACGGAGCACTAAGTAAGGGCCTCCTTGGTGCTTCCCGCGTTTAGGGAATTGGCATGCTACCTTCTTGCTTCGTAACCATGCTCCTCTACCTGATCACATGCTTCACCTCAGGGCGTTGCACGCGGTACGTTCGGCTTGGGTGGGTAACATGTGCAGCCAAGGCCGCGGTAGCCAGCCGCCGTGTACTGACGTCCAGTTTGGTTCTGCGGACCGCGTTTTTGCTATTTCTTCTTATTGTGATTCTGTGAAAAGCGACTAGCAAGAATGGCGAACTCACGATATTTATCCAAATGCTATAGCTTTGAAAGCTATGCAAGGTTTCTTCGATGTGGGCAAATGGACTTCTTTATGGCACTGTGTACAAGCCCTCTCCTTTATCTCCAGTCTGGCATATGATTGACAGGCAGAATTCACTTGTATATTACAGCGAAGCGTACTTCCTAGCCCGGTGTCGTTTTTCCAAGCGAACTGTTACAGCTGTACTGGCAGAGCTGCAACTGCATTTTAACACTGACTGCAGAGGAGCACCGCTGCCTACTCTGTTGAAGGTTCTCATCGCAGTGCGTTTATATGGAGTGGGAGCCATGCAAACTGTTGTAGGCGACCTGGTGTACGTATCCCAACCCTCTATGTGTCGATGTGTTTGGAAGGTGAAACAGCTGGTATGTCTGTATCTCACGTGCGTTCGGCTGCCAAAGGCCAGTGAAGCGCGTTCAGTCATGACAAGGTTGTATGGGATCGGAGGATTCCCCGGTGCTACTGGGTGCATCGATGGTACACATATACCCATTAAAAACGCCGGTGGAGACGACGCAGAAGTCTTCCGAAACAGGAAAGGGGTCTTCTCCATGAATGTGGAGGTGAGTGGTCCTTTCTTTCGTAGCCTGCTTGAGATGAATGCAACACAATTCGCGTTTCTCTTCACTTCCGTGCAAGAACCACGCAGGTGCTGACACTGTACCTCGTACACAGAAGTACACACGCACACAGACAGACAGACAGACAGACACAGACAGACAGACAGACAGACAGACAGACAGACAGACAGACAGACAGACAGACAGACAGACAGGCAGACAGACAGACAGACAGACAGACAGAGGGAAAATGAAAGTTATTAGGTGAAACCACGGTTACCTTGTCGCATTACAAATTTATATATGCCGAGCGAAGCTGTTCACTAGTCGCACTACACTTTTATATGTCGACCACATATTTATCTTGAAGACGTACACATTCGTGGCCATGGCTATGTACCCATGCCTAAAAAAGGATTTGTTCAGCTCAGCAGGCAGCGGCAAACGTCATAAATGTAGAGGAAGTCCAGCCATTTTCAGCGGCGTTGACAAGTGTGTGGACATGGCATCTATGCACACGGAATATGTCAGCTCACGTGCCACTATCTGAAATTATTATTTTCCTTTTGCAGGTGGTCTTGTGGTCCAAGCTTCAGTTTTTTGAAGTCGTGGCAAGCCGGCCTGGCTTTGTCCACGACAGTTGAATTTTGCTAACAGAAGAGTGTCATGTATGAGCAGAAGGTTGTAACTGGCATCCTCCTTAGCGATCAACGTCACGCATGTTCGCTTTTTCTGATGACCTCACTGAGGAACCCTCGAACAACTGGGGTGAAAGCTTAAGAAGAAAAAATGTCGCTGAAGCAATGTGAAATAAGCACTAAGTCATTACTGTGCTATGGTCCTGGCAGGTACAACAGGAGTGAGATTAAAACGAGTAATTCCACTGAGCGGGCTTTTAGACTCTAGAAGAGACCATTCTGCATGCCCCAGAACGCTGGAAACGCTGACAGATCGAATGGTTGCACTTATTATATGTGCAGCACTGCACAACATTCCTTGCAATTTGCGGGACCCCATCCCTAATGACGATGAGCCCGAGCCTGAAGATGCAGGCTCTGGCTCACCGGGTACCCAACATCAAAGCCACCTTGTCCAGCGCCGCTTCACAAGTGCCCAAAGTGAAGATGACAGTGATACGGGCACTGTGTTGAGCTAAAACTGCGATCAATGCTGCGAAATTAAAGTGGAGAAATGTTCGCATACCAGACAGTGCCGATTCTTTACGATAAATGAAACTGACTTTATTCATTGATGTGGCATGTGGCCAGGATTATTATTGCTGCCTCCAGTGAGGAAAACGACTTGTGGGCCGAAGTCACGTTCACTTATCCCTCCTGGCATGAAGAGTTCAAGCTGCTTTGTTAGAATTGCTTGTATGAGTTATTCGACCCTCGCTTTAGCTTTTAAAACGCACACCTTCATTCTGTGCAGTGTACTCGGTTTGCGCCGCTCTTCAGTATATTGCGGCATTTTCGAGGCATGTTGCCCTTCTATAATGTTTGTCCTTGCCTTGTCCTCAACGCACCTTTGATTTCTGCCGTCATCTGCAGCCGGAAGGCAAGCCTCCAGCTGCGTCAACAATGCAGTGTCGACAGCACCAAGACGGTCACCTTCGTGACGGCGGACAACTGACTCAGCTTCTGAACCTTGGTCCATGCAAGCCTCTTCTGCATTTTGGCTGCATGATGCCTTTGAGGCGGCCATTTCCAAAGGCAGACCTCCACTAATGAGAGGAAATGCTGGCGAGCTCTGCTGTGTTGTAGCCTCAGCAAACCCATTTTCTGCCGCGCTAAGGTGACTGTACCGCACTAACTCTGAAAGTAACAGCGTTGCTGAACGTCTCAGAATGTTTTCGTACAAAACAAATGAACGGTTCAACACTGAAGCCAAATTCTTCATGCCACTTCACTCTATGTAAAGAACAAAGAAAGGCAGCAATTATTGTACTGTATGACTACTCTCTACCTCCTTTATGTACTGCTTCACAAAGCACATAATGAATGATGCACACTATGCACATGCTCCACAGAAAGTTGCACAAACACAAGTTCCTGCCGCTTTGTTGCAATAGAAGCTTCAATACCTTGATTCACAACAGACACATGGTTCTTGCCTAAACATGCAGTGGCACTAGTAGAGCATAGAAAGGGGAATCGGGTTCCTATGTTCCTGGAAGCACAGAAGTGCGGTATTGAAACAGTTGGTGAAATATCGAAATATCTTAGTAATGTGCGCAAGAATAGGCTGTTTCTTTACACTATCCGGTCATGTGTCCATTGCGCAAAACGTGCTCCTAGAGCGCAAAATATGCGTCCGAATTATAGCAGTAAAAGCTAATTACACTGGCAATCATTCATGCCTTACAGAACGCATGGCATGTGGTACAACCACCAATTTTTTATTTGTTTATGACGGATACGTCGGACAGAGAGACCAGCAAGTGTTTGGGCTATAATCGTAATGAAATGGCCCGTGAGCAGCACTAGAGCACTCCACAACTTCAGCGGTGAGGCGCGCCAAGGACGCCGTAAAACTACAGAAACGATTGTAGTAGTTGCACAAACTATGTTCCACTTACCATCGTCACTGCCGTGGCACCAAGTTTCGTTTTCCAGCATCATGATGCCAATGATGTCTTTAATGCACTCACTGGCTGGCGTCTGCGACTGCCTATCGCTGCATAATTGATTTGGCACTCGAACTGCCACATGTGGCACGAGCGCCTCGACTCGGGCAAGCTTGTTGTCTAATGGTTCAGGCGGTGGTCCACCACCCGAAATACTTACGATCTATATTTGGAACTTTTCAAAGAAAAAAGAACATTTCCAACATTTATGGGAAACAAACACGTAAACGTACCTGTGGTCATGCGGTTGATATGCAGTGCCTTTACTTTTTTTAGTTTTTGTTCCTGGTTATCCCAGAGTTTTTTAGTTCTTTCACTTCGCGTCGGTACATGTGCAGCATGTTGTTATACTCTGTGCACAGCCGCTCCCATGCTTTTACGTTCGCGTTCGGCGACACAGCGTCTGTTTTCTAGCTTTCAGTAACATTGCTCTACCTTTGTAGATGTTCTGTGAACAACTATTTTTCTTCCTTCGGGAAAGAAGCTCCTCCCGGCATGGCAAATCTACATACGCACACAAAACAAAACGCAGCAAAAAAAAAAAAAAAGATAAAGCGACGCCTCATCAACCAAACTTTGACAAGCTGCCAGAGTTGCTAGACTGAGTTGGCTTTCCTGCCGTATACATCAATTTTAAACTATTTTTATATCATTAACCAAACAAATGGAATTCATGCCCTGGTATAGAAGTATTAATACAATTTTAACAGTGCGGCACATTGGCTATTCATTAGAAATCTTTTACATTTTTTGTAAGTAATCTTGAAATCAGAAACCTATAATGTTCCATATCCTTGGGTGCGGCGCTCCTTGCGCAGGAAATGCGAAATATAGCTTTTAGAATTCACGGTGGCCTTCGGAGGGAGCCTCTCGTAAGGTAGCAAGGAGAACTCCTTGCGGAAGGTAGGGAAACTGTCTAAGTTTAGGAGTATTTCTGAAAGTGGCCCAACGGCTCAAAAAATGAAGTCAGAATTACCTCAGTAAGGAATCCGTCAATGCCGGGAGGCCACATTAAGTCCCTCTGAACGATTCATTACTAAGGAGCCCTCGGTTACAGCTTCCTTGGTGATTTTTCAGCCGAAGCTACCCTCACGCGTCATTACGAAGCTCCTGGTCCTGAACGAGCGCTTCGCCTCACTGCTGGCCGATGTGACGTTTGCTTGCGCATGCGCGCTGTAGCCCCCTGCTGTTAAGCACGAGCAGGCTTCCAGGCATCAGCGATCATTTCAGTCGCACATTCGGCACGAGCGGCGTCTCGCAATGCCGGCGGGCTAGTGTTGCTGGAACGCATCCAAGTCTTACCGACGACTGCGGTGGTTTCTCGCGTTTAGTGAACAAATTTGAAAGAAAGCGTCCACGCGTCTCCACATTAGCAATTCAATATAACAATTATGTGACCATCCAACTTTCTTTTTTTTCAATAAAGGTATACGCATGAGGCTCATGAGGGGCTTCAAAGCCAGGCATACGGCAACCGTTCCTTGCGTGAGGACTGGAGAAGGGAGCTTTCAGCGTAGGCTTGCCTCCTCCATCGGTCCTTTGCTGAGAGCAGGTGTCAGGTAAGGTTAGCAAGCGGTCGAAGGAACAGAAAATTTCATTGCTTAGACCTACGTAATACACAACTGAATTACTCACCTGTAGAGAAAGAATGTCTCCCCCTCGCATTGGCAGGGAAAACATTTCACACTTATTTGTTTGGAAGACAATTCCGCGTGCAAACGGATCAGCAGCCATTAAAATATTTCAGCAAATCCCAGATCACCAACCGATGAATAATTCACGAATACTCTTTCCACATAGAATACATAAACCCAACACAAACGTGGGGGCGGACTTTACGAGTAGGGAAATTGAAGGGTGAAGTACCAGTAGTATAACACGACCTGAGCAACTTTACACATGTAAAGGGTTCGAAGCGATGAAGTCATTAACAGTGTGAACAGTGCATGTGGTGTAGTGCGAAATATGCGCGACAGTTTGGTGGCACATATTGTACTGCGACCGCACAAGGAAAAATACGGAAGTAACAGCACAAGGGTCAGATTAAAGAAGGCTGGCAGAAAGTTTTTTGAGATAAAAAAAACTCGCGAAATGCGCGAACATGACATCTGTAAAATATGCGGCGAGATGACGAGAGCAAACCATTCGCATGGCTCGGGCACACGAGAGGAAAGTTGCTCAGGCAAGAGGCACGTGACCCGAGCCGTGATCAGGAGAAAACAAGCGCTGAGCTGGCATCATCTGCATTGCTGAAGAAGGTTGTCTCGCCAGCCCCGGTTCTAGACACCGCGATGCTGGCATGCCGAAGCGTGGCTGTCGATCTCGACGGCGTTCTAGCGAGGCTCCTCGGACTCACTGCAGCCTGCTACGGCAGTTCAAGGCAGTCCAGCCTAAATTCCCCTTCGAAGGCGAGCAGCAACACTACGTAAGACAGTCCCCCGCACGCCTCGTCGTCACTTGAGCAAAGCACCGGACCGAAGTAAGGTTCCAGCCCTTCGCTAGGCCTAACCGGCTAGCACTGGTTGCCGCATCATCAACGACGACCGGGAAACAGGCACCAGTGACAGATGGATTGTCCAGCTGATACTCAGGCGACATCTACAAGATCGTCGTGAGTACCGTCAACGGACAAGTTGCTACTAAGCTCGTACGCTGATGCAACGCAAGTCGTCGATATAAAGTAGGAATATTTTATTTGTGTAGGGACGCAGGCAGATAGGCCAAAATGGTCAGTCTGTGGTGGCAAGCAAGGACAAGTATTAACGTTGTTTCAAGGAAGAACTGTACACTCAACATTTAGTTTTGTGGTTTGTTTAAAACATAAAGCTTTTCGCATACATTGATGTATATCCAGTGTTATTTGTTTCCGGGTGTTCTTTGGTGATTTTCGGAATGAAAAATCCTGTGTGCTTGCCCTTTGGCGTCCCTCAATTCCAGATCTGGAACGCACGCCCCCGAGATCGGGAATATCCCCGGATCTTTCTGTAATGATTTTACTAGTTGGGTCATGTATAATTACAAATGTCAATAGGATATTGTGATGATGCGCGATTAGCTCCGAAAACACTGTGCGCGTGAGAAGCAATGAAAAGTTATAAACAAGGTTCTCGCGTCACCTTTACTCCTTTCCCCGCTCCTGCCATGTATATGCATGGTCTGAAACACCGCCTAACCCAGCGTGCGAGAGAGCAGCACTAACTGCCCAAGCAGCAGCAGCAGCAGTAAAAGTCGAAAGATGACGAAAAGAAAGTTCCGCTTTGGAATTCCGACGCCTTGTTTTCCCTCCAAATGATCGGCATCACTTGAACTGACGCATGTTGAACATGTCATACAATCATTTTAAAGTAGACAATTTAGAATGGAGTGATAAATTGTGCAGTACAGTAAAGTCCATTTGACTTCAGTTTTGCGTGAACACGTACAGCCACAACAAGAAGTCTTCCTCGCATCCATGACTCCCACTTGATGTATGAAATAAGGTATAGTATTTCGCAACGGTAGGAGGACTCGCATCTACTCATAGAGTTTCGCACTATAACACCTAAAGAGAAATCCGGCACCACGGTCTATGAGCGTTTCATAAGAAGCGCTGGGCCGTAATGGGAATAATGGTGTATGTGTGTGCGAGGCTTGTGTTGGCTAGTGTTGTAAGAGGTTTCGTCTAAAACGTGGATATGGCTATACAAATAACGCCTTCTTAAAATAAAATCTTGCTAAAATGTTTCTATTCACGCATATTACTTATTTACTCACCTACAATGCATGACAAGCGATGAAAAGCAAGAGCAGACGACAAACTGTTTCAAAGCGAGCGCGAATGTTGTCATCTGCCCTCCAACTTTAGTGGTCGCTGATACATTTTACCTTTCGTATGATTGTACGTGCAATAACAAGTTCTCATAGGTAAACAAAACATGTTTAGTGTAATAATAAAGCTAAAACAGCTTTTTATGGGCTGTCTTAGTAGAAAATTAAGCATTGTGACAGACAGAACGGTGCTTGTCTGGCTCTCCAAGAACGATGCCAATCCGAAGTCACAATATACCGGCATTCCCTTTCATACCACGGCGCTGCAGCGCCAGATTTCCCTCTAGGTAATACAGTGAGAAACTCTATGCTTCTCGTGCTTCACCCTCTTTCATGTACCAGTGGCTCAGATTGGCATAAATCTGGGAAATAATTAGTATCGTGATGAAACTGATACATTCAGAACACTAATTAACAAAATCGCTCAAATTAACTTCAATATCGATGAGAATTCTTTACATCATTTATTCTGTGGTTTCTTTTTCTTAAGGCAATGACTTCCGTGGTGTCGATGTGCACTAGGATGAAGGGTCATTTACTCATGACTACTCATTAAAAGTCGCGTCGATGCCAGGAGTCCTTGTGTGGCTGTTCAGGATGTCAACGTCGATAATCGCATAGATAAGGGCCCACTACAACCATTGACCTTGGCCAGAACTGCTGGTGCGCACGGCTTTATTTTTTGTCAAGTTTTGCTCACCTGTGTTGTTACGGTCACGACACGGTCATCTAACTATTTATCATTGCGTCAGCAATTATACGAAGGCTCAAAGCGAGTTCACGACGTCTCTGTTTTCGCATCGACGTCGAATTCGCTGCTTGCAGGTTTGTCATGGCGTTGGAGGGTATGTAGAGACGCGCAGGGCGTATGCAAAAACGGCGATGCGAAGTAAACAATCGCCAACGATAGACTCGATCTCTGAGTAGGAAAGACAGGATGACGAGGATAGAAATTTATTGAGAGCCATGCGACATGGAGAGGACGGTTTCTTTTCCTTATCGGGCATGTCTACTCAGAAAGCCACGTTCTAGCTCCTTCGTGCGTCGGTTCCAAGGATATTTGCCTTGAAAACCATGACAGAACCGATGATAATAAATTATTGTGATTAATTAAATGTTGTTCTGAGATACACGCCGATTATACTGATGCTGAAGAATATATTCATGATGATTACGTAAGGGTGACGATGATGTTTGTCATGGCGATAACGGATTAGAAAAAGTTGGAAGGCGACTAAAAATCTAGCTGAAGACAATCAAACGTTGCTGCACGAGTGTAGGCCACTCAATAAATTATATAGTAGAAACACTACAGTAGAAAATAATCAGAAGGATAAGAATGGGCTCGATAGCGTTTCGCAGGCATTCTCACATCATGAACAGCAGGTTGCCGTTATCCCTCAAGAGAAAAGTGTATAACAGCTGTGTCTTACCAGTACTCACGCACGGTGCAGATACCTGTAAGCTTACGAAAAGGGTTCTAGTTAAATTGAGGACGACGCAACGAGCTATGGAAAGAACAATGATGGGTGTAACGTTAAGGGATAAGAAATGAGCAGATTGAGTGAGGGAACAAACGCAAGTTAATGATATCTTAGTTGAAATCCAGAAAAAGAAATGGGCTTGGGCAGGACATATAATGAGGAGGGAACATAACCGATGGTCATTAAGGGCTACGGACTGGATTCCAAGGAAAGGGAAGCGTAGCAGCGGACGGCAGAAACTTAGGTGGGCGGATGAGATTAGGAAGTTTGCAGGGACAACATGGCCACAATTAGTACATGACCGGGGTAGTTGGAGAAGTATGGGAGAGGCCTTTGCCATGCAGTGGGCGTAACCAGGCTGATCATGATGACGATGATGATGACAAACACGATATGCTCGCTCACAACTCGTCCACGTAGACATTTTCTTTTATCGACTTCGACTAGACATTAATCCACCATCCGACTTTTCATACTTATATATGTTTATTTATTTATGTATTTTATTTATTTATTATATTATACTCATTTTTTTTCAAGGCTGACTATGTAAATTGAGATGTTTTTTTTCTTCATTTACGGTATGGTTTCTTAATTTTACTTTTCTTTTTTTTTCTTGCAATACCATTTGATTCTTCGCTTAGCACCTGCAGTGGGTGCATGGTATTTTTTGAGACGATTCTTGGCCATCAACGCTGCACGAGCACCACGAGCCCGGTAGCATTCGGATTTTCCGTGCTCGTACAAGAAGATAGGATCCTCAATCAGCCGACGTTCTTCGTTCGAGATGAGTACTACTGAATTTCTCACTTCTTATTCGGTTTTAGTCCATCCCTCCACGTTTTCTTTTTCCGCAGAGCCTTTCTGTCGCATCCAGGCTAGCTGCTGTTGCCCTTTCTTTATTCTTTTACTCGCGCCCTCATCCCTATTATTAGCGTGCGCTGCATTACTTGGGAATTGGTGGTTGAGCTTCGTGCAATTTATATTTATACGTTTAATTTGCTTGCCTGCTCATCTCAACTCTATAGCCTCCACTATGTTGCCCACTAACTTATGTATTATTTCGTTGCAGAACCCAAGGACACGTCAGAGCAGCGGTCTCACAAGGTGGCCACTACCTACTTTCGTTGGACGTCACTGAGAGTCATGAGTTCAACAGAAGCGGAATAGCGTGCTCTGCGCCAGCCGAGGCCAGCACTTAAGCATCCTCCAGGTCCTTATCAGCTGAGAAAACGGTAAGCCAGCTTGCACTGACAGTCTTGTTCATACGAAAGCCCAGTTCGGAATACTGACACCATACTATCAGACATACGCGCGCATAATAATAATAATAGTAATAATAATAATAATAATAATAATAATAATAATAATAATAATAATAATAATAATAAATCAGGCAGTCCCAGTTAAACCCATCGTGGTTTGTTAAAGGCTACGGTGTAGGGCTGCTCAGCACGAAGTCGCGGGATCGAATTCTTGGGCCCTATAACGTAAAACTATTCCAATATGTTTTTATTCCAGTCTCTTGACGTCAAATGTCCGTAACCGCCAACTCAAGCATCGAACGTTGACCCGCAGGGTTGTCTGAATAGACTGATCAAACGCTTTCCTCGTTTATAGGAGGTGACTTTTGTTCGCTTTAGAAACGAATAACATTGCCCACAATTAGCGGCTTGTCTTATCTAATTGGCTGACAATTGTGTCCCCTTCTCCTCCAAAGCCGGATCACGTGTTGTCGCCTATCCTCTTGCCTCCTTTCTCCGCACAGCGCCATTGCGGCGACTCTCGCCGCAACATGCACTCTGCCCTTGCTGTGCCGTCTCCGCTGTCGCGGCACTGCCGCGGTGCCGGCAGATGGCGATCCTTGCCGCCTAGCGCGTGACCCACGGCTCTCCGCTCCTCCGCGTCGCGTGGCTGTACGGCTCTCAGCCGTGTCTTTCGCTTCCCCGTTTGTGGTGCGCGTTCCTCAGGGGCATTTGTCGCCTCTTGCAGTGCTTGCGCCTGGCTGGCTTTCTCCGGCCTCCACTCCTGCCCTATACCTCCGCTAACCTGGCGCAGTGCCGTTGCGGTGACTCGAAAGACAGTTATAGCGCTTCGGCCCCTTCCTTCTACCCCACCCCCACATTTTGCGGCTACATTGTGAACTGTTTGTCAGTGAATGAAAGTGTGACCTCTACTCAATACCCTAGTTCTCCGCACGTTTCCTCATCCCACCCGAGAAGAAACATTAAATAATGATTGCTAATCCCCTCCCCCTTGTCCGTGGTGGTGACGCACCATAAGATGGCGCGATGGCGCGTCGCCGAAGCACCGGCTTCATAGCGGCGGTTCACGGTGTGAGCTGCCCAATCCGAAACGCACAACCGCCTCCATTTCGGCACTGCGTGTTCTGTAGGCGGTTGCCTGTTGAAATAATGCAGCAGCTGAGTGAAAGATCGCATTAACAAATAGCGTAATCATCGGCTATTTTTTTATACAGCTTTATCTGTTCTTGCAAAGCGCGTCTTTAAAAGATACTATCCTCAATGCACTGTAGGCAAATGTCAAACGATTTCACGAATAGTAAAAGTAAGATAAACTTTGAAATGGTGTAGAAGAGCTTTTAAAATGTGCCGTAGTTCAAGCGTTATAGTGTTCCAGAAACGATTTATTTCGTAGGTCTTGACAAAGAAGGTATCCTTCGAGGAATGATTTCTCCCAAGAATTTCGTTTCAGTGCGCCGTAATAACGCAGGTACGAGTGGACAACCATTACTCTCCTTAAAGCTGCGGCGATCCCCTTCAGATTTTACACCAAGTGGCCATGGCTATGTCACGTCTTCTTCAAGTGGTTAGGCACATGTTGACTACATCAGGTTGATTTACACAGCTCGTCCCGCGTGCCCTAGCTAAGCAATTTTATCGTCAAGCCTGTGCTGCACACAGCGAAATTTATAGATTGCGCAATGGATGCGCAAGCAACAGCACTACGCGCAATGTTCGCTAGCTTTTTTTAGATTAGATTACTGGGTTTTACGTCCCAAAACCACTATCTGATTATGAGGCACGCCGTAGTGGTGGAATCCTAAAATTTGGACCACCTGAGGTTCTTTAACGTGCCCCTAAATCTAACTACACGAGTGTTTTCGCATTTCGCCCACATCAAAATGCGGCTGCCCTAGCCGGAATTTGATCCCGCAACCTCGTACTCAGCAGCCCCACACCATAGTCACTAGGCAGCCGCGGCGGGTCTCGCATTTTTTATTGCTAGAAAGAGACTGATACCGCTACCGGCGTTCACTGTGATGCTGTGAGCACATATACAGTGTACAAACTACAAAGTAGCGGTTTCCTATATTATTTCCGTGTAATAACTGCCCCATAACATGAACACATTTAACCGTTGCGCTTACGAATGTTTCTATAGTACGCTCATAAGATTTCTTAGTAGCCGGTAGCGGAAAGAGAAGGGTCTGCTGCTAACTCGTTAATGTATTGAAATGGATTATTTATAATGTTTTTGATACTGTATGATTTAAAACGAAGAAATAACGGAGAAAGGAAGAGTAGGCCCACCGCGAATCAAAGCAGATTTTGTGTGTGGAAGGCCGAGGCGGTACTGCTACACCAAAATCTAACTCAAGGTGGTGGCTTTTCGACGAACGTTCTCACTCGTTTTAACATGTTCAATTCCCTTAACTAGACTTCTTTTTCTTCGTATGTAGCCTAGCTAAGATATTTTTCTACAATCATTCTGTGCAAACACCATACCAACCTTGGCTCTCTGCCAAATGTTGAACCTATGGTTGCCGTTGAAAAACCGCTTTTCATTTCGAAATTGCGGGGGACCGATGTTAAACAAGCAAGTTGGCGTTGACAATGACGTGGAGCGCTCTATTCTTCTGCCTGTAGCCGCTGCAATGTACTCCCTGCACACGCCTGCTGCAGTGCAAGACGAGCGTAGTACAGTGTTGGAAACGTTCATCTTCCTGCTGCCATAGGAGAAACAGCTGCTCCTATTTTCATGGGAGATTACCTCCGCGTCCCATCGTTCGCAATCGCCACAGATGTAGGATGATGACAATGATGAATAATTTACACGCTTTCCGTTGAGTGCTTAGATGTGTAGTGGAATGGACAGAAGGCCTTAGCCTTACGACTCATTGCATTTATACAATGTAGGGAAATTTTTTCACGGTCCCTTAAGCAAGATGACGAACATCGTTGATATGCACGCAAATCCGATGGCTGCTAATTTTAGACTTTGCTGTTACATTCGACGCTCTCTTTAGCTGAAACAAGTTTTAAAGAATCACCTGCGGCAGATAGCACAATTCTAACCGTTGTACAATGTTGCTACGGAACAATATGTGCGATCACAAAAAGGCGAGCAGTGCGAAGATGATGACGATGAGAAGCTAGCGTGGGCTGTTGCCTCTTGGCCAAGCGTAGCGTATTTGCTTGTAAATATACTTGTACATAGCTTTTCGTCTGCGTCTTCCTACGTAACATATCTGGTGGAGGTGGACATTCCCTGTAACTCGTCACGGAGCTTCGCAGTGGACGGTACGTCGAGCCTTCCTTCATGGATCCCGGCGACGACAACCGGACTGCCCCGGCTCCGACATCTGCTGCCACTTCGACGACCTACATTACTCTCCCCACTCCCCGTGATCCTGGCGTATTCTCGGGCAAAGATGGGGAAGACGTCGATGACTGGATCAGCCTGTATGAACACGTCAGCCGCAATAACCAGTGGGACCCTACTATTATGCTCGCCAACGTAGTCTTTTACCTCGGTGGCACACCTAGAGTTTGATATCGCGCGCACGAAGATGAGCTCACCAGTTGGGATTCACTTAAGACACAGCTTCGGGACTTGTTCGGCAACCCCTACGGTCACCAACTTGCCGCGCAGAAGGCGCATTCCGGCCATGTGCCGACGTCAACAGCGCCCTATGTCACGTACATTCAGGACGTCTTGGCTCTGTGCCGCAAAGTTGACACCCACATGACTGAGTCAGACAAAGTTGCCCACATCCTCAAAGGCATTGCCGATGACGCCTTCAACTTGCTCGTTTGCAACAACGTAGCGACGGTGGATGCTGTTATAAAAGAGTGCCGCGGCCTGGAACTCGCTAAAAGCCGACGTATTGACCAGCAATTTGCCCGTCTGCCCAACACCCCAGCGACATCTTCCTGTGCCGACACTCCTCGTCCCAACAACACTGCCGATGTTACCAGGATCGTCCGGCATGAGATCGAGGCCGCCTATCCGGCTACCTTCGACTCCAGTCCCACCAACACATCTGCAGTCTCGGTCTCACTGATCCAGGCAGTTGACCCCCAAGAGTTCGAAAACATGGGTCTTTACACCATCTGCTCGGCCCATCGTCCTGATACCCGCCCGGCTTCTTCGATTCCGCCCCGTCCCGCACCTTCTTACCCAACACGTTTCCGCAACCCATCCGAATGGCGCACTGCTGACGAGAAGCCCATTTGTTTCCACTGCCATCGAATCGGGCACATTTCTCGACACTGTCGCAGTCACTGGAGTTCCCCGACCCGGTCTACTTATACCGCCTACTCTCGCCCCCCAGGTGGCCCTTCTCGTCCCTATGCCGCACGCTCCGATAACGCCGCCGCTGATTCTCCTGCACCGAACCGCTCCTATTCTCGTTCGCCTTCGCCCCAACAACGACAATCTCGCTCTCCCCAGCCCCGTCGCTCCTATTCGCCGCCTCCCTTCGGACGCCGTTCCCAGCCGGAAAACTAGACGATGCAGCGCCTCGAGGTGACGCTGCATTGCTCCCTATGCCGCCAAATCCTCTACTGATGTTGCCCACTCATCTGAACCTTCTTGACGTGCAAGTCGACGGTGTTTCTGTGTCTGCACTCATAGACACTGGGGCGCATTTGTCCGTAATGAGCGCTGACCTTCGTAACCGGCTCAAGAAAATTATCACGCCCGCCACGACACCTGTTGTCCATGTCGCCGATGGCGGAACAGCCCCCGTAATTGGTATGTGTACCGCCCGCGTCTCCTTCGCCGATCACTCAACAATCGTGCTATTCACAGTCATCGCCCACTGTCCCCATTACATCATCCTCGGCTTAGACTTCCTCTCCGCACATTCTGCTCTCATCGATTGTTCCGCCAGTACTCTCCGCCTTGACCTGCCTGTTCTGGATCCTGCTGAACCACACCCCAGTCGCCTCAGTTCCGTCGACTTCGTTCGCTTGCCACCTTCGGCACTGACCTACGTTGACCTAGTGTCTTCCCCACCAGTCCCCGACGGTCACTACATCGCGGCTCCTATGCAAGACGTCCTCCTTACACACGGGATCACAGTACCTCATACAGTTTTATCTATTACGGCGAATTGCGTCTGCCTGCCAGTGGTCAACTTTGGCTTGACGACACAAGTGCTGCCACGCGGGATGTCTCTGGCCCAGCTTTGCTCATTCGCGGATCACTCAGTAGCATCCATTGCAGTAGACGACACTTCATCCGATGCTCCTCTACCATCGCAGTCGGCAAATTGTACCATCGCTGACTTAGAGAAAATGATTGCGCCCGACTTGCCGTCCGAGCACGCTCGTGAACTCTACCGCGTTCTGTTTTCCTACCACGATATTTTTGACTTTAACGATCGTCCTTTGGCCCAAACTACAGCTGTCAAACATCGCACTAATACCGGCGATGCCCCTCCTATTCATCGCCACCCGTATCGAGTGTCGCCAGCTTAGCGTCAAGTTATTTACGCAGAAGTTCGCAAAATGCTTGCCAAGAACATTATGGAACCATCATATAGTTAAGTGAAGTTTTTTTCCAACACAGAGTCGGAGGTTCTTGGGCGAAAAGATGTCGCAGACATCTTGAGAGTACCCAAGAACCCATTAAACAGCAGCAGACAGATTGCAAAAATAATCATCTGAAACGCTGTACAAAAATATAGGCCTGAAATATAATACACGCAACGCAACAATTTTAGTGCACAACATAATTGCATATAACACAGATGTCCCAAAATCTTTATAAGCACCTATGCAAAGGCAAAAAATAATTTTATACATCAACATGAAATATATATCAAGATAGCAAAATAAAGATGTTGTTCGAATGGTTCTTACATGTTTAAAAGCATATTTCGCACATGTTTCTTGAATTTATATTCTGGTAGTTTGAATTTGGTACAAGTTAAGAATTGGTTCAGTAATGCTGATATCTGGTATTGAAGACATTCTCCGTAGCATGTACGGGAAAAAGGAACTGGTATGGATTGATTACGGAGAGAGTATCGGGGGGAGCTATCAAATGAATGCTCATAAAGCTTCTCTTTTTTTGTATAAAGTAGTAGTTTATATGTATAAAGATCACTTGCTGTAGTAATATCGTGCTTTATGAACAGCTGATAAGTACGCAGTTCGCGAGGGTGCCCATAAAAATTTTCAAATATTCTGAGAACCTTCTTCTGCTACACTTCGAGTCTGTTTAGGTTATGAACAGTCGTTTTTGCCCATACTAGCGCGCACTCTAACGTTGTGCCTTGAAATGAGAATTTCAGATCAATACATGGTTTGTTCGTAGGCCTAAAGATAACGTATTTTGTTTTACGTGCGTTTAATGCAAGTTCGTTTTCATTTAGCCACACTTCCAAATGCTTTAAATAATTTCTTACAGTAACTTGGATACTTTTCATTGAATCGGCACTAAAAAAGACATTCGTATCATCAGCATACATAACTAGTTTTTCTGCGTAAGGAATATTCATATATCGTTATTATAAACAATGAATAAGGGTCCTAAGATCGAACCTTGTGGGACGCCTTGCTTAAGTTCAATTTCTGCTGACGTTAAGCTTCCGACTTTAACATATTGTTTTCTGGCAAATAAGTAATTTTTAATAAGTGGAAGAGCAACACCGCGTATACCGTAGTCGAATAATTTTTGTTCTAGGATATCATGTTTTATACTATCAAAAGCCTTTTTCAGATCAAGAAACAATTCAACTGTATACAGCCTTTTTTTCGAAATTGTTTAGTAGCTCTTCATTTACGTTTAACAGGGCTAATTCAGTGGACTTTCCTTTCTGGAATCCGTACTGAGCATAATTTATTATGTTATACTTACTGAGAAAGTTCCTTAGTCTGCATTTTATGGCAGATTCAAACACCTTTGATAGAACATGCAAAACAGAGATTGGCCTGTAATTTGAAATGTCATTTAGAGCACCGCCTTTATGCACAGGGCATACACGCACAATCTTCAGATCGGAAGGGAAAAGTAAAGAAACGAACATACAATTAATGATATGAGCCAGGGGCTCCCAGAAGAGATCCGCAACATACTTCATAGGCGCCGCACTTAATTCATCAGAACCTGTTGCGACATTGTTACGTAGCATACTTATCGAGCTTAATACCTCAAACGGTGTCACTGGGGCTAAATTAATTTTGTTAGGCTGTCTTACTCTACGGCAGATCCTTCCCCGCGTACTCTGTTCAGAAGGCGGCAAATAGTCGCCGGAGTGGGCAAAATAGCAATTCAAAGCCATAATAGCCGCATCATCGCTCATGTCTTGGGAGAGGGCTTTGACGTTGAAGCGCGTTTTGTTTTCCACAAATTGTCCCAGATTATTAACTGCATTCCATAGTTTGCGAGGATCATTATAAATCTTGGCGAATAGGCATTCATAGTATATCTTCTTAGCTTTTCTTATGTCGGCATTTAGTTTATTGCGATATGTTTTGAATTCTTTTAGAGCGGCTAGGTCACGTGTTTGAACAAACTTATGATAGATTTTGTTTTTTATTTTGATTCTTTTGTGAAGGCTCGTGCTGATCCATGGCTTTCGAATTTTCTTTTTTTTTAATGTGTGCGATACGATGGGAAAATTGTTATTCTAACATGCTTTGAGATAGCGAAAAAAAACGCTATATGCGCGATCAGAATCCTGTTCTGCGTATACGAACGATCAGTTCGTAAGCGCTAGTTCCGAGCGAAATTTCTCAAGTGTGAGCTGGTTTATGACTCGATACGTTGTTTTGTCTGTGTAGTTAGGTTTGTTAGGTGCAGAAGAGAAAAGAGCGAAGACTGGTAAGTGGTCACTGAGGTCGAGTGAAAATAGGCCTCAAGCAATCTTATTTGTTGGCGCGTTTGTTATGCAAACGTCTAGCAGTGTGGCGCTATGATCAGTGATTCGGCTGGGCAGCCTAATGGTGTTCGAACAATGATATGTGGACAGAATAGTTCCAAACTTCACGGTGGCTGCGTCATCGCTCATGTTGACATTTATGTCACCCATCAGAAAAAAAGGCACGTGCAATAAGTTAAACTTACATATAAGGCTTTCAAAGGTATCAAGAAATTCAGACTTCCTACTCGCGGGTGGCCGATACACTGCAGTAACTGCAATATTTGGTAATCGTATTGTAATACATTCGAGGCTAGTGGTCACGAACGTTAGCTGATCAATGACATCATGCGTAAGACAATCTTTCACATACAAGGCTAATCCTCCCCCACGATTGGTAGTCCTGGTAACACCAGTGTATGCGTAATAGCCTAATTGTGAAGGAGTGTCATTCGGAGTGAGCCATGTTTCGGAAAGCAGTATAACATCAAATTTTATAGCTAAGGAATCAAGGAACGTGCTGAGATCAGAAATTTTGTTTTTAATAGTGCGCACATTTAGATGAAAAGCACTGAAATGCTTTCCAAAATGTTGGGCCGCTTTGTTAAAACTGTCAGCATCATAGTAATGACAACTGTCAAACAGAGCCATTTCGTAGCAGATTGAGCCATTTAAAAGTGTCAGTTGGGTACTTAGTGACACATTTAGTCCATGGGCGTCACCTGTTGTACTGGTCAAAATGAAGGATGGCTCATGTCGCTTTTGCGTGGACTATCGGCACCTTAACAGAGTTACCTAAAAGGACGTGTATCCCCTACCTCGGATGGATGACGCCCTTGACTGCCTCCACGGTGCTCGCTATTTCTCCGCCATTGACCTTTGCTCCGGCTACTGGCAGGTTGCCGTGGACGATCTCGACCGCGAGAAGACTGCTTTTGTAACACCCGATGGTCTTTATCAATTCAAAGTGATGCCGTTCGGTCTATGTAACGCCCCCGCCACTTTTGAACGCATGATGGACTCCCTTCTTCACGGTTTCAAATGGTCCACGTGCCTGTGCTACTTGGATGACGTTATCATATTCTCCCCAACGTTCGCTACGCACCTCGAGCGCCTCTCAGCAGTCCTGGACGTTTTTCGTCGAGCCGGTCTGCAACTCAACGCATCGAAGTGTCAATTCGGCCGTCGCCAGATTACCGTCCTTGGACATGTCGTTGATGCGAACGGAGTGCAACCGGACCCAGGCAAGATCCATGCTGTTGCTTACTTCCCTGTTCCCAAGTGTGTCAAGGATGTGCGCAGCTTCATCGGCCTTTGTTCGTACTTCCGCCGTTTCGTGAGAAATTTCGCCGCCATAGCACGACCACTACCGAGCTTTTGAAAAAAGACGCCCTTTCCAGTGGGACGATAACGAGGCCTGTGCATTCTCACATCTAATGGACATTCTCACAACGCCTCCCGTTCTGGCCCATTTCGATCCTTCTGCGCCTACCGAATTCCGTACTGATGCCAGCGGTCACGGAATTAGCGCAGTGCTGGCACAACGCCAGCATGGCCACGACCGTGTTATCGCTTACGCCAGCAGGCTCCTCTCACCCGCGGAGCGCAACTATTCCATCACTGAGCGTGAGTGTCTGGCCCTTGTTTTGGTGGTTGCGAAATTCCGCCCAAACTTATAGGGCCGACCCTTTTCCGTTCTCACAGACCATCATGCGCTTTGCTGGCTATGCTCGCTGAAAGATCCTACACGAAGACTTGGTCGCTGGGCCTTACGCCTCCAAGAATAATCGTATACTGTCACCTATAAATCTGGCCGTCTACACAAGCACGCTCGCTGTCTCGCTACCCGGTCGACGAGCCTGAAAACGCCGGCAGTAGTAGCGCCAACGGCATTTTCTCTGTGTCTGCCTTCGCTAACATCGCCGATGAGCAGTACCGAGACCTGTCGCTGTGAGCACTTATCGAGCGTCTGCGCTCAACACCTACCGACGCATCCGTTCGCCGATATGTCCTCCAGGGCGGCATTCTGTATCGAAGGAACTTCCTCCCTGACGGCTCTGATCTTCTTGTCGTGCCAAAACAGCTACGACAGACTGTGCTCTATGAGATGCATGACGCACCCACTGCAGGACATCTTGGGGTAACCCGCACGTACGACCGCGTCCGCCGCCGCTTCTTCGGTCGACGCTATGTTGCTGCCGGTGATCCCTGCCAGCGTCGGAATACACCTCAGGTGCTACCTGCCGGTCATCTCCAGCCGATGACCGTCCCTGTAGAACCATTCTTTCGTGTTGGATTAGACCTGCTCGGTCCCTTTCCCACGTCATGCTCTGGGAACAAATGGGTAGCCGTCGCGACTGATTACGCCACCCGATACGCTATCACTCGGGCTCTCCCTACCAGTTGCGCCACTGACGTCGCGGACTTTCTCTTGTGTGACATTATCTTGCTTCATGGCGCCCAGCGACAGCTGCTTACTGACCGTGGTCGAAACTTCCTCTCGAAAGTTATCGCTGACATTGTGCGTTCCTGCTCCATTCAACACAAACTGACTACCTCATACCATCCTCAAACAAATGGCCTGACAGAGCGGTTAAACCGTACTCTTACCGATATGCAGTCCAAGTACGTTTCCAAAGACCACCACGACTGGGACATTGCCCTTCCTTAAGTAACATTTGCGTACAATTCTTCCCGGTACGACACCGCCGAATTTTCTCCATTTTATCTACTGTACGGTCGCGAACCTACCTTGCCCCTGGACACGGCACTTCCTCCTGCTGCGATCTCAACAAGCGAGTATGCGCGCGACGCCATCGCCCTCGCCGACCATGCACGCCAGCTTGCCCGTGCTCTACTGACGGCCCCACAAGCCACTCAGCAGTGTCATTACAACGCCCGCCATTGTGACGTACAGTTTTCGCCTGCTGCTCGTGCTACTGTGATCGCCCTCCCGTCACGTCGGGCTTTCACAGAAGCTCCTTTCGCGATACACAGGGCCCTACCGCGTGCTGCGCCAGGTGACGCCTGTGACTTACGAAATGGCTCCTGTGGGTTCAACCTAGTCCTCTCTTCTGGCATCAAGTGATGTCGTGCATGTCAGTAGGCTCAAAGCCTACGACACTGCTTCCGAGTCCGATCTTTAGTAGCTCCGGGACGGCGCCTTTGCAGCCGTGGGTAGTGCTACGGAACAATATGTGCGATCACGAAAAGGCGAGCAGTGCGAAGACGACGACGACGATGAGAAGCTAGTGCGGGCTGTTGCCTCTTGGCCAAGCGCAGCGTATTTGCTTGTAAATATACTTGTACATAGCTTTTCGTCTGCGTCTTCCTACGTAACAATATTACTTTGATATGCACCTTATATGTACGGGCAATCGAATCCCTAATTTATTTTTCAAGATCCCGGAAATTAGGTGCTTTACTGATACGCTACCGTAGATATTGCACTCTTCTATTTGTAACTACTTAGTTTTCAAGACATATCGACTGAGAACACATTCGGAGACTGGCACCACCTGCGAGATATGCGCCGTCAAACTTGCAGTAAACATGTGCGCTTGTTCCACTTACGTATTTAGCAAAGCGCTGTTGTCTGCATTGAAGGCAAAAAGTTACTTGAGCGTGTATATGTATATATATATGTATATATATATATATATATATATATATATATATATATATATATATATATATATATATATATATATATATTGATGTGTGTGTGTATCACGGTTACCATATTATTCCCTGGAAGCTGGTGTCATCCAAGGAATTCACTTCAAGTAGAAATTCATTCATTCACAAAACTTTATTAGTGTCCTGAAGCCCAGTGTCAAATTCGAGAATTCCTTATTGGCATTCATCGGGTAACATTTGTGTAAGGGCATTGTTATCTAGGTCAATGAAACATGGGAGACTCTGGTGACTACGAATAGACTTATATAAGCATATAAATCGCTGGACTGCATACGGCAGATACTACCCTGTCAGGCAGTCTACCGCTATTTTGGAAAAGACAAGTGCAATGTCGTTGTATTTACTGTAAGCAAGATTTCGCGCTGAAACTTTGAGATTTTCAAAGAAGTTTTAGTTAAGTTCGGGGCAACGAGCAATGGAACAAGAGCTGCTATGCGGAACGTGAAGGGCTGTAAAGACAGCGGCATGTATTACGGAGCTAAGGGGGCAGCCGATATTTTACTTGACACTAGTATGACGAAATTGTTGGACAGTTCCGTGGTGGTCTTTTATAGAGTTCCAGAATTAGTGCATAGAGTTAAATAGTGCAGTTCAGAAGGGCAGAAACTACGCGGCTTTATGTCGTTGCGAACATTAGAGGCATAAAATACTGTGTCTCTGCAATTATATAGAAATTGGAGGTCGCTGGGGGAGGCCTCCGTCCTGCAGTTGACAGGAAGAGGCTGATCATACTTAAACGCAGGATGATTATTATTATTATTATTACTATTATTATTATTATTATTATTATTATTTGCATAAAAATGACAGCAAGCTGCGCATGATTGGCATTTGTAATATTAGAGAGGTACGTCCATTTGTGCACGCCTAAACACTGAATATCCTCTTTGGGTCACATCTGAACGAATCTAAAGCATATGAGCCTCTAGCATACCTATCCCACAAACAGAAGCGGGAAGATATATGACTACTGCATAGGAAAGCAATTTGGGACTTTATTGGTCTCTCTGCAAATAACTTTAAATCTACACCGTTCGCATGAATCCGAAAACAATGTGCGCGCACGCGACAACGTTCCTTTGCCACCACCATCGCGCACTATAGCCGTGCGTGCGAGCTCAGGATGAGTGTAAAAGTAGTTCATGGACCACGCACTCTCTGTCACCTGTTTCGCTTAGTAGCTTGTGATTCTGATATAAAGCTGAGCGTTTGAGCAATGGTGGGCGTTAGAAACCCATTTGCTGTAGTAGATGTTGAGGTATCTACGGCGAGGCAATAGGGCGGATGATGCGGTATAGTTCGTTTCACAGTTAACAGCAAGCCATAAAAACGGAAACCGAAAATTGGAAACCACTGAAACCCGCTAGTTTTGCTCGAGCTAGAAATGATCAAAAAGATAATTTTGTTTTCATTCCGCAGCGAGACCGAAAGGATAAAACGGTTTTCGCTTCAGGTTGGCCACCTTTACTGGAGCTTTTCTTCAAAGCATTGCCTGCACTGGTGGTTCAACTATACTGCCTCATTTGTAAACGCATAATATTTTGCCGTGCTTTTAAAGGCAGCAATGCCTTTAGCACGGTTTTCAGCGTGTTGCATCAGTGAGCAGACTAGGTGTGTGTTGCCGCGATGATATTGCCATCGCATCGCAACTGTGATGAATACAAAATATCCGAGACATTGCAGCGCACATTCTTGTTGCTTGTCCCCACCATCACTGTGAATGGCAGGTATTGATCTCTCCGTGAAGGCCAGTTAACAATGGGCTGTTCAACTAAGAAGTGTTCCCGGTACGCCGATCAGATATACAGTTGAAGCAAGCCATCAGGGTTATCTTAGAATGTTTAGTTAAACAAGTCTATATTCAAGGAGTACCGGAGGCATTCGTGAATATCTTAGGAAATACCTACAAAGATACCACAGCCGCCTTGATTCTCCACAAGTAGAAAGTTACCTACAAAAGGAGTCAGGCAAGCAGGCACAATGTCACAGATACTGTTCACAGCATGCTTAGAAATATTCAAGCTATCGCACTGAGAAAGCTTCCGAGGGAGGAGCAACAGCGCTTTTCTCAGCAACCTTTGGTTTGCAGATGACACTGTCCTGTCCAGCGACATTGTGTACGAATTTGTGTAAGACCTAGGCGAAAAAGTAACAGTGGGGTCGAAATTACATATGCAGAAGACGGAGATGATGTTCAATAGCCTGGCGTGGGAAGAACAGTTCAGAATCGCCACTCCGCCTCTTAGTCAGTCTAACAGTACGTTTATCAAGGTCACTTACTCACAGGGGACCCTGATCACGGGAAAGGAATTTAGAGAGGAATAGAAATAAGTTGGGGTGAATACGGTAGGCCTTAACAAATCCTGTCTGGAAGCTCAGCACTGTCGCTGAAATAAAAAGTGTAAAATCATTACATTCTAAAGGTGCAAACATCTTGTGCAGTAACTTGGAGGTTAACAAAAAACGTAAAGAACAGCTTAAGGACCGCGCGAAGAGCGTTGGAAAAAGATTTTAGGCGTAATATCAAGACACAGGAAGAGAGCGGTGTGGATCAGTGATGAAACTGGCATAGCTGATATTCTAGTTGACATTAAGACAAAAGAATGGACCTGGCAGCCATGTAAGGCACAGGATAGACAACTGGTTGACAATTAGAGCAGCTCAATGGTTGCCAGTGGAAGGGAAGGGCAGTTGAGGACGACGAAAAACTAGGTGAGGTGATCAAATTAGCAAAATTGCAGGCCGAAGTTGGAATCAGCTAGCGCAAGACAGCGGTAACTGGTGATCGCAGCGAGAGGCGTTCATCCTGCAGTGGACATGAGAATAGGCTGCTGCAGCTGCCTATGATGATTATGATAGTGAAGCCTGTGAACCGGGCTTTTCGCATGCAGCTGCCTCTCCAGATTATTACTCCCCCTTGCTCTATTTTGAATGAATGCATGAATTCACAAACCTACTCGTGTACTGCGTGAAAGTGACAGGTCATATTTTTAAATATTTTATCCTATTACGACTGAAGAAACTGCCATGTTGCTTGAACAGTGTACACACCCCATTCAGCCTTCATAACTTGTTTGTCTGTGCATACATTGTTTTATTGATGCTGACATAAATTTACCTTGATATTTAAATTTAAAACCGTAGCCGAGGGTCACATATAGTGAACTGTTGTGATGCAGACCCACGTATACTCACCGGATTTCATTACAGCCTCTGGTGCTGGCGTAATTTATATTAACACCATCTCTGCGAGCGACTCATGTTACTATTACAATGCCTCAGTGAAGGTAAATTTGATAGAGACATCATCTGGAATCTCCAATGCCATTCACGTTACGCTGAGAAAAAGTTTTGAATCTATAAGACGGGTAATAATTAGGAGTGAGAGTTAAGAGGCAATATCTCAGATACCTTGGTTCGCAGATGACATTAGCAGGCTGAACAATGTTGGTGATAAAAGTCTAAAACTATTGAGGAATTCGGACGGCTACGTACAAGAGTTCGGTTGAAGCTTAATATGCAGGATAGGAAGGCAAGAAAAGGAAAATTCGCTATCAGCAGTCAACGTCTAGAATATGTGCAAGAGCACGTCCTTCCAGGAAAGTTGATGCCACCGTAACCTGTTCATGAGAAATCAACTTACAAAAGAATAAAAATGGGTTCCAGTGCTGACGGCTGGTATAAACAAGTCATGACCAGAAGGTTACCACAATGATTTAGGAAACAAGTGCGCAATAATTGTATTCTACCAGACATGTAACCTACAAGGCACAAATGGTGATGTTAAATAAGCAACTTCATAAACATCTACGCAACTCATCACGAAGGACGGACTAAAAATTTTATGGCTAAACATAGGAAAAGGCGCATAGAGGGATGTGAACTAGAGCCACTCGGGACAAGCGATACTTGATATTCAGCAAAACAAAATCGAGCCCACACGGCATGTAATATATAGGAGAGATAACCGGCGGCACATCTTATTTAAAGAATGTTTGCCAAGAGAGTGGATATGCAGTAGATTGCAGAAAATTAGGTGAGGTGATGAAATTAGGAAATTGCAGGTGCAAGTTGGAATCATCAAGCGCAAGACAGCAGCAGCAGCTACTGCTGCTGATAAAGATATTGAAGACCGTGAACGGGTGTTTGGCTGGCCACTGCCAGTCCTCATCATTACTCCTCAGTCCCCTATTATTTTCCTCTTCCTTTTCCCCCTGACTATGGTAACACGTTGGAGGATTTTCAGTGTTTCCTCAATATACTCTTCATTCTCTCCATTCCCAATAATGTTTCGCTTCACATGGATCCCGCATTAGCGTTGGACGTGAATAAGTGTTCTCTAACTGGGTGTGGCCTGAAGAATGAACAAGTGCAAACTATCCGTACAGCTTATGAGTAGCACTGAGTTTTGATATAAAAAATTGTACTGTTTTCCTGCAAATATTGTTTGGTTGAGCCAATGAAACTCATCCAATTTGAAATTGTTTGTACAGTTTTTTTTTTTTTGCGCTCAGGAGTTGAACAGCAACGGCATAGCTTTCCATGAAACCAATCGAAAACCGCAACAAAAAAGCTTGGGTTTGATGCTCTGCTCAACAGCAGTGATGCTGTGGCTTGTACGTCTAGAAACACATCTTTTCAGTAACATTGCCTACTTCATTTCTGTACGAAATGAAGAGAATCCAGAAGGTGCATGCTCTGCGTCTGATGTGACGGAAATACTAAACAGTAACAAGAAATTGTGTAACAGAGAAAAGAGAGCTTGCTCACTAGGCGAATTTCGGCACAGAGGGTCAGAGAGGTTGTCCGTGCGCCTGATCAGCAGCGCTTGCGATGCTCCGTTTAAGGCATGCGCGCGGGACGCCCCATGGAGAAGTTATGGCTGCATTGGTGGTGGGCAATCACCGTGCCACTACTAGTGAAATGATTAAAGTTACGCTATGTAAAAGACGAACCACGATAGAGGGGATTGCTAGTGTGGAAGCTCGGCGAGCGTTACTTAAAGTCGCGCTATGCAACAACCCTGTGATCTTACTTGTTTTGTTTATTACTTTTGGAATGGGAAACGTAGAGGCCACGGGTCGTCATGTTGCGAAGTCCGAAGCGGCGTTCAGACTAGGGCGCTTAGCCTGGCGGTCTTGAGCGATGATATAGAAAAGAGAAGGTTGGTTTCAATGATACTGCTGCTGTGGCGTAAGCAATGGTGGTTGATGCGCCGCAGTGTTATCATCCTGGGGCCAGGGTATGATTAAATTCTCGTGGCTAATTCAGTGAAACACAGCTTCAGCAGTTGTGACAGAGAGTTTGAACAAATTGGGCATGTGTGTGCGAGCACACTACATAGAGCCATTTCATACCGGGTCTGATGTTCTGGACCTTGACTCAGACGCCATCCCCAGAGTGTCTTTGAAGCTGTTGGTTCGGGCACTTTCGTAAAGTTTGCTCGAGCAAACACGTGAGAAGTTTCTCCTCAGCTGAAGGCAATAGGCCGATCCATGTGCTCAAACAGCTGCCAAACTATAGGACTGCTGGAAGTTCGCTTGTAGTGGTGTGTTCGGTGTAGATGCTAAAAGGAAGTCACTGAAGGCCGTAGTAATGAAGAATTCCTTCGCATTTGCATTTTTCCGGTATGCCAATGTCGTCTACATGCTAAGGCACATGATCGCATTCTACTCCCAATAATCAGGTTGCAATGCGGAAGCCACGCTCGGGGACTTTTTTCCTCGACCGTGGTATCTCCAGATTCGACGGCCACATCATAAAATGCCTCTTAGTTTATACTATCATCGCTTTACTAGCAACGGAGCAGTATGTTGTTCTAGAACTGGCTGTCACTTTCTGTAGACCCAGAGGTACTAACCATCCGTTTCGGCTCAGAGCTCTAGCTTGTTATGCTCATGTGCCTCGACTTGCTCTGTCGAGTCCCGCCTCCAATTCCGCTTAAGAATACCAGTGAGCGTAGACATTTATACGTTCCTTTCTGCCACAGCCAGCATTAAATTGTTCGTATAAAAACTCTTTAAACACCATATTAATGTTTCCTATTACCTGTATCTTAAGCTTCTTCCCTTCCTTCTTCCCACTGTTCAAGTCATTTTAGTGTTTGTGTAGTCAATTAGCCATGTCTTTCTTGAATACAAACTGGTCATTATCACAAATTTTCTAATTTATGTTTCTTTAAGACGATAAGCCTATGATTTTCCCTGCTATATAATATGCGCCGATTCCACATATATTATATTGTAGATATGTTCTACTTAGTAGTGTATCGTGTAATAAGACATAATGGTTGTTTTAGGGAACGTTAAATGAACATTCAAGTATTAGTATTTTCGCGAACTCTGTCCTTGGTTTTCATTGGTGCGCATATGCTATTGCCCACTGATTGTTAAAGCGTAGCTGTTTATGGCTGTGTTTTAGCTCGTCTTGTCTCCGTGTACACCGACCAACAATTTTTCTTAGATGGTGCTATGCGGGTCGACCCGCGATGGAAGTGAAGCAGCCTTCAAGCACTCCCCATACCTGTGCCGATCCCTAAGACAGTACAATACCGGGCCAAGCTGCGTCGGAGATGCAGTTGGCCATTGACGGTCCCACTGGTCCACGCTTGGCTGGTCATCGTTCTACAGAGTAGAATGGCACTGATATTTTTTCGCTGCCAGCATATCAGTTTTCATCTATGGCGATCCCAATGGGCAAGACTGTCTCCGTGTCTCCCTTTTCTATGCTCACGCAGAATCGCCCTTTTATAACTGCGCGAAGATACAAGACGATGGTCGAAGCTTCTTGCTGTTCTAATTCACCGGATTGGAGTGAATAAAATAAAGGCCGGCGCATCGGTGATTCATACAGTGCCCCGACGTTGAAAGTGTTTGCGAAGCTTGATGCCACCAAGTTTGTTGTTTATTCGAGGGCACTAAAATTCGCCGAATAAATATTTGCTGCCAGAATCTCTGCATCATCATTTCCTCGTCTGAGAGTTTTCCTTAACGTTTTTAGCGTGCTGCATTTTTGCAAAATTTATGCATTTGCAACCATTGCAGTTTGGTCGAGCTTATACATACTTAAATTGCGTTTGTAGCCTAATAAACGTCCATTTTGCGTAAATTCTTGGCTAGATGCAATAAGAGCTCAAAGCTACTTCAGCCCCAGCCGTACTTAGAGATAAAATTGCAGATGTGGGATAAGCGTGCAGAATATAACGGTTAGGTATAACGGAGAAAACTGTTGGTAAGTCAGTTGTTAAAATGTTCGCTTATTTTTTATGAAGGTTATAAACCGGGATAAGGTGCCTCAGAAAGGCTGGCCAACGTTCTGATAGGAGGACACATCTTCGTCAAAGGCAGCCTCGTCATTCTAGTCATGTTAGTTTTAAAGGAATAGTACAGTGACGTCGCGTTCGGTTGACGGTGGCTGCTGGTTGTAAAGAAGAGACTTCAAGCAGAATGAGCGCTGTCGCATGACGTCCGTGAGCGTGGTTCCCAAAACGGGGGGACAAGAGCAGGATAGTGGCAAGGAGGGGAGAAAGAACAAAGCAAAGGCGAGGAAAAAAAAGGAAAAAAAGAGAGGGGGGATACCAAGAGGGGGAAAAGAACAAGAAAATAAAAAGAGGGGGAAGCGAGAGGTTAGGGAGCGTTCAGAGTTGTCGTTGGCGGCATGTATTTGTGGGTTTCGCAGAGCCGGTCAGGCGGTCAGTGCGCGAGTAACGAAAAAGATCCAAAAAGGCATCATTTCAAGGAGTGACTTTAGTAGCTTAGCAGCAAATGCGTCGAGTAATTTTCAAGCAGTCAGCATGGTGACAAGGAGTCTGGGTGCAGTGCACGGGGTAACTAGAAGGCAGCGGCATGGTCTTTCAAGCGACGTTAGCCCGAGTAGCTCAGCGCAGGTGTCGTTACGGCGGTATACAGAAATGGTGATACCCTGTGTGGCTGAGGCGCCGAAAAAGGTATACTGGCATCTGGGACATTGGAATGTGTTGGTGCGGACGTTTAAAAAGAATATATAATTAAAGAGACCAAAAAAAGGGGGGGGGGACCAAAACCGGAATAACAAATAGAAGGGTGACGTGCGCAGAAGCGGGTGGGGGCAGCTGTACATGGGAAAATGGGGTCGTAGAGCTGATATAAACGTAAAAACATGAAACAGTATATTGAATTGAGTACCACGCAGAAAAAAGTTTTCGGAATGGAGGAATAGGTGAGGCTAAGGAATTAGGGTTAGCTGGTGGCATAACGTGTTTTGTGCCTGGGTTGATGATTATGAGAATTTAGAATTTAAGTCGTCGCTTTTAAAGATTCTAAGTTGCCGCGGGCCAAATTAATTCCCATCGGGTGTAGGCAATTAAACTCGTGTATGAGGTATGATTCCGTATACTTCCTTTCGCGAGGTGAACGGAAATTTGTTTGTGGTATATAGAGCCTTGCTTTGTAGAATATATGACCATGTTTATTGAAGTGGCTCCTACTGCTTTAGGTAAGCTTTCTTTATGTTTCCGCGCGGTGACCATTGAGTATTTTATGAATTTCTCGTCAAGTCTCACCTATGTATTGTTTGCTACAAGCGGTAAATTCTAGACAGCATACTACGTTGCTTGATGTGCAGGTGAAACCCGGAGTTACCTTGTGTGAGTAATTCGACGCTCTATTTTTTACTGTAGTAGTAGATCGAATATGTTTGCAATTAGAGCACCCGAGGCGGCCACAGGGAGCGGTTGCGAACTTCGTCTTTGTCCCTAGTTTCGCATGCACAAGAATATCTTTAATATTAGTGTTGCGTCTGTAAGCTACTTTCAGCGGGCCGGGAAAATTTTTTTTAAGATTTCTGGTTGCTGGTGAGGATTGGGTAGTATTTACTGAGGATGTTGTTCACGTTTTGGAGTGCGTTTGAGAATTTAGTAGTAAGAAGAGGCGTTGTTCTTGTGATTCTCGTGTGGGTCTTGAGGACCTCGGCTCGATAAGGTGTGGATTCAGCGGGGTAGGCTTTTGAAGGTCACTGTTTGGGTCGTTCCCGTTTAATGGGATTTCTTTAAGGTGATCGAGTATTTCTATGTAGTCTTGGTTTTCAACGCATATGCGACGTAGTCGTGTGGCTTGGCCTTTCAAGGTGTGTTGTTTGCAAGTCTGGGATCGTGGCTCGTATATTCTAGGTACTGTTGTTTGTCGAAAGGTTTCATATAGCGTTATCTTTAGTGCCCCATCTTCAATGTATATTGTTGTGTCTAGGAAGTTTATGCTCTCGATGAAGATTCTGATGTGAATTTTATTATCGAATGAAAAAATTAGAAATGCTACATCTTTATCTAGACTGTCTTGACCATGTCCCCATATTATGAATATGTCGTCCATTCATCGTAGGTATGTATGGGGCTTGTCAGTGCAGCGCAATAGGAAATATGTTTCTAGAATCCCATTAAATATGTTAGCGTATGTTGGTGCAAAACGAGTACCCATGCTTTTCCCATGTATCTGTAGGTAGTAACTCTCTTCAAATTCGAAGTAGTTATGTGCTAGAACTAATTCAAGGAGAGACAAGTAGACTTTAGTAGAGTGCTGTGCATTGTGCTTAGACAGCGTTTGTTTTATCCAAGATAAAGCATCGGGGATTGGAATGTTGTTGTACAGGGCCGTGACGCCTAGTGTTGCGAGAATTATGTTGTGGGTTAATGTGCCTCTAGTATTATAGTCCTCCATAATTCTGAGCTGGTGGGGCGTATCTTGTACAAATGACGGAAGTCCTTTTGGCAAGTCACCAAGGAAGTGGTTAAGGAATGTGGAGATGCTTTCTGTCGTGGCGTTTTTGTTTAATACTGTCAGGCGACCTGGGATAATGCCGGTGTATAGTTCAGTGGATGGAGTTTTATGAATTTTTGGAAGCAGGTAATAGCGCCTGGCAGTTTTGCTGCTTGGTTTAAGAAATTCGTATTCTGACGGCGTTATCACTTCATCAGCCAATAGTGATTTCAGCCTGTTTGTAATCGTCACTGTGTAGGATAGTATCGGATTGTTATCTAGCTTACGGTAGTGTTCTAGGTTGTTTTGTTGTCTGTGAGCCTCGTGCTTGTATTTTTCTGCTGCCCAAATAACTATATTTTCACCCTTATCTGCTTCCTTAATAATAATGTCATTACGCCAAATAAGATTAGAAGTGATACAACTCCCCGACACAGTAATGTTTTTAGGTCGCTTAGATGTCTGGGATTGGCTCATAATTTCTTTAGTGACAGGTATATTTCATAAGGTATATGGGTGTATGTAAAGTTCTATGGATGTTTCTGGATCGGGATTCCAAGTGGATTGGGCTATAAGTAGTATCATCGCTGTCTCTGTTGTGTTATTGTCTGCGAAAAGTGGTCAGAAGTCAGTATTTTCTCGACGAATGCATATCAGACGCTTTGCCGCTGACCACAACACAGATCTCAGACGCCAGCATACCTTTATCGGCGCCTCAGCGACGCAGGGTATTTTCTGTATACCACCGTAATGACATCTCCGTTCAGTTACTGGGGCTAACGGCCCTTGAAAGACCATGCCGCTGCCTTCAAGTTACCCCATGCGTTGCCCCCCAGACTCCTTGTCACCATCCTAAATCCTTGAAAATTACTGGACGCATTTGCTGCTAAGCTACTCAAGTCACTCTTTGAACTGATGTCTTTTTGGGTCTTTTTTGTTACTCTCTCACTGACCGCTTTACCGGCTCTTCTAAACCCACAAAAGCGTGCCGCCAATGACACCCCTGAATGCTCCCTAACATCTTACTTCTTCAACACCCTCCCATGGCCCTCTTTTTCTTTTGTTCTTTATTTCCCCCTCTTGGTGTCACCCTCTCTTTCTTTTTCTTTTTCCCTCGCTTTGCTTTGTTTTCTTTTTTCCCCACCTTCCCACTCTCTCGCTCTTGTCCCCCCGTCTTGGGAACCACGCTCACGGACATCAGGCGACAGCGCTCATTCTCCTCGACATTCTCATTCTCCTCTTCTTTAAAACCAGCAGCCACCGACTACCGCACGTGACGTCACTGTACTATCCCTTTAAAACTAACATGCCGAGGATGACGAGGCCGCCTTTGACGAAGATAATTCGTCCTATGGAAACGTTGGCCAGCCTTTCTGAGGCACTTTATCCCTGTTTATAACATTTATACCACAGCGTGCTATTCCATGTCTCTGCCCCTTTCTTAATCTCGAATGTCCTTATATTTTGTCGCTTTCTTTACAGAAAAAGCCCTTGTCATGTTCAAGGGTCTACTGCTAACGCTCGCCTTGTTTTGTCTCCTGGGAAACGAGAATGGACTTGAAATCGACAACGCAGATGGAGGATACGTTAACCTCCTCATCTCGATCCATCCGGACACCCCGCCAGATGAAGTGATTGTTGACAACCTAAAGGCATGTGCGAAATTCCAACTAATATTCTACGCCACTTGTCAACTGGGCTACTCAACCGTGTTCGACAACAAATGACATCGTTTTCATTTATTTTGATACCGATTCCTCCTCGTGTCACTTTTGTGTATAATTTTATTGGGACAGTTGTAATCCATCATTTCGTAGTATCTGATAGTTCCGTGTTTTGTTTATTGCCGATTGGCATTTAGAATATGTCTGTACAGAATAAAGAAAACACACGGTACACTCACCCGGCCATTGCCAAACCACAATACAAATGACTATGAAGCTGTGTCTTTCCAGCACTTATTTCATATGCCGGGAACTGCTACTCTCTTTTTCGAACTATGCCTACCTAAGTCCACGGAAGCATGCGCTGATATCTTGCATGTGAGCAAAAGTAAAGGACCCTCTTCGCGCACATGGGATGGATGGATGTATGGATTGATGCTCTGAGCGTCACCTTCAAAACGAAAATGTTGGGGGCGTCACCAAGCTTTTTTTTTTTTAATTTGGCCAAAAGTGTTATCTTTTTTCTACAGAGTAAAGCTTTCCAGCATGAAACCTTCTGAGTTACCATTGGGAACGTTGTTCTTGAGGGCCTCGCTTGTTTCAGGTCTGCCTACTTTTCTGCTACCAAACCTTCTACCGGTATTTGCAAAGCTCTGTTAGGGACATGTTTATGTTACCCTTTCTTTCCCTGAACCCAAAGGCTCCAAGGAGGCTACCTGAGACTAAACCGACAAGCGGACGTATGCCTTCCCATTCTAGCAAAATATGTTCCATCATTTTCCTAAGTTTATTACAGCAAACGCATGTCACTTGTTACATAGTGTAGGTCGTTTCTTAAGTACGCGTTCTAAGGCATCATTGGTCTAGCTTGTTAAAGTGAAGAGCTTCGCTTTGAATTATCATAAGTTGTTTCCTGCCTGATTTGGTTTTAAGCCGAAAGTAGTTACCGATAGCTGGTTTCTTCTGCATTGTCACCACACCGACAACATTGTGTCAGCATCTTTGAATTTGTGTTCGACGTTTTTTGTTGCCATGTTGCTTACTATAATCGTCGCGTACGTGCTGGTAAGCTTTGTTTCTTTTTTTCAACTTAGCATCAATAACATTTTTCTTACAATATACTAGAACATTCTCGCAAACCAGTTATTTCATGTTCCTGAGTCGTTCGTCGCAATCAATTTTGCTCTCAACTTCCGGATTTCAATACTACGCCAGGCATTATAACACCCTATCCGAATTCAATTGTAGTATTCGCATGCGCATCCAAAGCGAGGCACTTCACATACCCTCGGTAGCTGTCGATTGTGGTTTTACCTCTGACCACAAGCAAATAACCGACGTTACAGATGTAATTTTTGCAGTCATTATGCCTTCGGGCTGCGGTTCTTTAATGAAAGTAAAGCCTGCGGCGTATCTACACATAAGCGTTCGTAAAATGACAAAGCTTATTTGCGACTTGCTAGAAAAGAAACGCCGCGTTGTTACATGCAGGCTCTCCTACAATCATCGTCGGAGCTCCTGCACGAGGCCACTGGTGGCCTGGTTTTTATCAAGCAAGTCATTGTGGAGTTACCGAAAACGTGGCCGCAGAGGATGACAGCTCGAAGCGCACCTGAATGGTTGTTCTCTAAGAGCGACGTCCGTGTTGAAGCTTCAAAGAGCGGCGACAAAAAAGGTTACTTCAGTACAAAGCTACGCGGAAGGTGTGGGCAACGGGGCGACTTCATTCGTGTCTCGCCCGACGTTCTGTCTGAGCTGAACACAACAAAGGAGGCCCTAAACGACGCAAGTACGGCTCTTTTCTACAACGTTATAGTAGTAATGTTATATACTCCTACTATCACTACCACTACTACTAAGACTACTACTATTAATAATAATGTTTACTGCCACCAAAACTCCACAATAACATGCTCAGGCCAGTATAAGCCTTAATTTGCTTGTAGGATGATGTATAGGAATAAGATACATATTGCGAATGAAATAAAGACATCAATGAGATATGGAGAACAACGAAAAAAAAATAATGACAAGAAATTGAAAAGGACATGATTGCAATTGATTAATCTGCTTAAAGCAAAGAAATTGAAGCAATAAATATTACGATGCCAAAGTGTCCTGGAAATAATTTCACTATTACTACTTTAATAATTCCATCGGCGTTCTTTTCAAATCGGTGTTAAAGATTTCGTGAATCAGAAACCACATACGAGACCTGTTTTGGAAGTTTCCTTGCGGCGGTATATTTTTGTTTGAAACCGGAATTACATTACTGTTTGACAACTGTTGCGCCGACCAAGGATTGGAAATTCAGTAGACCAAGCTCACGTAACATTTATGCAGCTGTTACTAATGTAGAGTTGTGTCAAAAGTTTTAAGAATATTTCCTATATTCCTGTATAGCATTCCTCTCCAACGATCCGAACAGAAGCTGAGGATTGTGATGCCGTACCTCAATGCAACGTAACGCAATGCATGTACAGTGATTTTCTTTTTGGACAGGGGCACCAAACTTTTATATTAAGCTACAGCCAAGCGACTCACTTCAGTGTAAACAAATAAGTGAAAACTGAGTTTGCCAAGATAAGTTACTATTGAAAAATATTCCAACACACTTACCCCAATCGAGGTATGGAATAGGCGTAAATTTACAGGAAACACAGCTTGACCTATGTAAGCCGAGAGGCGTGCTAATTACAGTAGCTTTAGATGGACAGCGGAAACAAACATGTTTTGCTTTTTGAGCATTGATAACAATTCCATCATAAGTGAACAAAAGTGTTGCAATGTACACGTCATTTTGTAACATTTGAGTGGACATTGTATCCGAAAGATCTTTTGCCAGTACCACACGGTCATGAGCATGCCGGAACACCGAATATTTACAAATTGCCAAAGGTATGTCATTACCGAAGATGGTAAACAAGAATTGCGATTAAATATAACCCTGAGAAACGTCAGCATTCAGCTACAGCTTAGAGCTGAAAACGCCCTTATCATCGGTAAAGACCTTGTTGAAATCGGTTTGTCAACCAATTTTTGAAAATTCTGTAGAAAGGCCCACGAAGCCTCAAGGAATAGTTCACTAAACCAGATTTCGAGCTTCAGGGTGTCAAACTCTCTCGCAACATCTAAGAGGAGAGCACACGTGAAAATGTTCTCACCGAATGCAGAGAATAGTTCATATGAAAATTCAAGCAGTGGAACATTATCACGCCCAGAAAGAAAAGCAAACTTTCGATCAGTCAGGATAAAAAATTTGTTATGAAAAGACGACATATAGTGGAAGAGAAATTTTCTTAGACCTGAGCAATAACTGGTAAGACAGAAATTGGACAACAGTTCTCAATCTTACCCTTCTTCCGTGACGTGTGTAGTGGTATACCGATTGTAGTCTTGAGGTATTCTGGAATAATATCTGACTGCCAGACATTTAAACTGTTCCCAGTATTTAAAGACACTTCGAATACTAATGCTTACAACGGCAAAACTTTGACCAGAATTGCATCCAAATTCTGCTTCAGGTGAAATGAAGTCCGTTGTTTCGCTGAAAGAAAAAAGGGACGTTGGCTGAACAATCTTTTCCACGACTGCTTGTTTACGGACTCGAGCAGGAGACGCTGTTTTAGTCTTTTTCACCTCCTTTCTTCCAAAAAAGCGGATAAGCTTCCTCCTTTGCCGTCGTTCTTGCTGTCGAGAAGAGGTCACGCTTGCCTTTCGTGAAGTTATCGCTGACGTAGATCGTTGCACATAATACACTTTCACACAGTTGCTTCAGCTTTCCCCGCACGCTTGAAACTATTTCCCCTTCCGAGTTACATATGTAAAGCACACCAGCACCAAAAGCGTACCAGCAATTTTTACTTTCTCCCACTTAGTGGCCACAATGTCGTCAGATGAAAGCCCAGAAAGTTTCAGTTTTGTTGCCATTTGCATAATTATTTGTGTTAAGCTTTGCTTGCTTTCCTCCTGTAAAGCGTGAATGGCAAGACTTTTTCGTCTGCTGTACTGCTGAATATAAATATTGGATTTCATCTGGATTTTGCATTGCTCCTGTCTGAATTACCGCAATTGTTTTCGGAGCTTCCACTTCGTCACCCTCAAATATCTGACCTTCAAGAATATCCTGCTGCCGTTTCAAAGAATAATCGTACTTTTCGTCCAAGGACACCGATCCTTTGAGCTCCCCGACTTCGACACCGCCGTGAACTCTCCCTGCTGCAATAGCACAGAATCAACCTTCCTTCGCAGAGCCGGCTAACAGAGCGAACATACTTTTTCTGATTTCATTTAGTTCATCCAAGGGTGCTGACTCTGAAACACTGCTTGCCTCAAGTGCAGTCTCTGTGCTTCTGTTTAGGGTCTTGTTATTTCGGCACGTTTCACACACCCAAGTATCTCACTCAGTTTCATCCCTCGTAATACGTAGTCGAACCTCGACATAACGAAGTTGTATTTGCAGCAAAAACTTCGTAAAATCGTCACATTTCTTATTTCGATGCAATAAAATATCAGCAGTAAATTAATTTCGCAAATTCGCGGAACATTTCCGGTGGATATTACCTTGTCGCTAATCACTTATAAATAAATCCCAAGAAGGTAGGGCCATAAATGCCTGGTTATGAGCGCACGTGGTGCAGATCGCACAGAGAGCAATGCATCGACGTGGCCAACCGTCCGTAGTGCCCGCAACCGGGCATGGCGCCCTCAAATTCAAGAGCGCAAACAGATAAGGGTATTCGCTCTAAGAGAAAAAATTTCGCAGTTAGCCAGAAACGCGGAGCACTGACGGCGTTGGCAGAGAGACAGCTAAGCTACACGAAGTAAGGTTCGTAGCTTTATCGGTGTCACGTGCGCTCTGGCAAAGATCACTTGTTGATCAAAACACTTGCTGCAGCAACGCAAGCGAACGCTTCGTACCAAGCACCCGCCATGGTTGCTCAGTGGCTTTGGTGTTAGGCTGCTGAGCACGAAGTCGTGGGCTCGATTCCCCGCCACGGCGGCCGCATTTCAATCGGGGCGAAATGCGAAAACACCCGCGTACTTAGGTGCACGGTAAAGAACCACGGGTGGTCAAAATTTCCGGACTCCTCCACTTCGGCGTGCCTCATAATCAGAAAGTAGTTTTGGCAAGTAAAACCCCATAACTTTTTTTTTAAACCGCGCCTCGGAAACATGAGATTACGCGACCGCCAACGCCAGACGCGTGGGAACAAATATCGCATTAACGCCAAGTGAGATCCTGAGGTGATGTTGTGAAAGGTAGGGTAATGTGCGGCGCAGTAACTGTCTCTCAATAGAGGACGCCTGAACTGCACTGCACTAGAGGATGGGGTTTGAGGGATGAGGGCTCACGCTTTGCACTTGCGCATGATTACCTCGAAGATAGGGGGCGTGGCCCGCAATGGACAGCAATGCGCAGCTACAGCAATGGAGGCGCACGCGCCATTGGGAGAGGGCGGATATGCGCACGTCCCTTGGCCTGCTTCCCCCTCTATCGCGTGATTGGTTGAGTAACCCTGCGCTCCTCCGTTTCCCACCTCCCTCGCGCTGAAGGAATCGTCCACTCTAGTGTTTCTCCTAGCGCCCCGACCTGCCGCGCGCACCTAGGCCTCCGCAAGTGTTTATGGGACAAACAGCGCAGCGCCGTTTCCGGCATACTGCGTCCCGGCCCGCGCGCTTCGGCGGTGTTTTGACAGCTCGATCATTTCACGTGGAAGGACGCTTGAAAATAACTTTTGCTCGACATTTTCATAGTTTTTTTGCTAGATTTACCAGCCATACAGGCTCCCAAGTATATGCTTGTAATGGCCTAAACCTTCGCTGAATCGTAACCATGTCACAAGATTACCTTGCTTAATGGCGAAAAAAAATGCACGCTTTTCAATGGAACTGACATTGGGAAATTAAAATAGTTAGTTACATCGCGAATTTTGTTAAATTGAGGTTCCTTACATCGAGGTTTGACTGTAAACGTATTAACGGTTATTCCAGAGTATGGCTGTACGAGATACGAAAACGTGGATTCAGCAGATATTATTTTTCCACCTGTAGTCAGCGTCTTAAGACAAGCAATGCAGTTTAATCTTTTCCCATTGTACACAGCGAACTGATTGCACAGAGAGTAGTAGACAGGTATTCGAGAAACGAGCCAACAAACTGAGGTCAGTCCGGGAAAGGAAATCGAAGGAACTCTTCCCGAAACAACCAACGAGTACCGCTCACCTCGAGAAGCGCAGAAGTCGCCCGAGGCCTACCGTAACCGTCACTGAAACTGCCAACATGCGTCGCCTCAAAGAGCGAAGCCAGAAGCGACTACACAACGAGCAGGGGTGCCAGGCAGGCACTTTTCTGCTCATTAGCAGCCCGCAGCAAGTAGTAATGCTCGCGCACTAGCGTAGACCGGAGGTAGCGGCTTGACGTGGGAGTGTTGCCGAAATGGTGCACTAAGAGTGCTCCCTGGACGACAAGCTGAAGAAGTCGTACAAGTCCGGTAGCGACCACCGCCGCACTTGCCATCGTGTGTGTTCGCCTTGCCAGAAGCGACTGCTAACAATAATAATAATCAATCAGTAAATACATCAATCATTCTTTAATCGTGTCCAGGAACACTCATAAGGTGTCAGAGCTCGCGCATGCATACAATTAAAGAAACGTCAGCGGAATATACGTAAATAGAAGAAGAAAATAAAAGCAATATTCAAAACAGCAGCGTGCATACAACGAGGCGCAAGATGAGTAGAAACGAAAATGAAGGGCCGTTCAAAAGTACACCAAACTGCGACACTAGAACGCAAAGTACAACTAAAATCATGAAAATCAGCGTTGTAATTACTACCCTGTAAACTGTTGAGTGTCGGCAAAAATAATATTAGCAATGGTTATGAATCAAATGTTTATTACTGAGCCGGAGAACAACTGCATAGCCTGCACACAGGTGTGTTCCAAAGAATTCTCGAGACACAATACACAGAGAAGACAGATTTGTATACAAAACAATGGGAGGTAGCAAAGCACATACAAATAGGCAAAGAAACAGCGAGCAGGTTCACGTAAAACTGACGTAATCGTACAACTTAATTATGCACAAACACAAATACTGAAAAAATGAACAGCTAAATGCGTGAATACAGAGAAAACATTCATTGCGCGTATTTTTTTTTTTTTAGTCGAGCCAGAGGACAGTATAATGCAATAAACCCACGCACAAAACGCTGAATACTTCCTTGTATTTTTCTGCGGCAGTGGAAATTTCACACATTCCAGAAGTATAATGTATAAGGCATGGAGTACTTCGTAGGAGAACAGAAGGCCTGATTTAGTACGTCTTGATTTTTGAAGCGACATGAGATATATTGACAGAGCTGGTCTGTGGTCACGAGAAGGGGAAAAGCGGTGCTTTAGAATAGACATGAGGCTATTTACGATGCGTTCATTGAGGTCAGAATTTCATTTGTACATTCCCCCCAGAAGCTAGAGCTGTGTTCTAGTAGTGGAAGGCACACAGTAGAATACAATTTCAAAAAAAGCAATCGGGGAGTGGAAGTGATACAATATACTGAAAACAATACCTGTAGCGTGAATGGCACGCGGTTTCGCATGCTTAGCTTGTAAAGAGAAGTTCAGCGCTTTTTTCCAGCATACGCGACAATTTTTCCCTTCATCCAACCTCGGCATTGGCGCTCACCAAAACATGTATGGTAATCACACATGGTGTGTTATCTGCGTATAACTTAATATCATAGTATTGGAAGCATTGATTAGTAGGTACCATCTTTGCACCAGTTCCCGGCGTGGGAGCAGAGCGTTTAGTAGAGCCGATCTAGGTTCAGCCTCAGGTTCTCACATTTTAGCGAGCGCTGCTACGTTGCCTCGTTGTTCTCAAGTTGCGGTGATGCCGCCACGCAAAAGCGCGACAAAGAAAAAAAAAAGAAGGCGGATGTCGAAATCATTTTGTTGTGCACCTCTGTGCGTGTCACAGCGGTGGAAAGACACGAACTATAATTGCACCGTTTCTCTAAAGAAGCAGACGGCGGGCATCCGAGACCGACTTGGATAAGAATCTTGCGCTTAGGGAAATTGTGACCGATACTACGCTGGCTTGTTCGAAACGCTTCACTTGGGACGACTTCTTTATTACCGGCGAGTTGGCCTCTGCTTTCTTTATTTACGTATTTCAAATATGTTGTGCTTGTTTCACATCGCTGATTGTGCTTTGTTTAGATCGCAACATTAATAAATAACTGGTGTATGGTTAGGCTGCATTTCGTTTTGTTAGTTTTGTTTTCTAGAACTGCATTAGCGTTACTATAGTAACTAAAGCAGCAGGATAGTGCTTACTAATGTACGTTTGTCCACGGGCCGCCTGTGGCAAGAACAATAATTAGCTCGGAAGGTCGTATGTTCATCATGACACATGTGAAGTTGCCCGGCGACGTACCGTTCTGATAGCATGCTCTACATTCTCGTGTAAACAAAATATGCTGTTTTCTCATTGAGTATGGCGGGTTTGTTTGTTCCCACGAAATTTATAAGCAACTCCAAACAGAGCTCATTCGCGATTTCGCGTTTAGGAGATGGTCCCAGCGCCTCCATGTTCCTTTCCAACTTTGTGCACAGAGCCCAATTCATTTACAAATGCTTTGAGTCTCTAATATAGGTGAGGCTGCTCATAGGAAAAGCCTCGCAAGTCTTCAGAAACCTTTCGGAAGAAACGCAGCTTGGTTAAACTGGTTATTTGCTTCTCACGTTTCCCCGGGCATTGAGAATATCTACTTTCCTACGGACAATGGGTGTCTCCTGTGTTCCTATGCCTGGACCCAACCTTGGACTTTGCGTACTGTGAGCACCAGAGGCAGAAACTGGCCTGCCATTTGTTTTTTAGCAGTTTTCAGCCTCGTTCTTTCACTGCATAATATCCGCATTTAGCTCCTGATGACACGACAGGCGCGCTGCGGCTGTGTATTCTGGGATGCTATGTGATATAATGCAGACGAATCGCAATACCAAGTTGCTTATATGAAGATCGAAAACAATCGAGTATCGTGCCCGTAGCAGTGGAGCAACGCTACCAACGAGTGGTTGCACCTTTCGGAGGCTTGGAACGCATATACACTTCCCTTATTTACCTTACGGTTCGCTTTAAGGCCTCTAAAAAAGACCCATGCAGCTCTACGCAGCCCAGACTTTTGCAAGGACAGCGCCGTTATTTCCGGGGCTTCGTGGCAGAAATCGGAGAGGCCGATCATAAGGTAATCGGCCGAAAAGACCCTTTCCACTTCGACGAAACAGCTCGAGCTTACGTCACAATCGAGAAAGTTCAGAAAAGCACATACAACGCTACGCCTAAGAGCCGCCGCGCACCTTCATGTCGTAGCCATATCTGTTAATATAAACAGTGTTGCCAGCATAGGTAACGAATTCTGCAGTGGCCAATTACTGACAAAGTGACATTTACGAACATCAGTAAGAAAAGAGGACCAAGAACGAATCCTTCTAGAATTGCCCTAGTGACGTGTTAGCAAAGAGAGCCTTGTTTATTTATGCAGACGAAGCACGATCGATTGCTCAGGTAAACAGGCAACAGGACAGTGATGAAAAAAGGCATGTCCATTTGAGAGATGGTTTGTAATGAGGAGCTCATGGCAAACTACAACAAACATTTCAGTTAGGTCAATGTAAGAAGCGTCTTATTTCAGCGACTATGTACCACACTGCAAACGTGGGTTTCAAATATACCCAAGGTTGTTGTTGTGGTGATGCTAAGCCATCCTGTTCGATTATAATGTTCTTGGAACTAACGTGAAGCAGCGAATGCAGCGGAGTTTCAAACACTTTTGATGCAATGCACCGGACAGATATAGGCCGATAGTTGCGAGACATCCAAGGACACCGAAGGATTTTTTTAGGAGTTGTTAATGTGACATCATTGATGCCAAATTTACCGTCACTTAGCGGTCCTTCGAGTTTTGCGCGGCGAGAAATATTTTCTAGGTTTTCTGCAGGGTATATTATCAAGCCTTGCGATTAGGTTGGTGCCGGTACATTCTTTGTACAGTTCTTGCCGTTTCTTCGTCAGCATATTGACTGAAGACAGGATCATGTGGAGGATATTTCTGAGAAATCAAGGGCGCCACATGTAACTGAAACGTCGCGTCACCGTGTTTGCTCCGTCGAGGTGCGCTGATGACGTGGCGTCGTGGCTATTCCCTCTGCGCACCCGCAACATGTAGCACGCTATTGTCGCAGCAGGTGTCACATTTCGCCCGCTGTGCTCCATTGAGTCCCGAGCCAGCAAACGCGAGACAAGGCCTGGAGTGGTCCCGTTCCGCCGCTACAGACGCCGTCGACTTTTTCGCTCAATGGACATTCGACGCTGTCGTATCAACAATAATCCTAATCTTTAATAATAATAATAATATTAATAATAATTTTAATATTAACAAGAAGAACCATACAGTGATTTATACAACGCTCCGAGGGAATACACTCAGGTCATAGTTCTGATGCACACATAACAAAAAAAAAAAAAAAAGAAACGAAGCAATGCAACAAAGAAACTAAAAGTTACGGGATAAAACTATTAGGAAAAGAAACTTGATAAATAAGTACACAATTTTTTTTTTATTTATTTATTTTAGCAAATACTGCCGGCCTGTATTACAAGCCTTAGGCAGGAGTGGGGTACAGAGATAACAGGAACAAAGAAAACGTACATTGCAACAAAAGAAGCAAACAACGAGACTCGGCTGGAGTGCAAAACACAGTTGAATCAAAAAACAAAACAGTCGACTCAAAACAAATTGCATGTGTGCCCTATTGTTCATTCAGGGCTTGTAAAAACAAGTTCACAGTTTCAGAACTGACCACGTTTCCAGGCAGATCATTCCATTGAACAATGGTGTGGGGAAAAAATGAGTATTTGAAAACATTGGTTTTGCACAAGATTGCGCTTACTTTTTTGGAATGATAGGAATGCGTAGGGCGTGGGTAAGGGGCTCAACTAGAATGCCTTCCTCTAGTTTTATTTTATTATGATAATATAAGTAAAATAATTTTAGTCGTTCGCGGTGACGTCGGAGGTCCAATTGTTCGAGTCCTGCAGTGTTCATCAGGGCTGTTGGGCTGATATTCCAGCTGTAACAATTAAATATAAACCTGACTGCCTTGCGTTGGACATTTTCTAGTTTCACTTTGTTACTCTCAGTCCAGGGATCCCATACTGCCGCAGGATATTCTATAGCAGTCGTACATAGGTTTTATAGGCTAAAAGCTTTATTTCTTGAGTAGATTGAGCTAGTGTTCTCCTCAAGTAATGCAGTTGTCTTAGGGCTTTTTTTTTTGATATACGAGATATGTGCATTCCATCGAAGAGCACAATGAGCACAAATAAGCACAAATAAAGCAATTACACGCAATTCAGAGACGAGAAACATTGCGGAAGGCGAGAAACACTATAACAGGTACGGAGTGTCACTGGAAACAAAACTCAAGAGCAAGTAAGAAGCACGTTGCAGAAAGCAAACAATAAGTTTTGGAAGATATCAAGATGGAGAAAGATCCCGTTGCAAGGAGTTTGCTTCTGTGGAGGGGCCTGTTTAACGAGGCATAAGCGTGGAAGGGCTTATGTTCCTTGGCATTCTTCCGCGAAACCTGCAGGGAAGCAATTTAGCAGTTCCGGACGTATCCCGCTCAGCCAACAAATAAAGTCAGTTAATTACAACAACAGCAGAAACTACTTGTACTGACTAATTGAATTAAATGATAAATTCATTGGCAATGAAAGGGCATCATACAACAACTTGTCGCAGGTGCGGAAAGATGCCGCGTCTTCGCATTGTTGTTTTTTCATCCACTTACATCTAAGCGAATATTACAAAAATCTGATTTTTGAAGAAATTAACATGAGCCCGTTCAACTAGCACTATTTAAGGACTGAGCATAGATCAGACCGCGGGGCACAACGGTCGTCAATATTGTATATCATCTAAAGTACTCTGCTATTTCCAGCGCAAAGAAGGAATGAAGACTTCTGGACTGCTAGCAAAACTTCTCTGATGAAAAGTAAGAAGAGAAGCAGACATAACGCAGAGCTTTCCGAGACATCATTACATACTGAATAGAGGAAAAAATACTAATAATTTATACTCTCAAAGCACGAACTACTGAGGCAATATATGCGTGGTAGAGTTACAATGACAAGGTTCTAAAATACTACGGGAAGACTGACAACGCCTACGGCTCTACTAAGCTCGGATTACACAGCAACAACTGTAGGCCTTTGCGTAGTATCAGTGGAAAGCGGCGGTATGAAGCTGGCAAGATTAGTATAGTACAGTGGCCATAAAGAAAATAATGCTTCTTGGGAAGGAGGGCACTATTTACAATGCACAATGCTTCTAAATTGAAGAGAGAAGTGAAATCGTTTGATAGCATGTGAATATGGTTTTGTGGCTGCATTTAAAGACAGAAAAACACTATCGGTTTTCCGAGTGCGTGGGCAAGTTGATGAATTCGGACATTTAATAAACATTATTGTGAGCAGAGGCACGAAGATGCAGCCTTAGACATTGATAATGGTGACCTGGATGACATCTGGGCCGCATGGCAAAGATGGACACCGGCGCCTGTGGGATTCGTGGTGAGACTTTCATCAAAGAATACCGAGCTGGAAATTCCAACCGAACAGCTCGGCTTGTGGAGGATAGTGCCGTTAGCTGACTGCTTATATATAGAAATAATGAACGGCAAAGAAAAATCGGACAGCTTAGATTTCTCCATCGCAGGGCTGGAGTAGACGGATACGATCACCACATTTTCTGCAGCGCACACGATGTTGTCAAGAAGACTGCCGGCTGGCTAGAGGCGCTCTTCTCGAATTAGTCTACATGAGACTTGAGATGCCACTTATGCAGGCTATTACAGATGAACTGCAGGAGGCGGAATTTTCCTATCCCTTTGTTAGGCTCGGAACTTTTTGCTTTTCTTTCTTTTTGCTTTATAACTATACCACATCACGAGGGGCATGAAATGCATGTTTGACATAAAGATGGTGGCAGAGACCGGTCCAATCGACAGTATTGCGCACGAGCGAAGTAAATGCAGAAATGTATGTATATGTAATTTTCTTGCCAGATAGCAAAACAGATGGTGCTATGGCACTTTTCTCTTCGAACATTTCTGTGTGCGTCGATTATTTCCAGGACAATTTGGCAGCTGCTTCTTTTAAAATATCGCATTCGTGAAATCCGGGCTGTGAGCCTCCCTGCTTACTAAGCACAGTGCTCAGCGATTACAACGCGATACCCAAAAGTGTATGGCTACCGTCGCTTTTTGCGTTCCGGTGGGCTCCAGGAACGTACAGAAATCGCAGGGCGGGCGAATGCTATGGGTCATGGAAAAAGCAATGCTACAGTGCAAGAAGCGCGGCGTCCATGAGGGATGTTGTTTTAGACAACAGTGGTTATGGCAATTTTTCACGTCTCGTTGTTGCAACTGCGTTGCGTTGGTTGCCATCAGCCATAAATTCTGAATGAAAGAAAGCGCGAGCTTCGGCATAAAGCAACTGTGCAGTATGCAGAAAAGCGGTACCTGTGTTAGTGCTTCGTAAATATGGGTAAAGACGTTTCACATGTCTTCTAAATAAATACAAATTTCAAATGCAAAATTCAAATACTGTAGTTATACAGAAAGAAAAGGGGATTCCCAGAGAATTTAACTGTGGAACTGGAATGATAAGTGGACTCTACAGTTGCACAAGACAACTGATCAGTGCATAAAAGTAGAAGAGTGAATAGCGAAGATGTTTGCTAAGGAGTAAGTCTCTGCAATGCGATGATTGACCCATAAATGTAAGTTGCTACGCTTCCCACTCCATCTTTTTGTGCGTTTAGAACCCGTAGTAGTGCAAACATCAACCAAGTTCATCACATCTACATTGTTCTTTCGCGTAGTTAATTGTTGTCCAATATAGCTAGTTTTCGGCCGGCAAATTCGACTTCTCCGCAATAATCGAATGTGTGCGCGCTTGATTACTTACATCTTAAATACGAGTGGACATGTTTTTTTTTGCAGAATTCATAGTAGTAAAATTATAGCCTATGCTTTGGATCATACAAAGACGCATATCTCGTTTTTTAGGTATCCGTTTACATCTTGTATGGTGAAATCAATGCCTTAATTGGAAAATGTAGCTGTGGTCACGCGACCACACCGCATTTGCGTTCAGTACATAATCACTTTAAAATCCCCCTCTCACAGGCGCATATGTTAAACAGTGTTCACTAGAATTCTTTTCCATTTCAGCCTACGCCTTCGTGAATGAGTGGGCCCATTTCCGGTACGGCGTGTTTTATGAATACGGACGCTTGGGACACAAGAAGTACCCTCTGTCCTACTGCCCGTGTTGCAATAAGGTGGGCTCCCAGCATTCGATATTTCTGTGTAGCGCACTGCATTATTTCTATATTAAGTCAGCCTGACTATTCAGTATAGTGAAGAAAGCTGACAACTCAACAGAGTTCCCTCTTACTAAAAGCGTGTACAGGCGCCATATCGATTCAATGACGTCTATTGACGTTCCCTCTGACAAATGGTTGGTGTTTATTCTTCATCGCCCAGTAAGTATGCAGGCTTGCCGTCATGAACGCAGCTCCATTGCCTCGAATGTTCGACTCCAGTCGCTGGCGAAGCATTGAAAAAAGTACGCAACTTACTTCTCGCCACCGCCATTTCCCTGCCGCGCATGGTCTTAGGAAGCTTGCAACGGTCCGGCATAGTGTTTGTCATTTCTGTCTCACAGATAGTTATTCGGGTTAGATAGTTATTCGGGGAGCAAGCGTAAAGTTGTGGACGTAGTAACACGTCTTGCTGTGGTATTCGGTTCATATTGCACAACAGACTAAAGGAACTATGGCCACTTAGCGCAAATCGACTAGAAACAGGGAAGGAAAAAACAAAGTGAGTGCTATAAGAAGTCTTATTGCCAATTGTAGAAGAAATTTACCTCAGTAATGCTTGCTCTCACCTTGTCCCTTCTTCCCCTTATTTTGTCGATTTCTGCTTAGTGGCCATAGTTCCTAAGGCCTTTATTATGGCAAACCCAGCTGTCCTGCCGCACGTTCACCGAGCTGGGAAACGATTTCACATATGTAATCACTTCAGTGCCAATGCGCTAGTACAGTGATTGGAGCAACTGGCAAGCTATCCTAAATGTCGTGAATTTGAATGCCGCGCGATCCCATGAGCTTTTTTCTGCTAAGCACCATTCACATGTTGAGGCAATTGGTCGACTTTGCTCCTCCCCCTACCCTTACCAGCGCCAAAAAAGAAATAAACAATGCCCTCTGTACAGACTGCTCATTGAGATGGTTTACGACAATTCCAAAATATCTCTGCATTCGTGCCTTTCAATAACAGTGCTTTCGATGATGTGCCAATTAGTACAAGCTTGCGTATCTACCATGAGTGAGAGCCTGAAAAATAGAGGGCGAGAAGAGAGGGATTTTTTCGATCAAAGAAAAGAGGAAAGCTTGTCGACTTGTGATCATCGGCCAGGACGGAAGCTTGTGGAAGGGTGACGAATGCAGCAATAGGAAGAAAAAAAAATAGGACGGAACCAGCAGGTCTGCGCAGCGCTAGCTGCCACCATCGCTGCAAAAGGTTGAGCTCTAGAGTGCAGTGTTAGTGATAGGCAGGCACGACAGCATTCTCGTTGCCAGCATGGGATACCCCCTGTCTAATTGTAAATATTTCAATCGCCACACTTTCAACCGACTTGCAGCCAATGAGCGGATACATTTCCTTTTACACTCGCCTGAAAATACAACCCTCTAACTGCAAACCAGTAATCATGTGTTTTTCATATGCTTTATGGTTTTTTCGGAGCTCCCAAAGCAAGAAAACGGTAGTCTAAAAGACAACTTGTTCAAGACGACTAGGTTGCTTGTTTCTTGACGCGTGTTAAAATATTTGCGAATAGAACATTTGCCCTAACAAGTATATAAAATATTCTCAAAAAATAAAATTCTTTTAATTGTAAGCCATTGCTGATGTTTACCTGCGATGTAAAATATTGCTACATGTAACGTTATACAACCTCAATACACTGCACAATATTATGCTAAAATGCCCATCTCTGACGCAGCAAACTTCAAGTGAACCAATAACGGGAAAAATTTTTTAAGAAACCTAAATGTGTAATTCCTGCCATTACCTTGTTCTATATGTGATAGAAGAAAATGTTTTATTTCATTTTGCTACGTCATTTTTTTCCTCGTAGCTGCAATGCATAAGTTTGTAGGCAGGCCCATGGATATTATAATCCGTCTGTGGTTCGGAACACGCCGGAACTTAAAATCCTTTTTTGCTTCCAGAAAGAGGTACGTTGGAACTCATGCTCGGATAGAATTGACCATGTCGTTCTTAATCCTAACATTTGCAAATATCACGACGGCTGTTACGCCACCGAAGCGTGCGTGGTCGCTATAACTCAGCTCGAACAAGACCCCGTTGAATCGTCGATCATGTTCCTTCCACGTCTCGGCAATGTAAGTTTCTTGTAGTTACTTTTGTCATACATGGCATTTTATTACCAGCTTAAATTATGCATAGATATGTTATAGCATTCAGCTTCCCTCGTTGACGATACAGCAGAAGGCGATATCTGTTATCTTCGCGTTTCTTTCATTTTGAATTTTAAAACCTTGGGATAAAGCCAGTAAGTGAGCAATGTGTGCAAGTAACCTATAAAACCTGTCGTCTTCAACACACATCCCCAGATCCACAGGATCTTCACAGGTTCCACAAAAAATGAGATGACACCATGAACTCAACAAGGTCATTTTTCATATAACTAGTGTCGCCACTCCGTAGTTTACATGCCACAAAGCCAACCTTTGCACATGTACCCGCTTCAAGTCAAGATTAATTGAGCTCTACGGCCAACCTGCCATGCGTAAGCTTGGTGCAGAACAGCGCCCACGAGGACAGTTCCAACAAACTGGTGAGATGTCAACTAGCTGCATAGAAGACATTGTCGACCTCGGTAGTCGCATCAACTCGACAATCACAGAGGCAGAAAAAGCGGGCGAACTCATGGCTAGTGTTTCAAACAGTGCCTTTCATATTATTCAAAGAACCAAGTGATTGTTGCGGAGGTCATCGAGCATTATAAAACTTTAAGAAGCACCACAAGCAACGTCTCCTCACGCGGCGCCCATCTGCGTCAGACAGAGCCCTATCAAGCATAGCCACCGCTCCTTACTTTGACCCATTGGTATCCCAGGTAAAGGAGTGTCGTCTGTCGTGCAAAAGCCGTAATCTTTGCCTCCACTACTTCGGCAGGTGATACACGATCAAGTTTGCGAAGCTTTGCCTTCTTCCTGCGAGCGTCCACCGGCGCTGCTGTCCCGTTGCCAATGCCGAGGTAAACGTGCCCCTCATCTATGCGGCCCTCTCTTTCACCGTGGCTTTCGCACAGCCACTACACCGGACATTCTTGCTGTTACCAATAGCTTCAGCAGTGTATACAGCTCTTCGCTTCATTCAGCCAAGGTAACTCATTGCAGTGGACGATGCTGGTCCTCTGAAAATTGGCCCAATTCTTTTCCTGGCCACGTTGCACGATTTTACCGTTGCAGCGTCACATCATATTGGTAGAGCTGCCAGCCTAATGTACGTGTTTCAGCGTCTTTTGCGCCCCGCAGACCTGACCAGCCATCACCGTACTCAGACCGCCGATCTCTCGCTACACGCAGCATGAAATGAGCTCGACGCTGCTATCTTTCGCCGATGCGACGTCGTCCGCCTACGCTCGAAATGAAAAGCTAATCGTCGCTGTTCCTGAGGCAAGAACTGCGTCGTCGACAAAAAGACTAAGCACCCTGTCTTCTCCGACCAATGTGATGGACGTATGTGTGGGTGGCATCACTGCACAGACCCTCGTCGACATGGAATAGCAGTCTGTCATTAGTGCCTACTAGTGCACAATGCCCTCTGGACGCCGTAACTAGGCGTGACCTCACACAAATGCAGCGCAGGAGCTGCCACGCTTGTCCGAGTGTTCAACCGCAGCAGTAACGCCAGTAGAGTGAGGAGATGGGGAGAATATAAGCGAGGGAATAAAGAGAGAGGGGAGGCAGTTTTGTGAGCTACAGTGCTAGAACCCAGATGACGCCGAGGAGGCGAGGACTCGCATAAAGCTTCTAGCAATGCAAGAACAGCAAACACAAGTGGAGCAGGCAAGGTAACATTTCACATCTCGTCACGACTGCCCTATGGCGTCCATATATAACCATCAAATAACATCAATGAAGGCAAACAGCGCATGGAGTTTTGCTTACATCTACTCCCAAAGTGCGAGAGAGCTGCATATATTTTTGGTCATTTGATGCGCCCGTAAGTATGCATGTGGTTCATGGGCTGTGATAGAAATAAGCAACAGACTTAGACAAGAAAACTACCGCTACGTTTGCACTCATCCAATACGATATCCATACAACAGTGTCAGTATGCAGTAATGTGGGCACCTTGTCATCAAAATTACAAAGAACAGGTGGTGATGTTGATGAGCGCTTGCGTTCTTGGAACGCGGCTTCACACTGATCGTTCCAATCGAAAGAACTGGAACCAGCAAGGAGCTTGTGGACGGGGAGGCGATGCTGGTGAAGTCCCGGATAAAGCGTCGAAAGCAAGAGGCGAGTCCAAGAAAGCTGTGCAGTTATTTTGAACGATGTGGGCGTGGAATGTTGACCACTGCGGAAATTTGTCCGCGCCGGACTGTAATGCCGCCTTAACGAATGAGATGACCCAGGACTTTAATCGTTGTGCTAACGAAACGGCACTTCCTCGTGTTTAGTGGATTTCCGGCATTAGAAAAGCATGTGAGCACTTCATCTAAGCGTTGCAGATGGTCAGTGAAAGTCTAGCAAAATAGGACACTGTCGTCGAGGTAACATACACGTTTTCCACTTGAGGCCGCGAAGAGCAGTGTCGATCATTCTTTCAAATGTGGCGGGAGCATTGCATAGGCCGAAACTCGTTACGTTAAACTCGTAAAGACCGTCCGGGGTAGAAAAGGCGATCTTTTCTTTGTCCGCTTCCAGCATTGGAATTTGCCAATATTCGCAGCGAAGATCAAGAGGGGAAAAGTATTGTGGGCCTTAAAAAAATCACTGTCGTCATCGATACGGGGTGTCGGATATACATCCTTACGGGTGATCTTGTTTAGCGCAGTAGTCAACAAAAGATCGAGCCGATACATCCATCTTCTGCGCAAAAACGACGCGTGATGACCAAGAACTGGCTTCGGGACGCATGTTTCTTTTCAGCATATTGGTGACTTTCCCCTCGATGATGTTGCGTTCGGCCAAACAGACTCGGGAGGGACGACGGCCTGCAATAGTCTCGCCACGGCGCCGATACGATGGGAGGCGACGGAGGTCGGTCCGAGTGACGAAGTATCCATATCAAAGGAGCACTGATGCTTCGTGAACAATTTGAGCAACGCTTCTCTGAGCAGCAGTAAAGTCAGGACTTATCACGGAAGGAAGTGCAGATGAACCAGATTTGCCTTGTTGAGGAAGAGCTTGCGAGGCGGCAAGAGGAAGCAGGGAGACTGCTTGGGTGTGCACATAACAGGTCACTGCAGAGTCTTGAGGTTGCAGGATTGTCTCAGTGTTCGCGTTTAAAGCGATGATTATTGGAGAGATTTCTTTGACCGCACCGCGCAGGAAGCGAAGACAATTGCACGGGCAAGAGAGCGGCCGTAAAGAGCGATGAACACGTTGCCATTTGTGATGTTCGTAGAAGAGGGAGTTATGGTTTGCTCGTGACCGGGAGGCAGTACAGAATCTGCAGCAGCGACAAAATGCAGTCGTGGATCATGGGAACTCCCGCTGCGATGAACTGTGTGCGTCATATGGACTACACGTTGACGGAATGAGAATAAAGCGGACGCTTACGAGAGGAATTCCCAAAGTAAAATTAGTTCATTAGCGTACGGGAATAAAATCACGAACCTAATGTAATGACGGATACCATCAATACAGGCGCATGCTGTACATGGGGCTGATGGTCCAATGATTGCTCCCTTAGCCCCAATCAAGGATGATCCAATAGAAGGCGTCTTCACTATCCGCAGACGAGAGCACAGGTCCGCACACATAACAGATATAGTAGCTGCTGTGTCAATCAGAGCTAACGAACGCACACCTTCCACAGGCACCAATAACATGTTCGAAAGACGTTCAGGAGGATTTGGAGCACTTCGCGGCGATGCAGTTTTCCCTTCAAAAACTGCACTAGTTTGTTTTCCGGTCTCTGCACATGGAAGTGGGAGACAGGCCGAAGTGGCGACACAGAACGTCGGAGCGGCGTTGGGGAGCGGCGTCCCGAGGCACGTGTGTCGGGGGCGGTGTTAGAGAAATCAATCGGAGGTGGGGATCGGCGAGCGGGACGATTATCGCGATAAGTGCGGTAGACGCGAGGAGATGCCTCATTGCGTTCAAAGGCAGCGTAACCACGACGTTCGTCTTGCAGACGGCGTCGGCAAAACCGGGAGATATGTCCCCGAAAGCCGCAGCAATAGCAGATAGGCAATCGGAAAAGTTCGATTGCAAGCGGATTGATTGCAGGGCGTCGAGGCGCTGACAGACGGAGACGAGGACCGACACCGTTGAAGGGTTTTGATAGGCGAGTGCGTTGAAGGCAGTAGACCCTACACCCTTAATAAGGTGTCGCACGCGGTCAGTTTCGGGCATGGCACTGTCGACACGGCAGCAAAGCGTGTGTTTGTCCTCAATGTACGAGTTATAGGACTCGCCATAATGCTGGATGCGCTCATACAGCCTCTTTTTCGCAACTTCCGAGTGAACCGTGGGTGTGCTAAAAATCCGCCGTAGCTGCTGCCTGAAAGACGACCAATCATGGAAGTCTTTCTCGTGATTCAGGTACCATGTCTTGGCTACTCGAGACGTAAAATAGTACGTTGTTTGACCTCGATGTCTCCTTCCTGTTGTTGAACTCGCTGACACGATCGTTGTTGTCAAGCTAGTCTTCAACTTCCTCGCCAGGCAAGCCAGAGAAGATTTCAGGATCGCGATCCCGGTTGTTCGCAGCGCTGGGAGGGGGGGTTGGATGGCACTTGAACCGAGATGGTGGACGCTGCGGGCTGGTCTTGCGACATGGCGACCTCTTGGCGTAAGTGGCTTCCCGAACCTAGCTCCAGGAGCGATATTGAAGAGGATTGTGGTCGAAGGGATCTGAAAGCTCCTCCACCATTTGATATATCACGGTGGAGACGACGCTTTATTCCAAGAAGAAAAACTGGCCCGGTCGCAAAAACGAACACGAGCCGATGATTGAAGATGACTTTGTACACATGAATATGAAGTCTGCCTAAATGTTTACAATATATATATATATATATATATATATATATATATCTATATATATATATATATATATATACCTAACGATATTAGGTACGCGTCATATAAATATCACATAATTGATGTTAGAGCTCATAAATTCGCGCATGCCGCCGTTTGACTGCCTTGAGGCGCGTGAAGTTTCCACGCTTTCATGTAACGTTCGGAAAGGACAGCTACGCTCAACTTCTTCCACCGGTCCTTTCATTTGTTGCGGCTGCACCTTAAAATTGTGCCAGTGGAAGATAAGGCTGGTCGTCATCTTCTAAACAGGCGCTCGCGCTACTGGAGCCAGCACCCTATTGACAAAGCGAATTATATGTATATGCACCTATACTACGGCTCCTGACAGGCTGGTAAAGGTTGCCGTATCTGCAGGAAATGCGCAGTGAAATAGACGCACTTCATGAATCACCAGAAGCCAACATAAACCTTCTTAGAGATAATTTCAGTAGTGAAGTCAGTAGCGTTCTAAATGTGGTCGGCTGTTCGTGCAGATTGACAATATTGAATGGTACATTCTGTGTCATTGTTGTTCATACCGGACAACAAAACAAAGTACTCGTATTTGTGTTCATGAAGCGAAAGTATCGGAAATAAACCAATGGTCATCACTTTGGGGGCGATATCTTATCAACGATTGTGATTCCTATTTTTTTTTTAATAAGTTCGTTGCTTTATAGGTAAAACACTTTTGCAACTCGGAGCAGGAAAGTCATAGACACAACAGCTTAGCACCTAACATGCACAACGATATCTGCAATGGCGAGTCCACCTGGGACGTCATCAGACGGAACAAGGACTTCATAAGGTACGCGCTCTTCAGCTTTGAATAGGAAATCAGTGACGCAGTAACGTGCAAACAGGGCGAGTTAACATTGGCGTATTTTTGAATCAGCGGGGCACGCCGCGGCAAGAAAAACGGAAGGATAAGGTGCTAGTCATGTGTCCTTCCTTTCTGTGCTTATTGGAAAATAAATCTGTGACGCCCACGCAAATTCAGCTTTCGCACAGTCGCGTTTGTGGCCTTGTGGTGTCTCAGTTCAGTGTAACCGTAAATTGGTATACGTGCACGTTTATCATAGCTAGTGGAAATTGTTATTAATTGCATGTTAAAGGGTTCTAGGTATGATCCTCGTAGCTTACAACAAGATACATTAGCATGCGCGAAAACGAGCAAGTCTATAATACTTGTAGCCAAGTTGAGGAGCCGCAGTGGTCCTCAGCTCCTGACATGCAATTCGAAGTAATCAGCAGACTTCTTAAGATCCAATTATTGAGATGTGATTTAGGAAGTTCACACTCGTAATAGACGTCAAAATAATATGTATGCACCACTGTTTGCACCACGTGAATATTTTACTTCGACAAAAAAGGGCAAAATGCATATTCTGTCCCGTAGAGTTGTATTTATGTGCTTTTGTGTGTACGTGGATTTAGGTAACCAATATATATATATATATATATATATATATATATATATATATATATATATATATATATATATATATACAGGGTGTGCGAGCGTATTTTATCCAGAGAATTAAAACATGCGAATGCCACGGGGCTGGACGAAACGAAGGTAATGCATTGTGCCGTCGCTTGGAGATAATCAAATTATTTTTTCTTTCTGTCTAATTAGATTACTAGTTTTAATTATTTCATCAAATTCTCGAATATTATAATGAGATAAAAGTGTCAAAGAGAAAATTGCAGCGCGTCGCTCGAGGCACTCGGCATGTGTGTCCCGGCTTCTTTCACGCTCGTAAAAACGTATTTACGTCGCGCGTATCTAGACACAGAAAGCTGTGTCGGGAGTTTTTCATGTCGCTCTACAATTTCCTCTTTCACACTGTTGATCTAATTATAATACATGAACATTTAAATAATTAGGACTAATTATCTGATTAGGCGGAATGAATAGATTGAGTATGACCAAGCGACGGTAAACATTACTTTGGATCTGTCCAGCTACTTAGCATTCGCATATTTTGAAAGCCTAGCTAAAGTAAGCTGGGACACCCTGTGTATCATGCGTCTACAACAGCCGTGTTAGCACGAGGGTTATTCTGTGTCATTGAATTCTAGGTGGCAGCGGTGGTTAAAGATAGGCCCTGAACACCAGTGAGTTAAACAGCTGTGCCATCATACCATCTCCACAGGTCTTGGATCTCCCCTTGTACGACGGCACCGTTCCGTGAGAGGCTTACATCATAGACATGTACGCAGTCGTTGGCATCTAACGGCTCCCACGATGCCAAAAAAGCCTAGGACTTCGCGGACCTCCTTGGGATCTTTTATTCAACCTACCGTTAAGTCATCAGGAATACTTCAGCTTGATGACGCGAATCCTGACCGATCAGTATGGCGACCCGTCACCGACACAGCTTCGCTATGCTCATATGCGATACCTTAACCCTGTCGAGGCCTGTCGAGTACGCTGCCGACGTCCAACGCATCAAGCCGAAGGCGCCACCAGGCGCGCTCATTTGGGCATGTTGAACTTTTCACGACTGACGCTTTAATCGATGCGATAGAAGATAAAGATGATGGTCGCCATTAGGGCACCTCGGTCAGACACATGACCTACGAGCAGCCGCTACCTTAGCCTTAAACAATACAGATTTCGAGCAACTCCGAAGTCATCTGTGTGTTCGCACGAGGGCGACGGCTACTGGCAAACCTTCAGTTAGCCTTTAAAAGGTCAGCTGAACTCAACGACCCGTCAGAGTGCTTCCGCCGCTGACACCACCGACGTATCTTAGAATGTCCTGATCGCCGCTCTTTGTCGACAGCATCAGCAGCACAAAGTGAGGCAACGCTTCATTCAGGATGTCCTGGAAAATTCTTCAGTTGCTGCCGCAGACGTAAAGAATCGTTGCGTTGCCTGCACATAAGCTAATATTGCTTCAGCCACCTCTAGATTTTTCGGCTGTGGCGATGGACAGTATCTTTTCACCAGGATACAATGTCAACTGTTCACGCGTCGGTAGGCCCAGGGGCAGGCGTCAATGTTGATGGCTTCACATTAGCAGCACGCGTGGCTAGCTCACTTGAACCTAGCTCCGTAGCACGGCTTCCGGCTTTCAGTGCCGTAGAAGTGAAACTAATTTGGCGAATCACAATGAATTCGAGCGCAAATGGGCCGACGTTTCCCCGTTTCCCGTCGAACGCGCCGTTGTTGAGGCTCCTAGAAGGGGATAGGTTTGGGCATGTTGGTTACTCATCGTAATGCAACCTTTCATGCTCGGCTATGGCTGCTGTTAATAGACAGGAGACCGCATCAACAGTCACCATTTCCCTGCTGCGAGCAACAGGGGTCATTCTTGCTTCGTTGAAGCGCCCATAGTTCATTGTTCCGGGACCCGTACGCCTCAGTCTGACAAGGAATAACCTGTAGAAAATTATCCCGACACATCATAAGTTACTGCCACCTCTTATTCAATGCTGCAACCTTTGTCTGAGACCTGTATGCCAGCTCAACTCGTGCGCGACGTTTCTCGTTAGATCCCGGCTCAATCACCTGTGTGATCTTTCACTTTTGAGGAAGCAGTGTCGCCACGAAGCCTGCTTTCTTGCGTAGAGGGCCAAATACACGTTTTTTTGTAATATTAGGAGCCACCTAGTCAACCTAATTAGCGACGAACCAATCGTTGAGGTATGTTAAAGTGTTTTCATCTGTAGTCGCCTGAACGAGGTGTCAGCTCCTAAAGCTAAATCTGTTGCTTCGCGAGCTACAGCCCTCCCATAGGAGCTGTACAACTGTGGCTCGATGATATCGAACACTGAGCCTGAGTCTATAAATGAATTGCTCAGCAATACAGGGGCGCTATAATGTAAAACAATTCCAAACTTTTCAATTCCAATTTGGCAGTCAGGCCTCCGCGATTGGTCAAAAACTTTTTGGACCACCCTCACTACACCTGTCTATCACGCGACATCACGAAAACGGCGATAGCTCCCTAGCTGATATGATGTGTACAAACTGGCCATGCATGATTTGACTGAAAAAAGGAAAAATAGTTATTTCTGATTCGACGCCTGTTCGCCATTAGCCCTCGGATATTGCTCAAACGTTTTCTGGCTCCACCCTTCAGCTGCCTTTCACGCAACGTCACAAAACCGCAAAAACTCACCGCGTCAAAGTAACGCGTACGCGTTAAAGATGCCTTAAAATGCTGAACAAAATTGAATTTTCTTTTGAATAGACATAGGCTGCCCCGTTCCGAGAGGAATAAAAGATGGCTGCCGCCGATCACTCATGCAGTAGCTACTCGCTCCTGGCGGAGAGCATAGGTTTATTTGCGTATATTAAATCTTTTTGAGTGGCCGTGTAACGTTCTCGAGCACATTGCGCACGTATACGAGCTCACTCTGCCAACTGTTCTGCGCTGAGGATCCGTTTTAGCGTCATTGTTCAGCTTCCGCTCCATGTCGCCGCGATTTCTGACGCGCCATCGCAAGATAATTACGGGAAAGCGGACCAATTGTAGGCGCCCGCACCACCCTCTTCATCCCGTTATCTATTTTCGCTGCAGTGAGCCGGCCCCATCGAGCCCCTCACCGCATGAGGGTGCTCCTCACCTCTTGCCAGCCAATTAGATAACACAAGCCTCTAAGTGTAGGCAATGTTTTTCGTTTTTCAAGCAAACAAAAGTGACCTCCTATAAACAAGGAGAGCGTTTGATTGGTCTGTTCAGACAACCATGCGGCTGAAAGCCCGATGGTTGCGTCGGCGATTACGCAATTTTGACGTCAGGAGATTGGAATAAAAACATATTGGAATAGTTTTACGTTATAGGACACCAGGGGCCCTATAACGTAAAACTATTCCAATATGTTTTTATTCCAATCTCCTCACGTCAAAATTGCGCAGCAACCGACGCAAGCAACGTGCCGAAAATGCTCAAAAACATTAGCCAGTGCCTGAGCGGTCGAGGGCAGCCATCTTTTATTCATCTCGGAACGGGGCAGCCTGCGGCTATTCAGAAAAAAATTCAGTTCTGTTCGGCATATTAATACACCTTTAATGCGTACACGTCACTTTGACGCGGTGAGTTCTTACGGTTTTGTGACGTTGCGTGACAGGCAGGTGAAGTGGGTAGAGACCGAAACCTTTGGACCAATAGCGGAGGGCTAATGGCGAAAAGGCGTCGAATGAGAAATAACTATTTTTCTTTTGTTCGGTCAAGTCATGCATAATCGGTGTGTATGCGTCATATCGGATGGGGAGCTATCGCCGTTTTCGTGACGTCGCGTAAAGGACAGGAGAAGGGTTGCGGTCCAAAAAAGTTTTTAACCAATCGCTGTGGCCTCATTGAACAATTCGAATAGAAAATTTTGGAATAGTTTTACGTTACAGTGCCCCAGTTCCTGCACTGAACTTAACGCGTAAGTATTTGGCTGTGCACATTTTGAGGAATACTATTAATACAGGAGAAAACGGGTTGGACCGTCATAAGCCAGGCTTTGTCCGCCTTCCGAGTGCCATATTATACAAAGACACGCCATGCACGTGCTCAAACAGGGCCTAATATCGGAGTCCTATAGTCAGTGGTCCTCGCGAATCGGGGTCATCAAAAGAAAGTTGGCGGCATTAGATGTGTAGATTACACAAAACTGGACAGCATAACGCGACTTGGCGTATACACCTGGTAGCGTCTCGACGATGCCCTTGAGCTTCTAAAGGGGGCCTATTAGACATGAGACATTGTATTAACATTAGACATTGCTCTTAGGCTACACGCGAGAACCAATGCACCTTTCAGTTGGTAGGATGACCTTCGTTACTCCCGACGGCGTGCTTCACTTGAGCCGACTGCGTTCGGGCTCTCAGACATACCCACAACGTTTCAATGCCTTGTGGACCAAGTATAGGGCTGTTTGATGTGGACGTTGGCTCTCGTTTATGTTGACGACGTGATCGTGTGGGCTTCCACTTGCGTTGAGCACAAATCTCGCCTCCGAATTTGTCTAATTGTCGCAAATTCCTTTTGGGCTTTCGTGATGTCCTCTATCACGGCGATGTTGACATAAAAATTCGCATACGCTCAGATCATATAAAGCGAAGTGCTTCAGTGGCTTGCAATGCCCCTTGCGCGCAAAGGAAACAAAAATTTCTGAAGCTTTGCTTATTTCCGCCGTTTTATAAAAAACTGCTTGGCGAAGTACTTCCAGGAGAACCTTCTTGAAAAAGGCAGCTAAGTACGTTTCGAGACCCGAGCAAGGCGACGCATTTGCTGACCTTACGGGGCGCTATACTGCAGCCCCTACTATTGGCACACTTCGATAAGACCGCTGCGACTATTTTGCTCACGGACGCAACTCTAGACAGCACAGCTACTGTTAGAGCGTCATTCCTAAGTAGGGCGGCGAATACTGTCTTAAGCCATTCCTCACCTCTCAGATGTAGAGCGACGTCATCATTCGTTATTGTTGGAGGGAAGGGGGTTATATTGGCCGTGGAGAAATTTCGCACCTACTAATATGGCCGGCACATTACCGTAGTGAGAGATAGAAGTGCAGTAGTTTCGCTACAATCATGAAGCCACTTGAGTACAAATTTAGCACGGTGGTTTCTGCAACTACAGAAGTGGGAGTTCACAAATGTATATCGACTTGGCCCAACGGACCAAGACACCTGCTTTGTGTCATGCTCTCCTGTAACCGTGATCGGTCTGCAAGACTTGAATACTGTACAAGCCCAAGTGTTAAACCCGTCACAATGTTTGAATATGTGCTTCCAGGTGCAGCCAACAGAGCTTGCATTACACACCAATTCAGTGACGCTACATAGCGGGAGACTTAAAGCTTCTGCACCCTAGGGGCTCAGATGCGGGCTCATATGCCGCTAACTGCGGTGTCCCGAGTGTTCCAGTTGCACGTCCTGAAGTCACTTCATGTCGCCACTACTGCTGGTCATCTCGGATATGCTACAGCCTACGCGCGAGTGCCTCAGCAATTCTAGTGGCGCAATATGCAACAGTATGTGAAAGCATTAGTGGAACCTGTGACACCAGCCAATATCGCAAGGTCTCATCGACAGCTTCGGAGCCTCTACACCGTATTCGAAACCGCCGACCTCCCACTTCGAATTGGTGTTCAGGCATCACGTGAGCCACTTCATTAGAGGAAAAACGCGTAACAAATGCCTAGTTGTCGCTTGAGCCCGTTTACAAAGTTGTTCGAAGCCGAGGTAGTGCCAGACACTTCTGGACATCATTCAGTACAATTCCTGAAGGGTAACATGGTGTCCACGTCATGTCACTCCGAAGCGGTTCCTAACAGACCACTGCAGCTTGTTAATACAGTGAAAATTTGACACTGCCCTAAAGACCTGCCGTGGATAACATGCCACAACATCGGTGGGCCACTAGCAGTGTAGTGGCCTTTTCATGCGTAACAACCTCACTTCACATACTACGTGAACGCTTCACATACGATTTCGGACCGCTAGTTTCCTAATGTACTACTTGCCGTCAACATGCCATAATAAGAAACAGCACAGACGATTTGATTTTCCAATGTGTAATAAGGGCATCTTCTGTTCGTCAGGATTTCACGTCCGTGGCTCCATCGAGGCGCTTTTTATTCTCCAGAAGCATTAAAGTAGCGATGCCTCGCCCCCAGACTGGATCTTCTCGGTTCCTGTGCATGGATGCAGGCAAGGAACACGAAGAGCTTCAGGTTCTTATATTCGTATAAGCCTGGTTACCTTTTATTTAGTGGCTTGGTTAGCATCGTCAGGAGGGCTGCAACGTTTCTGCCATGGTTTCGACGACCATGCCGCGTGGTCTACCTTTTTGGCCCAGGGACTTAAAGGCTGGGCGACCTACCTATATATTACAGCAACCTGCGGACCATGTGTTCCCGTAACAGATGTCTGACATGAAAGCCCTTGTCAGCAGACGCACGAGCAGCCAATCTGCCTTATTCTACCCTTTCTGGCACTTTCAAGTACCGTGGAAGAGTAACAGCCCATCAGCCATAACTACTTATGGAACTCGCATTCTAATTCTACCACCACTATGGTCTATAGCGCGACAGGTGGAGGTAGGACACTAAATGTTCAATCTCGAAGTACGGCTAGCCTTGAAGTTCTTAAGTTAAGGTCAAATGCTGGACTACGCGGCATCCACCAAGTGCCTGAGGCTACAACCGTAATACCTGACATCCAGATATTTGGGTAAAGAAAGACTAGGTCAATAAAGACTACAAAATATATACAGTGTACATGTGTGTATCTGTGTTGTCAGAGGAGACGTGCCATGGTTGAGATGCCGTAATTTCATTCTAAAGCACGCGACTTTTGCCTGCTTCTGCAGCCAAAGCGTTCTTGGATCGTTACACGGTTTTCTTTTGACTCGAGAATGTCTCGTTTCAGAAGATTCAGGATAACGCCGCAATTCGCTGACCTGAGCGATGTCGATGTCCCTAACTAAAAGTTCACTGCGCGGTTGATCTTTTAGTTCACTAGCTATACCTTGCTTAAAATGTTCTAAGATCCTCTATGACCGAACTCAGCTTACGGCTGTTGGCATTACAAGGTGTCACGTAAAGTACTGAGTCATCGACTTGAATTTCAAGCGGGAGAATGTTCCTGTCATAGATTACTTTGTTCGCATTGTGGTAGGTGAGCGAGCTGTTAACTGCAGTTTTACTTGCTTCCTCAATAGTTTCATCTCGCTGCTTCATTATGGCTGACTAAGGTTTCATTCCATACAACAGATAAGAAGGTGCGTAAGCTAAACCTTGTAAGGTATTCCATTGTGTTCGCCGACGACACCCCATAGCACTTTAGCCCAAGTCTTCAGTGGGTGGTCTTTAAGTTTCAATTGAAGTCTAATGACTATGGTTTGAATTGTACGCTCCTTTATACCCTTGCATTGTGAATGGTGAGAGGACTTGAAGAGCTGATGTATTCGATTATGCTTTAGGAACTGCTTCAGTTTTCCAGCTAGGAACCCTGTACCACAACCTGAAAGAAAATTCCGTGGTTTGCCGGCAGCGAAAATAATCTATAAGCATGAAATGTAGGCGTAGCTGCTTTCATTTTTGAGACCGAACGCCCATATATGGACAGCAGCATGGTCAATGACGAAGTGAGTGGATCTTTTGATTAGAGGTATCCGAAAAATCCTGCAATGCTGTCCTTTGCAAGGAGTTAAAAAGCTTATTCAGCTGCAGACAGGGAATCAAGGGATGATTACTTTATTGATGATTTGGTCCTCCTGGACTTCTACAATGTATCACCATGTCGAATGTAGCTGTCGACATCAGTTATTGTATCCGGCTAATACTATTGTGGAGACAAGGAGAGACAGTCTTATTCACGCCGACATGTCCAAAATGTTGACAAGCGTTCATAAATATTCTTGAGTGCAGTTTATAAAGCACGTATATCTTAGGCTTTCTTTTCTGATGATGGCGGGCGATGACGGCCCTTTTCTAGCGATAACGTTTCTTTGGGGCGCTCATTGCTACGTTTTTGAAGATCGATGCGGGCGAGAAGGTGCACTACAGGAGCTCGGGAAAGTGTGCTAGCTTCAACACTGCTTATTCCTTTCGGATATTTAATGTTCCCCTCGTATATTGACAACCTCGCACGCCCCAGAAAAAGCTGACCTTGAGGATTTTCGACATGCTTCAGCCACAGTAGCGCAGAATGGTCCGTTACAATAGTGAACGTCTTCCTATGAATATAGCAATGTGGATTATCTTGGTGATCTCGCTGCTTCAGCACGGCACCAATCCCTTCACCAGATGCATCGCAGTATACAGTACATGGTCTTGAAGCTTGGTCTGTGCGAAGCACTGGTTTTGCAGTTACGCGCTTCTTGAGTTCCAATAAGGCTAGTTCACATTTTTGCCCTTTTTGAGGCTACATGTGTTCTTGGGCCGTTTAGGAATAATTAGGCATGTTATTATATGCAGCCTTTTGCACAAAAGATAAGCGAAATACCTTTAACGCTGTCCGATCAGTAAACTTGACACAGAAGAAGAGGGACTTCTCGTCAGCCTTTGCGATGACGCGCATGCGCAGCAGCCTGGTCTCGTTTTTTGAAAGATAATTTTTCATGTCCTTCGTAATTGGCTCGCCTTCGAATCCTAAGTCGATGGTCCAGCGTCTTTGGCTCCTCCAACTTCTTTCTTTAGTGATATTTCACGGGAAATGGGCATTTATTTAGCGACACACACCGACGTGTCGCTACATTATCTGGAACACTGCCCGAGACCCGCCGTGGTTGCTCAGTGGCTATGGTGTTGAGCTGCTGAGCACGAGGTCGCGGGATCGAATCCCGGCCACGGCGGCCGCATTTCCATGAGGGCGAAATGCGAAAACACCCGTGTGCTTAGATTTAGGTGCACGTTAAAGAACGCCAGGTGGTCAAAATTTCCGGAGTCCTCCACTACGGCGTGCCTCATAATCAGAAAGTGGTTTTGGCACGTAAAACCATAAAAACACTGCACGAGGACTTGAAACGCTCCAAATGCTTCGCCCTCCAGGCAGATACAGGACACCATACACTTCATCATCGTCTTCTGGCTCATTTTCATTCTTTGGTCTTTTGAATGTCAGTGGTCTGTGAGCTCTCCGGCGCAGTTTCTGCGTCGACTTAAAAGATGGCGCCATGCTGTGTGGCGCACTCTTCAGGCGCTTTTCTTTTTGTGGCTGGGCAGTGCGCTCTTGTCTTCCTGACGTCTTTCGTTGCCTGAGGTGCCACCTTCAGCCGCTTTTCTTCTAGCTGGACAGCGTTCATCCAGACCAGCGCACAGTATGGCGGGGTGCGATGTGGTGTCTTGGGGCGTGCCGTTGCGAACGGGCTCTACAACCATTCTAAGATGCTGACTAGATGATCTCCACTCTATCTGTTTTGCCGATCCATTTCATGCTTACGGGAGAGCCAGCAATTATTTAGGCTAACACACAGTTTGTCACTCAAGGTGATGTGAAATAAATCGCGCACATGAAACCTATATTCCCTTGACCCGACTTTGATAAGTGTTTAAAACTAGCGTATCTATGAGTACTCAGATTTACACTTTCTGCCGCGCGAACTACATAAAAGAAATGCTTCAATTTCCGCGTACCCCAAAGAACACTGAACCTTTATATATATATATATATATATATATATATATATATATATATATATATATATATATATATATATATATATATATTATCATCAGCCTGGTTACGTCCACTGCAGGGCAAAGGCCGCTCCCATACTTCTCCAACAACCCCGGTCATGTACTAATTGTGGCCATGCCGTCCCTGCACACTTCTTAATCTGATCCGCCCACCTAACTTTCTGCCGCCCCCTGCTATGCTTCCCTTTCCTTGGGATCCAGTCCGTAACCCTTAATGACCGTCGATTATCTTCCCTCCTCATTACATGTCCTGCCCATGCCCATTTCTTTTTCTTGATTTCAACTAAGATGTCATTAACTCGCGTTTGTTCCCTCACCCAATCTGCTCTTTTCTCATCCCTTAACGTTAAACCTATCATTCTTCTTTCCATAGCTCGTTGCGTCGTCCTCAATTTGAGTAGAACCCTTTTCGTAAGGCTCCAGGTTTGTGCCCCGTAGGTGAGTACTGGTAAGACAAAGCTATTATACACTTTTCTCTTGAGGGATAATGGCAACCTGCTGTTCATGATCTGAGAATGCCTGCCAAACGCACCCCAGCCCATTCTTGTTCTTCTGATTATTTCCGTCTCATGATGCGGATCCGCCGTCACTACCTGCCCTAAGTAGACGCATTCCGTTACGACTTCCAGTGCCTCGCTGCCTATTGTAAATTGCTGTTCTCTTCCGAGACTGTTAAACATTACTTTAGTCTTCTGCAGATTCATTTTAGACCCACTCTTCTGCTTTGCCTCTCTAGGTCAGTGAGCATGCATTGCAATTGGTCCCCTGAGTTACTAAGCAAGGCAATATCATCAGCGAATCGCAAGTTACTAAGGTATTCTCCATTAACTTTTATCCCCAATTCTTCCCAATCCAGGTCTCTGAATGCCTCCTGTAAACACGCAGTGAATAGCATTGCAGAGATCGTATCTCCCTGCCTGATGCCCTTCTTTATTGGGATTTTGTTGCTTTCTTTATGGAGGACTACGGTGCCTGTGGAGCCGCTATAGATATGTTTCAGTAATATAAAATACGGCTCTTCTACACCCTGATTCCGTAATGCATCCATGACTGCTGAGGTTTCGAGAGAATCAAACGCTTTCTCGTAATCAATGAAAGTTATATGTAAAGGTTGGTTATATTCCGCACATTTCACTATCACCTAATTGTTAGTGTGAATATGGTCTATTGTTGAGTAGCCTTTTACGTTTTTACGTTACGTTTACGGAATCCTGCCTCCTGCTTTGCTTGACAGAAGACTAAGGTGTTCCTGATTCTATTTGCGATTACCTTAGTTAATAGTTTGTAGGCAACTGACAGTAAGCTGATCGGTCTATAATTTTTCAAGTCTTTGGCGTCCCCTTTCTTATGGATTAGGATTATGTTAGCGTTCTTCCAGGATTCCGGTACGCTCGAGGTCATGAGGCATTGCGTATAGAGGGTGGCCAGTTTCTCTAGAACAATCTGCCCACCATCCTTCAACAAATCTGCTGTTACCTGATCCTCCCCAGCTGCCTTTCCCTTTTGCATAGCTCCCAAGGCTTTCTTTACTTCTTCCGGCGTTACCTGTGTTGACGAATGGATCAAGCTATATGAACATGCCAGCGCTAATAACAGGTGGGACCCAACCATTATGCTCGCCATAGTCATCTTTTATCTCGGCGACACCGCTCGCGTGTGGCAACAGACGCATGACGACGAGATAACCATTTGGGACAGTTTCAAAGAAAAGCTGCGGGAACCTTTCGACGACCCCACTGGCCACAAAATTGCCGCGAGAAAGGCTCTTGCGTCTCGTGTTCAGACATTCACAGAGCCGTTCGTTTCGTACATCCTCGACATCTTGGCTTTATGTCGCAAAGCTGACGATGCTAGGTCTTAAGCAGATAAAATGTCACATGTTCTAAAAGAGATTGCCGATGACGCTTTCAATTTGTTTGTTTTCGGCAACGTCTCGACAATCGACGCCAGCATTAAAGAATGCCGTCGCCTTGAACAAGCTAAGAGCCGCCGTATCACACACCACATCACGCGGCTACCTAAAACTGCTGCTACGTCGACGATCAATGAGGGTCGACCGCGTCCCGCCACCACCTGTGACGACGTCACCTGTATTGTTCGCCGCGAGCTTGAGGCCGCCTCTTCGCCAGCTTTCTGCGCGACGCTTCCCGATCCGCAAGCAGCCACGATCGCGATGATTCAGGCTGTCGTCGGAAAGGAATTTCAGAACATAGGCCTGAACTCCGTGTGTTCAACGTCTCCACCCGGCGTTCCCCAGTTCTCTAGCAGCCCTCCCCGTCCCCGGCAGGCCTTTTATGTCATATCTTGCGGCAACCCCTCCGAATGGCGTAGCCCTGATGACAGGCCGATCTGCTTCCACTGCTGTCGCATCGGCCACGTCGTTCGTCACTGCCGCAACCGATGGCCACCACCTCCTTGGACATACGCCGCCACTTATTCTCGCACTTTTGAACCTTCCGTTCCCTCTGCCACCCACCATGAACCCACTACCACTGATGCGCCTGCTCCGAACCATCGCTACAGCCGCTCGCCCTCACCTCGACGCCATCAGTCTCGCTCGCCCCAACCACGTCGCTTCTCTTCGCCGCCTATTGTCTATCGGATCCAGCCAGAAAACTAGGCAGTGCAGCTTCTGGAGGTCAATGCATTGTCTACCCTGCCCTCAAATCCTCTGTTCTCGTTACCTACGAACCGAGACCTTATTGACGTTGACGGCTATCCTGTCACTGCACTCATCGATACAGGCGCATATCTTTCTATTATGAGTGCTGCCTTCTTACGACGACTCGAAAAGCTCCTCACCCCAGCGTCGGCACGCGCCGTCCGCGTTGCGGATGGTGGTGCTGTTCCTGTCGTCGACATGTGTACGGCACGTGTTAGCATCGCCGGCCGCCACACTCCTGTCCTCTTCACCGTGATTTCTCATTGCCCCCACGACCTAATTCTCGGCCTCGACTTTCTTTCCGCGCATTCTGCCCTTATTGACTGCTCCGCCTATACCCTTCACCTTGAGTTGCCGATTCTCGCAGAACCTTCTGACGCACCACAGTGCCGCTTACGCCCCACCGGCTTTCTTCGCCTGCCGCCGAAGTCAACAGCCTTTATTGAACTCTTGTCTTCCCCACCAGTCCCTGATGGCGAGTACCTCGTCCCTCCTCTGCCCGACATTCCACTAGAGTATGACGTTACCGTGCCTCACAGTATACTTACTATTACTGCGAACCGCACTCGCATACCTATCTTTAAGTTTGGATTGGCAAAGCAAATTCGACCGCAAGGTATTTGCCTTGCGAAAGTTGATTGCCTCGGTGACCATCACGTGGCAGCGTTATCGAACGATGGTTCTCGCGAGCTTCGCAGGCCCCTCGCGCCATCCTCGTGCGCCGATCCAAACAAAAAGAAAATGGTTCCGACGGACCTGTCCTCTGCGCAGGCTGAAGATCTTTGCCAAGTATTATCGACCTACCGAGGCATTTTCGACTTCGACGATCGGCCTTTAGGCTGGACGCTCGCGGTCAAGCATCGGAGTCTTACTGGCGATGCTACGCCTATTCGCCGACGACCGTTTTGAGTTTCTGCGTCGGAACGCCGGGTAGCTCAAAGTGAAGTGAACAAAATGCTAGATAAAAACATCACTGAGCCTTCTTCGAGTCCCTGGGCGTCACCTGTGGTGTTGGTTAAGAAGGACGGCACATGGCGGTTCTGCGTAGACTATCGCCATCTGAACTACATTACTAATAGGGATGCTTAAAGGAAGAGGTCTGGACACCAACCAAAAATGGTTTAAAATAGTTATTTATGTTTCGGCTCCACCACGGGAGCCTTGTTTACAATCTAAGAAGGATGTCTACCCGCTCCCATGTATAGACGATTCCCTTGACTGCCTCCGCGGTTCTAGCTATTTCTCCTCTATTGATCTTCGTTCTGGATACTGGCAGATTGCTGTTGGCGATGTGGACAGAGGAAAAACCGCGTTCATCACACCTGATTGCCTATACAAATTTAAAGTAATGCCGTTTGGGTTATGCGACGCCCCTGCCACCTTTGAGCGTATGATGGACTCCTTGCTCGAAGGTTTCAGATGGTCCACATGCCTCTGCTACCTCGATGACGTCATTGTCTTCTAGCCAACGTTCGACACTCAGCTTGAGTGCCTAACAACTATACTTGATGTATTTCGAAAGGCGAATCTACAACTTAACTCGTCCAAATGTCGTTTTGGCCACCGTCAAATTACTCTTCTGGGCCATCTCGTTGACGCTTCTGGAGAAGAAAGCCGCAGACGTTCGACGTTCTTTAGTGCTATGCCCGTACTTTCATCGTTTTGTTCAAGATGTCGCGGCAATTGCTTCATCCCTCAGTAATCTATTGAAGAGAGGCGAACAATTCTCGTGGGGTACTTCAGAAGCTGCCGCCTTCTCTCCTCTCATCACCCTTCTCTCCTCGCCACCCATTCTCGCCCACTTTGACCCTGATGCCCCTGCAGAATTGCGTACACATGCCAGTGGTCATGGCATAGGTGCCGTCTTAGCCTAGCGTCAACGTGGCCAGGATCGCGTTTTGCTTATGCGAGCCGCTTCCTAGCACCATCGGAGCGCAACTATACCATTACAGAACGAGAATGCCTTGCTGTTGTCTGGGCGGTTGCGAAGTTCCGTCCTTAACTTTAAGGTCGCCCCTTTTTCGTAGTCACTGACCATCATGCTCTCTGCAGGCTCTCATCGCTAAATGATCTTACAGGCCGGCTTCGTCGATGGACTTTGAGGCTACAAGAATTTTCATATTTCGTGGTCTACAATCTAGCCGCCTGCACCAAGACGCTGACAGCCTGTCGGGTTACACTGTTGACGACGCTGACTCCTCCAATCTCATCAGGGCTGCTTGCGCATTCTTGCGCATTCTCTTTCGCCGACGAGCAAAGTCGCGACGCCTACATCAGAGCACTCATCGACCTTTTTGCATAATTTCCGGCCGATGCCACTCTACGATTCTTCGTCCTCCAAGGCGGTACTCTGTACCGTCGTAAACTTCGTCTGGACGGCTTCTGAGTTCCTACTTGTCATAGCTAAAGAGCTCCGCTCAACCGTTCTAGAAGAGCTTCACGATGCACCAACGACAAGACATCTCGGCGTATCTCGAACCTATGACCGTGTACGCCGCCGTTTCTTCTGGCTGGGCCTTGCCGGTTCCGTACGAGGTTACGTCACCGCTTGTGAACTTTGCCAACGACGCAAGAAGCCTTCCCAGCTCCCCTCTGGTTACCTGCAGACGTTCGACATCCTTGCCGAGCCCTTCCATCGTGTTACCTTAGACCTTCTCGGCCCATTTCTGGAAGCTACATCAGGAAACAAGTGGGCTGCAGTCTTGGCTGACAACGCGACACCCTACGCCGTAAGCCGCTCTCTTCCGACCAGTTGTGCAACATCAATTGCGGACTCCCTTCTACATGATATCATTTTGATGCGTGGTGCCCCGCGTCAATTACTAACAGACCGTTGCCATACGTTTTTCGCCAAAGTCAGTGACGACATCATGCGGACCTGCTCGATACAGCATAAATTTACCACCTCCTACCACCCTCAAAAGAACGGCCTCACTCAGCGTTTGAACCGCACCCTTACAGACATGCTATCGCAATACGTTTCAGACGACCACCTTGACTAAGACCTGGCTATACGTTACATTACGTTTGCGTACAACTCTTCCCGTCTCGAAACTGCTGGCTTTTTCCCGTTTTACCTCTTATATGGCCTGGAAACGACGCTACTACTAGCCACTGCGCTTCCATCCACCACAGCTGCAACTAGCGCTTATGCCCGCGATGCAGTCGCCCGTGCTGACCATGCTCGTCAACTTGCGCGCGTTCGTCTACATATGTCTCAAGACAAACAGAAGCGACGCTAAGACCTCCATCACCGTAATGTCCGTTTTGTGCCCGGCACCCTAATGTTGCTTTGGTTACCATCACGTAAAGTTGGCCTTTGTGAGGAATTGCTTTCCTGTTATACAGGCCCATATCGCGTGCTCCGCCAAGTGACCTGTGTTACCTATGAAATTGTTCTAGCCACGCCCACCACTTCCTCCGCTGTGACAACCAGTGACATTGTCCACGTCGCCGATTCAAGCCCTACAACTCTCCACGTGCCTTGGATATTTAACAGCAACGTGACGGCGCTTTTGCCGCCGGGGCGCAGTATTACGATATTATCAGGAGATACTCAAGAGACGAGCCGCCGCGAGAACGACGACGAAGTGGGGCTTTGTCCTTGGCGCAAGCGAATGTCGGCCTGGCACTCTGGCCCCAGTCCAGTGTAAATAGCCTGCAAATTGTCTCTTCCGTCTGTGTTCTTCTACACGTAACAATATATATATATATATATATTCACATAAGCCGTGGATATTGCTGGGACATCGTGTAACCAATTAATATATTCTTGTGCTAACTTGAATCCCAGCTCTAATTTTAAGTTTGTTGTTTCATTGCTTTATTACAATGTATCTTCTATCCTATGCTAGTATACTTTAGCACTTCCTATTTATTTTTAAAACTATTTCATCCCAGTTTTTCTTTTACAACTAAATATTTATCGGGTTCTATGTTCTCTAAGTATAGATTACGTTTACAGGAGTTCCTATAGCACTAATATCCGTACATGGGCATAACTTTTTCGCACTAATTTATAACCTAGGGTTCTGTATATAATTTTTGTGCCCACATATATGAGTGCAATGTTTGTTATTATATGCCTGTCTGAAGCATGTTTTCAATCTCAAGCTGTGCATTGCTTTCGAATAAGATGCCGGCCGCCTCCATCGAGCTGCTACGTGAACTATAGATTTTATGCTGTTGCTCCCTTCATCGGATAAAAGAAATTTAGAGCAAAAATAAAATGATTATGTTCAAATATACAAAACGCGACGCTTTTGTGAAGCAGTGTAATCAAGATCATTCAACAGATTAAAATCTGCACAACGTATCGCACCATCACACTTACCGGACTGCCTGTGAAGAGGCCAGACACAGGGACCCCCACCACACGACACACGTGATCACACATTCTACCGTCGCCTGAATCGGACCCTTTGCTATGACACTGTAGGCTCGGGAGGTTAATTGCAACCACAAGACTAGCATGTAGGCTGTCCTATCCAGGGACGGCTTCCAGGCTGTGGAGGGCTGATCTTGGAAATTGTGCAATACCTCTTTATTGACGAAAAACTAAGCAGGTGCGATAAAACCTGAAACATTTGGATTGTAAATCTAGACTTAGCAGATAAAACAAACCCTAATACTTGGTAATGCAGGCATACAAAGGCTTGCATTATTGAAGGAAATGCGCTCTTGATTATATATATTTGTTTCAGTGAGGACGCGTACGTATAATTTTCGTCGCTGCACAATTCCGTAGATAAAGACAAAAATATTCTCTTTAAAGGGAGAAACTATGCCCGTGGGCTCTCCATATATTCGCCTTGTCTTCACCAGTGTTCGCACGCCGCAACCCTTAACAATATCCGTATATTTCTTGAGAAGTGACGATTGCCCCTTGCCTGCCACCTTTGCTTCAGCCTTCCTCCGCCCAACATGTCCAAGCCCATCGTGGTGCAGTTTGATGAAATTCAGCAGAAACCTGGCACAAGCCTACGGGCTGTCCTTGTTCTTGATGTTTCCGCCAGTATGAAGGTGAGTGTCTTTGCTTCCTTCTCTATTTCTTAATACTAAACTTTCGGAATATAGCGCGAATTGGAAGAATTGCGTGCGGATCTCTAAAATGGCATACACGGGAAAGCTATTACAGAGCGGTAATTTCACCGTAGACTTCCACAAAGAAAGCAACAAAATCCCAATAAAGAGGGGCCGATATCTCCAATGCTATTCACAGCGTGTTTACAGGATGTATTCAGAGACCTGGATTAGGAAGAATTGGGATTAAGAGGTAATGGAAAATACCCTAGTAACTTGCAATACGCTGATGAAATTGCCTTGCTTAGTAACTCAGGGGACCAATCGCAATGTATGCTCACTGACCTGGAGAGGCAAAGCAGAAGGGTAGGTCTAAAAATTGATCTACAGAAAACTAAAGCAATGTTTGACAGTCTCGGAAGGGAACAGCAGTTTCCGATAGGTAGCGAGGCATAGGAAGTGCTAAGGGAATACATCTACTTAGGGCAGCTAGTGATTGCGGATTCGTATCATGAGGCTGAAATAATCAGAAGAGTAAGAATGGGCTGGGGTTCGTTTGGCAGGCATTTTCATGTCAAGAGCAGATGGTTTCCATTATCCCTCAAGAAAAAAGTGTATAGCAGCTGTGACAAAGCAGTAGTCACGTACGGGGCAGAAACCTGGAGGCTTACGAAAAGGGTTCTGCTTACATTGAGGACGACGCAAGGAGCTATGGAAAGAAGCATGATGGATGTAACGTTAAGGGATAAGAAGCAAGCAGATTGAGTGAGGGAACAAACGCGAGTAAATGACATCTTAGTTTAAATCAAGAAAAAGAAATAGGCATGGGCAGGACATGTAATGAGGAGGGAAGATAACCGATGGTCATTAAGGATTACGGACTGCATTCCAAGGGAAGGGAAGTGTAGCAGCGGGTGGCAAGAAGTTAGGTGGGCGGATGAGATTAAGAAGTTTGCAGGGACCACATGGCAACAATTAGCACATGACCGGGGTGGTTGGAGAAGTATCGGAAGGCTTTTGCCCTGGCGTGGTCGTAGCGAGGCTGCTGCTGCTGATGATTATGATTAATTTCACATCATACCTTACTCTGCTCATATAAAAGTTCAAATAGCCCAGTTTATTGGGCAATCTTGTTTTCTGGGAATCTGTAAAGCGGAGGCTTTACAAAGGTACCTCATACATAATTGCACTGGGCCATGCACCACCATATTATAAGCGCTGTCCGATAAATTTATCTTTCTATAGCTACCTCATAACGCCTACATAGGCCAATCAGCCCTACCCATCGATGCTAGGAATAGATGACGGAGTGGGCGTGCAGTTTTCCGATCGTCAGCATCCCACTTAAGACCACTCCCACAAACGCGGCGACGCCTGGTCACGAGATCTTGCCTTGAAACCTAATCTCTGCAGCGCCCGTATCCATAGTATTGCAACTCTAGGCTAACATTCCGCTCCGACGGAAGAAAGAGAACGCTGTCCGTAGGCTTCGATGTAAGATTGCGCTCCCAACAAAAGTTTACGAAAAGTTCACACGCCTTCTACGAGCTGAGGGAACGGTATGAGGTCGCAGCTCGTAGACACCCGTTCCTGCGTTGAGCGACGGCACGCCTCGGCTTCGTTGTATCTAGTAACCTAGCGAACGAGCATAACAAAATACTAAAGCGAGCGCTCAGCGCAGCGTGGAATACCAGTGCGCAAGGAGGAATGTGGAGTTGGAGGGTATGGTGAAACCGCGAGGCGGAAAGCGGAGGAGGAGCGGAGGGGAAATGGGCTTCCATACGCCGACTTGCCGGCATCCCCAGCATCCGCCGCCACGTGGATGATCTCATGTGCGATTGGGGGGGGGGGGGGGGGGGGGGGGGAGCGTCAGGGTGGCGTGGGGTGGGGAGGCCAACGCTGAGCGGCGGTGTCACCTACTGAGGTACCAGCATCCGAGGTACTAGCCTGAATGACGGGGATCACTGTTCCAGCAAGAGGCTATAGAGAACGGTTACGAGAAAAGCTCGGTGTGAAGGTCACTTGGGTGTGTTCTCCGCTGACACTGGTAGCACGGTTTTAACGCGACAGCTTTAAGGGGATCGTGTCGCAGAAAAGCCGGCGTCGTCGGCGTCGGTGTCGCAGTCGGCGCGTTGGCTGTGAGCGATAAATCTGGGAAGGCACTTCATAAATAAAAAAAAACAACTTGCAAGATGGGCTGGGTGGGAATCGAACCAGGGTCTCTGGAGTGTGGGACCTAGACGCTACCACCCAGCCACGAGGTTTTTTTCTTTATTAGCTTCATTACAACACCATGCAAACGCGTACAAAGTAGGTCACTTGGTGCAGGAAAGTAATATTACATCATTTCGAGAGACTGTACATATCAAAAAGGCCTCAACGGTGATATAACAGACACCAAAGTGTCAAGCTTCTGAAACCACTCTGGCGGTTCAGTCATGTGCGTGAGGGCATAACGCGTGTACCTAAGACTTTCACTTACGTGTTCCCTCACAGACCTTTCATGTACACGGGCATTCCTGACATGCATACGTGTTTTCCACACGCTGCACGTACACAAAAGCATTATAAAGTCAGCCGGCACTCCCCCTGTGTCTGCACATGTTAAGAACCGAATACCGAAAGGACTTCACAGTTTGTTTGAGAGCATCCAAAAGAAAACGGAGTCATGGCAATACAGGAAGATGTTCTCAATAGTTTCAGGTTTCTTACATGTGATACAGTTAACAGACCATGGAACAAAGAAGCCCTTACTTTGCAGCCATGGCTTCACAAGGAGAGTGCCCGAATGCAATTGAAAAAAGAAGGTTTTCGCTAAAGATCTAAGCGGCATTTCTAAACGCGTTTGAGCACATTGCGTTCTGGTCCTAAGTGATACATCGTACGGTAAGCAGGATGTGGCAAGAAAACTTCAACCAGATCGCTATAAAGTTTCTTACGCGTCACAGAAGTGGAAAAATCATTCGAAAAACGCGCTTTCAGTAAAGAAAAGGACATAACAACTTCCCTCAGAAAGTCACTTGTTGTTCGAGTTTGTTCATTTGTTGACGAGACAACCCACTCAGGCAAGGAAGAACTCAATCTCACTTGAATAACAATACGCAAAATTATATCACTTTGGTCACTTAAGAAAAAGAAGCTACTAACAATCTGTTTCAAAAGCAAATGTGTTAATCCTAGTCCTCCATTCTTCACCGAATGAAACAAGTTACACCGGCTAGTTCTTTCCCAAGTGGATCCCCATATATATGCTGCAAACACTCTGTCAAGCTTCTGCACAGAAATTCTTGCCATGCATAACGCTTGTAGTACATAATACACCTTTGTAGCTCAAAACAATTTGCAAACACTAGCTCTTGAAAACATCGAAAAATTAAGCCCACCCCACTTTTCGGTCTGATTTTTTGCTCTTTTTACTTCTTCGATCGAATACGTGACACTGTCCCGATAATGTTGCAATGGCACCCCAAGATATTTTCCAGTAGTAACGCTCCAGTTCATATTGCATAAATACTCGGGTGCCTGTGGCCAGCTGCCGTGCCATAATCCTAGGCACTTAGTCCAGCTGACAACACTTCCAGTTGCGGCGCAAAAAGAAACAACCTCTTTTACAGTGTTGTTCACGCTTTCTGTATCACGGCAGAAAACTGCCACGTCATCTGCATAAGCCAAAACTCTAGTCTGAATTCCTGCGTAGATAAAGCCACGAATACATTGGCTTTTAATTATTTTCAAACAAAAAGGCTCTAGATACAAGGCAAATAAAAGAGGCGACAAACAGCATCCTTGTTTTAACGATGATTTCACTTTTATACTGGCGCCTAATTTCCTATTAATTACTAACTTTGCAGTACAATCTTTGTACACCATTCTTATTCCGTCTCTTATCACTGCACCGGCTTTAACATGTTCAAAGAGCAAAAATATGACATCATGGACGACTCTGTCAAATGCCTTTTCAAATCAATTTGTATAATAGCGGCTCTGTCCTCACTTTCATTGCAACATTCCAGTGTGGCCCTTGCAGTATGTGTATTCGAGAAGATCGATCTGCCTTTGATACCGCATGTCTGATGGGGGCCCACAAGTTCTTTTATAACTGTCTGCAATCGTCGCACCAGTACTTTAGAGTACACTTTACAGTCCGTATTTGTCAAGCTTATTGGTCTGTAGGATTCAACCGCCAAAAGTCGCGCTCGATCTACCACTTCAGGAATTAAAATAACGTGCGATGTCCGAAAAGAAGGAGGTGCTTCCGTACTCTCGTGCATCTCCTTTATCACGCGGTGTAACGCTACAGCTGTTCCAGCTTTAAAGCTCTTATAGAAAGCCCCTCCTAGACCATCAGGCCCCGGTGACTTGCTGGGACTACGTTCGTCAATCGCATCCTCAACTTCTGGAAGGCTTATTGGTCTGTCGAGATCCTCACAGACCTTGTCTGATAATGTTGGCAATAATGGCAAGAAGTCATTTCTAACCTTTCATTATCACATGTCTTTTTCCTCATCAAACTTTCATGATAAGATTCAAATGCGTTCTCAATCATACCAACATCACAAGTGACTTCACTTCCCCTTGATACCTTATTTATGTTATTTCTTTGAAAACCGCGTATTTCTTCTCGTCACTTATTGCTCGCTGGATAGGCGTCTCTCCCATCCATAAACTGTCAGCCTTTGCCCTTAATCCCGCACCCCTGTACTTTTCTTCATCCATGACTTCAAGCTCAGACTTCTTTGATTTCTTTCGAAAATACGCCAGGCGAAGAGCTTTCTGCGCTAAGCATATATTTTAACCAAAGTTGTATTTCCTTCTCACGTTCTATTTCTTTGTGATTGACTATGCATGCTCTTTCAATCGCGGTGAGTTTAACGTTACTTTTGAAGAGTTCCCATTCTGCAATGAAGAATGTTGACGTAGTTTTGCTGCGCAAATTTTCGAGCTTTTCTTGAACTGCCTTTTGAAAAACATCGTCTTGCAAAGGTTATCACTTAGCTTCCATAAGTCCCAGCTGAATTTCGATGGTTTTTGTTTCTTTCCTATGGTTGACAAAACGAGGCAATGATCGCTAAAACTAACATGTAACACTTGATAACTTGACAATAAAGGTACAAAGTTTAATAGAGCATAAATTCTGTCTAGCCTGCTATGACACTGACCTTAGTAGTGTGTATACATTGTATGGCTTTCGCATGACAACACATAACCAATGTCTTCAAGCTCTTGTTGCCCCACAATCGAACTTAAAAGCAATGCACTTTTATCACAAACACTGGTCAACTTAGATCTATATTCTGGAAAGCAAACACTATTTAAATCACCCAGTAATATGACATGCCTTTCACAATTCAAGTACTGCTGCACATCACCAAAAAGACTTCCCGCTGCCGTGGTACGTTCGGAGCATAAACACATGCAGCCCTCCAAGGCATCTCTGAAAAAGTAAAATCGCAGAGGACCATTTTACCATCCTCGGATGACGTGACTGCTTCAACTACAGCAATGCTGCTACGGAAAAGTATAAGGAAGCCCCCAGACCTACCCACCACATGACATACACTTACGGTATATCTGGGACGGAAAACGTTAACCATTTTCTCCGTGTATTCATCAGTTGCAATTTTTGTTTCTTGAATGGCCAATAAGTCAATGTTGTTTTCTATGAGAATACGATTAACTTGGCATTGCCTTCTACGCCCGCTAAGTCCACGCACGTTCAGCGTCGCGGCACAAAGATCTGTCGAAAAATTAGCTGCCATTAAATGGGAGAAGAATCTGAACCAATTACCGCACATCGCCCGTCTCACAACTGCAACGATGAATCGACGGTCTAGGGAGGCGGACCATGGTTTTCTGGACTTCAAGGCACAATGACGACGGCCGACACACATCCTGCCCACAAACCCCAGTCCCCAGACCCCAACAACAATTTTGCTATCCCGGTGGGTTCTGGGTTGTAGAACGGGGTTCGGCTGAAACGCCGGGCTTGGGCTTGAACGCCGGTCGGCGTCCCGGGGTAGCTTTCGGTGGAGGCTTGCCACTCCCAGTGCCTTGATCATTTTCCTCGTGCTCATCCGCCTCTTCGTGAAGCCTCATAGCAGGTGCACTACTTGACGTTGGCATCACGGTGTTGTCACTGTCATGCTCTTCCCCGGTCGTCACTTCTGCTGATGCGCAAGATTCCTTGGACTCTTTTACCTCGACCTCTATCGGGTTAGTTGGTTCTACCGTGTCATCTTCTGGTTCTTTCCAGCCGTCCGATGACTTGGCTTCATTAACAGTCGTTGCCTTCTTCAGGGACGTTAACACCGAGGGCTGGCTCTCTTTCCCTTCGCCTGCGGCTTCCACAGCGTCGACCACGTCCATCAAGTGGTCTGTGACATCTTCCTTCAATGCCGGGCCTGTCACTGTGGCATAGGTTCGGACGCACTGGGTCTCGTCGTGGCCGAAACGACGACAAAGCCCACAGCGTGGTACACGGCACTCGTGTCGTACGTGCCCGATGCCGCGACATCGGAGGCAGAGAGGAGCTCTGCTAGGGACGTGCACGAGCGCAACATATTCCGCTACTCGCAGCTGGTGGGCCAAGTCCTCAGCGGTGACGCCCACCTTCTGCTTAATAGTGACAGAACGGGTGGTTGACCCTTTGTCAACGCATCCTTGTACCCGCCACCTGTCCCTGGTGGTCTCAGTCACCTTTCCAAAAGGCGACAAAGCAGTGCGAACGTCGTCGTCAGGTACACCGTGAAGAAGCCAGTAGAACTTGATACGAACGCCTCGCTCACATGGGTCGACGACCACACAGCGGTGGTCCTTGACATCAAAAGTGCCTGCAGCGATAATACTTTTTTTCCTTTCTTGGTCCTTGAAAGTCACCGCCCACAGATGGTTCATTTGATATGCACCGAGCACAAACACTTCCAGCATGAGAGACAGCCGTGTAAGAGCGTCTCCAAAATTTTCCACTCTGTAAGGCCTCGCCTTAACATGACCATGTAAACAAACCGTATACAGAACGGACGCACCTGTTGGCTGCGTTGGTAAAATCATTTGGTAGTCCTGGTCTGGTTTTTCAGTTGACCTGATACCGCGGGCCAACAGGGTCACTGAGGCCGCTCGTGAAGAGCCCGACATTCAGCATCCGCTCACCACGGTGGCTGAAGAGGAAGTCACTCAGCGACGAGTTCGATTGTTGAAAGAGGGACAAAAGCGCCTCTAGTGAATGCGCTGTTGCCTTAGAAACGTGCCGTAGAAAGTTATACTGCGGTGTATGTCGGTTATTATGAGCATCTAAATTACAGAAGTCGCAGTTACACGAGTAGCGAAGTACGTTTCCGCAACATTTCTTTTGCGCTCTGCGCACACGCAGAGCCATCTTGCGGCAAACACAGAAGACCTCTCCTCGCAAGTACAGCGCTGCGCCAACACGTGGCACGCCACTCGCCCCATGACCGCGTGCGCCTTCATGGCGCGTGGCGGCCCGGCTGTCCGAGCCGATCGCGACGTTTGGCTCGCGTAAATCGTTTGAGTTGGCGGTGCGAACGGGGTGCGATAACACTATCGTGTTCCACTCTTGAAGGCGAAGCTTAAGCGTACTCCAATTTTTCCGGCTGCGAAGGGCTGCTCCCGTAGTTGGTAGAGCGAAGGCGTGAGAAGCATAGTGCCGGGCAAGGCGGTCTGTGCCGAGACTATGGCTACAATATGGCGCCAGAGAAACTCGCGTCGTCTGTATGTAAACAATGCGTGCTACTCACAGCGCTCTGGTTCTAATATAAACCATGTACCTATGTAATCAATATGCGAAATATTTACAAGCGAAATGGAAACGTGTATATAGCTGTGCTAAAATTTAGCATTAGGGAGTGTCGTAATCGTGAATGATTTTCTTAGTACAACATTCTATTGTGCAAGATAAAAAACTTTGGAAGGAAGCTTAAGCTTGGCCGTTGAAGGGGCCGTGTAGAACCCCTCGGACTTGGTGAAATAACGCTGTCCGCGGGTAGCATGCGCTGTTGTGAACATCTAAGGCCAAATTTTCCTGCCATACGCGGTACGTGGAACTACCAAGCGGATCGCGAAGTCGCGTTTCTCTCAAAGGCTCTCTTAACAGAAGCCCTGTCCTGCCTTTTTTTCTGGATATTTCATGTCGTCATGGGGTACTCTATTTCGCCATTCCCTTAGGCGGCTGTTCTTGGTAGGTGCGGTCGGCTACATTGCGTAGATACCACGGCCTCCAAGTGGTGCCACCACCAGTCCACGGGCTAAGCGCACTGCGGCTGGCTGAGGACAAGCGCGTTTTGCTTAAAGGGACACTAAAGGCAAATACTGGGTCGACGTGGTCTGTTTAAATACCTTTCCAGAAACCTCGCAATGCATGTTTTGTGCCAAGAAAACCTTAGTTTACGAGAAAATTGTATCTGAAGCGTCCACACACTTTTTTTCGAAATTCAGATCGACCACCACCCAACTGGGGGAGTGGTGACTTTGCATACCCCATCACCGCACTTTGCTGCCGTCAATGAGAAAAGCGGCGCGCGACAGATGGCGGCACCGAGCCAAACCAGAGTGGCAGATTCGCCAGTGAAGGTGCTTTTTAAAAGGTCAGGTGGCGTAGACCGCTCAGGTATCCCGCCACATCAGATGGAAGTTGAATGCTCTGTTACTTGCAGTGTTTGCGAGTTTCACGAGCCAGCAAAGCGAACCACTACACGAAGATACTGAAACGCGAAAGCGCGGGTGGCGACATAGGAGAAACGACAGAGGAGAAACGGGGCTCCAACTCGCGCCGTCGCTCGCAGCGTCGCGGCGGTATATAAGCAGCTGCGCTTGTTTCTAGGTGGCTTTGGCTCAACTCTTGCAAGATGGGCTGGGTGGGAATCGAACCAGGGTCTCCGGAGTGTGAGACGGAGACGCTACCACTGAGCCACGAGTACGATGCTTCAAAGCGGTACAAAAGCGCCTCCAGTGAATGCGGTGTTGCCTTAGAAACGAGCTTCGTTGCCGCGCCGAACGCTGCGTTGCTCGACGCTCACCGCGTCCAATGCGGGGCTGCGCTTGTCGCTGCGCCGTAGCCCATTGTCTTACACCCCTTCGTGGGTCGACGGGAACGCTGTCGCATTCCACTCTTGAAGGCCAAGCAGAGTAACGCATGAGTTGTTTCTTCGTCTAGCCGAACCAAATATAGCCAAGCAACAGCAGTTCACCAGGCTAAACAGTGGTTCAACAACTAAAATAAAGGCTAGTATGCTTCGCATCCTGGGCTTAACCTTAGCTAAGCCACAGCCATTTTTTTTTCTAAACACGAAATGGAACTGGACAAGCAGCATTTTCTTTTATCTCATAATATAATACTAGGATGTTTCTTGCAGCGAGTAGTCGCGCACTAGTGACAGAATTCAACTAACGAGCGCTTTCGCCATCTAGCAAGGACTTGAATGTCCAGGAGGAGTCTCTAATAATCTTGCAGTTAACATGATTTCTCTACTATTAAAGCTATTCGCGACAATATTGACGCCCTAGGTATTCTCTAGCACTAATGTATCCCTTCAGCTTGACTTAGTATTTCCCTTTAGTGTCCCTTTAACTTTAACACGTCGTAGGCACAAACTTGGAATTCGTGGCATTTAAAATGAAGTTTGAATTGCGCGCCACGGTGAAAATTAGAAGCAGGGTGTGAGACCGGGCCAGTTTGTATTCCAATAAACAGCGCAAGAGTGGACAGAGGACAGTAGTTGGACGACAAGGAGAAGCGCTGTCTTCCGACTGGCGTTTATTACAAAAGGCCGTGCATAAATAAACTTTCGCACTTAGTCATAATCAGATACAATGGTGCAAGTCAACATGGTCACCACAAGTCTACAAGAGCGCGTCAAGGCCGAAGGCGGCCTCTTGCGTACAGACCCCAGGTAACCAAATTCTTTAAAAGTTAACGCTATGGACGGTTTGCTAACGCAGACATCCTAGCACTGTATGCGTGGTCATTACTCCAACCAGTGCATTCCTTTAACATCAACGGCCTATACATACGGCACATTAGTGAAACCAGAGGCAGATGAACCAAAAAGGCACAACTTTGTGGACTGCAACTTGCGTGGAACACTATGCAGATAACATGTACGCATAATCGAGTGCCCGGCGTGCCGTCTAGCTCTCTCTCTCTCTTCCGCGCGCACAAACACATACATACGTGCGTACGCGCGTGCGCTATGACCTTAGGAAGATAACGTTAGAAGTAATGCAAGCCGAAAGTGAGCATCCCCAGTTGGCTGAGCGAGGTAAAAGTCCTCAAGCGCCCACCTTGCCATCCGTCAAGTGCCCACAAGAATGGCGGCGAGCGCTCATCGCCTAGTTTTCGCGTCTCCTGGGCAGAGAGAACATCCCGGGAGCAGCCAGACCAAAATTACCCTGGCTGGTTCGGGCAGCCCGTGGCTAGCAAAACCGTCCAACACGAGTAAAACGAACGCGAGGCGGAAGGGCGTCGCGCAATGGAAGGAGCAACCTGAAAACGACGAAGGTACTGTGGTTGGTTCTGGCAGCCCGCGGGTAGCCAGAAGTGGAACATCAAAGAGGCCCACAATTGAGCACTGCGTTCTTGCTGCAGAAAAGCAATCTTAGAAAATGTTTCAATCTTTCCAAACATAACATATATATAATAAACTGGAAATATTTATATTGGGCCTGCATAAAGTCTGCCTTATCATTTAAGTCACCTTCTCACATCAATATATACTGCGTTGATACAGATTAGTCCTATTTCTCCTTTTCGTTGTGTTTCTACTACCGCTGCTTTTCAAAGCAGTTGTTGAAGCCTCCTCTGCAGAATTACCCAAAAACTAAGATTCGTTCGTCGAGCCACAGCATTTGTCTGAGCTTTCTTATATCTTTTTAGAACTTGCCCCATTGCAATAAAAACAGCCAAGAGAACCCAGTACTTAACTTTTCCTGCCTTTCTAGAGCACCCCATACTGTATATAATTCCTGCATGTCATGTCTTCTATATTTCAGAGACATAGGCGACTAAAAACACTAAAAGAGGCACTTGACGGCTTCTTCCTGCGTTTGCTCGACGACTTCGTACAGCTCGCCATCGTCACATTCAGCACCACCGCAAATGTGCAGCACCACATGATGACAGTCAATCACCAAACCTTAAAAGGCTTTCGGAAAGCTGTGAAGATGTTGTCGGCAGACGGCCATACCTGCATTGGGTGCGGCCTTCAGCGTGCTCTTGAAGTACGTATTGTTGTTTACTTGAAAAAAAAAAAGAAATGGAGATGTCCAGTTTAAACAGCATTTTTCTAATGCAGTTTATTTAGAAATGTACATCACTTGTGCGTCCAACGACAACTCCTAACATGAGTTTTTTGGGCGCTTTAATACCAATTACTTAAGTAAAAAGCGCGTGCTTCCTCTACGCAGCGCATGCGGTAGCTAGCCTGACGCAATAGTCCACACAAAGGAATCGTCATTTGGTTTCTTTGGCTCTACTCATGGTTATTCCAAATGTGGTTTTCTAAAACCCAGCCTACTCCAGGCACAGTTTTGTTAGATTTCTTTACCTAACTAGCGCCTATGCATATTTGTTTAGGTATTATTATTCCGTGCCGATACCCAGCAGTAGAATCCCTTGCTCAGTTTGTAGATAATCTGTCACGACGTACAGCCCCGTTCTGGTTTTAGCCCGTGTTGTGCGTGTGTTGCAATTCTAAAGCCTTGCGTTGCAAAATAGGAAACAAAAGCTTTTTGCAGCGTTTCGGAGGATGGTAAATTTAGATTTCATTATTCTACTGTTACGTTTTGTAGGGCGCAGTACGTGCTCTTAGTAATCACTCCTTCCTTGACTTCAAGTTGTTTACGCAGTCATCCTGCTACGAGTACCCATCACCCTTGCCAGCTCACATGGTAGAAGAATGATTTATGTCATCAAATCGCCGTAGTAGCATGCTTTTTACAACGTAGCGATTTTTCATTTTATTTATTTATTTTTTATTTATTTATTTATTTTCAATGCTACCACTCTCGTTTCGAGACAATAGCAGGCGGGCATATGACTGAGTGATGTTTCCTTTATGCAATGAACAATGAAGCAAGTACATATTGCTGCAAAGTCGAAAACAGGTGTCGAAGAGCAGTGTTCAGGAGGCATAGCGGCAGGCGACCTTTTTAATACACAGCGAAACCGCGATTTCTTCTTCTTCAGTGCGCCTTGACAAAAACGCTCATGCATACTCGCGTTGTCCTCTTCTTTAACGGAGAACAGGCGCGGCATTTCCGTAGCGCCGTAGGAAGCATCGTACCGATGTGCAGTTTAAGGGGGACAACGGTACAGTGGGACAGAGTACAACCGGACAGATCCACACAGGCTAAAAAAAAGAAACACAAGAAGCAAAAGTTAGTTCGACAGGTACGGCGTCATCCGTACCACATGCACCACTTCGGGTAAGTGCTTACGGCGACTGGAGCTATTGTCACTGTCAGGAACGACCTCGTAATTGACGCCGCTCAGGCGGCATATCGCTAAGTAATGCCCAAAGTACCGTCTTAGGACTTTAAGGAGTCCACGGCTACTCATGAGTATCCGAAGTCATTTTTTTATTATTTTTATTATTTGTACATACTGCAGCCCCATAGGAGGGCTATTGCAGGAGTGGGTAAAAACAGTGTTGAACAAAAATAAAGTGAAATCAACAATGACTCTTACAACATCGTTACAATCGTTTACAAAATCTTACAAATTGTTTTCATCGATTCATAAAAAGCAAAGACACAGCAATACGCACACATAAAGTATAAACTAAACCTGATTTAAGTAGTTACATATACTGGTTTTCATAGACAGCACTTTCGAATTCGTTTATCGGGAGTGAACGAAGGCAGCCAGGCAAGGAATTCCATACTTCTATTGTGCGGGGAAAGAAGCTGTACTTGAAGGTATTTGTACGGGCATAGAGAGGGTTAAGATTAAGCTCGTGGAAATTACGCGTGCAAGAAGGCTTGGTGAAAGATATGCAAGCTGTGCTTGAAGTGTGGTATGACTTGTTAAGTATGTTGTGCAAGAATTTTAATGATTCCACATCACGACGTACTGAAAGTAATGTTAGATTCAGCGTAGGGAGGGCAGACGAGGGTGAAAAATAGCGGTCATACCGATGTAAAATGAAACGGACGGCTTTTTTCTGAACTGCTTCTAGTTTGATTATGTTGTTTTGGTTATGTGGGGACCAGACTGTAGCGGCATAATCGATAATGGGGCGAACAAGAGTTTTATACATTAAAAGTTTAGTTGCCTTCGGAGCCTTTTGCATAGTACGACGCAGGTATCCAAGCTGTTTTAGGGCCTTTGAACATGTTTGGTCAATGTGTGTAGTCCATGAGAGATTGTGAGTAAATGTTACGCCAAGGTATTTGTATTGTCGAACTCTGGTTAAAGGTGATCCATTCAAGGAATATGTCGCAATTACAGGTGCTGCTCTTTTCGTGAAGGACAAAACAACCGTTTTTTTAAAATTAATGTTCATTTTCCATTTTTCACACCAAGCACTGAAAGAGACAAAGGAATCATTTAATCGCTGAAAACTATTCGGGGAATCAATCACGTCGTATAAGACGCAATCGTCAGCATAAAGACGAATATTAGAGGAAACATGCTTTGGGAGGTCATTGACATAAATTAAAAACAATAAAGGACCAAGGACGGATCCTTGAGGAACCCCGGAGCCTACTTCAAGTATGGATGACCTTGCATAACTAAAGTCGACGTATTGGGACCGGTTAGAAAGAAAACTAGCGATCCAATTGACCAGATGGGAATTTTTTAGTATTGCATTTAATTTTTGCAAGAGGTGAGAATGAAGTAATGAATCGAATGCTTTAGAAAAATCAATGAAGATAGCATCAATCTGATTACCTAGATCCAACTGGTAAGCGATGTCATGGGTGAAGTCGGTTAACTGCGTGATAGTACTGAAACCACGTCTAAAGCCGTGCTGGACATTAGTTAGAATGGTGTTGGACTCCAGAAAATCTATTATGTGTTTGTAAATAATATGTTCCAGTATTTTGCACGATTGGGAAGTTAAAGAAATTGGTCTGTAATTCATTATGTCTGTCTTCCTGCCGGTTTTATACAAGGGTATTACTCTTGCAAGTTTCCATGATGAAGGAACGATTCCTGTATCTAGAGACTTATTGAATATAATTTCAAGATAGCGTGATGTCCATTGTGAATAGCGAAGTAAAAAGGAATTAGGAATGCCGTCGGGGCCACTAGACTTTTTTGTGTCTAAATTTAATATCAAATTAAGAACGCCATTAACATCAACGGAAATGTTGGAAATAGAAAGATCTGAATCATTATCGAAAGCAGGGCAGACATGGGAATAGTTTGCGTACACCGAATGGAAATATTCATTGAATGCATTGGAGATGCGTGCAGGATCATTTATAGTTTCATCATTGATGGTAAATGAAGATGAAGATTCAGTAGTAGGCATGACAGAACGCCAGAACTTCCGAGGATTATTTCTTAGTAATCCTGGCAGCTCGGTATGAAAGAAAAAATCTTTGGCCGTATTCATTTTCAAATTCAGTTCCTCTTTGGCAGAGGTGAATCTAGCAATTGCATCAGGGTCATTACTGCGTTTTGAGCGTCTCAGTCTTCTAACGCGGCGTGATAACTGCAAGATTTCTCTAGTCATCCAAGGAAGGGCACGATTTTTTTTCTTACTTTTTAACGGAACAAAGCGTCGAATACACAGCTTTATAATGTTTTCAAATTGGCGAACTAATGTATTCACGTCACAATCTTTACTAAGTGTGCAAAACGATTCAAAACGTTCTGATAAGACATCAAGAATAGACGTGTCGTCAGAGCGATTAAAGTCGAAAAAAGTTTGAATTTCGGCCCGCGGTTTACAAACTGTGCAGTTTAGCGATATAAACACTGCCCTGTGATCTGAAATTCCGTCAGTAATTTCACACTCAGACAGCTTATCAACAAGGTCTGAACTAATGAACACTAGGTCAAGAAGTGTGTTTTGTCTTGTTGCGCCATTGACTACTTGTGTAAGCCCAAAAGATAAAGAAAAGTTAATTAGTTCGCTACCTAAACGACTGTGATGCGATAGTGAGGGCCAATGAATATCTGGTGTGTTAAAGTCTCCCATTAGAATTAAGCTAGATGCATGAAAACTGTGCGTGTTGATGTAATCAGCTAGAAGAAAAATGTTATCAGGTGAGGAGGCAGGTGGATGGTAGAAAACAGAGACTATGATTGTTTTTTTGCCTAGGTATAATTTACACCAAACAGACTCAAGATCTGCTGGAGGACAGATAACTGAAAACTTTAAGTCCGATTTAAAAAACAGGGCGACACCGCCTCCCCTGCCAGTTTTGCGGTCTGATCGGACAGCTACATAGCCGGGTGGAGTGATTTCAGAGTCATATATGTGATCGTGAAGCCATGTTTCGGTGACACCAATGAAATGAGGGGAATAGGAGGCTACCAAGGAAAGAAACAGCGGGAACTTATTTACCAGACTTCTTGCATTAAAATTCAAGAAAGTAAGCTTGTAAGAGTCGCGAATTTGTCAAGGTGAAGATGACGTGGCCGGGAGAGTGTTGTCAGAAGGGCTGGAATTATTCACTACTGTGTTTACAGCGAGACCTGAATCGTCAACTAGGGCATTAGCTGCATCATTCCACCTGTAGCGGACACCATTTATAAAGACATGGTCATAACGCAACCTCACCATAGAGCCATGGTCACGAAAAGAAGAGGTTGCTGCCCATAGCTTTTTGCGAATGGCACGTACATTAGCAGAGTAATCTTCAGTTATGTAAAATTTTGTTCCTTTCAGCTTTGAGACAATTTTCATTATTTCTACTTTGTTCCGAAAGTCTAGTACTCGTAATATAACTGGGCGCGATCTACCTTCACGTTTGGTGCCAATTCTGTGACAACGTTCGATGGGCGGGCATTCAATTTGAAGTTTCTCTGTGAAAACTTTGTGTACATTAGACAAAAGGGTATCTGTGTTTTCGGCATTGTGTTCACCTAGTCCATGCAAAATTATATTGTTGCGTCTCGAGCGATTTTCAAGGTCATCATTCTTTTTAATTAGTTCCGAAACGGCCCGAGATAAAGAGCGTACGTCAGAACCGGAATGGTCAAGTGAGACTCTAGGATCAGCGCTAGTTTTTTCGAGAGCGGCCACACGGGATTCCAGAGCGTCAAAACGCTTGTTAACAGCTTGCTGAAAAACCTTGATGTCAGCGATGTCACGAGCAATCGTTTTTTGCCCAGCCAATAGTTCTGTCAGCATTCCGGAAATATTGTTCATGTCATTATCAGGTTCAGCAGATGAACACGAAGTTTCGTCTGAATTACCGGTGTTACGATTAGTCTTTCTCGTGGGACCGGGATTTAATTCAACATCACCGCTAAGGACAAGCCGATTTGCGCAGAACAGTGCATGCATAAAACAAGACAAAAAGCTCTGTGGGCAAGAGAGCAGCAGCAAACAACGATCATCTGATCTCAAACAATGAGCGTGTTTAAAGTAACGTACCTGCACGAAAAACAAGACGCGATTAAGCATCCTGTTGGTGCTGCTGCAGTCTTGCCCACTGACGAGGGAAGCCGGGTCCGGGACTTTTAAGCGTTGTGTCGATGACGTCATTGACAAACAGCATGCTCCTATTGGGCCGTCCGATGACGTAACATGTAAGTTGGAACCATATGGCGCGACGATAGGACCACTATCGCACTTGCCAAAGCTGTCACACGGGGAGGTGACAGGGCAGTTCGGAGGTAGACCATCATACGCGGGCACAGGCTGTAGCTTCAAATGCAGCGCAGGGTCAACGGACGCATCCACTTCGAAGCACCTCGAGGAAAGGCCAGCATTGAAGATTCCGCGTGAGCAGCAAAGAAACTGCACGAAAAACAAGACGCGATTAAGCATCCTGTTGGTGCTGCTGCAGTCTTGCCCACTGACGAGGGAAGCCGGGTCCGGGACTTTTAAGCGTTGTGTCGATGACGTCATTGACAAACAGCATGCTCCTATTGGGCCGTCCGATGACGTAACATGTAAGTTGGAACCATATGGCGCGACGATAGGACCACTATCGCACTTGCCAAAGCTGTCACACGGGGAGGTGACAGGGCAGTTCGGAGGTAGACCATCATACGCGGGCACAGGCTGTAGCTTCAAATGCAGCGCAGGGTCAACGGACGCATCCACTTCGAAGCACCTCGAGGAAAGGCCAGCATTGAAGATTCCGCGTGAGCAGCAAAGAAACTGCACGAAAAACAAGACGCGATTAAGCATCCTGTTGGTGCTGCTGCAGTCTTGCCCACTTTGTTGCCGGGAGTGTGGAAAACGCGCCTTTTTCGAAGATAATATCGTTTGGCATCTTGGTCTTGCTGAATGCAGACACGTACGCGGGCAAGCTGCGTGGCTTCTTAATCGCGCAGAGAAACTTCAACGTCGGTACGTATCTCTTTAAGCTCATGCGGCAGCATGGCATCCAGCGTTGTCGTGGCTTCCCGTCCGTGGACCAAGCTAAATGGTGTCATTCCAGTAGTTCCTTGTCGAGCGGTATTGTAGGCGAATGTTACGCAAGGCGAAATCTGATCCAGTTCTATGTTCTACGTCGACATTCATGCATAGCGTGTTTGCGAGGGTCTTATTAAGATGCTCGGTTAGTTCGTTCATCCAGGTATTATATGTTGTTGTTTTCCCGTGGCTTGCACCACTCAGTCTGAGAAGCGAGTCAAGAAGATCGGTAGTGAAGGTAGTTCCCCTCTCTGTGATGACTAATTTTGGGGTGCCCTGACTAAGAAGGACCTCGACCGGATGTAAGAGACCAGCGGGCTTGCCGGGAGGTTTTTTGCAGTCTTTGGCAGTACGCGCATGTTTGTACGGAATCTTTTACAGCAACGGGCAGCTTCGGCCAGTAGTACTTCCGTCGGAGTCGGGCCCATGTTCTCGTGTAGCCTAGATGACCTGCTGTGGTTTCATCGCGGCATGCTTTTGGTATTATCGAAGTGACGCCGGTACGAGAAGCAGCTACGTGCTGCCACTGGCAGAAACGTTCTTTTTATAGAGGACATCGGTCCGGAGAGAAAACGACGGCAGTACCCTCGCATAGAGTCGCGGAACATATTTAGCTAGGCCTTTTAAGAAATTAATGAGAGGGAGCAGCTCTGGGTCGTGGCGCTGCTCCTCTGAAATGGTGACGGCGTCGACGACACCCAAAAATGCAGCGTCCACTTCCGCGTCATCGGTAGCTGCGGACGCAACCAATGACCGAGAGAGGCAGTCGGCGTGCCTCTTTCCTGATTTGTAAATTATGGTGATGTCGAATTCCTGAATCCTAAGGCTCCAGTGCGCCAGACCTCCAGATGGGTCTTTCAAGTTAGCCAACGAAGAAAGTGATGATCACTCACAGCCTTGAATGAACGGCTGTACAAGCACGGGCAACATTTGATAACCGCTCACACCACGGCGAGGCATTCGTTTCGGTTAGTTTTCCTCCATATGAGAGGGAGTTCGGCTAGCGCGGGTGATTACTTTTTCGGAGCTGTCTTGCCACTGCACCAGTACGGCACCCAGACCAACACTGCTTGCATCAATGTGAACTGCTGCAGGGGCATCCTAAGAACAGGAGACGTTGCAGGTGTTGGAGTAGGTCGCAAAATCCTACTTGCTCATTGACCCCCCCCCCCCCGCCCCCCGCAGAAAGGGAACATAATCTGGTGTTCGCAATAAATTCGCAATGAAGCGTCTATAATAGGCGCACAACCCTAAGAAGCGCCGCACTGCTTTCTTGTCGGATGGTGTGGGGAACTTTGCCTCAGGGTCTGTTTTGTCTGAATCAGGTCGTACACCCTCTAGACTGTGACGACGTGGCCGAGGAAGTGCAATTCATTGAAATGAAAATGACATTTCTCGGGTTTTAACGTCCGGGCAGCCGAGCGTATGGCTTGGAGGACAGGGAGTAACTGCCTTAGGGGCTCCTCAAATGAAGGTATGAATAATACTCCGACGTCGTCTAGATAGACCAAGCATGTTCGCCACTTCAGGCCTTATAGTACGGTGTCCAAGATGTTGAAAAGGCGCTGGCGTTGAGCACAAACCGAAAGGAAGGACCTTAAGTTTGTAAGGACCATCGGGGGACACGAAGGCAGTTTTCTCATCATCTCTCTCATCGACCTCGATCTGCCAATAACCGATTGGATGGTTCGTTGATGAAAAACAACGTGCATGCCGCAGCCTGTCCAGCGAATCGCAGCGAATTTGCGGTAACCGATGCAGAATCGCAAACTGCCGTCTTTCTTTTTGACTAAGACCACGGGTGGCACCCAGAGACTTCATCTGGGTTACTATTCGTCGTCGTCATGTCGTCGTCATGGAGAGCGTGTTTTTGAGGAAAGCGATTTTCTGACGGGCTACAAATTATAGAGGAAAGGGAGAATATTGTGCGCATGGGTTGCCGTTTAAAGAGGTAAGCTTGTCGATGACTTCAAACCTTCCTTTGTAGGTTTCTTAAAAATTAGGAATTAAAAAATCTTCTAAAGAGACGGCTCAGTGTCGACAAGTATCTTTATCAGAAAGGGTATACAAATTATACAAAATGCTTGATGCATCAAATGAAGCAAGGTTTGATGAAATTGCCTCGTATCCAACGTTAGAAGTTAGGAAGGCGGCCCTAATAAGAGCAGCTTGCTCAGAAGTGCCGAAGACGCACATGCTGACGTGGTCTGCAGTACCTTTGCAGTTTCGTAATCACGGCATCGGTGTCAAAAAACGGGGACAAGGATCTTAAAGTGGCAGCGCCTACATACATTAGGTCCAAATTGAAGTAAGGCCATTACCTGCTATGTGGTACAAGACAGCTTACAGAACATGCAGCGAGCTGGACGCGACGGACGTCTTGGATTGCCGACGTGGACCCTGAGTAAATGAAAAGCCCGTTGTACGAGCTCCATGAAACGTCGCTGTGTTCAGTATGAATCATATACCAGCACCACCAATGCGTGAAGTGACGGCTGCATGTGTGTTTCTCGCCCTTATATCCAGCAGCTTACGGCAGGTCAGAGCGGTGTGCACCATACGATAACTGAGATGCGCATCGAAATATTTCAGAAGTATGCTACGGTCTTGCGTGTCAAAGGAGCGACTGAGGCTGGTGACCACTCCAGCTATTTTTTCAGAGACTGGACATGGCCACGTGCCCTCTTCAGGAGTTGCATTTGATTTCACGTAAGAAATGCTGTTGCCTTAGCACCGGATTTAACGCACTGCACACGCTTCGTATAAACCTCTAAAGAACTCCTCAGCCACTTCAACTATCTCATCCATATTAGTAATGATAATGCCGGCTTTGTCTCTTAACGCATACCTTTGATTCTTGCCTATTCTTAAACACTTCTTCACTGCTTTTAGGCCTCCTCCGTTCCTGAGATCATCTTCAATTCTATCCATATTAAACTTCCTTCTGTCAGCTGTCTTACGCTTCTTGATTAACTTGGAAAGCTCTACCAGTTCTATTCGAGCTGTAGGGTTAGCGGCTTTCATACATCAGCGTTTTTTATTCAGATGTTTTGTACCAGTGGCACCAATGACGATAAGGGAAAAGGGAATTGTCTAGAGGAATTTGACATCCCACAAGTGACGCCGGCAGATGTAAAGAAAGCCTTGGGACCTGTGCAAAGGGGGAAGGCAACTGGGGAGGATCAGGTAACAGAAGATTTCTTGAAGGATGATGAATAGATTGTTCTAGAAAAACTGGCCCCCTGTATACGCGATGCCTCATGACCACGAGCGCACCGAAATCTTGGAAGAACGCCAAGATAATCTTAACCCATAAAAAAGGGGACGCCAAACACTTGAAAAATTATAGAACGATCAGCTTACTGTACATTGCCTACAAACTATTTACTAAGGTAATCGCAAATAGAATCAGGAACACGTTATACCTCTGTCAACCAAAGGACCAAGCAGGATTTCGTAAAGCCTACTCATCAATATACCCTATTCACCCTATCAATCGGGTGATAGAGATATGTGCGGAAAATAACCAACCCTTATATATAGTTTTCATTGATTACGTGAAAGCGTTTGATTCAGTCGAAACCTCAGCAGCCATGGAGGCAGTGCGGAATCAATGTGTAGACGAGCCATATGTAAATATACTGAAAGATATCTATAGCGGCTCCACAGCCACCGCAGTCCGCCATAAAGACAGCAACAAAATCCAAATAAAGAAAGGAATCAAGCAGGGAGATACGATCTCTCCAATGCTATTCAGAGCGCGTTTACAGGAGGTGTACAGAGAGCTGCATTGGGAAGAATTGCGGATAAGAGTTAACAGAGAATACCTTATTAACTTGAGATTCACTGATATTGCCTTGCTTTGTAACTGAGGATGCCAATTGCAATGCATGCTTATTGACCTGGAGAGGCAAAGCAGAAGGGTAGGTGTAAAAATTATTCTGCAGAAAACTAATCTTTCACAGTCTCGGAAGAAAAGAAAACAGGTTATAATAGGTAGCGATGCACTGGAAGTGGTAAGGGAATACGTCTGCTTAGGGCAGGTAGTGACCAAGGATCCGGATCATGAAACTGAAATAATCAGAAGAATAAGAGTCGGCTGGTGTGTGTTTGGCAGGAATTCTCAGATCATGAACAGCAGGTTGCCATTATCTCTCAATAGAAAAGCGTATAACAGCTGTGTCTTACCAGTACTCACCTACGGGGCAAAAACCTAAGAGGTTTAGGAAAAGGCTTCTACTTAAATTGAGGACGACGCCACAAGCTATGGAAAGAAGAATGATGGGTGTTACGTTAAGGGATAAGAAATGAGCAGATTGGATGATGGAACAAACGCGAGTTAATGACATCTTAGTTGGAATCAAGAAAAATAAAAGGGCATGGGCAGGAGATGTAATGAGGAGGGCAGATAACCAATGGTCTTTAAGGGTTACGGACTGGGTTCCAAGGGAAGTGAAGCGTAGCAGAGGGCGGCAGAAAGTTAGGTGGGCGGATGAGATAAAAAAGTTTGCAGGCACAACATGGCCACATTTAGAACATGACCTGGGTAGTTGCAGAAGTAAAACTTAAAACAAATAAAACCTTGGAGGGCCCGGAGTATTTGGAAAGAAGTTTCAATGACAGGCTGACAAGGCGGCAAGGGGTCCAAAGAAGGACTAAAGACACTGGCTTTATGTCTACGGCTTTGTGATGGCTATCGTAATGAACCTTTAGAGTCAGCTGCCAGGCAGCGTGGCGGTCACCGGCGAAGTTACGACCCGTTTGAGAACGAGCATTAGCGTCGCGAGCATATTCTGTAACTGCTTGCGGAGCTGATGGCGGTACTGTCTCAAAGGGCAACGTGAAGACGCCGCCAAACAACAGATAAAAGAGGGAAAATCCAGCGTTATCGCGGCGAAATGAGCTGTATGCGAATGTCACATACAGGAAACTTTGTCGCAATCACGGTTGTCTGCCGAAACGCGCATGGATAGCATCGTGATCAGGTTGCGGTTAGGGCGCTATGTATGTCCATTAGGAAGCGGGTGGTAGGCGGTGGTTAGCTTGTGAGGTGTGGAACAATAGCGAAGAATGTTGTCGACAACGTGTCAAAGAAAAGAGCGACCACGATTTTAGAGCAGCTGCATGGAGCGCCGTGGTGGAGGATTATGTCGTGAAGCAGGATGTCAGCAACGTTCGTGGCGCAACTGGCTGGCAGTGCCCGTGTGATGGCGTACCGTGTCACGCAGTCAGTAGCTATGGCGATCCACTTGTTCCCCAAAAGGAAGTTGGAAATGGCCTATCGAGATCAAGGCCCATGCCGTAAAACGGACTGCTTGGAATGTCGATAGGATGAAGTGGGCGGGCAGGCTGCAAGGGCGAACGCATGCGACGTTGGCAGAACTCGCCACCAGAAGCGTACCGGCACACTGAACGGTAAAGGCCTGGGGAAAGGAATCAACGCCCCACACGGTCGTATGTACGGGATAATCCGACGTGGCCGGCTGTTGGGGCATCGTGGAGCTGGTGGAGACGAGTAGAACGGGGGGTCGTAGGTACTACGAACAAAGCTCGGGAACGTCGGAATTGGTATTGCGACGGCTGAGCATATTGTTGCGGATGAAGAACAGGGGCAGGGACGCGTCAGAACGATTAGAGCGTAGACGATCTACGATGAACGGCAAGTTTGCATCACTGAGACATTGCGTATATCACTCAAGTCGGAGATGGCGAGGACGCCGGTGCGAAATCTAGTGCGGTGATATCGGTAGTGTCCAATGTTGACGTGACGGCCAAACAAGTGCTGTCGAAATTTTGAGGCTGCCCAATCTAGAGAAAGGCATTCGCGTTCAGTGATGGAGAACCTGCACTCCTAAGGGGTGTGGAGTTGAGTGAGGTAGGCGATTACGCGGTCTAAACCTTGTTGCTGGTATGCGAGGATAGCGACGATGCCGTGTCCGCTCACGCTCGTTCGTACATGTGTAGACGCTGTGGGGTCAAAATGCGCCAAGATGGGAAGAGTAGGAAGCAATCAAGCGAGCTTTTCGAATACAGCGGCATGTTGAGGACACCAGTAAATGTACTTCTCCAGAAGCTGTGTTAGGTGACGGGCATTGTCGGCGAGGTTCTTTCGCGAAACGTCGGAAGTACGAAATCAAGCAAACAAAGCTCCGGACGTCTTTGGCCGAACGCAGCACAAGGAACTCTTTCATGACACGAATATTCTCTGGATGAGTTTGGACGCCGAAAGAAATCGCAAGGTGGCCTAGGACAGTAATTTCACGACAGCCGAAACTGCTTTCGAAGAGGTCAACTGATGGCCAGAACGTCAGAAAACACCAAGCTCTGCGCATAGGCTCGTCAGGTGGCTCGAAAATTTTTGTGGAAAAACGATCACATCATCTAGAAAACAGACGCATGCCGACGATTTGTAGCCACAAAGCCGAAAGTCCATTCTTTCAAACGCAGAGGAGGCTGTTTACATAAGCTAAAGGGCATAACTTTAAATTGAAAATACCTTCGGATTTAACGAATGCGTTCTTTTCGCGGTACAGGTCACCCGCATAGGACAGGTCGATGGATGATAAGTAGGTAGACCCGTGAAGAAAGTGGAGGGTGTCACCAGTTTGCGGCAGTGGGTAAACGTCCTAACGTGTGACATTGTTCAAGTGCCAGTAGTCGACCGGTGGTGCCCAGAGACTACATGAAGATTCAGTGACGGTTTTGTAAAGCAAAAAAGAGGTGAGGCGTGCAGACAGGACACAAGAGTAGAGAAGTAGACAACGCGAACGCCGACTATCAACTGAAGGGAGCACTGAGGCGAAAAAAGAAGGAAGACACAAAACACCTGCGCAAGCTCAGGAATGATATCACCACGTGTCACTCGGGTACATGTGCCGGTCTACGTGAGAGATAACTGTTAAGGCACTTAATACCTTCCTCACGTAAAGTAATCGAGGGCTGACTCATGCATGCACTTCCATCATTATAGATATGCCATGCCTCTACCGTAAGACGCGTATCTTCATTCTTATGCCTATACAATAACGCTCATTTATCTAACTCTGGAGTGCAATTACAATCTTGGCCATGTAGGAAAATATTAGACGGCGATCAACCGGTTAACGACCTTTTATCTTCCATTAGCCTTTAATTGATACACCGTCGCGTTTGCCTTACGCAGAACAAGCCACAGCTAAGGGGAATTTTATAAACCACACCCATATGATAGTCAGTAAAACTGTCGTTCTTATTGCGCTTCACTGGACAAATATCTGTTTTTTTTCCTTTTACCTGCTCCTTTTTCCTCTGTACGGCAGCGCATATCTTAACTAGCTCATTGGGAGCAGTTAAAGCAACATTAACATCATACCTACTTGCAACTTTGTTTAGCCGGTGCGACACTGAATGAATGTACGAAATAGCCACTACTCTTTTTTTGCTATTACTGCTTTCTGTTATCACGTCCGCCCCCCTCGAAACCGACTTCTTTAGGCGCTCAGCCATAGTGGCCACTGCTACAGTAGGATAAGCTGCTTCTAATAGGCGCCGGACCTGCACATTAAAACTGGCGCTCATTTTGTGCATGCAGGATCTGGTGAGAGAAGACTCAAGGAGAATCCAATCCTTTTTGTATTATGAGTCCTTACGAACTAGCTCAGCTTTCTGTCGTTCTAAATGATGGTTTTGGTGAGCATCTTGTCGACCTCGCGCTGAATCACTTGCCGCTGAGCATGGAACACGCGATAGGGACATCGTCGGAAGGGACTGGCGTCTCCAATATGAATCCGATGAGTTACGGCGGAGGTATGACGCAACGGGTGGTTATCAAAATGAAATATGTCGCGATAAGCCATCAACAGCTGTTAGATAATGGCAGTGTGTTCTGGGACGAGGTAATGCACTATTAGATTGTCAGAACTGACATCGGCTGAACTGGACTAGAAGGTGACGTCAGAAGAAGAGGAAGAATCGTCGCTAGCGAATGCATAAACGGCATGTTCATCGAAAGAAGAGACGCTCGCCAGAGCCATGCTTACCTGTATTATTTGCGTGCAAAAGCTAAACTCCAATATAGGTAGTGACACTGAGTAATTAGCGATGGTAACAAGGGCGTAGGGAACGGTAATATTGCCGGCAAATAGAAGATCGGATATTGGAGTCAACAAGTAATCCCTGTCGGAGACGGAAGGTATGGAAGTCAAGTTGACGCACATCAGCTTGTGATGCCAGTCCAACGTGATCGACAGAGTACAAACGCAGTTGACGTGTCGGCGGAACATCAGAGTGAAGATGCAGATCAAGCTGGAGCATACCGCTTCCAAAATCAAACAGGGCGACATGGACTGATAGGAAGTCTATGCCGAAGATGGGCTCATGAGAACACTGCTTGAGCACAGCATGTAGTACTGTCGGGGGGCGGTCGGCGACCCTGATACGTACTTGAGCACATCCCTAGGACAGGGAGCGTTTCCCCATCGGCAACACGGACGGTTGACAATGTGGGCAGTGCGAGTACCTTCTTCAAGCGATGACGAAACTCTGAGCACGTACAGATATATGTGCGCCCGTGTCAACGAGAGCCACGACGCGTACACCTTTGCGTCTATTAGGTTACGTCTAGACGGCAGCCTAGTCAGAGGATTTTGCTGAAATGTCGTTCATTCAGCGTGCTCTCCTGGTGCTGCATCGTATAGTTTTCCGCAGGCGGAAGTCCAATCGGAGCCTACGTGGGGCAGAACTAGGGCGAGCCAAATGACTGACAACGAGAGAGCAGCGAACGGGACTGGTGTCCACGTGGAGATGGTGAGCCTGGATATGACATGGTCGGAGCGTCATTGCTGGTGGTATCTGATTGAGTGAAGTGAGGTTTAGAACGGTAAGGATTGCTCTCAGGGAGATGGTTATGGGCAAACAGTCCATGGCGTGAAGAAGCCACTGTACACGGACAATCCAAGCCAACATTGGACAGCGCCTGACGAACAATGGCTTCGCCAAGTGGTATCATCGGGGACGTAGACAGCGATGCGGGAGCACCTGGAAGCGGCAGACATGGCCTAAACTTCGCGTCGGATAATCGTTGTGACATGGTCCGCGGTGAGTGGTGCCAGTGAGGCAGGTAAGTGCTCGTACGACGATGTTGGTGTCGTGGGAGGCAATCGCATATACTCCTGAACGGTGCGTCGTCTTTGGGCGTTCTCGAAACGCTTGTATTACCATATGATGGACTCGAGCGTGTTGCAGCCCTTGCAAATGAGCAGATTGAATGCGTCATTTGCTATCCCTTTTAAAACATGTCCCATTTTGTCCGACTTCATCATGTCATCATTTGCCAGTCATCTTCCGCCTTGCGGCAAAGGGCCAGCACGTGTACGGACTCCGTATTTGTTTGGGCATTAACCCCAGCACCTTCTTCGTGGCGGCAGCACGACCAATGGCGTTTCCAAACAGATCATGCTTCTTTTGCTTGCAGGAATCTGAACTTCTGATTTCCGCTTTACGATTCGCGAACCAGATATTTGCGATTCCTCGTAAGTAAAATATAACATTCCCCAGCGTGACCATATCGTCCCATCGGTTGTCCTGACACGCTTGTATAGGGCCAGCGAGTCGTAAATATCGGCGTTATCGTTTCCGGAAAACGTGCGCGAATCTTAAGACTGCCCAAGGACAACCGTTGACGTAGCCGGCGCTCAGGAATGGATGGAAACAACTTTATTTTGAATCCGGCAAATTTGACGACCCGGGCTCAGGTCTCCCATGAGGGGACTTCGAGGCCTTGCCTCGTCGCCGCCTCTCGGGCTTGCTGGACAGCCCACTCTTGTGTCTTGAGGCTAGAGCTGCGCAGAGTGGCGGCCCACTTCGACGCAAGAGACTCCGGAACTACTGCCATTGTAGCTGATGTAACCCGACACTCCCATAACATGTGTGACAGCGCCGCTCTAGTTTCCTGACATAATTTGCAAAGGGCAGTCGGGTATTGCGCGGGGAAAATGAGCTGCAATCGCACCGGACTGGGGAACGTTTGTGTTTGCAGTTGTCGCCAGATGACTGCCTGGTAACGTTTCAGCGTGGGGTGAGGTGGGGGCAGCAACGGCTTGCCTAGCTGGTAGTGCTTCGTGATGTCCTTGTACCTGACCAGGCGTTCTCGCATGCTTTGAACCAGGAGTTCCGAACTCGAAGAGGCGGTCTCCGATTCTGCACGGCCGGTCAGTTCTCGCGCACAGCGGTGTGCTACCTCGTTCAAATTAATGAGGCCCTCATCGGGGGGGGTGGTGGCGTGCGCTGGAAACCATATGATCGCGGTGTTATCGAAGTGCTGTCGACCAGCTTTCCTTAGAATCTGGAGAGCTTCGGAGGAAATGCACCCCCGCGCGTAGTTGCGAACTGCGGATTGTGAGTCGCTAAAGACTACCTCGCAGAGAGGGTCGGTAAGCGCAATCGCAACCTCTTCTGCTGTTTCGGGGTATTCCGTTGCGACACTACACGCGTGCGTAAGCCGGGAACTAACATCTACGACTAGCGCCGCGAAACGGGGTTCTTGTGTGTATTCTGCGGCGTCTATAAAGCGCGTAGTCCTCTTTCCACCCAAGGAGCACAGCAGTGCCTTGGCACGGGCCTGGCGTCGGCCCCGATTAAATTCGGGGCGACAATCAGCGTGTTGCTGAGGGCGGGTGGAATGACCTGTTTCTGACCGTGTTGGACGTGGTAGTTGAAGCCGAGTTTCTGCAGGATGTACCGGACCGTGGCTGTCAGAGACATGCGTTCGAGTTGAGAGGTTCTTTGCGCATCCACAATTTCCTCAAGCGTGTTGTAAACCCCCAGCTGTAGCAGACGAGCAGTGCTTCTGGACTCCGGTAGGCCAAGGGCGATCTTGTAAGTCTTGCATATAAGGGTGTTGATTTTCTCCCTTTCAGTGACATTCCAGTTGCGGAAGGCAGCCACATAAGTGATGTGACTGATTGCGAAAGATTGTATGAGGCGCATGACACTGTCCTCCTTCATGCCCGTGTGCTTGTTTGTAATGTGCTTGATCAGGCGGGTAGCCGCTGTAACCTTGCCTTCGATTTAGCGAATAGCTTCTATGGTTGGCTGTTATATGCATGCCTAGGATGCGTATCTTCGGGACTCAGGGAATCCAGGAGCCGTCTTGCGTATAGAGGATCCCGTCGTCACATTGGCGCGATTCGGTTGTAGGCTTGGTCCGGCGGCGCGGGCTGTAGACGAGAAGCTCCGATTTTAGTGGAGATAGTCGGAGACCTGTGTCTTGGAGGTAGGTTTCGACTGCAGAGACCGCTGCTTGTAAGGTGCATTCTATCTGACCGTCACCGCCCTTGTTAACCCACAGGGTGATGTCATCTGCATACAAGGCGTGATGGAGGCCATCGATCTCGTCGTAGTAGGCCGGGAGACCCAGCATCACGAGGTTGAAAAGGAGCGGGGATATGACCGATCCTTGAGGAGTGCCGGTGCTTCCTAGTGCATGTTCGTCGGATGTCATGCTGCCGACCACGAGGGTGACTCTGCGGCGCGACAGGAAGTCTCGGACGTAGTTGTAACTTCGCTCACCCAAGTTGAGCTTGTTTAGGCGGCTGTTGCATCTGGGTCGCAAGCTCCAAGGTTAGCGTTGGCCTGGCGGCCTGGGGCACAACTGGAAGCATCCGAAGGCCCTGGCAAAGGATGAGTCGATTGCTAACAGAACAACTTGTTTATTATAGCATCGCAAAAGAGCGGCCGGTCAGGTCGACCGAAGTGGAGAAACGGGAGACCACGTTACTCGACAGAATAAATCGGAGCCACTCTCGGCGTCCGTGGGCTGCTGCTTTTATATTCTCGGAGTCGAGGGCAAGTGGGAACGGCTCGCGATGAGGCGCACCTGACGGCGCCGCACGGACACGTTTAGACTAGAAGTGACGCATCCGCCGGGCCAGCGCCGGTCACGCCTCCTCGCTTCACAGTTGGGGAGCTCCTCTCCCCGGCTGCCGCGCTTTGACAAGCGTGTGCACCAACATGCACACACACACACACGCACACACGAAGACTTGTGGCATTGAAACATGCCTGGATGCGCATGGCAGGAGGCGTTGCGGCAGTGCTGAACGGGCCAAAATGTCTGCCGCTTTGAACGAAGCCCCGACGTCCGTTGCATCCGCGCCGGCTGTACCGCGCGTCGTAGGCGAACCGTAACAGACCGCCCCACCGGAAGAAGGAGATCCCGATGATCAGGGGACTACATCCGCTGTACGGAGGGATGTCGCTCGATGATGCTCATAACCGAATTCGGTCGTCTCTCGGCGTTTCTTGAGCGCAGCGCACAGAGAAGGCCTCGTTCTCACGTTCAGGTTCACACAGGACACAGCAAAATGACTTCGGGAGAGTTGCCATTTTTCTCTCGTTCCCAGCAAGCGTTAGAACTACGCCGAAACTCAACCGCTCAGTCAGCCAGCACGACACAACCCTCACTAAGCCATGCCAGGCTCTTTCCCCTTTTATACTACTGCCTAGTTCGTTACAGTAGTCTAGCAGCACTCAGAACGCATCCACAAATTGGAAAATTGCACTAGAAAGCACGTCTTGACTTTGAAACACTAAACAAAAGCAATATTTTAAAAATCCTGCCTCAGGAAGAAAATCATCAGTAACAAATAACTTTGAGGCTGATTCCTACGTTAGGGGCATCGACTTAAGCCATCGGCGTTACAGTTGAGACTCCTCTTTTTGTAACGCACCTCAAAGGAATATTGTTGCAAAGTGAGGCTCCAGCGCAGGAGGCGGCCATTTTTGGAAGAGATGGTCTGCACCCATTGGAGAGGGCAGTGATCCGTCTCGAAGCATGCGAAGCGGAGACCGCAGCGAGCGACCGTACACTAGCTCAGCTGGCGAAAACCCCGTAGCCGCATGCGGTGCGGTCCTTAATGCAAACATCAACCCAGGCAGACACAGCTCCCAGTCAGTTTGTTGTTCAAAACACAATGCTCTCAACACGCGCTTCATGACGGATTCGAGATTCTCAACGAAATTCGACTGTGGGTGGTACACTGAGCTGTGAAACAGCTTTACCCCACACCTTTTGAGAAAGGCTGTCGTCAAAGCGCTAGTAAACACTGTGCCCTGATCTGACTGGATTTCCGCAGGAAAACCCACTCGCGCAAATATGGACAGTAGTGCACTGACTATCTCAACTGAGCTGAGTTCTTTTAGCGGCACTGCTTCAGGGAACTTTGTCGTTGGGCAGATCACAGTCAAAATGTGTCTGTACCCCGTGGTTGTTACCGGCAGAGGTCCCACTGTATCAATAACGAGCCGTCTAAAAGGCTCCGTAATGATAGGTACCAACTTCAACGGCGCCCTCGATTTCTCCCCTGCTTTGCTCACCCGCTGACAGGTGTCACATGTCCTCACCAAGTGTTCTGCGTCACGAAGACACCCTGGCCAATAGTACTCGTGCAAGAGACGGTCCTTAGTCTTTTTAACTCCTAGGTGTATGGACCACGAACCTCCATGCCACAAGCGCAACAGATCCTTACGGTAGCACTGAGGCACGATCAGCTGATCGAACTCCACTCACATGCGGTCTAGATACTTCCGGTACAGGACCCCACCTCTTTCCACAAAGCGAGCATTTTTCTTGGCGATACCTTCCTTGACATTGCAGCGCATGTTTTCTAGGCTGGCATCCTTTTTTTTTGCTCGGCTATCAAAGCCGACAGGCTGACTTTTAGCAACCTATTGAGTCGATCTGACGTAGGCGCGATGAGCAAATCTGCAGATAGCTCTTCTAACTTTCCCGTGTCGGGCATTTCGTCTCCAGTATCTGGTGCCTTCAACGCTACAGGCTCAATTTTATTCAGTTCGGACTCAGCTTGCTGCGCCTCTGACCCCTTCTCATTGTTCGACAACGTCGGCCCCGCAACTACCGCCTTTGCAGCGAGCTCCCGAACTTTCGATCTGGTTAAGGCCTCAACGCTAGCCTCACCAAACAAAAGCCGCTTCTCGCGCAGGAGGTGATCGGACCTGTTTGAAAATAGGTACGGGTACGGGGGGGGGGGGGGGGGGGCAGCATAGATGACACTGTGGCGTCCGTCTCAAGTGCTCCGAAAGGACCTTCAATAAGCACTTTTGCTACGGGCAGACACACGCTATGAGCTTCCACGGCTTGCTTGATCCATGCACACTCGCCCGTGAACGTATCGGGTTCAACGTAAGAGGGGTGAACTACATCCATTGTAGCTGCGGAATCACGAAGCACTCGGCACTCTTTCCCGTTCACGAGGAGGTCTCGCATGTGAGGCTCGAGAAGCTTCATGCTCTCGTCAGTGCTGCATAATTACAAAAACACGACTTTTGTTTTTGTTTCTGGACACTGCGCCGAAATGTGACCCGGCTTCTGGCACGTGTAACACACGCGCGCTTGCCTCATCTCGAACCGCTTTCTGCCTTCGCCTTCGGCTGCCGCCGTCTCCTTACGTTCGGTCGGACTGCTTTCACTCGCATCCGCACTACGTGTGTCCCCGCTTGCTCTCATGGGCGTGAACTTCGGCCTCTCAAACTTGGAGCCAAATTCACCCTTTTGACCGTCCTTAGCTCCGCGAGCCCGACGCGTCACAAACTCCTCGGCTAGCTCGGCGGCTTTAGCCACCGTACTAACATCTGGCCTATCCAAGACCCAGTACCGCACGTTCTCAGGTAACCGACTATAAACCTGTTCCAGCCGGAAACACTGCAGAACTTTCTCGTGGTCGCCAAACGCTTTCTCTTCTTTGAGCCACTCCTGCATGCTTGACATAAGCCTGTAGGCAAACTCTGTATATGTCTCACTTCTGCCTTTCTCATTTTCCCGAATTCCGACGGAACGCCTCTGCTGACAGCCTGTACTTTTTTAGCAGACTCGATTTCACTTTGTCGAAATCCTCTGCCTCCTCTCTCTTCAAGTGAGCGACTACGTCGGCCGCTCGCCGGGTAACAAAGTGAGCAAGCGCTGTGGCCACGTTTCCTGAGAGAAACCCTGCTTCTCGCTCGTTCGCTCAAAGTTAACCAGGAACAAACCAGTGTCCTCTCCAAGCTTAAACGGCCGCATCAGGTTGAACGATACTCGTTCTCCTGCACCGTGTGCCTCACTTACATTACGAGCGCGTTCCATCTCTACCTCGAGACGCTTCATTTCCAAAGCGTATTGACTGTCGCGCACTTCTTTTTCTTTCTCTTTTTGTTATTTAAGTTCGCGCTCCTGTCTTTTTGCCGTCTCCCTCTGCTCAATGGTCTCAAGGCATTCCGACAGCTCGTCATCCTCAGCTTCTAACTCAAGAATAGCCCTTAGCAGTTCTGGTTTTCTGAGTTTGTCTGAGACATCCAGACCCAACTCTCTTGCAAGCTCCAACAATTTCGGTTTGCGCAACGACTTCAAATCCATGGCTGCTCTGAATGCTCCTTTCTCTACTACCTACTATTGTCTTGCCGGAAACTAACCCGGCAGCAACGACAACCACAATTACCAGCTCTGTTTCTGAGACTAACAAAAGCCTGGCAAAACTCAGAAGAAGAAAGTCCCGCGCTCACCAAACCTCGCAGCCAAGAATTCAGCGCAGTCGTTCCGCTGCAGGCAACCAGTCATCACACAGGGCTCGTTGCACTGCTCCCGGTTGGTCGTTGTGCTGCTCAGCATACAGTCGACCGCATATCTTCGCTGCTGGCCTCCGTTGTCGCGATCTCACCGCTGGCAGCCAGTTGTTGCATCTGGGTCGCAAGCCCCAAGGGTAGCGTTGGCCTGGCGGCCTGGGGCACAACTGGAAGCATCCGAAGGTCCTGGCAAAGGATGAGTCGATTGCTAACAGAACAACTTGTTTATTATAGCATCGCAAAAGAGCGGCCGGTCAGGTCGACCGAAGTGGAGAAACGGGAGACCACGTTACTCGACGGAAGAAATCGGAGCATCTCTCGGCGTCCGTGGGCTGCTGCTTTTATACTCTCGGAGTCGAGGGCAAGAAGGAACGGCTCGCGATGAGGCGCACGTGACGGCGCCGCACGGACACGTTGAGACTAGAAGTGACGCATCCGCCGGGCCGGCGCCGGTCAGACCTCCTCGCTTCACAGTTAGGGAGCTCCTCTCCCCGGCTGCCGCGCTTTGACAAGCGTGGGCACCAACATGTACACACACACGCAGGCACACACGAAGACACGTGGCATTGAAACATGCCTGGACGCGTATGGCAGGAGGCGTTGCGGCAGCGCTGAACGGGCCAAAATGTCCGCCGCTTTAAACGAAGCCCCGGCGTCCGTTGCATCCGCGCCGGCTATACCGCGCTTCGTAGGCGAAACGTAACACGGCTCAGGATTGCTGCATCTGCTACGTTGTCAAATGCCTTTTCCAGATCTTGGCCGTGGATGGCCCTGTTGCCACTAGTTGGGTCATTGATAATCTGGTGGTAGAGCTGGAGCAGGACGTCTTGAGTTGAGAGGTGTGACCGGAAGCCCACCATAGTGGGTGGGTAGGCTCCAGTGTCCTCGAGGTGGTGGTTGATGCGGGAGAGGAACGCGTGCTCCATCACCTTGCCAACGCAGGTTGTGAGGGAAATGGGCCGCAAGTGATCGAGGCTGGACGCCTTACCTGGCTTCGGTATCAGGACTGCTTTAGAGCGTTTCCACGCCTCTGGGATGCGACCTGCTCGCCAGGATTTGTTGATGTATGCCGTAAGAGCGGTTATCGAGGCATCATCGAGGTTTCTTAGAGACTTGTTCGTAACCTTGTCGGGACCAGGTGCTGATTTGCCATTAAGGTCGTGGAGAGCTGCGCGGATCTCTGACTCGTGAAATTCTTCATCGAGTGTCTCATTTGGCTCTCCAGTGTAATCTCCGTGTTGAACATCGGGCCGTTGAGGGAAGTACTTGGCTAGCAGGCGTGTCATGAGCTGGTGATCACTCGTGGTAGCCTGTTCCTTGTGCAAACAGCGTTGCAGGTTTGCTCGCTGAGAAGACTTGCTCTGCGTTTCCCCCAAGAGGTGATGAAGGAGTCACCACGTGCTGCCATTGTGGGAGCTGCCCATCGACTGCGTTGCAGGTGTCATACCACTGTTGGCGGCTTAAGGTCCGGCAATGTTCTTCCTGCTGCCGATTGATATGTGCGATCTTACGAAGCATTCAGTTGTGCCTTTGCTTCTTCCATTTTGCGTTTAGTGACGTATTGGCTTCCCAGGGGTGGGCTAGTCGGCTGTCGATCTTGTCAACCTGGACCTCGGGTTCGAGCGTCTGCGTCGCCTTGTTCATGTCGTCGTTGAGCGTCTCCATCCATGCCTATATGTCATCGATGTTCTCCTCACCTCTCTGTTCAACTCGCTGCTTTCGGATTTTGTCCCAGTCCGTCCATTTGAATAGCTTAGGAAAAGGGGGTGTACCCACCTGAGGAATTCGTGTTTCTATGATTATGTGGTCACTACCGAGATCTTCAAAGGAATTGCACCACATTGCTTGAGGGATCTTACGGACCGCAGTCAGGTCTGGTGTCGTGTCCCGTGCTGTAGAGGTGCCCGTGCGGGTCGGGGCCGTGGGATCGGTAATAAGAGTTAATTCAGGATTATGCAGGTCCTGCCACAGGCGTCGACCTGTGGCGGTAGTGTAGCCATAGCCCCAGGCCTCGTTAGGGGCGTTAAAATCTCCCCCAACCATAAACGGATTTGCGCCCGCCAAGGCAAGCGCCCCTCGGAACAGAGAGAGGAAACGTGCCCGTGAGTGAGCCGGATTACTATGTACGTTGAGGAGAAATACACTGTGGTTGCGTGTTCTATTGGGAAGGAGCTCTACAAGCATGTTTTCCGCATTTGTGCCGCTTACACTGTGTTCTCGCACTACTATTCCTTTCCGAATTAAAATTGCAAGTCAGCGATCAAGGGGAATCGGCGAGGCATGCACAGTGTAACCTGGAAGCTTTGGTACGGTACCTACTGTTTCTTGTATCATTATGATGTCGGGTTTGGGTTGCGCGTGTCGGACGTATTGTTGCAGCAGTGGTTGCTTCTTAGTGAAGCCCCGACAGTTCCACTGCCACACCACGAGCTCGTTAGTGGGGCTGGCCATCATGGTGCTGTACTTGTGCGTTACCTGAAATAGGGCTAGGGTGAATGACTGTAGGGCCCATGGTGGGCATCATTTCCATGCCTGGGCGACGGCCTATGTGAGTCTCGATTTGGTCTATATGGGTTTCAACCCTGTCTGTTCGAGCAGTGAGGTTCTTGACCACAACGCCGATGTTGCGGATCCCGGATTGAATTTCTGAAAACAGCTTCTTCATTTCTTCTTGTTCTTACCGCCAGTCATTTATCGTGACGTGTTTTGCGCCCATCACTTACTGCTGATTCGAGGTTCTCGAGCTGTTGAGACTCGGAACTGGCCGCCGCGCGTTTCTTTGTTGGTGGCGCCGCACTGTCGTTACCGTTCGGGACGGGAGTCGAGGCTGAAGTAGGTTTGGGTATTGATGTCTGTGCCATCGACTGTTTAATCTCTCGAATTTCTTGGGTTAATTGTAGCACGACCATGCGTAACTGTGCGTTTTCGCGCTGCAGTGCTTCTAATGCCACATTCCTAGGGTCCCTCTTATTATTGGGTTCTGAGGCAGTAGCTCCCTGAGCCTTGCGTCTCAGCGAGTCCTTAACCGCATCTGCCCAGCTCACCTTGTGAGGTAAGTCCGACTCTTGCTGGCCGGCTTGCTTCGGACGCCGAGAGCTCGAACGGCCACGGCTCGGCTCGGGGGTTTTGCTGCGCGCCCGGCTCCGAGACCTGCTCTGCCGGCGGGATGGAGACCCCGCCGCCGAGCGAGACCGGGCCCGGCCTCGAGAGCGGGAGCGGGAGGCAGGTGGGAAATGTTCGTCGTAGTTCTGTTGCTGTAGCTCGAGGGCGGCCTCCACCGCTGCCCTCTGTCGGTCTCCGCGTCGTTTCTTAACAAGATAGGGGGTCTTGAATCGAGCCTTGCAGGTCTTGTCCGCAGTGGGATGCGCTCCCCCACAAAGGTGACGCCTTGGCGTGCATGTGTGATTGGGGTCCGGGTTCGAGGCTCCGCAGCCTCTACACACATGGTCTTGGGGGTTCGGGCAGACGTCCATGCGATGGCCGACGCGTCCGCACTGGTGGCACACGTCAATCTGCTTTCTGTACAAGGTACACCTGAGCATAGCACCCCCGTAGTAAAGCCACGTTGGTACTCGGCCACCATCGAAGGCGATGATGACTGCCGTGGTCTTGCTGAGCCTTTTGGCAGCTAAGGCATTCGGGTTCCTCTTGTTGACGATATTGAGGTGAATATCCTTCCCGTCTTCTTCGAGAGGAATGCCTCGGATGACTCCCTCGACTGTATAGTCGGGCGCAGTTTCATATGCCCGTATCTCGAACTGGTGTCCGTCGACCTCAAAGCTGTCGAGTCGGCGGTACCGTTCTGCATTAGGAGAGTGAGGGGTACTCACAACGATGATGTTTTGCTGTATATTTGGGCAGACAATGTCTTCCGTGGCGTCTTGTGGAGATATACGTTTGCTGCCCTATATAGGGCCGAAGCGAGGCGGACGACCCCGACTGTTGCAACGTTCAAGCCGCCCCGTGGCCTGATAACTACTTCGTGGTGATCACGTGGAAGGGTGGGCATCTTCTCTGCCTTCAGAACTTGCTGCTTGTGAGCGCGCGGGCCTCGCTGCGCCTTGTTCGTGCCTCCAACGCCGGTTTGGGAGGCTGATGCAATGTTAGGGTTAGCGCGCTTGCCCCAAGGGGAAAGTCGTTCGCGCGGGCCAATGGTGCACCATCCTGCATCTTCGGAAGTCTCGGTGGGTGAGATATCAGTTCCTGCAACTTGTATTTCCATGGCGGCTTGAAGAAATTGACGCGCAGCCGTAACTGCGGCTCACGTAGCGGCCGGAGCACTAAGCCTAGCACTAAGCTTAGCTCGGAAGCGCAGCGACTCGGCAGAAAGGGTCCAATAAAGCGATGAAAAAACAGTTCCCACCTTCAAGACGAATATCGGTAGAGTGAGGATAACTTACGGGAGATGATGGTGAAAAATCAGAGATATTTTGCAAAAACACTGCGAAATCATTTACGAAAGGCGGAGCCTGGGTGAAGTGCATCCGCTCCCTTCGGCTTCTTCTTCTTCTCCCGGCGCTGAGGAAGAGGCCGCCTCTTCTGCCATTATGGAAAAATCCTAGTGACGGCCGCTGCGGAGCTCCGTCGTAACGACGTGTTACCGCGCACATCCACCAAAAATTTGACGTAGCTAAAGATAACGCAAACTTATATTTAGAGTATATATACACAGAAGTCACAGCCAAGATGGCAGAAGAAGCACAAAACATGAACGAGCTCTCCATAGTCCTCTTCGTCGTCTGGCAGAGCACTTTCTTTCGAATGCGGGAATGACGTGTAACATTATTCATGGCACCTCCTTGATGGCAAGCATAGCTTACCGATAGGAGAACTCAAGATGTGCTCATTTTGTTTTCACGAAATGGTGTGATTGTGCTTGGCAGGCGAAACACGCCAGAAGTTCAGGCTTTGTGTCCGATGTACCGCGTGCCTGCTGAGCACGGCTCGCTCAACATTCGGGCAACATCAGGTCTGAGGTGTATTCGCCGGTGTTGGGCGTTTTGCTGTAGTCTTGTCCTATGGCTCTTCTGCCTCATTGATTTGTGAAAGTTACTACTAACGTGTTTGCCTATCAAGTAACCAGAACCGTAAAAACTGCTGCGACTTACCAAGCGATGGTCATACATCCCGCAGGCATCCATCAAAGTAGCAACATTGACGCAATATGTAATAATATCAGTACTAGAAATCTACACGAGTATGCCAACTTTAGCTATGCCAGCCTTTATCTGTAAACATCCTGCCTAAACCTCAGCGACTAGATTGTTTTATTATATCGAGCTATGTGGAGATATACTTCAACGTAGCTTGACACAAAAGTTAAGCATTTCCGTTATTTTTTTCTTTGCTCTCTTTCTTTGCTCTCTTGTTATATATATGAAACATATAGTGTCATGCCAAGCCTTGTGCCAGGCTATGGTCCCCACTTCTCTTCCAATTTTTCTTAATACTGAGCACGTATTTTCAATACTGGTTTATACTACGGTTTTCTTCAGACGTATTCTTGGAATACGCAATGTGTGTATACAATGGGACTGTTATGCGGCGTAAGTGCGATGTCAGTGCGTTATCAGGAGACAATTGGCCTAGGCTAGCAGTCTGACGAAGCGCAGCATCAACATTGTGAGCAGTTAACCTAACCCGACGAAAATGCTAAATATCACACCTTTTTGTTGACCACTGTATGTAATCCAAATTGTAGTACATCGGTTTCTCGAGCTATAATGTCCGACTTGTCTTTCTTTGCACGGTGACGTAAGACAGGCGCCTCTGTTTGGTAGGAAGACGGGTAGAGGAAAGAATGAGATTATGGATAATAAACTCTTGTTGACCGGTGGAACGCCGTGTAAGCTTTCGCGTGCTGCCGCGATTGCAGGAGTTCTCTGATTTTTGACGGCGGTGCAGTTTCTTTCGGACATAACACAGAAAAGATTTGCCTAATGTGGAGGCTTCGGTATCAGCAGCAGTAGTGCGTGCTTAGGTAAAAAGGAACTGTGATGTTAAACTTTACCTTTCGCGAGTGGCCACCCGAGCCCATAGGTGATGCGTTTGAGCACGCGCAGATAAGTTTTGTGCGTTCCTTCAATGCCGCATCTATGCGGCTTTTAAGTCGATAATCGTTGTTAGTGTTAGTGTTGATTCTTGAATGTATTTAACACAGTGGGCTTGCAATAGCAATTATCGCTACTAAATTTGTCGAGACGAAGCTTTGAAAAAAAAAAGTACGTTATGAAACAGACAAGTTGGACACATTTTGAAAGTGCCGGCTTATTGGGCGCACCGTTAGTTTCCAAACTGCCGTCTCCGCTCTTAAAGCTCACGCATTTTAGCAGACGAATACGTTTTGTAATAGTTTTATTGAGAAAACATACCCACTGCAAGCTTCGTACACACATACCAAACATTTGCGAGTGCTGTATAAGCTCAGAAATGTTACTTCGACAACGTTAGGCAAACGTTGTTGGACGTTCAAGGTCACCCGTTCCTGCTTAGCTCATCTCGTGGGATACCAGATTAATTTTGTGCCTGTGCTCAGTTTGTGTGTATTCATCTCATGTATTTTATTTTCACGTCAAAATTCAGCTTTGATTCACGGAGTAGCTGGAGATGTTGAGCTTAGTTCGCTATTGGCTGCATATTATCCTTTCAGCCATCAACGTTGATACTCGGTGAGAATATTTGTAGAAAGGGCGACGCGGAAACTGCTTATTGACGCAATTAATACATAATCGTGTTCAAAGAGGGGAAAAATCTAAATATTCCCATATGCGTAATTTTCTAAATACGCGTAGTATTATATGCATGGCAGACATCTTGGTGCGGAATATGTTATGTACAGCAATTATGTGTGCACCGTTTATGCAATTGATTTATGCGACATTTATTTATATTCTTCTTTCTGGTATTCTTCGTGAGCTTGGCCGTAAAAGTAGTTCTCATGTCGGTGATAAGGACTTCGGGAGTGGCATGTCATAACAGGATGCCCTCGACAAAAATTCTACCTTTGCAGAGCGCTTTCGTTTCGGCTTAGTGGATAACGTAGTCTGTAGCCACGATGAACCGCATATCCTCAATTGTTGATGCCGGAAATGACCTCAAGAAGTCTATTCCGGTCTGCTGAAACGGTTGAAAGGCGGCTGGATTGGCTGCAGAAATCCCGCTGCTCTGGTTTGCGGTGTCTTCTATCATAGGCAGTCTCGGCATGACCTTCGGTAGTGGGCAATGTCACTGGTCAGACGTGGCCAATATTACTTTTTTTTTTGTATCCTCGATAGCACACGGAAAAATCCAAGATGCCCAGCGGTCGCATCATCATGTGAACCATGCAGAACCTCCGGACACAATTCTGAGGGCAAAAGAATGTAGTTGTCCGGAGTGGTGAGAATTCTTTATGGGGACAACAGTTTGCAGCAAAAACGAATACAAATCTCACGTAAGGGGCCTACGGACAGCGTTGCTGTTGCGTTCCAATTATTAGAGGAGGCTTTTTAGCTCAGAGTGTGCTCGCTGGTGCCCACCGAAGTCTTTTGCACTTATTGTTACCAGAGATGCGTCGTTATTATCGTTGTCTTGCAGTTGCAGACAAAGGTGGTGTCGAATTGCAGAAGCTAGAGACGCTGTTGTGTGAAGCGCCTTGAGGGTCCTCTAAATTTTCCATGCAACACAAGGCATGGTGCTCCCTTACGAATAATTAAAAGGCCTATTATATATCTAAGGGCCCAATTTCGCGGTAGCCCAAATAATGGCAAGGCATTCTTTTCTTGTCGTTGAAAGAGTGGCTTCCGCTTTCGAGAGTGACGGGCTAGTGCAAGCAGTGACCATATCAATTCCGTCTTTCTTTTCGACTGGGACGGCACTGATACTTGTTGCTTTAGGGCTTCTCCTTCCCGCGTCAAATGCCGGTAAGAGTTTTGACAGAGTAGCCGAACGCTGATGGCCTCGTTTTGGATGTCCGTATTAATGTCTTCAATGTGGGCGAGCACTGGTGGTGACGCCAAGCGTCGATTAAGCTGTATTAATGCTTTGCAGTTTTTTCCACTTCAAAGCTACATCTTATATTTTGAGGAATATCAAAGAGTGGACAATGCGTGAAAAGTCTTTGACGTGGCGCCTCTAATAGGCACCAAGAAATATGCGGACTCCCTTCTTGTCGATAGGCTGCGGAAAGTCAGCCATGGATGATGTCTTCTACGGATCAGGACGCATTGTACATTTGTTGGTGACGCGGCCGAGGATCACAAGCTCAAAGCATGCGAAGCAACACTTTTCCAGGTTCAGCGAGAGTCGTGATTATTGGATGGCCTATAATAATAATAATAATATTAATATTAATCATCATCGTCATCATCATCAGCCTGTTTACGCCCACTGCGGGGCAAAGGCATCTCTCATACTTCTCCGACTACCCCGGCCATGTATTAATGTGGCCATGTTGTTCCTGTAAACTTCTTACCTAAGTTTCTGCCGCCCCTTGCTACGCTTCCCTTCCCTTGGAATCAAGTCCGTAACCCTTAAAGGGAAGCTGAAACACTTTTCGAAAAAAAAATGAGTTCCCTGCGGCATTCTACAGTTTTGAGTTCATTGAACGCGGATATATCCTTTAAGAAGGGCGGAAACAAACGCAAGCCGCTGTTTTTTGCGAGAAAACGCGCTCCAGCGCCTCAGGGCATCGCGAGAACGCCGCTGTTGCCCGTGATTATTCGGGGCCGCTGTGACGTCATTCACGGGGATCGCCGGTCAGCGCCGCCGCTTCAGAGTGAGCACGCTGTTCTGTTCTGGCTTCACAGCTGAGTTGTAAGCATGAGAGAACGTTCTCGCTGGCTTGGACAGCTTGTTTCTTCGCCGTATATGTTCGAACCGACAGTTGATACAGAATACGATGGCAACAACGACGATGTTGAGTGTGCCAACAGCGAGAGGAATGTGTGCACTTTCTCGCGCGATGTAAATCTTAGCTGGCACGTACGTGTTTTTCATGTACCTGCACGTTCCAATGACGGGAGAAAAAACGCGCTAAAGTGTCACTGGGAACTTGCTGCTGGAAGAATGCCGAAGCACTAACTTCTCATTAGATTGTAAACACGGTTGCAGTTGCGCGATGTCAAGCACCTTGCCGCTGCTTGTCTAAAGACCCGCGTTTTTTTTTTTTTGCATGTTGATACATGATCGCGAACATAAGTGCCACGTTTGGCTACTTCAAACTTTTCAAGCTTATCTGCCTGTGACACACTGGCTGCTTCAAACTCTTCGATTGGTGATGGTAGTGGAACAGGTTCATCAGGGGCTCGGTTCTCAAGGACCTCTGCTAGAACCCGAAAGAGTGCAAGGCATGGATGTCATGAATTTCAGCATATCATGCATATCAGCAAACATGACAACAGTTGGATTACTTACAGTAATTGAAATACTTTTTAGTAATTTATGTGATGGATTAGTTGTCTAGTGACTTAGCAATGTGAATTATTTGGTGTCTATAATTTCATAGCTAAAGTATTTTATCAATTACGTTGAATATGCACCAGTAGGCTGTGTACGGCGCCAGAACGTCGGTAGTGTGATGAGGTGTCGTGGAGAAACATGGGGGGGGAGGGCATGAAATGTTAGCAATTGTATGTTACCTTGAAGAAAAGTTGGCGTCCCTTTATACTTTGAACTGTTTGGAAGCAATCGTAATGTAATACCATTGCTTTTTTGAAAGCGGTAATTGCTAATGCAATTCAAATCAATGAGCGTAATATGAAAGTAATGAGTAATGTAGTATATTACTTTCAAATATAGTTTTTCCATGCGTGATACATAGCTTGTTCTTTAGGTACCATGGCAAGAAAACATTACATTTTTTGGCCAGCAGCGATGCCTGTATTGGGCTAGACCCCGTCGAACGCTGACAAGTTCAATACCGCACAACGTTACTTCATTATTTGAGCCTGTTCGCCTTGCCACGGGCGTGGCTGGGCCGACGCTCGTTTCTGCGGCATTTCGCTGCTGGTAGCAAGCTGTGAGTGCGAAATCTACGGAACGAAGTTTTTACACGCCGAGTTCAACTACCCTAACGCGAGCGGGAAAATATTACCGTAACGCTTCATGTCGTGCGATTTAACACGACTGCTGAACTGTTTAACCTGCGGGCATACCGTGGTAGGACGAATAACAAATATCACTGAAAGCGCTAGCGTACCTCCGGCCAGTTATTTCACCATATCAAAACAGCGCCGAACAAACAGCCGTAGTACAGTGTTCCGTGACAAAGCTGAGTGGCAAAACACGACGAAAACGGCAAGCACTTTGCACGCATGTGTATATTACCGGCTGTGCCTCCACCTCGCTTTGTCATAGACCGCTGTAAGGCCGTTTGTTCGGCACTCAGGTAATCATCTGTTAAAACATTGCCCGTGTGCACATTAAAACCCTTACCTCACGCATCTCTTCATCGAGTGGCCTTCGCATCATCTTCGCGAAGGCCGCTCTTGGAGGTGGCGAGATGTTTCTCTTGCGGGAGAATATAGACGGATCAACGCCCGGCTTCAGTAGCGCTGATTTAATTGGAATACCGATTGCCCACATCGTTGTCAAGTTCCGATGATAATCACTGTCGGGGAAATGGTTAGAGCACAGCATAGTTGGTTTCGTCGGACCCACTGCGCTGCAAGCTTCTTGTTCTTCGGGAACATGTGAAACACCACATCGTCTCGCCCGCCTATGTTCGCACAGCCGACTTCTGCGCAGAACGAGGGCATGTTGGGCGCCCTTGGCTGTAGGCACTAACGCAGCACAGAAAGGAAGCACAGTTCACGAAAATCGCATTAGAAAACAAACGTGAGCGGCGGCAGAACTCTCGTAGCGCCGTTTAGTAAAGCGCAGGACGGAATAAAACATGTCAGGACACACCAGCACGCCGGTCCGGCCGCACGGTCCCCGGGTGTGACGTCACTCTCCCCGGTTCTCCCCTCCGATTGCATCCTCACCCGGCGCTCCGGGAAGCGACGGGGGCGTGTCCGTGGGGGGGGGGGGGGGGGGGGAGATTTAGAAAGGGATTTCCGTTCCGCATACTAACACCATGAAGAAGAATACTTCAGAACCGTAAATTATTAGGTATGTTCTTCCCAATCTCATCAATTCATGGAAATTGAAAACCGTTTCAGCTTCCCTTTAATAACGATTGGTTATCATCCCTCCTCATTACATGTCCTGCCCATGCCATTTCTTTTTCTTGATTGAAACTACGATGTTATTAACTCGTGTTTGTTCCCTCAACCAATCTGCTCTTTTCTTATCCCTTAACGTTACACCCATCATTCTTCTATCCATAGCTCGTTGCGTCGTCCTTAATGTAAGTAGAACCCTTTTCGTAAGCCTCCAGGTTTCAGCCCCGTACGTGAATACTGGTAAGACACAGCTGTTATAGGCGTTTCTCTTGAGGGATAATGGCAACCTGCTGTTCGTGATCTGAAAATGCCTGGAAACACACCCCAGCCGACTATTCTTCTCATTATTTCAGTCTCATGATCCGGATCCGCGGTGACTACCTGCCCTATGTAGATGTATTCCCTTACCACTTCCAGTGCCTCGCTGGCTATCGTAAACTGCTGTTCTCTTCCGAGACTGTTAAACATTACTTTAGTTTTCTGCAGATTAATTTTTAGACCCACTCTTCTGCTTTGCCTCTCCAGATCAATGAGCAGGCATTCTAATTGGTCCCCTGAGTTACTAAGATCGTATCTCCCCGCCTGATTTTGCTGCTTTCTTTATGGAGGACTACGGTGGCTGTGGAGCCGCGAAGTCCAGAACATAGTCTTCTTCCGACGATGATTAAACATCTTCTTCGTCAGCTTGTCCCATGACCCCCGGCGGCTGAAGCACCGGATCGGTGCTGGTTAGGAGGCGGGCAAGTGATAAAACTTTAGACACGCGACGTGGACCACGTCGGATTGATGCTGAGCCACGGTAGATGCAAGAGGGGCGATTTCGTACGTGACGTCAGTTACTTCATGCAAGACATGGTAAGGGCCGGAGTATCGTGAAAGTAACTTCTACGAGAGGCCAACGCGTCGCGACGGCGACCAAAGGAGAATGTGACGACCCACTTATGGGGCCAAAGGTTCGTGTACTCAATGTTTTGACGGTTCTCTTAGGCGGAGCCTCCGAGAACCCAATAGAGGACAAAGCCGTTGGTTTGAACACACACACAAAGGCTTTTAATCAAACCAAAAAAGGCATAAAGCAAATAGAAAGAAATAGAAAGCATGCATAAAATAAACATTCAAGAAGACATTGCGGTAAGGAACACACTTAGGGCTTTAACGAGGGCGCGAGTCCGGGCTTGCCACGAGGGCAGGGACGCGTCGCAGTCTCGACGCGGCAATGCGGTGAGAAGCTGGCAGAAGGAGTGGCGCCGGTCTCACCAAAGGTCGCGGCGTAAGCTGACCGACCGGGCGCCGGGAGCGCGCCGGCTCTGGCGAGGCGAGGTAACGCTGGCGGCTGGGTGGCAGGATTGGACGGCGGCGGCGTTCTGGCCGGGCAGAGAGCTCGGGCCCGTAGCCCGACTGCTCCCCTCTCGCCCACGGCGTGGAAGCTCGAACGCCGGCCTCGGGCAGCAGGCGGCACGGCAGACGGGGGTGGCGTTCTGGCCGGGCAGCTGGCGTAGAACTCGGGCCCGAAGCCCGACTGTTCTCGTCCTGCCCACTGGCTCAAAAGCTCACCGGCCTTGAGGAGCTGACGGCACGCTCAGGTAGACGGGCGACGAACAGGAACAGGTTGGCAGGAGGCCCCGGGCGGGTGAAGTCCTGGTGGGCTCGGGTCCGGAACCCGACGGCCCGTCTTCAACGCCCGCTCCGGTGGTTGACCTCCTCCTGCCGTCGTTTCCTGGGACTCTCCTGGCGTCTCCCCGGCGTCTCCCTACGTGTCCTCTTGCGTGTCGCCCCCTTTCTGCCGGCGCACCACGCTTTTTCTTTTGGTCTGGCCGATTTGGCATTTTCACATTGGCTGCCCGACGCTCCGTGGTCTTTCTTGATTGGTGAGGCTTTTCTTCTTTTAGTTGTCTTTCATGCGCCGCGCGTTCACGTGCCGGGCGCTCTTCGGCGTCGTCGTTTTCCTCCTTCCAGCTCGGCGCGCGTGCACTCAGCGTCGTCTGCTCTCGACCGTCCCGATCACCGCAACATGTCGCGCACCACACATCACAGAGAACCAGGGCACACGGTGTTTAATGGACGTCATGATGGCGGGCGTCATATAAGCGCCGCTGATTGTCCTGCGACTCCACAAGTCGACGTCGAGCAATATGGCGTGCTTTTTGTGCTTTGAGATTGCTTCACGGGCGTACTCGTATGTTGAATTCAGGCTAGCAGGCAGAACGATGTCGAAAGCTAACCTAGGGTCACTGCCAATCAAGAGGACGAATGGAGAGAAGTCTGCGGTATCATGGCGAGACGAATCATACGCCAAAGTAACGAACGGCAGCGCAACGTCCCAGTCACGATGGTCATCGGAGATATATATGGACAACATATCTGTAAGGGTGCGGTTAAGGCGCTCGGTTAGACCGTTCGTTTGTGGATCGTAAGCAGTAGCAAGTTTGTGTTTAGTCGCGCACGAGTGTAGAATGTCATCGACAACTTTAGAAGGAAAGTTGCGGCCTCGGTCGCTGAGGAGCTGTCGAGGGGCGCCGTGGTGAAAGATGGCGTTTTCTAGGAAGAAGTCGGCGACATCGGTTGCACAGCTTGTTGGAAGAGCCCGTGTGATTGCATATCGGGTGGCGCAGTCTGTTGCTACAGCAATCCACTTGTTTCCCGAAGCAGAGGTAGGAAAAGGGCCTAAAAGATCAACACCTACACGGAATAATGGTTCTGATGGTACGTCAAGTGGTTGAAGGCGACCAAGCATTATGTCACCTCCACCACTGATTGATGGACTGTTATTCTATCGCCTCCTGCCACTCTTCCCATTTTCATGTCTTGCAAGGCCCTTCTGACCTCATCCCTGATAGGAGGAGTTTCTATATCCTGTTCATTATTGTTTCGAATGGAATTATCATGAGTCATCTAGGTACATTAAAGGCCAATATAGAATCCTTCCGCTTCTTTTACGATGCATTCGAGATTGTTGATGATATTACCCTGCTCATGTCTCAGTGCATACATCTTGTTTTGTCATATGCCAAGCTTTCTTTTCACTGATTTCAGGTTAGGTAAATTTTTTACGGCTTATTTATCCTTTCTCACGTTATAATTTCAAATACCACTTATTTTCGCTTCCTTCAGCAGTGTTGACAGTTCCGCGAATTATATATTATTTCTTGAGTTCAACACTTTCATTCTTTGTTGTTTCTTTATTAAGTCCTTTGTTACTTCGGAGAGTGTGCCTACTGGTTACCTTGGTGCCTTGCCTCCCCCTTCAATTGCTGCCTATTTAGCCAGCCTAGTTGCGGTTGCATTCATTACATCGATGTCATGTGCATCTCTGTTTCAATGCTACATATTTGTTTGCAAGTACCAGCATGAAGTTGTCTCCTCTTACTGCCTCTACGTTCAAATATTACTTTTTGACCAATTTTACTCTCTCTCTCTCTCTTCAATTTGAGGTGAATCCTAGCCCTCACTAACCTATGATCACTGCACCTTTACCTTACCTATCACTTCCCCATCCTGCACTATGCTGAGATCAGCACAAAGTATAAAATCAATTTCGTTTCTTGTTTCACCATTAGGGCTTTTAGAGGTCCACTCTCTGTTGTGGCGCTACCTGGAAAATTTGGTTATTATTCGAACCTTAAGTCTTTCTGCGAATCCTATCATCATCTCTCCTCCAGTGTTCCTACAATCAACGCCGTAGTTCCCAATTGCTTGTTCACCAGCCTGCATTTTCCCACTTTTGCATTGAAGTCGCCCATTACTACAAAATACTGAGCTTGCAGTTTTTTGATCTCTTATTCAGCGTCTTCGTAAAACTGATATACTTTATCATTATCGTGACAAGACGTTGGGGCCTAGGCTTGTACTACCTTCAATGTATACATCATATTAAGTTTGATTGCGACTACTGCTACCCTTTCAATAATGCTGTAGAACTCGTCCATGTTGCCCGCTGTGTCCTTATGAATCAATAATCCCACCCCGCATTGCTTGTTATCTGGGAGGCCTATATAGCAGAGGACATGGCCTTTAGTGAGCATTATATAGGTCTCACCAGTTCTTCTAATAATGCTAAGGCCAATCATATCCCAAACAATATCTGATAGCTCCTCAAAGAGTCCTGCTAAGCTAGCCTCAAGGACAGAGTTCGGCTGTTAAAGGTTGCCAGGGTCAGTTTCCATTGGTGGCCTGTCCGGGTCCAGAGATTTTTAGCACCGTCTGCTGCGTTCCAGGCCTGACAACCGCCTTGGCCACGCGCTCCCCAGCTGCAGCGGACTGAGAGCCACGGGATATTTGTAGGAGTCATAAGGGGGGGGGGGGGTTAGCTGAACACTGCACGAGGGAGTCCAATTCCTATTCTGGCGAGGGAAGGTTTTTGTTGAAGCTTAGTGGGTCTCGCTGATTTGCTTGTACATCGATTATTATAGCCTCACTTGCTCTCGGCATCTTTTGCCGCTGTCCGGCGTCACTCCAAGCCTGCAGATACAGTGCACTGGAGGAGGTCAAATTCTGGCACACCTCTGTCATATTTTAAAGAAAGAAAAGAAAAGGGAAAGGACTCGGACTTCCAACTATTGCAACCGAGCACTCGGCACAGATCAGTCAGATAATCAAACAGGCGATGAGGCTACGTGATCGGCGAAAAGTACAGCCTACATGCCTAAGAGATGCGTGGATTTATCCGCTTTCTGCAGGTTTAGATGGGCCTACGTTGCAGGATATAGTGTCGATTCTCAGTAGTCCTAACAACTTGATTCCCAAATCTTACGCACACATGCGGCCTTGAAGGCGTGTGAAACTTGTGTAAAAAAAAAAAGTAAAGGAAAAAGTTTTCAGCGCTCACCGAGAAGCCCCGAGGCGCGTATCGCCCGCGCGTTGTCTTCGGTATCGTATCGTTGTCTTCCTTCACGTAGTCCGCTTGCACATATTTACTTACGCCAAAATGTTGAATTCGGCTTCGATACACCAAATGTGTCTCCACCTATTAGGTAAGGCATAGGTAGAAAAAAAGCTGCATGCGTAGTATATTAAAATAGCACGTCATAAAGCTGCTCTATCCTGTCAACACTCCCGTAACACTTGGACCACGCCATGAGCGAAGTTTAAGGTAATCTGTGATCATTAGAATTACACGGTGGCATTGCGTTAATTCCCGCGACAACCGCACACTCACTCAAGGAGATATATGCAAAGAAACAATAGCAAGTCTTCAACCATAGGCAAATATTGATTATGCGAAGAAAGAAAAAACGTTTGTGACAAAGTTAATGCAACGCACAGAACATTGCACGGGAAGTGCAGCATATGTTGTTGAACAACTTTCGTATTTCTTTATGTCTATGACAATTGCGCTAGCTTAAACACACAATTACGTAAGCTAACATATATTTGTTCGGTTACCGCGAACGCACGTGTACCTAGAGATTTTTTAACAATGCTAAAACTTATGTTGTTATACCATCCGCAGAACATTGTATCTATCTATTATGCGCAGGTTTTGAATGCTTCCCTTGAGAGTCCTGAAGGTGCAATTATTGTTCTTTTAACGGACGGCGTGGAGAATAAGCAGCCCTACATTGACGACGTCTGGCCTCAACTGTTAGCGGTAAAGGTCCAAGTTGTGACAATGGCGATGGGTGACAAAGCTGAACAGAAGCTTGAGAACCTGGCTGCGCAAACGAAAGGGCAAAGTTACTTTCTTCCTGACCACCTTCAAAACCTGTCGAGAACCTACATCGAAGCCAGCAACCCGGTGCATGAATTCACATATCATCGGTTGGTGAGTATCCTGTTATGAACGAATACAATGTACAACGAAAATCATATAGTGTCGTCATACTTCAAAGCCTTCTTGCAATGTTTTCTTCGAAGGGAAAGTTATATCTGTTCACAGAAGTTCTCACCTTCATTATATTAGTTCGATAAATTTAGATCAAAGTTTTGTTCGTGTACAGATCGAAATAAATGAAGCACAAAGCCACAACTTCTAAAGTAAAAAGGGGGTCTGGACATGTTATGCATGAGGACAGGGGCAATGATTGTTGTTTACTGTACATCAGGGTGCGGAGTAAATAGTGATAAATCCGCTTGTACTCTCTGTCTGGAGTCCTTATATCAAACGCACTATCCCTGCAAAAGCAATTTTGGTAAACAAGATATACGCAATAAGATGAACATGTGCAGTGAAGTTATGTTATTTAACGGTTTGCAAATAATTCTGAAATGTTTGTTTTGATTTCAGCCTTAAGCTAAGTAAGCGCGTACTTTTCAGGGTATCCTAAGGTGACTATATTGTCACGTAGTAGTCACGGTAAAGAAAGCAGGCAAACTGGGAAAGATGAAAGAAGCGTTTTATTCGGCGAACTTGTGCCCTCAAAAACAAGCTACACTCAAAGAACGGTGACAGCAGCGAATACAGTAGGCGATCGTCGAAATTCTATTCAGCGGGTCAAGCACGTCGGCTTTTGTACATCAGTCGTCGACTGTTCCACAGTTATCGTTGTGATCTGCGTGCCTTCCACAACACATGATTCGCGTCGCCCACACATGCAATAAGATTACACAAGGTTCTGTCACAGACAGCGAATGGAACCATCGATAACATTTCAGAAACTCCCGATACATGCAGGCGCGTCCTGCGCTGTGCAATAACATTCGATAGGCGGTGAAACGCGTCGCCCGATAAAGACAAACAAGTGCACGTTTCAACATTGTCGCGAGGTAGCGACCGGTGAATTAGGCGGAAGGTTTGCATTGTTACAGGGGGAAACTGAGGCCCGACAAGTTCTGCGAAAGCCATATATATATATATATATATATATATATATATATATATATATAAGTACGTATGCATTTGTTGCAATGGGAGAAACTTCGTATGACCTCGAAGCATTGTTAACTGAAGGGACGGCCTTTTATGATAATCTACAAGACCTCAGAGTAGGACACAGTTCAATTTCATGCTTGAATTCTCTCCCACCGCGGAGACCCTGGTATTCCTCGGTGGCGTAAACTACCTTCGTGAAATTTTCGCATATTTCGGTATCACTAATACTGCTTTGCTTTTTCAACGACACTGCAGTCTCTCCCTTTCTTTTTTTTTGTTTTTTGCTTTTCCTGTCAGTCCGAGTAAAGTGCTCCTGTACATGACTGCTGTGGATTCTTACTTCGAGTGGATCCGGCTTGGCCTCATTTCGGTTACTGAGTGAATAATACAGGGTGCGCCAACTATCATGCACCCAGACTTACAAAAGGGGCTGTTGCCTCACTCCAAGAAAACCTACTGCACATTGTTTCCAGTACAGTGGAGTAGCCGCCAGCAATTCTTTCGTTCCTGAAATTTAACTAGAAAATGTAATAATTACCTTATTAGAGAAGTGCTGTCCTAAGTATAAATCTGTCAAATAGGCATTTGTAGGAACCTCCTGGTACCCTCAAATGACGTCTGACTTCAGTGTTTTGAATCATGTATTAATTGCGTGCAATTTTTTTCCTAGTGCCAAACAAACCACACGAAATATGAAAACTATCGCGTGACTGCGCTCCCAGCGCATGGTAAAGCAGTGCCCTCAAATAAGCTGTTTGAAAGTAACTGCATTACCCATCGCAAATCTGAAGACTCAGCGCATCATCTTGATAATGGTGACGCATGTTTCGCGGCTTTGCAGCTTTTGGTTCCTCTCTACGTCAAGCTTATTATCCGTCTCTCAAGGCCGACTGATCACATTGATAACAGAAGCCCCTTGATAATGCGGCCGAAGCGCCGCTCTGGCCACGCGCGAAGCGCGAACAGCAGTGTAATAGGCACATGATGTTTCAAAATCCCGCCATTGCTCACATCGCATCGACAGAGTGCGCGCGCAGCTATATCTCGCGCCAGAAACTTCCTTCGGACAAAAGGAAAATCAATGCGACGGTTTTAGCTTTGACGAGAGTGTGCAAGTACGGCAAGAACAGGTACGTGGCCGCACATAAAAGCGAACGAAACCGACCGGGAAGCGACACGCGAGTTAAGAAAAGGCAAAACTGATGCTTTCACGAAAGTGGATAACCACTTCGAAATTAGCCGAATTGGCATTCGAGACGCCTGCGCAAAAACAAAAAGATAAACATTAAATTTCAATGTGCCTTTACAATCTATGAATTCGTAAGCGCCCTTGAACATCAACCTGCAACCTTCCTCATGCTGTCAAATGCCGCACCCAAGGGAAGGGTAATGTTGTCTTCTCCTCATTAGAGAAAGCCATGGTGACTGGGACGAAACAAAACACACCTTTAAACATTTGCACTGACGTTGTCAGTTAGCTTTTGTGGTGATAGGTGTTGTGGCAAAAAAAAAAAAGAACCGTTCATGCACTTTATCTTCGCCAAGACAACAGCACCCACAGCTTACACCAAATAACACCAAATGCTGCGTGTTGCTTCGGCCGAGGTGCGGCACATAAGGCACTAGCTCGATCACGGTGTTTTTCATTATTTCCTTTATTTCGTTCTGGCTAACTCAGACGGGATGTTTAGAGTACGTTGCTTTAGGACGCGGGTGGAAGCGCAGTCTCATGGTATTTTTCATATTTCGCGTGGTTTACTTATTCTCACAAAAACTAGAACGCAAAAAGTACGTCGCTGAAGATACCGCAATTAGATGACCATTGCCTGTGCCTATAAATGCCTCTCTGACACTTTTATAATAAGGATATTACGTCTTGAGCTGGAAAATTTAGTAATATTACCTAGATGATTAAAAAAATTACCTAGTAAAATTGCCTAGTAAAATTACAGTACCTGAAGCAACATGCACTAGGTTTTCTTCGAATAACGCGACTGCTCTTTTTTTAAGTGCATAATACTTAACTGGGACACCTTGTATATATCTATGACCTCTGCGTGTAAGTGTCGATGTGCTCATTATTATTAAATGTAAATTATGAAAAGTGTTCTTTTGTTGAGTCGTTAGTGTTGCGTAACGGAAAGAGAAGCTATACTGAAACACATATAATTCATGTGCATTCCATGCGCCGTTCATAAAAGACTCTGCCTAAGGGGTCATTGAAGTCTTCAGGTCTTTTCGATGGTCGAAAAAGCATGCAAAGCAATTTGAAGTGAGCTGAACATACAGCAACACATTCATTCTCTAAGCATAAGTTCTCCGCACATTTAAAAATAATTTTTAATTGTCTACCTCCTTCTCTTTCGAAAAATATTGTAAGCTTTGTTCTGTGTGTGTATTCAAATGTACTCTATACGTAGATGGTCTTCACAGTTGAAACTTAAAACAATCCATTTTGAAGTGAGTAAATATTATGAGGCAGCCGCTGCTAGTGCTTCTATTGCGCTTGTTCTCCTCTTGTCAGGATTTGCAGAAATGAAGCGAAATTAAGAATGAAAAGCCGTTCATATCCGCGCCAACGATGATGCAAGCAGCTATAAGCCACAATAAAATATGAAATGAAAAGTTCGAGATCAGTGAAAAGAAACCTCAAATTGTGTAGGTGACAAAACTGTGGTAGTGACATTTTAGGTGTGTTGTAGAGCGGGTGGGGGGAGTATGCTTCGGCATCGCCTGAGGGAGGGTGCTCTGCGCCATCCGGAAAACTCCACCGGGTGATCGGGCCCCCCCCCCCCCCCCCACACTTCGTAGTTAACGCCTATGGGACACCCTGTGTATATTTCTGGCATCTGCATGCAAGTGACGATGTTTCCTTCCCTAATAAATGTTTCCAATTATTAAAAGTGTTTTTAATGCGTCGTTAGCTTTGCTTAATGGAAAGAGAAGCGATATCGAGACACATGCCATTCACGAGCTTTTCACACGCTTTTGATGAACGACTGCCGAAGGGGTCACTAAATCTACTGGTTTTTTGGAGGGCGAAAAGAAGTACGCAGTGCGTTTTTATGGGAGGTGAACATACAGCAACAAATTCACTCTCTTGGAACAAGCTATACTTACCTTGAGAAATAATTGTTAATTGACTACCTCCTTCACTGTAACTATATAATAAACATTGTCCTATGTACATCTATAAATATATTCTCTATGCGCATAGTGTTTACAGTGAAAATTTAAAACAATGTTGATGTGACAAATTGCCTATGAGGCAGCCACCACTCGTACTTCTAATGCACTTGTTCTCCTATTGTCATAATTTACAGAAATAAATAGAAATATAAATTAAAATCCGTAAACGTCCGCGTCAGCAATGATGCAGTAAGCTAATAGCCACAATAAAATTTTAAGTGAGAAGGTCCAGGCAAGTGAAAAGAAACTTCAAATATTGTGGGTGACAAAACTCGCAATGACACCTCAGGTGGGGCATGGGGGGGGGGGGGGGGGCGGTAAGCTTCGGCATCGCCGGGAGGGGAGGGGAGGCGGCTCAGCACCTCCGGAAGACTCCGGAGGGGGCTCGGCTGCACTAATAGTCGAGAGCGTCAATGCGGCGTATGATCTTGTAGTGTCCCAAATAGCGCCGTAAAAGCTTCTCGCTAAGTCTTCGTCCTTGTATTGCGGTCCATACCGAAACATGGTCCGCGGGTTGGTACACGACGTAGCGACGTCGAAGGCTGTAGTGTTGGCTGTTGGTCCTCTGGTGATTCTTGATGAGCAGGGGGGCGAGCTGTAGGGTTTCTTCAGTGTGCTGGAGATAGACGGCGGTGTCGAGATTTCTTCGTCAGTGACCTGCGGCATCAGTGCGTCGACAGTGGTCCTCGGGGTCTATCCTTAAACCAGGTTGAACGGTGTCATTTCAGTTGTTTCTTGCACTGCCGTGTTATGAGCGAAGGGTACGTATGACAGAACTGCATTCCACGTCTTGTGCTCTACATCAACCTACATTGCTAGTATATTTGCGACCGGCCAGGGTCTTGTTCAGCCGATCCTTAAGACCATTCGTCTGCGGGCGGCAGGTATTTGTCCTCCTGTGGCTTCACTGGCTGTGTTACGCAATGGCTTCGCTTAGCACCGCTGTAAAGCTCGTTCTTTTGTCAGGGATTAGGGCTTCTAGGGCACCATGTCGCCGCAGGATGTTCTCAACGAAAACTTTCGCAACGTCGGCTGCGCTACCTTTCGACAGAAGTTTTGTTTTAGCGAAGCGGGTAGAGTAGTCCGTCGCCACAACGATGCACTTACTTCTGGATTTTGATACGGGAAGGGTCCCAACATATATATCCTTCCCGATCTGCTGAAGCGATGGGCAAGGAGGCTGGAGCGGCTGTAGTAATTCTGATGGCCCTGTCGGTGGTGTCTTGCGTCGCTGACAGTCTCGGCATGTCTTGTCCTAATTGGCGACGTTCGCGAGCAGGCGTAGTCAAAAAACTTTTCTGTATCATCGATAACGTCCGCAATTATGTGAGGTGCTCAGTGGTCGTTTGCCTTGTAGGTTGTGCAGTACCTGACGATGCGGTGCTGAGGAAACAAGAAGGTAGCTGGCACGGAGGAGTGAGTTCTCATTTATGATTCGGTTGTTCTGCAGCAAAAAAAAAAAAGATAAAAACCACGCTGAAATACCGTAGGGTCAAGGTCGGTGTTGCCTTCCAAATACCCGACACGGCTTTTTATCTCCGGGTCTCTTCGTTGCTGTTTGGCGAAGTCTTCCGCGCTCATTAATCCAAGAAAGGCGTCGTCATCTTTGCGATCTTGCGCCGGTGGGTAAAAGGGTACGCGTGATAGGCAGTCGGCATCAGATGGCTTCCGTCTCAACTTGTAGACAACACTGAGGTCGAATTCCTCAAAGTCTCAGACTTCATCGTGTGAGGCGTCCTGATGGGTCCTTTAAATATGCTAGTCCTTTAAATATGCTAGCACGAACAAGGCATGGTGGTCACTTACGACATTGAAGGGTCTGCCGTATGCATAAGGGCGGAATTTCTTGGTAGCCAAAGGATGGTAAGGCGTCGAATAATTGGCTTCAGCTTTCGACAGCGAACGGCTAGCCTAAGCAGTGACCCTTTCGAATCCGTCTTGCCTTTGGACTAGGACGGCTCCCAGGCCTAGGCTACTTGCATTGGTGTGGACTTCGGTTTCAGCGTCTTCGTCCAAGTGGGCGAGAACTGGTTATGACTGCACGCGTCATTTAAGCTTTTGGAAGGGCTCGGCTTACGACGCTCGTCACTTGAAATCAATGCCTGATTTCGTGAGGGAAATTAATGGCTCGGTGATGCGCGAAAAGTTCTTGACGGAGCCCTTGTAATAGGCACATAAGTTATTGAATCTGCGAACACACTTCTTGTCGGTGGGCTGTGAGAAGTTAGCAATGTCAGATGTCTTTCGGGGATCAGGGCGTACTCCGGATTTGCGGATGACGAGGCCCACGACCAAAAGCTATTCGTAAGCGAAGCGGCACTTTTACAGCATCAGAGTCAGCCCTCATGAATTAAAGATTGTATCGAGTACTGTACCAAGCTGCCTGAGGTGATCATCCAAATTCGCAGCTATGACAAAGACGTCATATACGTAGGCGAGACAGATCTGCCACTTCAACCCTGCTAACGCCGTGTCCATCACTAGCTCCAACGTTGCAGGCGCCAAGCACAGTCCGAATTGCATGACATTGAACTTATAGAGGCCAACCGGCGTAATCAAGGTGGCCTTTTCATGATAGGTTTCATCGGCTTCTACTTGCCAGTAGCCAGCCTTGAGATCCATCGACGGAAAGCATTTAGAACTATAGAGCCGATCAGGTGCGTCCTCTCTCCGTGGTAGGGGGTATACACACTTCGTGATCTTATTCAGCCAACCATAATCGACGCTGAAACGTAGGGTTACATCTTTTTCTTCAACGATACTACACGAGGTGCCCACGGGCTTTTCGACTGCCGGGTGATGCCGTCACTCTGCATTTCATCGTCTTCTCGCCTTATAGCTTCACGCTCTCGCGTGGAAACTCGGTAAAGGCTCTGGTGGAGTACTTCTCTGTCTCCTTTACTTGGATGACGTCATCGTCTTCGCTGGCAATTGCGAGTAACACCTTAGGCGGCTTGCGACAGTGCTAGAGGCAATCAAATCATGAGGGCTCACTCTGACGCCGGAAAATTGCCGCTTTGCTTACATTAAGCTTCTTTTCTTGGGCCACGTCATCAGCGAATCTTCAGTCAGCCCTGACGCACGCAAGACAGCTGCAATCGCAAAGTTCCAGCCGCCCACCGACAAGAAGGAACTGCGTAGTGCCTTTGTCAAGGACTTTTCATGCATCACTGAACCGATAACACACCTAACCAAATGTGATGTCGAGTTCAAGTGGTAAACGCCGCAGTCCGACGCATTTCAAGAACTCAAACGACGCATGCCGATATCTCTAGTACTTGCACACTTCGACGAGGACGCCGATACCGAAATCCACACTGACGCCAGTAACTTAAGCCTCGGTGCCGTCCTAGTCTAAAGGAAAGACGGAGTTGAGCGGGTGCTTAAGCAGCAGGTCCCTGTCAAAAACAGAAGGCAATTATTCTGCGCCCGAAAAGCGATGCTCTCCCCCCACTTGGACTACAGCAAAATTTCGTCCTTACCTATGTGGCCGGCCATTCAAACTCATTAGCGACCATCACCCCTTTTGTTGGCTAGCGAACTTATAGGACACTTCAAGACGGCTGGCGCAGTAGAGCGTCAAGCTGCAAGAATATCACATCACTGTAACCTAAATGTCCGTAGGAAAACACTCCGATGCCGATCTCCTATTACGCACCTCCATTGACATGCCGCCGCAGGATTACGAGGATGACGACGCCTTTCTTGAATAATCGCGGTAGATTTTGCTGAGCAGCAACGAACAGACTGAGAACTAAACAGCCCCGCAGAGTATTTGGAAGGACACACCGACGCTGTTCCTAGAGCATTTAAGCGATTACTCTCCTCGTTCTCACTTGAAAACAACCTACTCGTAAAGAACAAGTTCTCGCCAGTCCGCCCAAACTACGTTCTTGTTGTTCCCTCAGTGCTGCGTCCAGAAGTACTGCACGCCCTACATAGCGATCCGACCACTCGGCACCTTGGATTCTTCCGGAGGCTGTCGGGGATACAAGAAATCTATTACTGGCCGCGCCTGACCTACGACGTCATCCGTTACGTCAAAACATGCTGAGACTGTCGGGGACGCAAGACACTACTGACAAGGCCAGCGCTATTACAAAGGCCGATCGAGCCTCCCACTACCGCTCATTTCAGCAGATCGGGATGCACTTGTGCGGGCCCCTTCCGACGTCAAGAACCGGAAATGAATGGATCGTCGGGGCGACCGAATACCTAATCCACTTCGCGGAAACAAAAGCTCTGCCGAAAGGTTGCGAAGCTGAAGTGGCAAAATTCTTCGTCGAGAACGTACTGCTGAGAAATGGCGCCCAACAGGTCCTCATCACCGACAGGGCAACGGCCTTTACAGTGGATTTCACCCAAGCCTTTCTGCAATACAGCGAGACAAGCCACAGAAGGACAACTGCCTACCACCCGCAGACGAATGGTATTACGAAGCGCCTGTGATAGGACCCTCTCCGACGTGCTGGCGATGTACGTCGATGTCGTCCGGCCATACGTAACGTGCGCTTACAACACCGCGGTGCAAGAAACAGCGCAGGTCACGCCATTCAAGCTGCTTTACGGAAGGAACCAGACGATGACTCTCGACGCCACGCTGCTGGACGTTACTGACGTAGAGTGGAACCTATGTCCAGCGTGCGGAAGAAGCCCGACAGCTCGCCCGCCTGCGGATCAAGAAGCAGCAGGGGACTGAATGCTGACACCTCATTCTTCGACGACGCTAGGTTATGTACCAGCCTTGCGACCGTGTTTGTATTTGGACCCCAATGAACCGAAAAGGGCTTAGCGAGAAGCTTGTATGCCGCTATTTCTGAGCCGACAAGATCATCCGACGCATTGGCGCACTGCAGTATCACATCGACGCCGCTCACGGACTGAAATAGTCCATGTCGTGTGACTTAAGCCGTTCTATTAGCGTTAATGAACTTTGCGACCTTGCAGAATGGAACTCTGGACCTTCCATTTGTTGACTGTTACTTTGGTCCTTGTTTCTTTGTTGTTTTCTTACTTTTGTTTAATAAGCGTCCTTTTGTGTTTCACTCTCTTAAGTTTGTAGGATGAGGACGATGTTTTTAAGAGGGGGGTATTGACACGCGTGCTAGTTTATCTTTATGCAACGATGGTTCACCGCCTAACAAATGTTACCACATAGTACAGGACGCGCCTCCATGTATCGGAAGTTTCTCGAGAGTTATTGATGGTTCTATTTCCTCTCTCTTGTCACCGAACCTTGTGTAATCCGATTTCATGGAACGACGTGAATGCTGGAGAACTTTCTGGAATGCATGCGGGCACCAGCGATCACTCTGGAATCTTCGATTCAGACTGATGTATAAAAGTCGATGCCCTTGACCCGCTGATGAGATTTTCGACGATCGCCGACTGTGTTCGCCGTTGCGCCGTTCGTTGAGTGTAGCCTGTTTTAGAGGGCACAGGTTCGCCCAATATGAGTGAGTTTCACCATTTACAGTTTTCCTATTGTGTTTGTCACTATCACCACCACGTGACAATATAAGCTGATCCTTCATCCGTGCGCTGACTGCAGCGGCATGGGCACCAGCGGAGATCGGTTTCGCGAGAATATATACACCTCGAAGGGCAGCATTGGTTTGCCTTCGCAAACAAACGCGTCCTGCAGTTTGCTTGCGCGATAACACGTCACGATTCTGACGGAATCTTTCTATTGGCGGTGAATGTCTGAGCGCTAAACAGCACTGACTACCACGAAGATGAGCGAAAAAGCCAAATAAACGCCGTCGCTTGAAAAAAGAATGTTGCTGATAAAGCGAATCCTCTAAAGGAATTGAAAGAAATGGAAAGCTTGTCAGACGGTGTTTCAGCGATAAGCGCGGTGGACGCGCGGGCGCAATGCGCTTTGATACCGGAAGCAACTTCTCCTTTGCAGCTGGAACATGCATCAGTTTGACATACTCCCATGCTTGCGCCATGTGTCGGCCGTTCAGTGGGAAGGCTAAAGACCAACTGCCTGACGAAGTCCCCACACCCATTGACACACATTACACTAGACACATCGCCATGAATGCGTTGATGCCTTGTAACAAAGGAAAAATTGCTATTTATAAGCCTCGTATCTATAGACTAGGCGATTCACAGCGCTGTCGTAATGAGGGACGGCGACAACTGCATTCGGGCGTCACACCTCGAAGCTGCAAGAGATGAGACCGTGTCGTGTCAACGTTACGTGCAGGAACGGTAGTGCGAACAATGCTCGCATTGCTCACAATGCGCACAAACACAGGAAGGTTTAGTCCTGCGCTCACTTTGCTCCTTTGCCAATTGGCTACAGTGGGAAGGCGTGCGCCGTAGGGCTTTGTCGTTTTTGTAGGCAAGCGCAGCGCACTCTTCTCCCAACCTTCTTACCAGCCATACGCGAAGGACACATGCACCGCCATCAATACCGCGACAGCACGACAGCGAGGTAACAGCGTCAACTGCGTGGACACGGTTCATGTGTTCGCATAATTTCTGTCAAAAATAGCAAGTGGAACTGAGAAGTGATTATTATTCATGTACATCTTTCATTTTGTGCATGGAAGTTCGTAATCGTTTTTACGAGACTATAGACAGGGGATACGGGTTTGCGACATTACAAAGAACCAGTTGGGGTAAGAACACTTGCGAAGTTAGTAAAAAATATATGTCCGAGTAATTTGCAGCTTCTAGTTAAAGGCACAGAAGGGTTTTTGGGAGGTCAATGTTTCTTCCCAATATTACTGCTTATTTTCTCATTTGGTATGCAAACATAAGTGCGAACGTGTCCTTTGACTAGATTCGCCACAGACGTCCGGTCACGTAATATGTAGTGCAGGTAAGAGCTCAGTATACAAGCTTCTTCCGGTGGTACCTATCGCTTTCAGGGGCTCATCACAACCAGTGAAACTGCAAAAGTTAACGCCACTGAACCAATGGTTCAACGTCAAGTTAGCGCGGGGCCCATTCACCATGAATTCACTCCACAAGTAGCAGCATTCAAAGCAGATGCGGAACTATCTCATCGTAAGGCGACAAACGAGCTCACAAACCTGGCTGAATCTACAGGACTGGTCATCTCCCAGTCTACTGACGGCGAGTGCTTTCCAAACGACGGATACAATCCCAAACTCGACATTGACATGGCCTTTGCGGATCCGTTCAGCCTGGACAACAAGAAATACCTCAAGCCTATTCCTGTAAGTACGGATATTTGTACAGGCAGTCCAAGTTTAAGCGCCCATTTAAAATCCTAGTTATTTTCGCCACCACAAAATGCGTTGTCACGTTTTGAGGAATGAACAGAAAGATATGGCTCCGAACCACCTTCAATTCACCTATTCAAATGCACAAAAAAAAGCACTTTTGAAACAATTATTCGACCAATTTTCCCGATATATATTGCACTGAGGAGAGGAAGCGAAATCTAGTCACTCTACAAAAACTGATCTCTGGCTTCAAATGCTTTCAATGCGGCCAATAATTGGCGTCTTTCAAACATTCGAAGAGTGTTAAACATTATAATTCTTTAACTGGACAGACAACATACATCGCGTTTGGTAAACAGCGCCGGTTAATCTCATGCGAAAACATTTCATATTACTTTACGATTTACGTGAAACAGGAACTATGATTGCGAACATTTTCCGATAGTGCTGCCCGAAAATGAGCGCTGTAATGCAAATCGGTGAGTAAGACATTATTTTGGTATGCTTTTGATTATCCGCATGGTCAACTAGTAACGTGCCAATTATTCGTATTTCATGCGTTTTATTTCAAGATTAGAAAAAATTTTTATGTAGGACGTATAGAGGGTCGGAACACTGGATCGGGGGGTGTTCTTTACAATGGCCGGCTGCTCTCTCAATAATACTTTTGCTCTGAATATATTATGAAACGAGGTGACTAATAAGAAATAAATAATCATTTATGCGTAATAGAATAGCATGCCTTGCTGCTAGCCAGCGCAAACACAGAAACTTTGGTTGTACCCTTCTACGTGGCACTTGCATGTTCTTAAAATGTGGCGTAAATTACGAGGAATTCGTGGTATTTTACATGGTTTCTTGTTGATTGTTCATAAACACTCTCATCTGTAACGCCCTTGGTCCTGAAAGCATAATAAATAAACATAAATGAATACAGAGCTTAGGCCCGTGAATCCCTAGAACATAAATATAAGAATGACACTTCGCAGACTCGATAGGTGAAGGAACGCCTTGCGTTCGGTGTGCAACGCATGGAAACGCCTGCACTGAACGTTGCAGCAAGTCATATTTCTTTCTTTTAAGCATACGGCAGCCCCGTAGCGACTGTTGCCGGAGTGGGTACGTACAAAGGACAAAATTAGAGTAATATATAAATATATAAACAGAAAAAACCTATCAAAACTATACAAGATCAGCAAAATAAATCGCGTAAACACGAGCTTGCTGTCTCTAAGCGTAGACACATTGTTATCGAGAGGCACACAACGAGTAACGCCACCTAAAAGCGTTGGAGTTCTATAGTCCGGAGAAGGAAGTTGAATTTGAAGGTGTTGTTGTTTGCAAGTATCAGTGTAATAGTATTTATGGTGAATTCGAGTTCCCATTTCTTTAATAAACATTGAGAAGCTGTTCGCAAGGCGATAGGAAGAATTGAAGATACATTGTATTGTTTCTAAAGACTGGGTACCCGATGTTGTCCTCTGCGTTACACCGTGTCAATGGCAGTGTTCATGAGCAGTCGCGAGAACCCTTGTACATCTGAACATGTACATCTCCCGGAATGACTTGGTCTCGTCACCCGCACGGAAAAAAATAATGGGTAGCTAACTATTCCCTAAAGAAACTACTTCGTAGAAAAAATATCAGCTACAGTACACACCTTTAGGAGAACGCAGAAGATTATTGTGTAACTACCGAACTAAGCCATAGAAATTCATTTCTTTCCGAACAAATAATTGTTTTTTTTTCGTTATGAACCCCCTACATCCTCTGGTACACGCGCTCTTGTATTCTAGAGAGTTTTTATCTCACGTATTTGTCCCTTTTTATTATTGTTGCTCGCTTGCTGCCATCACCGATCCCTTTGTACAGAGGTGGCTGTAGCAAGTGCTTCTGGCCACCGCTCTGTTGTGCCGCTTTTAGCCACCAACTCATCCATCTATTTGACAAATATATGTGTTTGCATCACATTCTAGAGTAAGTAAACTAGCATTTATTCGTCGCGCAGATTATGTACAATACGAAGGGCTTCACCGGAACTGTCCAAGAAACATTAATTCTCGATGAAGGCCTGGGAAACAACACCATCGTTTCAATCATCTCTCAATCCGCTGGAAATTACTCAATCATGGCCTGGCTTGTGGACCCTACGGGAAAGAGGTGTGACAACTGTGAGGAAGTTGAAAAGGACAACGAAAAATCACTCACCATACCAAGCCCGGCAATGGTACGGCTTTACCGTAGAAAGCACGATTGATAGAACATTAGGATTACTTTTCTTGGGGTATATTTTTTTTACCAGTCGTCTCTCATCAGTTGCCAATCGTGGTAATACTGTAGGCTCAGTGCCCTTTGGAAACTGAATAAGTGTTGTACAGTTACTCGAAAAAGACCGATAGAAATTGTAGTGTCCCGTTCGACGTTCGAGTACCATTTAAGCTCAGACATGTCTGCTTGAATTTCTTACCTAAACTAAGGTCCCAGCTTGTTAAGCATCTCTCACACCCTTTAGAGTTTAAATATGAATGCCGAACTTATGTATTACTGCCCAACCCGAAAAGCTTGATATGGCTCGAGGCAGACAGGATTTTGCTCTCGCACTTGCTAAAGGGAAGTTCGCAGCAACACAGCTCCTCAGAATCAATCAGGTTTGAATATGTTAGCTCTAGCGACTAAGAGGTACGCCATAGTAGGCAACGCCACTCGCGGTGAGAGTCCGTGTCCTGCTCCCACGGTCGGCCCAACCTCCGATGGCTAATGAACACCTTTGCAAGTGGTGGAGTTTGTTTCGACCTACAGCGCCAATCCTGGAACTTCGGTACCGTGCCCTACGCTCAATCATGCCTGAAGAACACGTCGCAGCAAACGCCCACTCCTCCATCCAAACCAGCGCATCCTCAGTCGGTCATGTGCTGCGATGTACCTCGCCACAGGGACCTTGCATTTTCAGCGCGCGGACGACACCGAGGTCGACAACTGGCTCCCGACATATGATAGGTTAAGAGCCAACATCAAATGTGACGAGCCCGCCAAGCTGCGCTACGTGCCCTGCTCTCTCGCGGGTGTATCTGGCGACAACCATGAGGCTGATCTTGCTATGTGTACTTATTCAAGACCTCTTTAGTGACTGTGTTTGTCGCCCTGCTGTGCGCAAGCTCTGAGCAGAACCGTGTGGGCGAGAACATGCACAGTAGCCGGGTGAATCATTTACCGGCTACATTGAAGATGTACTGGGCTTCGCAAAGTCAATGCGACGATGTTGTAGTTCTTCTAAATCAAGACTGTCGTGTAGGGGATAGCAGACAATGCATAGAACATATTACTTGCCAAGAATCGTCAGTCTGTGACAGACATCGTCACTCTATGCCGATGCTACGATGAGCTACGCGGGCAGCGCTCGTTGCCACGTTGCCCGTCCTCGCTCGACGGCCTCGTTGCTGGTTTGGCTACCATCTCCGACCAGTCAGCGTTGTTTACTGAAATGAACGCGTTCGTTCGGGGGGAAGTTGCACACCAGCTCTCCTTGATGTCCTTGGCTTAGCGGCCGCATCTACAATAGCCTGCATCGCATTTTATATCTCCGCTATGTCGCACGATCGAGCTGGAAATCGCCGACATCTCGGCAGACCATCACCAGCATCTTGTTCCGTATCATTATTTCGCATTATTGGTAGCGCCTCCAGGACACGAAAGCGGCAACGGGACACCAAAGCGATCGCGCGCACGACTCCGTGAGTACGCGGGCATCGTTGCGCCGCCACAACATGTCCCGGCGGCTGCACCACTCAGCTACGTGATGCCTTCGCGAGCACCCAACTACTCCCTCCAAGTATGCTCCTCTGTTATGCCGAGTTCGTGCCTAGGACTGGACTGCAGCCCCGCACGCAGTCATGTCAGCAGCTGCCCCGCACAATGCGTTCTGTGACATGAATGGGACTTGCCCCGGTAGCGTATTTAGAAATGCTAGTGGGTACAGCTGGGCGTGGCACTTGCGGAGACGACGGACCTTTTCGTGCATGCGCGACTAAGAAACGGTGCGGAAAAGGAAATGTGACGGCTTTTCCTCCTGAATATACGGCTCTGCCTTGTCATTACGGAGGAGTTTCTCAGAGCGCGTTGTATGCGTTTGTCCTTAGGCGTGCCGGCAGAAGTCGCGGGGCGTGGTAGTGCTCAACTTAGCGTAATACGTTGGCGGCTGGGCGTAATTATATTCATTTAATCCTCTTTTTCATTATTTCTAACAATGTCTCATTATTTCGCATTATTGGTAGCGCCTCCAGGACACGAAAGCGGCAACAGGGACACCAAAGCGATCACCCCCACTACTCCGTGAGTTGGGACTCGCCAAAGCCTCCGCGTGCTAGGGGTGTTTAAGATCGTTTGTCGGTTATCGCGGAGAGCCAATATTTTATGCGGACACCGCTGGCACGCTTGGGTCTCCGCGGTATTAACCCATGGACGTCACTGCTTCCAGCTTCGATACCCCCGCTAGCCCTTGGGAGCCCTGGAGATCCTGCACCGCCTACTTTATTGTAACTTTAGGTACTCTCCTTAGGTCTCCGTTTGCCGGTTACATGTGCCCTCCTGGAGCAGTGCTTCTAAAGAATCCAATCTATCGTCGTGACGAAAAAAACGGACCCGCTACTTTATACACCACCACTAAAACCTTGCCCCTTCAGACACAGCGATCAAGTGGGGCGTCCGAGCCCACTGCCTCTGCGCACCGGCCCCCAGCGGTAGAGCCTAAACAAACTGGACCGCACTCCCCAATGCCGGTATGTCTAGGGGAAGAACGACCACAACAAGCGCTAAGAAACCACCTCCGTAGCGCCTAGGCAGAGTCATATATTCAAGGAGCAAACGCTCCCAGATATCTCTCTCGCGCCCGCTCTTACTCGCGCCTGCGCACAAACGGCTGGCGATCCCTCAAATGAACGTCTCGGCCGAGGGCTGCGCCCTCCGACGTTGCCTCCCAGATTTAAGTTTGTATACGCTGCGATGCTGGGCTGCCGCCACGGTGAACGCGATGCACCAGTGGGCACTCACAACCATTTGGTGATAGAAGCGCGCATCACTTGCAATGTGGTGCATCCGAGGCACGTGAAAAAAACGGCGTCTTTTTTTTTTTGACAGAAAAGGCGTTTGACAACACCACGTCTCGCTGCCGCAAGCCGCGTCACTCCATTTTCAACGACGCTCAAAAGATTCATGCAGAACGTGGACACGCCCGACATCAAAAAGGAAGAAAACAGTGGCCCCATTTGATCAAGGAGCCACGAAGTAGCCGATTCTTTAGCGCGAGCTTCTTTGAAATGTCCGGTGATGTGTGTGCTGCCGGCAACAGCCCACATCACTGCAC